>NC_080465.1:78061457-78661457 GCF_028018845.1 Melospiza georgiana
AGAAAGAAAGAAAGAAAGAAAGAAAGAAAGAAAGAAAGAAAGAAAGAAAGAAAGAAAGAAAGAAAGAAAGAAAGAAAGAAAGAAAGAAAGAAAGAAAGAAAGAAAGATCCACAATGAAAAAATAGGTCATGTCTGAGAAGTCTGTACATTAAAAATCATAGATGTGTGAAGATGCTTACTTGATATCTACAGAACATTAAAGTTCTTTATTCCATAACAAGTAGCACAGGGATTTAATATTGTACAGGAATCTGAGGCTAAGTCTTTAACATTCAAGAAACTACTATGATTACCAGGTTATTTCAGGTCACAATCAGTATTTCTGGTGGATGGGTTGTTGGTTTGGCTTGTTTTGTTTTTAATTCTGATTAACTTTCCCAAATGAGTCTGATTTCACTCTTTTTCACTCTTATAAATAAATGCACCCACAGTTTGAGATTATGTCTTCATGTTGTTACCTCCTGCTGTCCTTTAAACTGGCCCTGACTTTTCTGCTGAAATATAATGGAAATGGTAAAAAAAAAAAAAAAAAAAAAAAAAAAAAAAAAAAAAAAAAGAGTTTTCATTAATTCCATCTGCAGAGGGATTTTTTCCAAGTGTGTTTTGGAAATGTATATCCAGTGATTCCATTCAATCCCAGATAAAACAGAACAGTATCTATTGTCATTCTTTTTGCCATCCATCAGCGAGAAAGCTCAGTCACAGATAAGTGTTTACAAGTCACTTCACCTGAGCATCATCTCTGTATACCATTCATGACAGCCAAAAACATGTGCCTCCATGACAGCAGAGATATTTGATGTGGACCATGAAGCTAACCCACCCCTAGGGCTGTATCCTTGGCTATGACAGACCCAGTTTGCAAGCTGAATATCTGTCATTCTTCTGCATTTCTGATTCTCTGCTTGTGTATCTTTTTGTCCTTGTTTTCCCCTTGGGAAGGCAGGACAAAATTCAGTGTCAGTCAATCACTGAGCGATCTCTTGTCCTAACAGAATAATTTTGAGTGTATTCAGTGTCACTTGAAGCTCTGGACATGTATTGTTGGTGCTTCAGTGCCTTGTATGCATTGGCCGTGTGGAAAACACATACTGGGGGGACCAAGGTCATATCTCTGTGTGGCAGTGTAAAAAGTACTTTGCTCCTTAGGTTGTTACAGAATTTGTTTGCAGGTAATTGACCAAATCAAAAATCTTCTTCTAATCCCAATGCCTCTTCCAAATTGTTGTTCTTCATGGATTTCTGCTTCAAATTTAGTCTACTATAAAGCATCCAGGTATGAAATACTGGGCTGAAAATCCAGAAGGGGATTTTTGGCTTGGTACAGCTAGAGTTTGAGGAAGGATACTGTGCATCCAGTAACAAAGGCAAAACAATGGTGTGTCTTTATTCTTTAGTATTACATAGCAGCTGGCTGAAATATCTAGCTAGCGTTCATCTTCATTCTGACCCACACAAATCAAATTCTGCACAGAGAACAGAAATAAAAATTAGATTTTGTGATTCTGATTCTTAAAAAAAAAAAAATCCAAAAACTAAGTGCATTACTATATTTCATTATACCTTTTCAAAATAATGTGGTTATTGAACTGTCATAAGTACAAGTTGGCTTCTGTAGTAACAGATATAGATTACTGGGATTTATTGAATGAATCTCTAATTTTCATCGGTAAAAGTCTGTTGGGCAAACAGGGTTTATATGATGCAGATGAAAATATTCTGAACCATGTATCATCTACTTGGGCCACTAGGAAGTAGATCAATTTTGTGATTAGTAAATGACTGATGTTTCATCCAAAATTGCAAGATGATTAGTGAAATAATTTTCCTTACAAAAAAACCAACAACATATATAGTTGGGCATTACATGCCAGAACTTAGAGGAAGGTGTAGCTAGATTTTGCTGGTTCTTGTAGTCAGCAAGAGTCAGGATCCACCTCTGACCTTCAGTTAGTGCTCTGAGCTGACTTAAATGCTTGTAATTCTCACAGTAAAAGTGACATCTATTAAAAATGAAAAATAACAATTTACTGAAATTGTTAGCTCATTTTTCTAATAATCTCTACTGCCTCCTTCTTCTCCTTTTCCTTCTCCTTCTCACTCTTCTTCTTCTTACTCTTCTTTTTCTTTCTTCTTCCCCTTCTTCTTCTTCTTCTTTCCTGCCACATTTCTTTATTTATAAGGCAAGGAGAATAGTTGACGGTGGAAACCTGGGATAGCCAGGATTTAAGCACAAAACTTGCTTGGAAACAGTGTGCTAAATAGCTCTATCAAAATGATTCAGTGCTCGTACTGAGATACAAACACTTTGCAGTCAAATGTCAAGTCAATCTGAATATGCCCTGGCAAATTTACCAAAGAATAGTCTTATCTGGAGAGCCCTGAGGTTAATGTGATGCTTACACTGGGTTTTAGAGGAGAGTGAGTAACAGCCTGGGATTTGACCTGAATTTAGTCTTTACAACTATGAGAATTTTAAGAGCTTTTAAAAGGCGGAACATTATGAGACTATTGACAAACGTGTCTGATCTGAAAGGGATTTTAAGAAATTATTTAAAAGGAGAATATCTAAAGGCATTGCCTTCTTAACAGATGGACAAAGCTAAAGAGACTTTGCAACACTGCTATCTCAATAACATATTTATTTGTTTGCATTTGTAGAAACCTGCAGCAAAAGGATGTGGACTTTCATTTCCCTCACTTTCCCTATGAGTCTGAATGGTGGTTTATAAAAAGAATCATAAGGTGACAGAGTGAACATTTCATATATAACTTTAGAGCTTACCTAAAATCCTTTCAATCTGCCCATGTAGGGAGCTACACCAATCTGAAAACCTGCACACCTATTTTAATGATATATATTCTGAGCAGAAAAGCCATATGCCGCCTTTTTGTCCTGCGCAATGAAACCTAATGAGGAGAAATTCAAGCTATTGCAGAAGATTAGAAAGGGGTAAAAATTCTCAGATGCTCTGGATGAAAATTTGTAAAGTTAGCTGCAAATATCATTGCATAGCCCCTGACTGTTATTTTTAATCTCTCATTGACAAGGAAAAGCTTGCTGGGAGTTGGGACTTGTTATCTTCGTTTTATGGGCTGCTGCTCTTGGAATAACAGCGCTGATGGAGTGCTGGTGGAGAGTCAGTTGGGAAGGAGAAATGGACAACAGAGCCACTCAGCACACTGAGTGTGAGGACAAGAGAGAAAAAAGCTATTAATGTTTCTGGTAAAAAACAGCAGTTCCTTCATCAGTGGAAGGAGTCGTCATGAAATAAAAAGTCACATAAATAATTTCTTCCCTTATTTACTTGTTCGTTTTGTTGTTGATCTATTTCTGAGTGAGCTTACCTTTATTTAAAACCACTTAGTGAGAAATTAGTAGTTTTGAGACACATTTCCAGGGAAGGTTTGTAGGCATACTCTATTTCTTTTTCTTTAAAATATACTAATAAGCTTGCGGTGAATACTGAGATCTGAAAATCTCCATTTTGATGTCATTATGTATGACATTTACCCATGGTAGCTCCTGCTACCTGCTCCACCCTCTCCCACATCAGAAAAGAGAAGGCAATGCAGATAAAAAAGAAAGACAATGGAGATATTCTTTCTTTTAGCTGCATCATACTTCAGCTGTTATATTGAGGGCGTTTAGAGATCTGGGAATATGGACTGGGGATGAGAGCTCCCACTCACACTTCTGTCTAGTGAGGACCAAAACATTTGGCTATTAATAATACCCTTACTAGTAATAATATTAGTAATACACTTTACTGAAGACTGACCTGTTAAAACCAGCAAAGCCCTCCAAATTGTATGTAACACAGTTTTGTGCAAATCACGTGCGATATAAAAGTCATTCATGTTTCATTCCTTCAGTTTATGTGGTGTTTAAATGACAGCCCTTGCACTAGCAATACTTTATATGCCACTCATTTCCCTGATTTTTGGAATAAAGCCTACTTTCTGCTATCTACTCGTTGACGTTAATGGCAAAACTTCCACCAGTCTTAAAAAGCTAAAATTGTTGGAAGATGAAGGAAGTTAAAAACCATTTCTGTGTGGAGAGCTCCAGTGCTACAGTTGCACATAAGGTTTCAGTTTACTCTCCTCATTGACTTGTTTCACAGAAGTGGAGTATATGTTTATTTATTTATTTCATTGGAAAAAAGCTAATTAGATCAGCTCATATATGCAAAGAATGAGCAGAAGTTTTACTGGGAGGTAGGCATGTGAGGTGAGTATTAAATTCCTATACTTTACCTCACAGTGAAATTTTAATGTTTGAAATCCACTGGGATTTTAGTTTTAAGGTGCATTAACTACCCCATGGTAAGTATTTGCAAAGCAAAACCAGAAAACAGGATGGGAGGGTGATATTATACTCAGTACACAGAAGCAAAAGGGCTGCTAGTTCATAGAATTGTCAACATTTTTGACACAGATAATTCTGAAAACATCCACCAGTTTGATATCCATCTGGATCTAATGAGATTCGACACAGCAGACCCCCTTGAACTTCCATCCCCAGAATGTTTTCACCTTGCCTTTTGGATGTGCTCACAAGGGAGATGTGTTGGTCCTTTCATGTCAGACCTTAATTGGAGCATACATTCCCTTCCTCACTGTATCTGTTTCACTAGGGACTTTCATCAGAAGGAGTAAAGGGCTTTTTCTCTCTCTCAGCCCCCTTTAATACAGAGCATTCAGCTCCTTCTACAAAGTGTCTTCATTTTTTCCCCCCTGTTTTTGAGGTCTCCTACTCATTCTACTATTGAAATGTTGTCTTTGTGCAGTCTGTCCTCTGTATTAACTTCTTGTGCATGGATCTGTCTGTGGAGTCTGCATTGGAGGGGAGAGTGAGGGCTCAGGCTAACTTTGCATTTCATTCTGGCTTTCTACATTTATGAATGTATTTTCCACCAGCATTGTATTATGTGGGAGATTTTCACCTTTCATCTTTTAGCCTGTTCTCCACATCCATTCAGAAACCTTCATCTCTGTTCCCCACATTTTTCAGACCCAGAGATAGACTTTTTTTTATTACCCCAAATCTCTCTACTTCATTCCCACTTGCCTTATCACTTTTGCTTTGTGAGTCCTTTTCAGTGAGTACTCCTTCTTTTCCCTGTACCCTTTGTTCCCATATTTTCTTTTTTTCTCTTGTTAAATGCCACACAAAGATGTCTTTCAGTAGACAGAATGGTCCCTATCGGTCTGATAATTGTGTTGGCTGTACTCATATAAATGTTATTAGGAACCAGAAGATTTGACCTTGCTAGGTGTTTCTCAGTCACTGCTGTGGCTCAGACTTTGGATCTCAGCTGAGCAAATCATGTAAACATCTGCTGTTTTCTGCAAGACTGCTATTCTAACTGATTTGATTCAATTCGATTTGATCCAATTCGACTCTATGTAGAGCACAGTAATTCCCACTGTATCTCAGTATTTAATGCCTTCCAACACCACAGAGACAAACAAATGTCTACCTCTTAAGGGTGATCCTGCTTCTCAGATTCACTGCTGTCATTGGAAACTGCTTTTTTTTTTTTTTTTTTTTTTTGTCAAATCATGTGCCAAGTTATGATCTCTACTGTTTGGCTTCTGTGAAACTGTACCTGCCTGCAAACTGTAGGCAAAAAGAAAAAAAAAAAAGTGCACATGTAATAGGCTAATTTTATCCACTACTTTCTTACAAACTGTTTAACAATTTAGTTTTATGAAACCAAAATAACAATATGATTACAACATTGGAGAGAAATCTTTCATCTGTGTAACAAAAGGTTTTACCTTATCCATATTTCTTCATGGCTCCCATTGTAATAAATTATTTTGAACTTAACTATGTCATTGCAAAGCATTATATAAAACACATGATCATGTTTAAACTGCACCCTGAATTTCAGCTGTGAGTTTTTTTTAAATATGACTCTTAGCTGACTGCTTCTAAGACTGCAGCAAACAATTTTACAATGATTGACTTCTGAATGCAGCCTTTAATAGGACTGAGACAGTGAGAGTCAATTTGATTTTACTGGGCTTTACCACACCTGTTAGGAAAATGGCTTTCAAATTCACAGAAAGAATGAATTTCATAAAACCAGAGGAAATTTATTTTAGATGTATAATTTAACATACATTTGACATGATTCAAATCGTTACTTGTAGAAAAGCAGAAAAGGCTCAATTCTAAAATAGTGTTCAGCATTTATCGCAGAAGAAAGACAGCCAAAATAGAGGCCACCACTCTTGAGACGCTGAGATAGCTAGATAGATCTGACTATTCATTTAGATTGCATTACTGATCAAAGCACACCTTCCAAACTGGGTGTAAAAAAACCGCTCCCGCTACAAGAAGGTGCACTCTGATAATAAAATTTAATAATTACTTTTCTAAAGTGTCTTTCTCACCCAATTAACAGGCCATTACTGTCAAACCCTGAGAATTTAACAGGTTATGTACCACAGCGCAGTGCACTGCGTAAGAAATGGAGTGCAAGGACTTTTTTGTTCAGCCTGATTTTGGAGGATCAGTGGTGCTCTGTACCTTTACTACTGTGGCATTTGTTTTAGGAGGCTTGACCCTAAAATCCAGATGCAGGATGAGATAAGCCTCCAATCCAAATTGGCTGGAGGTGTTCTGAGAGTTCTGGTGTTGTACGCAAAGACAGTCTGGTAGAACAGCCCAGACAATTCCTTCTGGATCTGGAAAGGTGTGCACGTAGGAGAGGACAGGTATGACAGCTCTACTTTGAATGCTTATTGAGACAGATTTCCAGAGACTCTTCCAACCAAGAGCACACATCTCAACTAGTCATCACAGAATCATGAGATGGATTGGGTTGGAAGGAATCTTAGAGATCACCCAGTTCCACCCCCTGCCGTGGGCAAGGACCACTTCTACTATCTCACATGGCTCCAAGCCCCATCCAGTCTGGCCTTGGACACTTCCAGGGATCCAGGGGCAGCCACAGCTTCTCTGGACAACCTGTGCCAGGACCTCATCGCCCTCACAGGGAAGAATGTCTTCCTAACAGCGTATCTAAATCTATCTTTTTCTAGCTTTAGTCAGGAGTTGCTTTAGCCAGCTCTTTTCAGTGGGAGCAGCTGGACTCAGTGTTCTGAAAATTTAACCTCTGAGATAACAGCCAAACATTGATATAATCTGGGCAACACTCAATTTCACACAATTATTTGTGCAACTATTATGAGCAATAAATAAACTGAAAACCTCTAACATTAGTGACATTTCAACATTAAAAATTATTTTAAGTCCTGCAAGAAAATATGCATCTGTGAAAGGCAGAGGTTGAGGCTTAGAAGGAGCAGAGCTTTTGAACAAGCATCAGGGACTCCTCTGCTTTGTGGAGAGGAAAATGGGTAACCTGGAAGAAGTCCCAGTGAAAAGTCATATTGTTCTAAGTATGACTTCCTAGAATAAAAAAAAAATTCAAAAATAAATTCAGATCCATGCATGATCCAGCTTAGACCATCACATAAAATACACTGTTAGAGGAATATTTTTTGCGTAGCTCAGTTAGTTTCTCACTTGTTTGAAAACAAGATGCCTGTTTGCTTTTCTCAAAAAAACCCCCTACCTTTGTTTCAGCACCTTCTGCCTAAGCACTTCAGCATATTGCATTATACACACTGTGAAATTCGGGGGTGTAAATCTTCTCTCTGTGTAGAGTCCTTGTTTTTTGTTTATAAAAAATAGAGTGTAAGGGGACATAAAACGTAAGTGAATCAAGCCCTCAGCTAGCATTTAATTGATAAGAACTAAAGCTAATATTAGATAACAAATAAATGGTCTGTTGCACAGGCATTTAATTAAACACCAAATTAATGCAGTAATGACCTACTGGAACTAACAGCCAGAAATGCTTTACTGCAGGCAAGCATCTGGAATGTTTCACCTTTTTTTTTTTTCCCTCCCTCTTCCCTCCTGTACAAATACATTGAAAAGACACACATCCATTTTTAATACTCAGTCTGGAGGGCTTCTGCTTTGTCCTTTACCCTGTCTGAAACCCTAACATCAGTGGACACCAGACAATTTTTGCCAGAGCCTCTTTCCTGATGGGCATAGCAAACAAATGGCAAGCTGGTGCTCCTTTCTCTTCCCCCTGCACAACGCCCTTCTGTGTCATTATCTGGTTGAAACTCAGCCCTGCACACCTTGGGTGATTACACACTGCCCAAAAGATTAATTGCAGACAGCACTTTGGATAATGGTCTCAGGTACAGAGCCTACCATGCCGTGGAGAAGGCACAGGAATCAATACATTTCTTTATCTCTACAAGTCCATGTCTATAAAAGTGCTTTCAATCATACCCCAGAATATCTGAGAGGTGTGGGAGATTAACTCTGCTCAAACACACTCAAGAGGATTTTTGTCCAAGGCAAAACATGCAAGGGTCTTTAAGGGGACCTCAGTCATGTTTTGGTGTCCTCTACCATGTCATATGAAGTGGTACGACAAAGTAAAACTTGTGGGGCTGTTAGCTGGGATATGCACATACATATACATAAAAATACACATACATATGAGTTTCTGACTCTGCTGGCTCTGAGCACTGAATGGAGACAGGTGTCCACAGTCTTCCTGATTGTCTCTGCAGTCACTGTAGAGAGATATCCACCTCCCTTCAGTCGCTGGTGGAAATGTTGGGTGAGCTCCACCTCTCCTGGCAGAGCTTTTCCCTCCCCATGGGACTGGCAAGGGTCCTGTGTCCCTGTCTCAGCTAATTACCAATATTTATAAGAGATGTGTCAGGGCCTACGTGTCTTTCCATAAAAAAACTATCAGTTTTATGATTATTAAAGTGGATTTGCACTCTAGATATCCAGCCAGTCTTGTCCCAGTTTCAAGCCTTTCTAGCTTCTCCTCTTAAGAGAACAGAGATCCCCATGGGGAAGAGTTACATTTCTCTGTCCCATTGCAACATCTTTTGAGCTCAAACACTCATGTAAAAGTACGAGGTAAGACCTGAAGCAAAGACAGTTTCAGCTTTTATCTCACTAATTATGGTCTAAATGACAGAGGAAGTGAGGGGTCAAGAATTTGTTTTCCCACCCTTCACACAGGAACTTGATGTTAGCTGGAGCCATAGATTATTCTAAGGTCTTGAAGCAAAACTCACAGCAGCACAGAAGATGTTAATCATATCTACCTAAACACACTACTCAATAGAGTGCATCTCCCAGTCAGAAGGGATTTTCTATCTCCAGGTTTTGCCTTTTTATTTATCCATGGGCTTCGCAGGCTTGCATAGAAACAGAATCAATCTTACATTCAGCATCTCTGATGTGCTCATCTTCAGATTTTTAATTCATCAGGCTACACTGAAAAAAGTGTTCATATAATGCTTACTGCAGTGTGCTCCCATCTCTGAAAAAAAAGCAGTTTTGGACCAGGATTTTAGATTTCTTTTCTACAAATCTACATTATACCAGGTGATACAGATTTGTTGTATTATCAAAGAGCCAATGAAGTCTAGAACACTAATAATTTCATCTTAAAATGCACGCTTGTATTTGTAGGACAGAATTATCCCTAGGCTCCATTCTCTGTACTGATCAGATTGTCACTGCCCATGGCTTGGATTGGAAACCTGAAATCAAGTGAATTTATCACAAACTTGGTACCAGTATAATAGTTATCATGGTAATAAAAATAATCATAGTAATAATAATAATAACAACAGAAAAAAAAAAAAAAAGAAGAGGAGATTTGTAATGGTCCTGCTGATTCAGTAGGTGCCTGAATGCTGAATGAATCTCAAAGCTTGTGCCTGGGCATTGAGTGCCACCAGAGTCACTGTTTTTTGGATGAGAGATAAATCTGAGACTTTTGCCATTACAGACTCTTATCATTTTATAAGAAATAAGGGTTGACATCAGGGTCTTTGCCACAAGACAAAGGGGAATTATAATCTAGTTACTTAAATTTCTCTTTCATCCTCCAGTTTGTATCCTCCACAGCTAGGAACTAACACCGTCCATTTAAAAAGCAGTTCTTGTGTGCTGTATAGGAATGAGCAACTTTTGAAGACTCTGATGCTAAACGCATACACAAACACGTCCATGGAAATCTATTATTACTCACACACTCTTCAGGCAAATTCCATTCCCTTTTATAGTCACTGGCTCTTACTGCGATCACTTTGATGCTTGGCTTGAGAGCATTTATACTGATATAAGTAATGCAAAAACTCCTGAATATGGAGAAAATTCTCTTTTCTTTTCTCAGGCAATAGAGAAAGTGCTAGCTACACTTGCTCTAAACAGAAGTATAGGTAACACCTCCCACCAGAGCACAGAAGAGTACTAATTAGTTCATTAAGCATCCCAGCATCCCTGTGGGGTAGGCACGTATTTTATTATCCCCAAGTTAGCAGGCAGGTAGAGTTGACTACCTCAAAGACACACTTATGGTAAATGAAGGAACTCTAACGCCTACTCCTTTGTTCTGCTGGGTAAACAGGCAATAGTTCAAGGCAGCTTTAATTCCATGTCCCATTATCTTTGTTGTTTTCTGTGCGTCACGTGGCAGTGCAACAGTAATGTACCAAGTCACTTTCTCCAGTGATGAAAATGGGGATTGTCAAAACCAGATAGCTTCCTGCTATAATGAATGCAGAATTGCTGAGTATTTGGGACTTCTGTTAAGAGTCTTCTTTGTCCCCCATGCTCACAGACCTTTTCCTGCAAGGTTTGAATGAAAGCATGGTGTGACTTTGAGAACGAACCCAAGCCTTTCCAATGCAGCCTGCACTGTACACATGTGTACACAGTATATGAGCTGGTGCTACTAGGGGTAAGGCATCTGGAATATCAAGTTCAGATGGCTCAGAACCAGATTGAGCTCATAAAATGAACATTACCACAGCCACAAAACTAACTGAGGTAATCATGTACTATTTAGACAAGCAGCAGCATTGCCCTTTGTGAAGGGCTTTAGAATGTGCAAGTCAAGTGTATGGTTGCATAAAGATTGGGGATATTACACCCACAGAAATCCTCAGAAGACAACAGCATCATTAACTATTTACGTTGTGACTCTACCCATTACCGCATTTGACAAACAGTTTAATTTCAAGGAGGAAAAACAAAAATAAAAAATAAACCACACAAAGACACAAAGAGGGGAAGAAGGAAAGAAGAAAGCTGTGCATCAACAAAGGCAGCTCAGAAATGAAAAGCAGGCAAGACGTCAAGCACCTCGAAGGAGAGAGATGGGAAATAAAAGGTTCTGCTGTTTCCCCTGTTGACTTACTTTCATTTGGGATAAATCATGGCTATTTGTCAAATTTAGAATTCATTACAACCTGGCATTAATTTGAAAAGATGCACAGAGAAACAAAGAGCCTTTACGCTCTTCCCCTTCCTTCACAGTGAATTCAACAGTCATTTTCAGCAATGACAAGTCATTTTTAGCCATATATGAGCAGTATACATCACACCCAAAATATCCAAGTAATTGTTTGATTTACTGTTTGTGATATATAAAATTAGCCCAAGGGATAATTTGGTCTTTGTGTGACTCAGCTGCTACTTCCTTGACCAGACAAGGTTCATAATGTAGCAATTGTTTGAAAAGGCGGAGAGAATAGAAAGCTGATGTGACTTTCCTGGCCATTTAAAAAGGCTCAGGAGTATGTATTGCACAACTGACAACAGCTAATGTATGAAACACAAAATGCCTGCACAATTTCAGCCATTTCAGTTAAGGTCAGGGGACTCCTGAGGAAAAACAAACTTCTTAAACATGAGTTGTAGAGACTTAAGGCAATCTGTTGAGCTCTTTTCTGCTTCAAACTAAGGTGAGAATATTTTTATTTTACATAAGCAATTGTTAGAGCTGCCCTACAATCTGCTGCGATGCTCAGATCTTGGTGCAGATCTGCCATGCAAATCCAGAGCTAGGATGAAAGGAAACAGACTCAAGTTCTACCAAGGAGGTTTACACTGGATATCAGGGAAAACGTTTTAACTGGAAGAGTTGTCCAGCCCTGGCAAAGCTGCCCAAGGTGGGGTCACCATCTTTGGAGGGATTTAAAAGATTTAAAAGGCGGTGATGCTTGGGGACATGACTTAGTGGTGGCCTTGGCAGTGTTGGGTTAGTGGATGGATGATGATGATCCTAGAGGTCTCTTCCAACCCAAACTATTCTGATTCTACTAGGTAACACATACAGCTGAGGAGCAAGCTTCTCAAGAGCTGTAGGGTAGCTCAAACAGATACAATGAAAACATGAAACTCTGACCAAGGTAGGGTTTTCTTTTTTAATCAACTCAACAAAATACTTTGCCAATCATCCAAGAATCATTTCCTTATAAATGGCATTTCTATAGGGAATAATGTTTCCATTATGGGAGTAAGAACAATTCCCATTGCCTTTGGTAGATCACAAACATTTTCACAGCTGCCAAATTATATAGCATCATACTTCAGACCCATCCCATGGGGATAATATGCAAACCTCTCCTTATCCATATTTTAAGGGTAAAGGTATGAATAAAAATGTAAGCTATTATGTCAGTCTGCTTTTAAATATATGATATACACACAAGAAAAGGAATTAAGGCAACACACTTCTTTAATTCTGTCCATTTTAGTATGTCATTAATTATTTTCCACTGCATTTTTCATTTCCAAAAGGAGACTACCTGCTTAGCGAGCACTTATTAAATGCTTTCTTTTTATTCATAAAGGAAAAAGAGTCTCATATGTTTATTACATATTATTCAACTTTTATTTGGAAGACAGATTCATTTATTTCTTCCCAAGCTTTTCAGCAATTCTCAACAATATACCATCTGTCTGCTTTGTAGGCATGAATATATTTAAATTCACAACACAACTCAAAGCGTACTCTGTAGGTGGGGATATTGAGGTATAAAGCACTAAATTGAAAAATGCCATCTAATTTTGAGGGTGTGTTTTTTGTGAAAACCACATGGCCTGGACTTTCCTCTAAACCCTTTAGGGATGGTCACCATAATTTCTGAGACCTTCTTATGCAGCTCCACCTCAGCTGCTGCAAGACAGAGCGTGGTCCAGGAGGGGTAAATAAATGAGCACACGTACTGGGGGCCAAAAACAAGCTCTGAAATTTGGCTCTGGATCTATGGCAGGGGTCAGATGAGGATCCTGACTAGGGCTGGTCTGAGCCATGAAAGCTTCTGACTATGTGCATGGCTGAAAAACAAGTTGTACCTATTCTTTCCATCTCTTTTCAAACACCCCTTTACATGGTGAACTTCAGCCTGCTGCTTTTGTCTCTGTTCCTTGTCACATTTAAAATCTGCTTATCCCAGGCAGCTGTCTCAGGGTCCCATACTCAAAGCCAGATTTTACACCCAGTTGCAACATTTTCTTTGTGCTCATGATATCCTCCAGGATGGGTTTATGTTCCAATAGATTAAAATTCTCTGTCACACCAAAGCCCATGTAAATTGTTTTCTTCCTACCCATGCAGACCAGCAGACTCTTTATGTCAACAAAATGCTTTCCTTTCGACCTTCTTTTTTGTCATAGAATCATAGAATATTCTGTATTGGAGGAGAGCAGGAGGAATCCTCAAAGTCCTGGCCATGCACAGGACAATCACAACAAACCCACCCTGTGCCTGACACCATGGTCCGAACCCTCTTCAGACTCTGCCAGGCTTGGTGAGGAGACCAGTGACCTGGGGAGGCTGTTCCAGTGCCCAACCACCCTCTGAGGGAAAAACCTTTTCCTGATATCCAACCTAAACTTCCCCTGATAGAAATTCATGCATTTTCTGTGCATCCAAATCAGAGCACGCTTAAGCACTCTGGGTGAAGATGATTTATTTTTTTTTTCCTACTGTTAGAGGTAAAAGTTAAGTTAAAATAGGATATAGTTTAATTATATTGTAGTGATTATGTTATATTATTTCTATTATGTTATATTATTTGTATTATGTTAGAGCCGGGGGCTTATAAGAATGTGCTAGAAGGGTTCTAGAGTTTGGTGAAACAGTGGTCTGGCGGGGCAAGGCGAGGTCGAAGAGGGATTGGATGGAAGATCTGACCAATCATTCAAAGCCCTGCAGAAATGATTGGTCCAGAATGAACGGTGTTAAAGACCAATGAGAGGCCTGGAAATGGACCAATCACCATGCAGATCCAAAATGGACCAATCCTGGACTCGAGGGGGACTATAAATGTGGGGAGTTTGTTTGGGTCAGGGTTCTTCTGCTGTTGGGGTACTTTGGGTTTGGGAGAATGCTGTGCACGTGGGGTTAGTGCACTGTTTTGGTTTTGGCTCGGTGTGTGGGTGCCTCGGCTTATCCTGGGCGCTCCGTTCCTTGTAGCTATTTTAATAAACGAGAACCTTTTTCCCTGGAGAAAGTTTGGCCTCGTTCATATTCATAATGTTACTGCAACCACTAAAGTCTAAGATCTCTTTGGTAAGCAAAGAATTTCATTTTGGAAGAACCTAGAGTCAGTCACAGAGAGACTCTGTAACAGCAATATGCATACACATGCATAGATATGAAAAATCCTCTATGAGGAGCTACAGAGCATAGAAAATTTAAATGTGATAATAAAAGTTACCAAAAATATTGTTAAAAACGTGGGAGCTTTTTTCATACTCCCTGAGAATATTTTAAGTAGTGATCCCCACTCTACCTAGAATAAATTCCAAAGTTAATGTAAAAGATAAACAAAACATGAAAATGTATACCTTATATGACATATGGCAAGTCCAGTTATATTTAGACCAGCAAATTTCCTTAATCTGGATTTAAATATTAGCAGACTAAAACTTCAGAAGACTTTGTTGAGGATTTTCATGTATTCGTGCATAAATTTAGACATTTAAATCAGTATTTAAGTAGCAAAAATACGTCTGTTTTAGGAGTTCCCAGTATACCATTTCCCCCATCTTTTCTGCAGAATTTTGGATACAGTAGTGTTCATTTTATTTCTGCTTAATAACAAAATTCTAAAAAACTATAGTTTTATTTACTCCAAAATTATTTACAAAGCTAAGAAAAATTAAGGGAAGAAGTTCAGTCCAAATAGGGAGCAGCAAATAAAGTACTAAAACCTTAAACCATTTTTTGCAAAGTCCTCTTTTTCTTTTTAAATGGTTTTTGAACTTCTCTACTGACTCTCTTATCAAGTCAAAGAGAAAAAACATTAAATATAAGTAATGTTGTACCTTAGCTACTGCTCTCACAGACCATATGGTTGGGAAGAAAAGTTGATGCTTGTCATGGATTTTTTCCTTTCTTTTCTTTCTTTCTGTTTTTTAATAAAATACCACAAAAAATTATTTTTTTGCCCACAATTTACTTTCATTTTTTTTTTAACTCATGAACTGAATTTTTCCTTACTTTCATAATTCTGATGCAATTAACCTGAAAATCAGATGCTGTTTTAAAAAGACATATTAAGAAGCATGCTAGCATTTTAAATTATGCTGTTTAATATTTTTATGTTCAGGAAAGCATGTGGCAGTGATAATTACCTGAATTTGATGATCTGCACTGCTAACAACACTGCATTATTCTGTGTCAGTGGTATAAACAGTGCCCCCACAGTACCCTGTGAAATGTCCCTTTGCAGTAATATCAAGCTGTCGTGATTACACAAAATGCAGATGAGGATTAGTTTCACTGTCGTTCTTTGGGTACTAATCAGGAAAATCTATAGAATGAATATAAAATTAAAAAAAAAAAAAAAAAAAGAAAAAATAAAAAAGATGCTATGTGCTCTGCAGAATAGAGAAAACAGTGTTTTAGACTGCGGGAAGGTTGTTTCCAGAACATATCTCAGAGCAGGTGAATTTTTAGAGTAAATATTTTAATTCAAAAAGCAAAATGAAGACAAAGTGACACAACATTTCAAAAGGCACCCACTCCTTGTTGGGTATTTTTTTCCCCTAAATTGATGCCTTGAACTTGTTTACTTGACATGATGCTACAGTGTCTTTTCTCCTGCTTGACTAGACAGATAGGCCATGTCTCATCTGCTGCAGCTCCTGTTATATGGTATTTATTTTGCTGTCACTACACATGATCTGGTTTAATCTTTGTGGACAGCACTGAATTCTATTAATCCACCTCTCCAGGCACGGAGAGGTGCTGATTCACCTGGATGCCTGTGTTCCAAATGTACAGGAACCAACCCGTTAAGCTGTTCATGGAAAAGTCAAAGAAAAGCCATATGAGAATTTTCTTTAAAATAATATAAATGTTTCAGGAGGAAAACATTGCAGGGACTTATTCAAAGCCTGTTGGATTGACTGCCACTATACTGAAGTTAACATGGCAATAGATATAAGCACAATTTCTGTACATTCCTTAGACAAGAATTCCAGTGCAGCAAACATTTGGAACAAAGAAATTTTATCATCCTTACATATTTGCTCTCATTTTTTGGGAGATGTTTTTCTTCCTAGCTGATGTGGAGCAGAAAGTCATAACTTTGGGTAATTCAGGAATAGAGCCAAAATGCCACAACTTGATTATGAATGAAATGCCATCTGGATTCCACATTCAGGCTGATTGACAAAAGTCACTAGAACACTCCGTGCCTCCATACTCATTTCTAAAGCTGGCCAAATGGTAATAAAAATGACCTTCCAATAAGGTCTTTCTTTTTTTTTTTCCCATGCAATATTTCTAAACCTCTGTTAGATCCTAGGACAAATAATGTTATACTTGCAGTCATAGTACAGCTTTATGTGTTTCTTTTCAAGATCGGACCAAGGGCTTTAATTGAACCTTCCCGTTTTCCCACACAGATTGTTTTTCTCTCACAAGCTCTTTTTACAAATCCTGGTTATGTTAACATGCAAATATAATTCCCTTTGCTGGATAGTCCTTATCTTTCTTCTTTTTGTTAGATTTTCCATGTTATTTCTGAGTCGCATTTCACCTCACAGAGCTTCATATGTCTTGCTGAACCTTTCAGAGGCACCACTATATTTTTTTTTGTAGGGACAGTTTTCTTCTTACTATGCATATGCTTGATAGCCACTCCTAAAGATTCTCTTTTAGTGTGTGCTAGAAGACGTTCTTGAACTTGTCCACAGGTATTTCTAATTTTTCTCATCTTCATCAGTCAGTTTAAAGAAGCATAAAATGTCATCTGCCTCATCCGTCACCATGTGTGTATTAACGTATTTATCTGATTCGCTTCCTCTTGCTCATCTAGGCTTGATGCAATTTTGAATCTTTCAGATCTCCTAATTTATTTCAGTCACTCTTCGGGCTTACTGAAGTCGAATTTCTCAGGTGAACTAGTCTGAAGTGATGTCATGCTTTAGCAGTTCTATAAGCAATTATCATCTTAATAGCCTGTAAACCCTGTTTTGTATACTCTCTTTTGGTCTGAAGCCAAGCGAAGAAATCTGTTTACTCCCAAAACTCTTCACTTTCTTTATGGAAGCAGGAAAAGAAGCAAACAACAACAAAGAAACTGTTAAAGAAAAAGCTGTCTTCACTGTGTAGTTTGGCATTGACCTTTATCTTTAATTGTGACCAGTTGCAACTGATCTATTTCATTCCAGATAACCTGAATAGTGTATCCGGTTTACATAGTCAGCACACGACCACTTTGTCTCAAAGCTAGACCCAGTTGATCTAAACTTGCATGAAGCTAGAGAAAAACTTTGACAGACTTCCTTAAAACTTTGACCTTGGGTCAAAGAAACTGATTTAACAAGGGAATATTTCACCTCACTTAAACTCAGGATACTGATTCATGGGTGCTCTGATTCCATCCCTGGAAGTGTTCAAGGACAGGTTGGATGGAGTATGGAACAACCTGGTCTAGTGAAAGGTGCTCCTGTCAGCAGGGGGTTTAGAACTGGATGGTTTCTCTTCTAACCCAAACCATCCTAGGGTGATCCTAAGTCACAACTTCCACTGAGGCAATATTTTGTAGTTAGTAGATACGAATCCATTCACTTCCAGAGGATGACTCTGTCTCCATACAGAAGGATTCAGTGGCCAGCCCTGAGTAAAAAAGAATAGGAACTATTTCACTAAATATATGTAGTAATTATATTATTATATTATATTATATTATATTATATTATATTATATTATATTATATTATATTATATTATATTATATTATATTATATTATATTATATATTATGTTATGTTATGTTATGTTATGTTATGTTATGTTATGTTATGTTACGTTATGTTATGTTATATTATATTAATTATAACATTAAATGTGTTTCTATACCTGAAGATATAGAAGAATGTGAAATATACAGATGATATGAAAGATATAGAAAGATATGAAACTCCTATAGATTCTTTTTGTGGGGATAACCAACACGTCTTGTATGTAGGTTGCAAAGTTCTTCTTTTCATCTCTAAACTGGAAATCTGTGTTTTCTCACCTGGGCTGCCCTGTAATCTTTACCAGCTGTGTTTACTAGGACCATTTTATGCATAAAGAATTAACTTTAAGTGAGATAGATCTCCTTACTGAGTGGGAGATCAACAATGAAAAAAGAGAGAAAAAATCATTAGAACTATAAACCTGGATTTTTGATATAAAGCATGTGGAATATTAAGGTGGGATGGATGAGATCTCCATCATTAACAACTCGGAAAACTTTGATTTTTCAACAGCAATTAGCACTAAAACAATTCTTGAAGGGAGCTCTAGACGCTGTGTTGTTTCCACATTTCCCAAGTCACCCTATAATTTGCTGTCACTTTCTTTCCTAGTCAAACTTGAAATCTTTCCCCCAAAATATAATGTTTTCAGCAGGGTAGAGGTGTCTCCCTTCCTCACACCTTTCACACAGAGAAAAGCACAAATGTGAGCTTCAAGGCAATTATCAAGAGTTCTAAAATATAAAAACATTTATTAACTTCCCCTTTTCCACTGCTCTTGCTAGCTTCCACTAAAATGGAATCCTAAGGAAAATTTGACGAATCTGAGAAATAAGAAGAGTTTTATTTAAATTTGCTGAAGATATTTTTTGCTGGCAGTGGAGTTTATACCTTCCCTGCCACATTAATTATGTCCCCTTTCTGCTGTTTTTTTAATAGTACAGTGGTGCATCAGCTGAAGCTGACCTGAGAGTTTCCATGATACAAACAGCCCCTTGTGTGAAACAGTGAGCTTCATTTATAGTGACAGGATGCTCTTTGTGGTTTTTCCTATTTCTGTGTTACGCACACAGATTTATTTACAAGTGGAAATACAGCAGTGACTACCCTTTGCTGCCGACAGCAGATGAGCTCTGCACTTTATTTAACTGACTTTGTGTCAGCTTCAATTTCTTGACTGCTTGGAGTGCAGGTTCTGTTGGTCCTTCCAAGGTATCCTTTGATCTTGCTCTGTGTTTGGTTTCCTGCTTTACCCCTTGGGCCCATGGTTGGCTACAGGACTCCTTCCCCCACCTCCTTCTTTTGTGTCTCCAAAGAACACAGGCACACTTTCACATGTATTATTTTACAGATTCTTGTGATCATAGATGAAGGGGAAATCAGCTCTTCCATTACAATGTGCATCACTGTAGCTCTGCAGTCATATCAGTAGTAAAGAATATCTCATTTTTTTACAGTTTTGACACCATATAGACCAAGACTTGACTTTTCGTTATAAAAGGAGAAGAAGTCTAATTTTCTGTTGTATCACTTAATTCCTGAACACTAGGCAAAGAGAATGAGGGTCAAGGGGACTAATTTCACATTTGCTTATATCTGTTCTGGAATAAGGGATGGATTTTTCAGCTGCAGAATGGCAGAATTTTGTACAGCTGTTCTCTTTCCTAACTCATGAGAAAGGAGAATTGTCCTGTGGTGTCTGGTCAACCTCTGCCATATTCCTTTTCCTTTTTTTGACGCAGATTTAACAAGGCAAGCCTAGAAATATTTTGTACCTTGCAATGGCCGTGGAAACTCCTTAATCAAGGAATACTCTCTGGTTCTTCCTTCACATTATTCTAGTGGACTGTGTAGGCTACCAAGGTGATGTAAAATTATTAAAGTAGATTTCAGATGCAGACTCTGGTAATAGAAATGTTTAACAGAAAAAAATGCTAAAAAAAGTAGGTGATAAAGTATGAGAAAATTACTATTTTAGGTCTGGTGCCAGAAAAAAAAATAAAACTCTAGACTTCTCAGTCGCAAAACACTTTCCTCATATTCCAGAAAGAACCCAAGAGTACAAAACCACTCTACCATTACAACACATGATT
This sequence comes from Melospiza georgiana, assembly GCF_028018845.1. NCBI lineage: Eukaryota > Metazoa > Chordata > Aves > Passeriformes > Passerellidae > Melospiza > Melospiza georgiana. Next base: position 78,081,673 of record NC_080465.1, read on the forward strand.
TTAGGCATACTTTGGTGACAATTTCCAGCAAGATGAAGCTTAAAAAACATCTAGCATTCAAAGTAATTCTTCTCAGAACTCCTCCACAGTTGATTAATAGGAAAATAAAGAATACAGTTAATGTAATGAATATGCTTTTTACATGCAGGTCTGTAAACAGAGAATCTAAGTAAGAAAAAAAATATATATTCTCTTTACAACAAAGAGATGAGAGAAGTGCACTTTCATTTCTGTAAGCAGGAACATATTTAACTGTGTAGATGAGTGGCCCATAAAGGCCCTCATTTGTATACAAACATTACCTTCCAAACACAGCAGAGCTGTCTGTGATCTCTGTGTAGAGCCTACATCAGAGTTTGAATGAGGTACGAACGAAAGAAGAGGGCTATAAACACTAGAACTAATAACTCAATGCAAAACTACTATTTATTCTTTAAAACTAAAAGCAGGGAAGAATTTGGTTTTGTTTTATCTTGCAGTGTTAGAGTAGGGGTCTACCTGAAATAAAATAAGTTTTAGGCCAAGTCTGCAGTGTGTGTATATGTGTGTAATAAACCACTGTGTCAACTTCAATAGACATCTTGAAATCTTCCTCTCATATTTCTCATTACTTATTTACTGGCATGCATTCTTTTAATGGTTATTATAATTTTAAAAATTATTTTTAAAAATTAGATTAGGAGAGAAGTTGGCAATAGAAGGCAAGACTGACTGAGCCACACAGGTGGTTCCTCTTACAGCCTGTGGTATATCCCAGCCATACCTTGAGAACCTTCTCTTTGCTTTGAATTCTCCATAAAAGAAAACACATGCAGAGAGATGGAAATTTGCTGCAGAATGATTCATCCAGGTTCTTGACCTGCATAATCAGAGCACCAGGTCTGCTGAGAACATCACTGAGCTCAGCAGCTGATGGAAACAAGTTGGGTTACAGAAATTTGGGGCTTCTCAGACGCTCTGTGAATTAAATAACTGTGATGTAAGCAAACACTTAGTGATGCCTCAGCAGCTAGGAAAAATCATATTTGCAGAAGACAGTCAGATGATGAGACAGATAATAGAAATTGCATCTAAGTACCACAGAAATTAAGAAAAGAAATGCTGAGGATGAATGGTATGGGAAGAAAAAGGTCATATTATATTTCTGTTTGAAGTCACTGACTAAATTCAGGCTGACTAAGTTTCATCATCCCTAAACTTAGAAATTTTTCAGTCCATGTAGAAATGAAGTCCAGTATTGCCATATAATACCTTTTCTTTCTCATGTTTAATTGATTTTTAAGGTACATGTCAAAGTAGGACACAAGTGCCAGTTCATATACTGCAACAATGTAGGGAAGATGAATTCATATTTAATCAAAATTTAATCAACTATAATAAAAGTGAACCATATAAATGAAGATAAAGTAGAATTTCATGTCTGTATTCCAAGCATGTTCTATATTTTCAGGAAGTCCACATCCAATCTTTCTACACATCTGTACTTAATTATCTAATTGCAAGTTTCTTTTTGAAAGGGCAAAAGCAAGAAAATCTTCCAAAGCCTAAATCAAGTCTTTGAACAGCATGAGTTGGCAGTCTAGCAGGGTAAGGTGAGTTACCTGTAGATGATTCACCCAGAACACCTGGAATTAATACGGAAACCCCTCAGTGGCTTAGAATGACCATGACTGAGTACAGTCAGTGGGTTTTGTCGTGTCAGAGTTTTTGATGTAGGTCACAAAACATAGCTGGGAATTGGAGCAAGTTCTTTTATCATCAGGATGTGTGTGCTATGTTTTGCTACCTGTTAAATCCACACTCTGAACTGCAGTGTAGTCAACTTCCCTATATTTAACATGGGACTGATGTTGCCTTTGCACTCTCAGGCCAAATGTCTCCTCTGCTGCTTTGCCATATCCCAGATACATCCTTCATTCCTGCTTATTCAAGTGCTTCCCACTCAAGCCGTTTCATTTTCAAAGATATTTATTTCTGAAGTACTACTAAACTTTCACATCTATTTCACTTCACATAACCCTGGAGAAAATATGGTTCTCCAGAGAAAAAATATATTCTATTTATTGATACTTAGAGTGACCAATTTTCTTGCAAGATCTTTTGTCACTATTTCAGTAGCTCTATTAACCTAAAAATAATATAAACAAGCAGAGTTCATTTTCTGTTCGGAGTCCAGCATTCCCAAGAGCCCTTTGCACAACATAAAACTCTGCCTTCCTTTCAGGTATTTTCAATCTTTGAGAACTTAGGCAAAACTATTTTGATCAGTATAAATAAAACAACTACTTCCACAAAGGTTGCACTCACATGATTTTTTGGTCTCTGCAGTCTTTCATTATGCTTCTTACAAAGTCACATCACATTTCTCAGACGCTTATCCACATATCTCGCTCTTTTTTCTCTGTATTTTAAGTATCGGCAATAGTTTATGCTATTTTCTTACTGCCAAAACTTGAATTTTTGTCTTCTAATTATCTTTAAATTGATACATTTTTGTGTCTTTTTTAAAGTTTAGGCCAGAGTGCTCTAGGACTCTTATCTCACGTTTCAGAGTACATTTGTACATTTGTACAGTAATCTGATCTTTCATTGGAGATTCATTGAACTCTCTGAAATTATTCCAACCACTCATGATTTTTTTTTCTCAGCTCTGTTCCAAGGGATCCAGAGTTTCTCTCCAAAGTCTTCTGTGAAACCAAGCTCTTTCATAGGTTAAATTTTTTCCAAGATCAAAAAAGTCTTCAAATTTCTTTAGTTCTTTATCAGAGATACCTTACTTTTTTTTTTTTTTTTATTCATGTATAGAATATTCAATTAAATTTCCAACTGAAGTTGGAAATTCCCATTCTTTTTCATCTAAAAATTCCCATTTTCTAGTTTTTGATTTCTAGGTGCATTTATCTGTCTGTAACTCCACTCTAAGTAAAATGGAAAGTTCTTTTTTCCTTTGGCAGTTGATACAAAACAATCAACAATAGTAACTCTGAAGAAAATCATGCAAATTTTGAAATATAACAGGTGAGATAATGTGTCAGCCTGTTAGCCTTGGAACAGTCTTGGGAGAGGCAAGAACTTCTATACATAACTGTCTGACAACCCATCAAACCCTCCCAATAAACCAGAATGTTCAGCAAACGTAAATTTAGAATTTCAGTCCTTGAGGGGTAAGACACCACTTCACACATAAATATTTTTTGCTTTACAAGTCCTTAAAACTGCAGAATATTAACAGAATCATGCACTCACTCCTGCATTCATGCAAAAGCAAGACTATGAGACAGCAGTGCAGTTTGAAAGAGAAATAACATCACTGTTGTTCTCTATTTTTTGTCATTATATCCAGTGATGAAATACAGTGTTCAAGAGAACTGTAAGATAATTAGACGAGTCCAAGGAATAGCAACAAGAAGGATTAGAGAGCTAGAAAACATGGTCTATGAAGAAAAAACAGAATATCTGGAGTTGTTAGACTTAAAATAAAGAGATGTTTAAGAGGAACATGGTAACCAGTCTCCAAGTACAAGAAAAGCTGTTGCAAAGAGTAAAGGCAATCTTTGTTCTCCATATCAGTGCACTAGAAAAAAAAAATGGGCTTAAGTTTCAGTTTGATTAAATTTCTGAATAGAAATAGTGTATACTGGAGTACTGCTGTTGATTATTTAGTAAAGTTGTGGACCCTACACCATTCTTGGTCCATTTTTGGCCCAGCCATCTGTGGATTTTCATAGACTTCATTTTCTTTGCAAAAATCCTGCACCTCAAGGTGATCTCTGGCTTCCAGTTCAAGTGCTTCAGGGTGATTTATGTCTACACTAAGCAAAGACATCCCTCACTCCACAGTAAACACCATGGTCACACTCTCTGTAGGTCTTCTCTGGGTCTATCTGCTGTCCTATGTAGCTCCAAGATAATCTGTGTTTGTATGTTTCTTGTTTATTTCACATTTAATGTATCTAAAATGCTGCTGCAGTTCCTTATAGCTGTCTCTTTTTGCAGTATGAAATGGAGACCATGTGTTATTATCCCTAGGGAGCCGCAGGAAAAGGGATTGCACCATGTGAGGGCACCAAGGAGAGCTGTACAGGACAGAAAGGTCAAACCAGCACAGCCTAAACTCCATTGCCAAGAGAACCTGGTCTCAGAATGCTGCTCCTACCAGGTTCCCACTTGGTTTCATCTCTGAGGGTGTGAACTGTGGTGCTTCAGCACAGAGCCAGTAAACAACAACTGTGTTACAAGGCAGATGATGCTCTGTAGGAGAGGATTGGCTCTAAAGTGCTCTACTAGCATTTTTCGGGTCTTTTTCCTGTGGTGGAGATGACCTTTATTGACTTGTGTGTACTGCTTAAAGGTCACTCAAACATACACAGAGGTCTACAGAGACAAACAGGTTCCACAAGATCCCTACCAAGACAATTCTTTGTTCAGTGGGGTAGCTTGTGTGTTATGTTCTAACTTGATGCTTTGATCCCACTTAACAGTCACAGGCAGGTTATGGCGTTTGACCTTCAATTCTGCCTTGGATGGCTTTTGGAAATGGCTAATATATGCCCAGAAAGTACAGAAAACTTATTCTGATTCGTAACAAAATGGTTATTCAATCCATGAGAGTGCAAGATTGCGTACATTAGCTCTAGTGAAGGACGTGACAGTGAGAGCTGTTTGGATTCCATTCCGTTTGGGTGGATTTCAGGGCTGCCATGCACAAACAGTGCAGAGGGAGTGTGTGCCTTTCAGCGTCAGCACTGTGGGTCCCTCTGCTGCCTTCTACACCGGCTGTGCAGAAAATTCAGTGACGAACGCAGCCGGCAGAGTTTGTTGGATGGCTTCACGTAGTCTCACTGCATGTGAATGGGTGCCTGATTTTTTCTGCTCTAAGGTTGATTGAAATCATTCCCTTTTCTCAAAATGATTCAGTCACTTCACAGCAGTTTAAGCAGGCACTTCCCAGCGTTTCCACTGGACTCACCATGTGGCCGTGGCTTGGTTGCTGCAATGTGCAGCACTCCATGAAGCCTTGCTTTTATCTCCTTACACCAACATTGATTTGCAGCAAACTTTTTCCCCATTGCCCTTAGAAAAGGTGAAGTCAACAGCATCCCACGCTGGATCCAACTGCTCCTGCTCAGGATGTGAGAGCGCTGCTTTGTAATGATCATAATAAACAGAGAATCCCCCGCTAACATTTCCAACGCACCATGCAGCTTGGCATTTTCAATATATATTTAAAACAACAAACCAAGACAAGCGAGTGCCTTTCCCAGAAATTGCCAATGCATGCTCCGAGATCTCTTGCATTTTGCATCGTGTCAGTCTGTGTCAGAGGCTCCAGGAAAGGTAATACAGAAGATTAATGGAAGTCTATCATCTCAGTGCCAAGATGAAAAAGTGACAGCTCATAATGAAAAGAAAAATAGTTTCCATTTTGGGCCTCTGTAAGTAAGAAAGTGACAGAGCCATGGGAACTGTGAGGCTGAAAAATGGTCCCTTTGACAGACATGCCTGTAAGTGAAAGTGCATGGGATATAATACTAGCCATAATATAGGGAATAATGATTATTTTAGGGATCACATGATTTTGAATAAATCCTTGACTACTCCTTGGAAAATGAAACTGAAAGAAAACTGGGAAAAACTGTAGTTTCATTTACAGAATAAATAACCTAAGGATGTTTTTAGGTTTCTATATCTGATAGAAGCCCATGAAAAGACTTCGGATATACACAGGGTAACAAAAATGAGAGTCAAGAGCTTCCTGTAAACCTGAAATTGGATGGATTGCTCATATTTTGGAAAAGAGAAAAAAATGCTGCAAAAGAAACCTCAGGATTATGAGGAAGAAGATTCTGGTTATAAAATCTTTAATAAAGCTTCTTATTAACAAAACCACACATGATATTTGCTTTCAGATGAGATAAGATAGGAAATACTACCTATTAATGGAATTGCCAACTAAAACAATGTCTATGGGAGCAAGTCCTACCGTTTAATTGAAGGCTGCAAAATGCTTCATGACATTCTTATTAAAAGTGCTGCTAAGTGCTTCATGACGTTCTTATTTTCCTGTTTACATTGGTGTTAAAAGTCAGTTTAAAGTGACTTGAGACTGTTAAGTCCATGTAAATCAGCATAAGGCTTTGTGTAGGCTTCCGTGCATCTGGTTTAGAACCAACTCTGATTAAACCAGTGTGACGTCACCTGATTGCCAAGGCCTTGGGGCAATATTCACCCCTGTGCAGAGGGCCAGCAATATTGAGCTTAAAAGGGAATTACATGGTGCGTGAATTTCACCCTAAAGCATATTTAAAACAGTTTTCCCTGCATGGCTTCTTTCTTCACCAGCTTTCCTCAGGAGGAAAGGTTAATAAGAATAATACTTTCTCCTTCCACATGAGTGTCTCTTTCAGGATCTCAGTGAATTCTGAAGTTCTTAAAAAAGCATTTATAGATTTTATAAGACATTGCATGCAATTCTTTTTGCAAGCTCTTTCAGAAAATTAAAGTTCTAATAATGAAATGGAAAAGGAGTAGATAAAATAGGTTCTTAGGTTTTCTCTTTAGGTTTGGGGTCATTTTCCAGACAAGGAAACTGAGGACCCAGATGGATCTCTGCTAGGAATACTTTTTACTCATTTAGTGCCTTGTCTTCATGTAAAAATTAGAACCATCTTTCAGTGGTTAAAATCAACGATAAAATTCTACTAACTTGAAATGGAATAAAATTATGTTCTAGGGAAACAGCTGAAAGTCACACCATGCACAGTGTGAAGACCCTTTACTGTGTGAAGATTAGAAGCTATCTCTTTGCCATCACCACAATTGTCTTTCTAGCTTTAAGAGATTTTTAACATAGCTAAACAGGGAAGGAACGTGGATCCTGTGGTCTAGCATTGAAAGAATTTAAACTTTAAGCATGAAAAGAAATTTTAGGCTACTTAAAGAGGCTATAACTAGGACAAATGGGATGAATTTAAGGAAAGAAAAGGCTGACAGTTAGGGAAAAAAGCCTTTCCAGTGAGGACTATTAGACTGCAGGATAGTCTCCCAAGGGAAGTGGTGAAAGCTCAGCTTCTTGAGTCATTTAAAACTGGACTAGACAAAGCACTCTGGAATATACTCCAGGGAGCAATCCTCCCTTGGCAAAGGGATGCACAAAATAACCCAATAGATCTCTCCCATCTTCTCTTCCTGTGATTCTCCTATTTCATAAAGCTCTGTGATTGAATGGATAGCAGAAAACTTTAACCCCTTTTTCAGAAACAGAAAGCATGTTTGACAAGATATTGTGAGAGGAAAATCCTCCAGCAGAGAAGAGGAAAAGCTGCATTTTTCAGGGCAAGTTATCAGCTTTTCTCTATTTAGGGTGAAGAATTGCAAAGGATGGTCCAACACTGCCTGCTGGAAGACTGCCATTTTCAGTACAAGTCAATGTTTGTTTCTCAGCTTCCCTAAATTTCCAGTGGTATAGATATGTCTCAGTACTGTTGATTTTTCAGGTTATTTTGTGGTTTTTTTTCTTTTCCCCCCAAAAAGTATGCAACAAAATCCCTAATAACTGAATGATTGTCCTTTTAAAACAGGATTGACTGGCTGCTTTCAACAAGTTGGGCATTGATTATACCATACCCCTGCCCAGACTCATATTGAGAAGGAACTACCATCCTTGCCCTTGCATGATCCAGGACCTGAATCAAAGCTGGGAGCTATTGGGAGTGAGGAGATATTACACTCCACTATTCCCCTTCTCCCTCGAGCAGGTGGGGAAGCAATGGCCTTGGCTTCTGCCTTGCAAGGCATCAGCCAAGGGCGCAGAGCAGGTGCAGGTGATGCTGTAAGCTGCTGCTGCTGATAAAACCATAAATTTCCTGCATCTCCTGCACCAAGGAGAAAAGTGGGTGGCTCTGCAGGGTAAGAGAGGAAGGGAAGCCAGGCTCTGAAAAAAAAAATTCCACAGATGGTCAGACTTCTGTGGGACTGTTCCAAGAGCTTGAAGAAATTATTTTGTGTAAGAGTTAAGGAGGCATTCATTAACGTGTGTATGTTTTTTTAAAAATCCCAGGTGTTGCAGCTCCTCTGGACCCCTCTGTGAAAAGCTTGATGCAAAGACCAGCTCATCCCACAAATCTTGGAGAAGACAGCAGTAGAAATGGTTAGGAGTTGATCACCAAGATGGTACAAAAATAAATGAATTAATTGTACCATAAGCTATTGCTGCATTTTGTTTATTCCAAAACTTCTCTGGAGCCTCCAGTTTGAGCTTTTCCCTGAATAAGAAACGAGCCCATTCATTGACTTTCCATACATGCACTTTCAGATGACAAGAAGATAAAATCTGGTTGTTCTGGCTGAGACCAAGGATCCATCTGGCTCAGTATCTGAAGACAGAGGTTCATGGGGTAGGATAATGGGGTGATGTGGGATAGCTAAACATGCCCAGGAAAACATAAAGAAATGCAGGAAACACACAGTGACACTTCCTCAGGGTGCCTCCCTCATCTGCTGCAGTTTCCTGTTAAATCAATAGAATCATAGATTATCATAGAATAAATAAACAGAATAAATAAAGCTTCAAAGGACTCATAAGCATAATCAAGTCCAACTCCCTTCTCTTCACAGGACTACCTAAAACTAATTCCTGTGACTAAAATGAATTCCTATGACTAGAGTTTCAACCAGTTGCTCCTTGAACTCTGACAGACAGTTGCAACGCTTATTGGAAAAAACAAAACTTTTTCAATAACTTCTTGAAATCTTGAAAAAATTTAACATCCATAATACACCATAGTAAATATTTCTAATGATTTCTAAGGATTAAATGTTTATACAGTCAGCTCTTTTTGAAGCTGTTTGTAGCCAACTTCATTCGATTTTTTCCCCACCTTTGGAGAAAGAATGCATGGCATTCTTTGCATGGCCAAGCATTAGATGATGGATACAGCATTAACTACCTGAAATTATATTATTTCTTATTTATGAACAAAAAAGTGCTTAAGTTTGCAAATGTAAAAATGGTCTTTTGGGAAGACGATTCTGTTTCTGGCACTCACAAGTAAAATAAGACAAACAAGTCCCAGTTCTCCCCACATTTGCAGATATACGTGTCACAAAAGCATGTGGCTGAGGAAAGACTCATTTTAGCTACTCAGGTGTCAGTGGACAGCACCAAAGTGCTGAGAAAACACTCATGGCTTAGACCTTGTCTCCTTGGGATGACAATCAGGCATGAAATTTAAAATTTCCTACTCTGAATTTGAAAGATACACAAATTTGCAACTGTTACTTTTTACTTGAGGAGAGACTAAAGGATAGGTTTCTTTTCTTTTTAATTTGAGTGGACCTTGGTGATTCTGGATAATGTTTGAACTGCTTGAGGCTTTTCATTCCTTTCCAGTCAGTGGGACAGGAGGGGTCTTCAGCAGCTCAGGCAAACCTCTACATTGGAAAATTTTTGATTGAAATTTACATTGGAAAGAAAATATTTTCTCAAGGGGGATGTCCATTACGAAGGAATTTTCAGTGTCCTCTCTGGGATAAGATTGTACTGGCATTCTCATTTAATTGTTATTTTAAAATGTTAAATTATAGTCTTCTTTGTCACTGTTCATCCTCACTGCTTGAGAAACATACACTGCAGCTGATCAACTCTGTTGATCCTTGCTGTTCTGACAAAACACAGCAAATCTGCTGCACTCTCTTTGTGAGGATTAGAGAAATGCTGCCCAGAACTGGAGTTGGGAATTTACCAGGAACCTGAGCTTCACGTTGGATTTGCGCAGAGCACGCATCTGTTACAGAAACCCAGCCCTCTTTTTGTCTTCAAAGCACTCTGAAAATATTGAACCATGCTGGAAACTCCTTTGGAAAAAGAAACATGGAGCAACTTCACTGACTTTGATGTGTTATAGCTGCTTTCTTTTTGGGTATGATTTCCATGCCTGAAGGAAAACCAACATTACAGCTCTTTTTCTTTTTCAAAAGTAATCCAAATTATTGAAAGTATTGGTAAAATCAAATAAGGAAAGAGTACATTTAAAGCCAGATTAGAATAACTCAAGTTGTGCCTCACCACTAAGGACTACTAAAATTGAGTTTTCCATCCGTGACACAGAGACATGGCTGAAGACGTCTCAGGTAGGTATTTCCAAGACTGACAGGATCTTTCAGTTCTGTGGCTTCTGCCACCTGTCTCCTCAAATTTCCTGTTGTTCTTTGTAAACCTGTCTGAATGATTGGCCACATCCTGCAGTTTTGGCAACCAAAAGCCATTTCCCAGGATCAGAGTTGGCCATGTTTTCTGCTGATGACCTATGAGCAGCACACTGGACATCTCCAGCCTGCCTTTTCTGGAAGAAAATCACTGTTCCTAAACTTTGCATTAGAAAATATATTCCATGCCACTTGTGGCAGCTGCAGTTCGTATGGATGATTGGTTAGAATGGATAAAAACAGATTTCCCAAACCAACTGTATTCAATGCAACATATTTTTCATATGTTTAATGGAACAGAAATTTTTATTTTAAGAGGCATTTATGAGCACTGCTAGCTCTCTGCCTAGGGAGCGAAGACCTGGTAGGGGGGAAAACTAGCAGGTGTAAGAATAAAATTAGTTTTATCACAAAATTGGAAAGGAACTGAGATTTTCTCTCCCTACTTCTGCTCATAGCCACTGATGAAATACAGTCTTTAGTCACAAAAGGATCCTCCTGTGCTCACTGTTTAACCCTTTTCTGGGGAGCTCAGGCTAATGTACTTCACTCCAGTGCTGGCACGAGCAGCTCCACAGTGCTGGCACCACAGCCTTCGATTTGAGCCAATACCATTAAAAAGAACAATTCTTCATTATCAGTCCTGGAAACTTCCTCCTGCAATCTCTGCTTCAGAGAGTCAGGGAGCATTTTGTACTTCTGTGGTGAGTCCTTGCAGCCCCTCAGCACAGGAGGTGAAACAATCCTGCCCTCTGTCCTCATATCCTGGCTCCCAGGTTAATTTCAGGGAGGATTCAACACTTTTCCCAAACACCTCCTTTTTCATTCTATTCACTGAAAGAATATGAACCTCTAACAGAAAAAAAAAAACTCTCTGAAAATGTCTTTTCTGTCACTTGATTCCTATGATAATTGTTTTGTGGAACAATGGAAGGCAGCAGAGCCCCCATGTTTGTCTAGATCTGCATCTTACTTGAAATGTGTCCACACATCACCTGTTAAAGTCACCTTGCAGTCAGAGGGGACATATTCAGAGAGCATGAGCACTGATCTTTCTTCTGAGTATACAATTAGGGGTCTGTTTGTCCATGTTGCAATGAGAATGAACAACTGATTTAAATGAAAAAATTAATTTTAATTTGACTTAGAGCCTAGTAACTGTGGCCAGTGTGATATGCACTCTTACTGGAAACATTTTTGCCCAAAACATCAACCAAGGGATCTTATTAATGCAGACTGTCTCAGAATTGTACCATCATTTCTGGGTTTTGTGAGTTTGAAGCAATGGTAAAAGCTCATTCTCTTGGTAGTACCAACAAAATTATTCCTTTTTGGTCAAAAGTTGACAGGACAGTTTTAATTCTAAATTTTCAATTCTCCAAACAGAGGGAAAGGGTGAGAAAGAGATTACTTGTGCTTCATTCCTCTTTAAGGCTGAAGTTCAGGTTGGGGTAAAAAGAAAAAAAAAATTGCTTCCTAAAATCAATTAATTTTACATGCTAAAAAAATGCACAACTCCATCTAGAAAAATGGAGAAACAATTTCTAACCAAATTGGAGAATAGACACATCAAGAGTGGGAAAAAATGATGCCTCCCAGCAAGAGGAGTGGGAAGGAGGAAGATGAGTAAAACCCCTGAAAATAAAAGTAGATAGAAATTGAGAGTCGTATGAGATGGATAAATAAACAGCAAGGTTACAAGTTCACAAACCCGCCCTGCAGGCACTATTAGGGCTTTAATTTGCTTCAATCAGCAGCGTACGTGGTGTGTGTTTACTTCAAGGGGAACAAAGTCGATTTTCTGCTTCTGACTTAATATGCTACCAACATATCATGATGCCTGGCCAAATTCACCAAGGCATGTCTTTGCTGCTCTTCACTGGATTGTGCTCAGAGACACTTGTGGTACCTGTTAAAACACTTTAATGAATCTGATACTCATGGACAGTGCTGAAATGACAGCCCTGGAAATTGAAGTCTTCTATCAAACTGCAGAACTCGCGCAGTATGGATGAAAATACTGCCCGGTTCTGCCATGCTGTCCTCTCAACATGCCTCAAATTTAACCTGGAAAAATTATTTCTGGTGGTAGCAGCACTTCAGCCTCTCTGCCTGGTCATTTCTTCCTGCTTCAGATATAGTTGCCAGCAAGTGTATGGATTATCTTGGAGATTTTATGCTGCAGACAGAAGCTGGGCAAGGCATTTTCAACAGAATTATTTCTTATCAGAAAAAAACAGTTGCATTTGAATCACAGTGTTCTGGGAAAGTGTTAAAATTGCAACGTTCTCAAAAGGCAGGTGCTGAAACAAAATGGGTTTTTTTATAGATTTAATTATTTCTTTAAAATGAAATAAGGCCTTAATTGTATTATAATTATCCACATAATATGTCTTATATCATATACCAGATTTTGCTATTCTTGAAGTGAAGCATTTTATCTTATTAAATTTAAGAATTTCAGTGTTTCTAAAATGAGTCATATATGAATTTAAATGGCAAGGTCAATTTCAAAATGGGAAAATTTATTTTGACTGAAACAATAAAAATAGCCCAAAATATCTTCATTAATGTTTGGGGATTTTTGACTTTTTTTTCTTGTTTCCTCATCTTTAATCTTTTGTGGAAAGGAAAGAGAGCAACCCTGTTTCTATGTACTCTGCATCAGGCAATCATGATATGGGAAGCTGGAGGGAAAGGAGACTTTGGGGCAAATTTAAATTTTGGTAATGTTATGGCATTCAAGAATATTTTAGAAATATCGGACCCCCATGACAAAGTAGAATGGCAATACCGTTAGTATTGCAAATTATTTTTCTATTATTTATCAACTTTACCTCTGTCCCGAATGCTCAAATCTGAGCTGGGTCTAGTGATGGGAGAGGCAGGAAGGGTTGTGATCTCTCAGTGCAGACAAAATACTTTTGATTTCTTCTTTCCAGTGGATATTATAGCAGGAGAGGAGGAGAGGGTGGAGGACAGATCCCTCTGGTGCAGTCACAGAGGTGAGGGTGGGAAAGGAGGCTCTGCTGAAAGCCACACAGAATTAGCAATGAGAAAGTTAAGAGAGCTCTGAAAATACCATCATGCTGATTGTGCAGCTCTCCCCTTGGAAAAAAAAAATATGATGTCAGCTTAAATGATAGGTTGAAAAAAGAAACAGAAGAAATAATCCCTTAAGGAGGTGTCTGAGGGTTGATACAGCAGACCTTTACAAAGAAAAACAATGTTCACGGTGTGTACCAGCTGATAGCTATTCTCTCTTCTGACCTTTATCTTCAGGTATGTGGACAGATCTGAAAACTCACTCGTGGCTTTTCCATTTGAGACTTAGCTTTTTCTTCTACTTATCACATGCCTTCTTCTTATCACAAAGCAGTACTCGGCCATTACCTTCATCACAGATAAAAGTATTATTGCGTTCTCGGTATCCTCACTCTCACTCCACTTGGTTCCTTCAAGTGGATTGATTTCTTCAAATGACGTACTACACAGTGTTTTGGGGGTTTTTTTGTAGTTAGTGAAACCTTGTGGATCTGCCAGCCTTTTTTTCATCTGACTGGTTTCTGAAATAACCTCTTCTGTGAGACGCAGTGTTCAAAACAGGCATAATTCTTGACTTGTGGGTTTCAGAAGAGAAATAATCACTGAGCAATTAGTTCAGAACCAAAACTGGCATAAATTTCACTATGGGCATGACTGACTCATATTAGCAATAATTATCCCATTTGCTCCATTTTGCTTCTAGTCCTCCACTGCCCAGTTATTGTGGGAACCCTAGTTTGAGAAGTGCCTGAAAGCTGAGAACAGACTAACCAAGCAGGCCAGCCCTGGAACTATGTTTATTACACAGCATTTTTAACGCAGATGTTCAAAAATAATTTCTTACCTTTCCCCCTCCTGAGAAACAGGTTTTGCAATGTTTTTCCTTTATGTGAGATGCAGACGTGGCTGCCAGTGCAATAATGTTGTGGGACCCAATACCATCTGGAAGAGTGGATGCCATGGTCAATTCCTGGCTAATCTTGTCAGGTCAGCTGTGAAAAACTGACATTCTGCCATCAGGAGCATACCCAGATTTGTTTTTCCACACTTTCAGGTTTTTATGGCCCAGGATTGAGAAGCCTTCTTCATTACTTCATTAGGTACAAAGGCATCTCATCAGCAAGGTCACAGGCCCTGTACAGCTTTTATCTTCTGGATGGATCCTGTCTTGTGGGAGTGTACAGAGCCAAACCACCAGGAGGCCTAGAGTTTTGTTTGGTTGGTTGATTTTTCTTAAATTTTAAGAATTAATGTAAAGCTAGTGTCACAAGGTCATTCATTAATAAATTCCTGCATTTAACTCTGAGGCTGAAGAATGGTGGGATGGGAAGGGACAGGATAGGGTAGGACAGGAGAGGATAGGATAAGATTTCTCAAATTCTCCAAAAATATTTTCAGATATGCCTCTTATCAGATGGCTGTACCAAAGGGACCGAGGGATGGTGACTGTGCAGTTGCAGAATTCCTGTGCCAGGTCAGTTCGAGCACCTTTGACACAGCAGCTGAGCTGTTCTCAGGACTGATGAGGCCAGCTCCACAGACACATGGAGTCACCTGGACATGCTCAAAAGGTGTCTGGATGTGGCAGCTGGGATCATGGGGTACTGGTGGGCTGGGCATTACTGGGTCAAAGGTTGAATTTGATGACCTAGAGGTCTTTTCCAACCCAAAAACTCCATGATTATCTGAGTCTAGGACCCTGACTATTTGGCCTTGCTGTTACCCAAAGGTCCAAGCTATGCCTGTGTTTTCAGACAGTTATACACTCAACAAACTGAAAAAAAGTTTAACTCTTATACCTGCTATGTGGGCTACCCAGAGCAGATCTGGAGTTCTGTCTCAGACCTCCCGATCTGATTTGCCAAAACCCCTGCCTCAGACTGATTTTATCCCAGTTAAACGCTCTGTTACAGCTCCTAAGCCAGCACAGTGGTTGTGAGGCTTGGCTTCCCATCCCTCATCTGGCGACTGCACCAGTGCAGGACTTCTGCAGACCCTCCTGTGGGCTCATCACAGAGAACCATGCAGTTAAGCTGCATTTTAGGAACTTCTCCCCCTCCTAAATGATGCTCTGGTCACTGTCAATGAGCTCGCTACTTTGGACAGGGAGTGACATCCCTCCTCCCTTAAGATTGGGAGTCATTCTCTGCCTCAGGAGGAAGGAGATGGCAGTTTGCAGCCTGGGGTCCTCCATGGCACTGCTTTTGGGGTCTAGCTCTGCAAGACTATGCACAATATCCTTTTTTTTTTCTATTTTGAAGCTATTTGTAGACTCTCACTCCAATGAGCTATAATTGGAGTTGTGCTAGACCTAAATTAAATTCAAAACTAACTAGTAAACAGGTTGTTTTGCACAGGTATTTCATGCATGCAAATATCTATAATTATGCAGCAGTGTGCGAAATTCATACATATTTAAGTATATGGCAATAGAGATCATGTTAATCCTTTCAAAACCCAGGCTATCTGAGAAACGGCTGAGTTAACATCACCTTGTTGTTCAGGAGCAACCAGATTATTTTTCTGCATTGCTATGTTTCTTAACTTGCCGTGGTTGTTTCCTTTTTCCCTTTGTCTGTCGCTCGTGGCTGATGAAACCCATGCAGATCTGAAAAGCTGCAGAACCGCATTGTCTGCATATTCCTTTTGCTGCTTCTCATCTGAAAACAGTACCTCCTGGCACCTGGAAAACCATCACAGATGCAGAACAGGTGATCTTTACAGAATGCTATTCAAAGTGAGCAGTCTGCCAGGCCCATAGACAACAAAACACACTGCTGACTCCAGCTGGAGCGAGCGATTACTTTGATAACAAATTAAAACAGCCTCAGAAATTGGAAATGAAGGAGCTGTGCAAGGATGAATAAACTCCTCAGATGGCCCCAATTTTGTGCAAGTCTATCCAACACATGTGCTATAAATTGGTGCTCTTCATTAATAGCTACTGTTTAGACACTAACATCTTTCAAAAGGACGAATCAGGATCTGTCTCCTTTCACAGTGCTAACTTCCATCCTGATTGAGGAGACTATTTTCTCTTAACATGTTCAGAGCACTTCCTTGGGATCTTAAAAATTCTTTATGTGTCATTTTGCTTCTTGCATATGCAGACAATTGTAATGCTCAATTTAAAAATGTTCATATATTTTCTGTCTATGGGATTTTTACAGCACTGGATAATTCCTGGATGATTACTGTTTTTAATAACCACATAATTACTGTATTAATCAGAACTGTCCTATTGGCTTTTGTGTGACACAGAAGGGCAGAAGCAAGATAGAGATAAAGATACTCTGTATTTAAAAGAGCCCTGAAACATTTTCTTGAGCTCACTTTGCAATATGGAGCACAAAGAGGTCAAAACACAGCAACAGCCTTAGCAGATACCAGGAGTCCATATGCCCTTCAACAATAGTCAATTTGCAATAATTGAAAGCAGGTGTGATATGTGAAGCTATTTCAAATGACAGCTAGCCAGACAGAGTGTTTACATGGGAGTAGCCAGGACTACTCCGGTAGTGGGCAGTGGATTTTGGAAAGGGGCACATAAACATTGATGAGACCCATCTTTCTTCAATAATTAAGATTCTAAGAAATGCTTAATTCTTTTTGAAATCAGAGAATAAGAAGAAAAGAAGGAAAATTGCTACAGATTCTGCAGAAGATGAGTTGCACAAGAAGAAAAAGAAAAAAAAATAGCAAAAGGCCAAATTTTCCAAAATACAGTGCTTGATTAATTTGGTGTCATAAGGTGAAAACTTTCCTAAGCTGGGTGCACTTTTGTTTGGTGCATTTCACACAAAATTTCTGAGATGGATACATGTGTCACCATGGCAAAATGCTTTGATACAGCACCCGATCACAGAATGGCCTGGGTTGGAGAGGACTTTAAAGATCATCTCAGTCCAAGTCCCTGCCACTGGAAAGAACATCTTCCACTGGACCAGGCTGGTTAGATCCCCATCCAACCTGGCCTTGGACACTTCCAGGGATGGGGCAGCCGCAACTTCTCCAGGCAGCCTGTGCCAGGGCATCACCACCCTCACAGACAATATTTTTTCCTCATATCTGATTCAGACCTATCCTCTTTAAGTTTGAAACCATGACTCCTTGTCCTAATACTGTTCGCATGTGTAAAAAGTCATCTTCCCTCTTTTTTATCACCTCCCTCTAAGGAAGGGAGCAGTGAGGTCCCCTAGAACCTTTTCTTCTCCAGTCTGGGCAGGCCCTGCTCTCTCAGCCTGTGTTTATTCCACATCGCCACCAGGGCTAGGGCCTCACCACCCTCACAGACAATATTTTTTTCCTCATATCTGATTCAAACCTATCCTCTTTACATTTAAAGCCATGCCTCCTCCTCCTAATACTGTTTGCATGTGTAAAAAGTCATCTTCGCTCTTTTTTATCACCTCCCTCTAAGGAAGGCAGCAGTGAGGTCCCTCTGGAAGGTTCCCTTCTCCAGTCTGGGCAGGCCCTGCTCTCTCAGGCTGTGTTTGTTCCACATCCATGTGAAACTGGAGGGGCAGGGAGGAGAGAGGGGTGCCCAGCTGAGTCTGTGTGTCCATCCCCAGGGAACAGAAAGGGCAGGAGAAGATAATACTGAAGCCATGAGGACTCACTGCTGATCAGCTGTGTTTGAAAAGAAGCTTGAAATTATCAAATGCAGCCCCCTAAAGCACTGTCAGCTATGACCAAAAACATTAAGGAGTCCTCTTTACTCATAGGAAATGAAAAGCAACCAGAGTGTTTAATTCTAAGTCATTACCTTTACCAGTCACTTTTAAAGATTAAATTTGTCAAAGACAAATTTCCTTTCTGTTTTTGATATCTGCTTGAGCCCTTTATATTTCTTCTTAGGACACTTGGCAATGCCTTTTCCTAGCTGCTTAGTTTTCCTTCACTGCAAGAATACATGAGCAGGCAAGATGCTCAGTGTTCACTATCTGAACCCCACACCCAAGGGGCATCCTTTAATGTATGGCAACCCTGAAAGGAAGGTTACTTTCATTAGTGGGATTAGGAAAACATCCCCTGGTTTGGTTTGATCATCTCCTAGTTGGGACTGATTGCATGAATCTGAAATGGAAACAGCACCTTTTTTTTTTTTTTTTTTTTTTTTTTTTTTTTTTTTTTTTAACTGACTTTGATGGACAGATCCTTTTCATAATGTACAAATAATCTTTGTGACCCTGATAAGCAGGTCTGATGATACTCAGCTGAGTAATGTACCAGAACTGAAATTTCCATCTACTTGATGTTTTGCATAGGGCTTTTGATGAAGTCACTGTCACCTGCTATTAACTTAATATCAAGTCTTAATAGGGTCCTTTTCTTTCCATCTTCACACTGTTGGGGTCCGAATTAATTACTAAGGGGAAAAAAAAAAAAAAATCTTCACATAAATCCTTAAGCTTCACAGGAAGGAAAAAGTTTCCAGTGGTAGTTGAGATCTGAAGGCTTATTAGGAATGTCTGTCTCAACCAGACATCAGTGCTGCCCCTCCCCTTCCACGTACCTTTCAGAGAGACACTTGAAAATATGCTTAGCTTTAGGCTGGTGCATAGTTAAGTGCAAAAGGATATCTGATGTATTTGAAGTTAAGCACATGCTTAACCAATTTGCTCAATCAGAGAGATATCCTGGCAAGAGAAAACATCTTCTTAACGTTTCTTTATGTTGTGTCTCCATCCGCAGACTGCCTGAATGCTCTCATCTTTGCTTTACCTCACAAACAGGAACTGGCAGCTTTAGAGAGATTATCAGGGAGATTGACTTAGAACTGAAGGGCACATGATAATGGAATCAGATTTACCTGCAGATGTTAAAATCTTTATCCTTGGAGACTCTGCATGGGCAAAAGGTGTTAAAAAATGAAAACACTCTCTCCTTTTTAAAAGGAGCATGGCTCTAATGGTGTATATATCTCAAATGCATATATCATCAATATATATCAAGTTATGGAATATTAACAACGGTAGATATATTGATTTTAGATGAGTTACTTCACTCCGGTGGATCTTATTTTGTGAAGAGTTGCATTTCTGCTAGGGTCATGCAATTAAAATTATCATTAATGGTAATAGGAAGAGGAAATAATTTTATTTTGTTTGTGGAAAAAGCATACTTAAAATATAAATTTGCATTGCAAAAATATTTTACTATTGTTCCTTCCATTTCCCTCAATGCTCGAATGACCAGGGATTTAAAGGCAGCTATAAATAGCTGAAGTGTGCTCTAAGCCTCTCTCTTTTTGTGCATTTCCAGGTATGTTGTATATCTAAAGAGGAAATGAGTGACAGCCCAGTCTGCAGCCTGTTTTGTAGAAATATATGGCATGTTTCTATTATGAGGTATTTACTGCTTCTCAATTCTGAGCTCGCTTTGGGGGTATGTTTGAATTACATACATCTTTTCTGTAGAGAGGGATAATTTCACTGAAACTAGTGGAGGCAGGCTTGCTGGCAAACAGACTGAACTTGATAATTTTCCCTCTTATCCTGGTGATACTATTCATTTGGCATTTTGCAGATGGGGAAATAGAGACATCGCTGTGCAGAGGGGCTTTGTCAAAATCTTTCTCATCTCTCTTTCAACACCCCTTACATTATAGCAAAATAGGAAATTACATGTTTAGAGCACTCTTGCCTGTTCTTTGACAAGCAATAGTCTCTCCAGCAAACTCTACAGAGTCTAAGACCAGTAAACACATCACTTCCCACAGAGAGAAACACCCTGGCTCCTGCAACAGTGGCTTCAAATCAGGTTTAAACCTTTCATGCCGTGACGGGGGCTACTGGATGTTACCCAAGTGTAAATAAAAGGTATTGAGAATTATTTTCCATTAGAAACATAGCTCCTCATGAAAATGGGGTTTGCTATATGGAGCAGATGACACCCACATTTATTTACTTTCTTTTAGGTGCTGCCTATTGGGGCATATTCTCTGCTTCACTACAGAAGTTTAATTCCCTCTCAAATAAGCTGCCAAATGCTGAAAAATACCCCCACAACAGAAAGAGGCAAGCTGCTTTGAATGCAGCCTTGTTGTCTGAGGGCAGGGTTGTCATTCCCACCCCCAGGATCTGCTCAGAAGGTGAAGGGAGTTGGGCAGAGGGTAAAACACAGCTCTGCATCAGGGAAGATGCTGGACATGCCCTCTGTACCCAGCCCTGAGTGCCCAGAGGCTGCCAGCATGCTGCTGGAGCACATTCAGCTCAGGACAAGCCAGAAACCTTTGCTGGTTTGGGTATGCAAAGAGTTCCTGGTTTTTCAGGTGCGCTCACAGAAAATTGCCTTTTCAGTTTCCCTGGGTTGTTGCAATGTCAGCTTGAGGCCGGTCCCATCCAGCTGCATCAGTCAAAGTGAGCTCCGCAACATGACATAACCTGACACAGCTGACACAGCCAGGTGTTACAAGCCAATGGACACCATGGTTCACAAACTATTCAAATTACTTTCAGATACATATCCTACCTCTCTGCTCAAATCCTCCCCAGCTGTCTCCTTTTCCAGCTCCATTTGAATCAGGGTTGGAGGAAAGAGAAGTGGGGGGAGATGGGGGAGGAAGGAGAAGGGGGGAGAGAAAACATCCTGCCTGGCAAAAATATGAAAAAAACTAACTGAATTCTTGCAAACCATATTGCCTGAACAATTAACTCTTTGAGGGAGGCTTACCACAGCCTCGGAGGCTCTTTTAGGCTTCTTGGGGGAGAGTTGTAAATATACCAGCTGTAAATGCACATCCTCTAGGCTAAACATTCATGCCTTGGAGTACTGCATACTAAATTAATATTATAATAATAATAATAATAATAATAATAATAATAATAATAATAATAATAATAATAAATAATAATAATAATTTTACTACTACTACTATTATCTCATGTTTATAGGATGTCATAACATTGAAGACTTAGAGCAATTCCACAGTCAAAATAATCAAGCCTAGCAGCACCAGAGAGAGAGGCAGCCAGCCAGGACATCCACCCATGCCTAGGCTCATTCAGTGGCTGTAGAAAGTTGTGTCCCAGGGAAACCAGTGAGACAATCCATAGGAATTCCTGCTTGACAGCACTGGCCTGGGGTGGTGCTGGCCCATATCAAGGCAGGCCACCTCCATTTTGCAGAAGAGAAAAGATGGGTTGCAGAGTTGAAACGACTTGATGAAGGTCGTACAACAAGTCTGTGGCAGAGTCAGAAATTCAGGCATGAATTTCATTATCCAGATAGCCATCAATCACCTTAGGGGAAGGGAGAGGTTCAAATGCAGAAAGAATGGCTGGGTACCCAACTTCCAGCGAAGGTCAGTGAGAGCTGAATGCCTCATGTCTCCCATTACCACAGAAGTCTCCCCCTCAGAATATAAGTGCTAAAAAAGGCCACCTCCCTCCTGAATATAAATCTCTGTGATTCTCTTTTCCTCCTAATTATAATGGTCTGAATCAGGAGGAATAGGTTGGCAGTCAATGAATTTACACCTCCTTAGTCAAAGAGCAGAATTCACCCTACAACCTTCATGTCTTTGCTTTAATGTTTTGTCAAAAGCAAATAAAAAATATGGGTGAAACCAGCACCCTAGGCCATTAAGCAGAATTTCTGACTGGTCTTTAATGCAGCATGTGTAATAGGGAGCCCACAGTCCTCCCTCAGGTTTGTGATCCTTTTATCTACTACAGACGGCCTCTGTGGGATGCATTTCTCTGTTCCAATTTATGTGTGAGCAGAGGGGAAGGGAGAAAGAGGGAGACACTGAGAAAAAGAGAGAGAGAGAGAGAGAGAGAGAGAGAAAATGAAAAGAAAGAAGGAATGAAATAATGAAAGAAAGCAGAAAAGGAAAGAAAGAAAGAGAGAGAGAAGGAGAGAAAGACAGAGGGAGAGAAGGAGAGAAGGGGAGAGAGAGAGAAGAGGAGAGAAGGAGAGAGAGAAAGAGAGAAAGAGAGTAAAAGAAAGAGAGAAAGAAAGAAAGAAATAAAGAAAGAGAAAGAAAGAAAGAAAGAAAGAAAGAAAGAAAGAAAGAAAGAAAGAAAGAAAGAAAGAAAGAAAGAAAGAAAGAAAGAAAGAAAGAAAGAGAAAGAAAGCAAGCTAGCTGATAATAGAGAAATAATGAAAGAGAGGAAAGGAGGAATAAATAAAAAAATTAAAAAGTGAAACCACAAATGTTAGTTTCTCTGGTTTTGTATATGTATCTCCTTAAGAAATACAAAGAAGCAAAGCAAGCACACAGAAACCCCCAACACCCACGCTGTCCGTGGAGCAGCTGAGCCAGTGAGTACAGCAAGCAGTGTACAGGTGTCTGCTGCTGCCTTTATTCGCTGTATAATAGGTGCCTACTGGAATGGGAGAAAGGGCATGAGAAGCTGTCCTTGTCTTTGCAGAGCATGAATAGCATTTATCTCAGTGCAGTGGGCATCGCCAAGTTGGGTTTTTGTCAACCTGTCAATTCTTTTTTTTCTTCTTTTTTTTTTCACCCCCCTTTTTTTTTTTTTTTTTTTTAAACAGAAAGCAGAGTTCAGTAAATAAAGATAAATGATTGTGCTCCTTGTCTGCAGACCCTGGAGCTAAACTGAACAGGCCTCTTATGGTTTGGACCTGCTTCATTGACTGTTCAGACAGCCCAGTAATACGACAGATGTACCCAGCCGTTCCCTCTTCCCCGCTGTCCATTAGATTATGTTCATTTTGTCTGAGATGCCATTATAAGTCTCAAGGTCAAATAAGTCACAGAGAAGAAAGAGGAGGACTAATTTTTTTTTTTTTCCTGCCTCTCTCCCTGCATAAGGACTCACTCTCAACTTGCAAAGCAGATCGTCTTTTAAGGCGCACATACAGCTCAGCACAATTTATTGAAATAAAATGCAGGTGTAACATTCACCCGGAGGCACGACAGCAGAGGAGACTTCTCAAGAGTGATTTTGGACAGCTTTCCTAAATTTCTAATGAATTATTTTTTAGGTAAAATACATTAAGGGAAAGCTTTCAAAAAGAGGAAAAGAGGAAGAAATAAAAAAAAAAACGGAGCAAATATACAGGGAAGCAGACTGCAAGGTCTGAAGGCTTTCCAAGGCACACTGGGCAAGTTATCACATTCTGAGCAGAGCAGTTGAGATGTGGAGATGGGAGGGGAGGAAGAAACAGCAGCATAGAATAGTACCAAAGATTCCTAAAACCCCAAACCCGTTAAAAATGTGGGAATTAATTTTATTCTTGGATACATCAGGATGTGTGTCATCCCAATGGTGTCCTGGGTAGTGACAACAGATCTGCATCATGTCTGTAACAACAAAACTAAACAATAATAAATTAGGGACTGAATTTCTCTTCTATATGGAAATATTTGTATTCTTTAAAGAAAGTTAAGGAATGGCTACTGAGGAACACCAAACAGGACTGTTTACTCGGTTAGCATGAATTTTATTTTCTCCCCAGAGCTTGATTTTCAACAAGTAGGAGGAACTTCACTTATTTCTTTGGTTTTTGGACTATGCTGATACAGAAAACTTAAGTAATGAAATTTAGGGTTATGAAAGAGGCTTTTGTTTTGTTTTTAAAAATAATTTGTATTTGCCTTTTTTATTCACTTTCACTGTGAGCAAATAGTTGCATTTAGCAAGAAACAATATAAATACTCTTTAGGGCAAAACATTCAATAATCAGAATACCCATCACAAAGAGACAAATAAATGAACTAAAATCCACAAAAAAGCCCCACAAAAAACTTTGACAATTTAAAGTTCTACAGCCCTTTTATGATCTGAAAATTGACTTATCCACTATATCTGGGTAGAAGTAAAGCACTGTTATTCAGATTTATCAAGGAATAGAGAGATTAAAGGACATTGCAAACCTGAAGCTGGTTGATTCCAGCAGAACCGGGAACAAATTCAGGTTCTCCCGTGTGTCACATTTAAATCCTTCTGTTGGACAGACTCCCTCTTTAGACTGAGGAGAGGGCAGACATGAGGCAAGCAAGCTGCATCCAAGACAGCTCTGAGTAACTTCATTTTAAAATTTAAAATAATAGGTGTTCAAAAATATGTTCAGGAATTAATTTGCTATGGCAAGTTCTGATGCCCAGGGCATGTTAGGGGGACCCAACCCAACCCAAAATCCCTTAGTATCCAACTCAAAACACTCAAAACTCAGCTCAAAACACCTGACTCTCCAAGCCTGGCTCTTTAGGGAATCAGAGTAAGAACCAGGAAAATACAAGGACTACCGAGGTGTTTCAGAAGAGAAGCATAAATTCCTATATTCTAATCAAATTTAAGTAACTTTGAAAGTCTACCATGATTCAGTTTTACTTAAAATAAAACAAAAAAAAACAAAAACAAAAAAAAGATAAATTTTAAAAAATTCAATCACTGAACCAAAAGCCTTCCCAGAGAGGGAATTCGTGCTTGTGGCGTGCAAAGCCGCTCGTTCCTGCCGAGCGCATCGGGGCAGAGCCGCGCTGGTGCGCGCAGGGAGGCTCAGCCCACCCTGCCCCTGCTCCGAGCTCGCCAGACACGAACCAGCTCCTGCCCAAAGCCCCAAAACAGCACTCCTCTGTAGTTTGAGCTAATAAGTCTTCCTTTGTTAGGAGTCTACGAGCAAAGAAGCCTGAGGGAAGCAGGAGGAAATGCCGAGCGACTGAGGCGCTCCCTGAGGCCAGCCTCGCGTTCCAAAAATGCAAAAGGCAAAAGGAGATGCTCTGCCCTTTCTCAGCCATAGCCACAGCCATAACCCCATGGTCTCGTCGAGGCATTGCTCTTCCCCCTTCCAACTCCCCGTGGGAAGTCTTAATGCTCATTTCTTTGCAAGGCTATTTTGGTCTTTGCAGTTACATGCTATGGTGATGAGAGTAGATTATTCCTTAGGGGAGCGAGGAAGGACCGCTTTGTAGACACTTTCCTCACCCTCTGCATGCAAGATTAAACACAAGTTTATATGAAGTATGCAGGGTTAGAAAGAATAGAGCCATAAGATTTTTAAAATATGAATCCACTCAAGTGAAACATAGACTAAAGTCTTGCAAATGCATTTTTGAGTGTGCTGCATTACTTCCCCATCGAGAGTTCTCCACATGATCCCTTGAGATATGCGGTCCTCTGAAGCCTGTAAAATTATTCTAATCAGCATTTGCTTAGCACTTCAGAAGTTCTGGCAAACACAAGCTAATTAATTCTCACAGTTCCCCCAGAGAAGGAAGATCTCATTTTGTTGATGGTAGCACAGAGGCAAGGATAGTATAAGTGACATGCCCAAGGCCACATTTTGGGCTGGTGTCTGGCACTAAATCAGAAGTATGGGACTAGCTACCAAATCAGGCCAACCCAACCCTTCTATGACTCAAGAACATCAGATGTAAACCAAGGTATTTGATAAAGTCAAATAACTTTACTTTGTGCTTAGCATTAAGTGAGTCTGACAGCATTTCTGCCTGCAGTTGTTCAAAGGAAGATGCTTCTTTTCACCAAATGCACAGGAAAGTTGTGCACGAATTAGAGGAATTCAAAATGTAAAGATGTTTTGGCTGGGAGAACTGTATCCATTACCTTTGCTTCAGGGAGAATAATGTGAAATGGAGACGGGAGGAAAATAATGGGAAGGGCAGGTTACGTATCATACTTCCTTTTCATCAGCTTCTGCTTTTGATATTTGTGAAAATATTTTGGGTGGGCTTTATATTTTTTCCTCTTGGTATGTGACATAAACTTCAGGAAGCAAAATTTAGGGAAAAGAATAAAGAGTCATCACTCAGCCTTGGGCTGGATGGGGATCTGAGCAGCTTGGAGTGGCTGAAGATGTCCCTGCTCACTGCAGGGGAGTTGGAGTAGATGGACATTTAAGATCCCTTCCGGCACAAACCATTCCTTGATTCTGCAATTCTGTGAAGTCAGGAGATGTCCAGAGTGTGTGATGAAGGATTGGAGCTATGCAAACTTGTGATGGGTTGTATAAGGCACATCATATCATACCTACCTCAGGATCATAAATTCCTGATTTCTAGAAATATTAGAGAAGCAAACACAAAGTAAAACTCCCATCAAGGTGATATAAAGTAAGGGTCATTCACAATTGTTGGTTTATAATTAATTTGTTCTGAAAAATTAATTTGTTCTGAAAACTCTGAAGCAGACTATTTAAAATTCTTAATGGAAATGGATTTCCTGACCTACTCCAACTCCCCCCTCTCCCCCCCCCCCCCCCCACACACCCATTTTTCAAATAATTTTCACAGTTTTGACTAAACAGCTATTGAGGGATGCCCTTTGTGAGTAGACAGTTGAGCAAAGATTATCCTCAGTGTAATATGTGTTAATAATTCTTTGTTCTGGTGGCTCAATGTGACAAGTGATTCCTAGAGGAATCTCTAAGAATTGCATAAAAGAGAGGATCAGAGTTGTTAACCAGGAGCTGAAATTTCAATGGAGGGAAACACATGTCCCTTTTGAGAAAAGGAAGGGGAAAGGGAAAGAAGGAAGGAGGAAAAGGGAAAGGGAAGGGGAGAAAATATTCTGTCAATGCCTGCACTTAAATTTGGGCTCAAAGCAAGAATTCTGAAAAACATATGTTATAAATATGGGGGGGGGGGAATACATTATAATTTCTAATTGTCGTTTCAAAACTTTTATTCATCGAAACTTTTCTCTTTTAAAATTCTTTATCCAATAAAAAAAGAGTGAGCAATATAATTTTTACACAATAGTGTTATCTTTATTGTCTCCTGTTTTTCAAAGAAGCAAGTCAATAAATCCAGCCCTTTTCTTTCAACAGTTATCAGTCAAATTCTTTTTAAGGGGTCAGGGTCAGAGACAGACCCATTATGTCTTTAAACTTTCATTATAGGGATTGTTGAGATACCACTGGCTTCAATCTGCAGAAAACCCTGCAAACTTTGACTCACTTTGTTAGCACCTTTTTGCAGCTAGAAAAGCCCTGCAATAAAACTAGATTGGAAGGAGAAGGAATATGAAAAGAAATGTAAGTACATGAAATGAAAATTATTTTCCCAAGGCAGGTTATATTAAAGATCAAACCAAAAGTCATCTGAGTTTTCTGGAACTTCGTGCTATTTCCATGGATAACATTTCAGTGTTTTGTTCTTTATCTGCATCTTTATTTCTATTTTTTCATTTTACTTTTTTTTTCTCCTTTTTTTTTCTTTCTTCTCCTTCTTCTTTTTTTTCTTTCCTTTTTCTTGTTTGTTTTGTTTGTTTTTATTTCTTTTTCCTTTTTTTTTTTTTCCCTGGATATGCTGGAAAATTACCAAATTGCATTCTTACACTCTTGTTTTATACTACACCAGCAGTCAGAGCATGTTGGAAAGTACTGCCACGTGGTGGGTGCTGTCCTGTAATGGCTGTGGTTGCAGCATGGAGACAGGGAGTTGTGTAATGCATGAAATTGGAATATCTTGAACACACAGGGGAACTTGAGAGGAACTGGAAGCATTGCACTCATTCCCATGAATTTCCACTTCATAATGATGAGTGACTACTGTCCCAGGGTCTAAGAGGTTAGGATTTTTTGTCTCTGATATTATCCCTGTCTCAATTTCTTCTTCTTTCCCCCACTTAAAGAGTTCCTCTGCCTCTTGTGATATTATTTCACCTTTGTGTTGTCAGAACTAATTACAACTGGCATATGGGAGAAGCTGGATTTTGTAGGGGCGATGTTCTGCTGCAAGTGAATGCCAGGAGAAAAGTCCAGCCAAAACAGGGAAATTAACTAAACAATTTTTTTCCTACCACAGGGGTGAACAGCATTTGATGGAAGCAAAACTTCAGCAGACTCATATTAGAAACTGAAAAATGATATATGTCTCAATCTTTTGAGCAAAAATTAACATCAATGAATGCTTGATGCATAATAACTACCCAGTGTTTTCTTCATTATGCCAGTAGTTTATGAATCCAAAGAGCTGCACTTACATCATGTAATTTGTTTTCCTGAGATGACTCGAAGAAGAAAAATGTCAAGTAATTATATACTTGTTACTCTCAAGAATTTTCATTTCAGGCTCAAGATGAAGACTAATACAAGAATTTGGGAAATAGTCTATAATTTCTGTTCACTTATTTGATGTAGTTTACCTTTATTGCTATGGGGTTTTAATTGATAATTCAATAGAATATTTATATTCTGTCTGGAGGTTGCTGCACTAATTCTATTAATTCCTGGAGTGGCTACATGACATTCTGTTAGAATCATTATTTTCTTTTTAATAGAACATAGCAACAGACAGCAAGTGATTCAGCATACGGTAGATTGTTCCATTTATTGAAAATCAAGATACTGTATTTGCTCCATTACAGTAATGAAGTTGATGATTTCCAATCTGTTTAATAAACTGTTTCTGCATTTGAATATTTATATTAAATCAACCAGCTGGTGAGATCACATCAGTGTTTTTACTCAGAAATATATAACAGTTATTAACACTGAACATATTATTTGCTTTTTTTGTCTCAGCCAGGATGGCAGGATTTTTATGCCCATCCCATGCAAAGCAAAAACTTAGAGCTCAGCCTTAGCATTTCAGTTTTAAAGTTTTTAAAGCTCCAGCTATGGATATTTACAAAACTGCATAGAAACATCCCTTGGGGAAACTGAGGCATAAGGTAATCGTAGAGCAAATGTCAGAATGGGCTTCAGTCCTCTCTAACCTCCCATACCATGCCACATTTGCCCTTAATCACTGGAATGATTGCTGTCAGTGATGCAGCAATAGGAACAGTTTAGCAGGGGATGGTGTGATGTGGTGCCATCAAGCCCACTCGCCCTTGACACGGTGCTGTTGGTCATTATCAAGCTTTGCATCCAGTCCCTCCCCAGCAGCAGGGGGGTTGGAATCAGATGATCTTTGAGGCCTCTCCCAACCCAAACCACTCTGTGATTCTGTGATTTATGTGGGAAGGTTGTCAGTAATTTGCAAATGGCTGTTGGTCATAAAATGCGTCAGAACTTCTGGTTCTTCACTTCCTCACAATGTTGGTGCTCCAGTTCTTCCATGCACCTTGCCCTGGTGCTGATTCAGCTTGGCACAACCTCTTGTGCCATGGGCTTAAGGATGGGAATGTTCCCACACTGAAGTCTGGGAATTAACAATCTGAATTATCAATCTCCATTTTGCATAGCAGAGTTAGCATCAGGGGATTATGAGTTTTTTAACCTATCACTGAAAAAGACATATTATCATAAAAGGTAAATAGCTTAGGAAACTAGAAGATGGATACCAAGAATTTCTTAATTTCTGGAATTTGAGGCTCCAGATGAATGCACTCAGTGAAAACACACCCCAAAAAGGCAAAACTTTCTTGGTAGATGCAATTCATTGGCTATGTGGTGGTTTCCACCACTGAAAGACAGGACAAATGGGTATGCAAGAAGCAGATACAACTTGTTTTACACAAATTTGCTAAACAAAAGAGCTACGAGGAGAGTAATGACGAGTTTTCAGCAAGCCATCAGGGGGACTGGAAGTAGCAGAAAAATCTTGTTATGTATAGATTCATAGAGAGAAATAGCAGAGCAGTGTTTTGGTCCTATTTCTGTGCCCTTTCCAAAGGAGCCTACGGACATACAGACGGGTGGAATTGGCAGAGCTCTAAAGAAACTTAATAGGGTTATAGAAATTACTCAAAAAACCCTACAGGATGTGTTAGAGTTATTTCTTTTCCACATATTTCTTTGAACCATCTCAATAGAAGTATATTTCATTGTGTGTTTGCTTTTACAAGGTGGTTTAAAAAATTATATGAGAAAGTTTGTAATTTTCTGTGAAGCCCTATAGGATTTTTCCATAAGGGAAATATCTTTGTGTATCTAATACATGCAGGATATTTAACAGCACAAGAATTCCTAATGAAAAAATTTAACTCTTGGTACTTCCTTAAGCACTAATGAGAGAAACACTTCTTAGGAAAATGTGCAAAGCACCCAGCAAAGTGCCACCCTGGATAACACTGTGACACAGGGAAAGAAGCAAAACAAAACAAAGGAAGCAGCCTGTGAATATTTAAGAGTTGATCTTATGACTTATCTCTGTATTGACATTTTCAAGCTAAAAAACATTTGACTAAAGGAAAATGGCTAGCTCCCAGCAGCCACAGCAGCGTTGTGCCAATTTCCTAGCCTAGAGGCAGCATGTAGAAAGAAGTAAGAGCAAATGATGTATACTTTGATGTAAGGTGTAACCTGGGGGGAGTGCCAGCCAAAATGGGGGGAGAGAGATATGAAAAATTAAAATGAAACAGCAGAATAGGTCACTGACTGTAGGATGAAGTTTAATCTCTCAGTACCATTAGTTTTAAGCATTGAAGGACAATGGGGAGAGGGGAAAAGAAAAACATGTGGCTCATTGTTCTGTTGGTTTAAAATTGTTTACTTTAGATGGCCTCGAGTAATTAAGGGAAATAGAGGCTAAAACTAGAAGAGAGATTGTTGAAGAAAGTTTAGCAGGGAAAAAAAAAAAAAAGAAAAAGACAAAGTTCATTGTCTCAATTAGACGTGAAGTGTTCTTCTGGTGAAAACCACCCAAGAAAACCTGGAGGGAAAAGAGGGAGCAGGCATAATCACAGTTACGGCTCAGAGAGTCAGACTGAGGATCAGTTTGGGAAAAAAATACACATTGATTTATAGCTTCACAGACAAAGGCAAATGATGGGCTGTGTAAATCACATCAGGCACAAATTTACCATTATTGCTATGCAAAACTAGGAAACAACACTGTCAGGATGCTGAGGCTGTTAATGACAACCCTAATCCTATGAAGACTCAGTAATGTGCTGATGTAAATAAACCTGCTGTCTTCACAAAAGCCTCACAGGTTTAAAGTGAAGCACATGCTTAAGTGTCTGGAAGATGGTAGTCCAAAAAACCAAGTTATGTTCTCTTTTCCTAACCAGCAAATTAACAATCTCCATTTTGCAGGGCAGAGTTAGCATCAAGGGATTGGGGGTTTTTTCAGCCTATCACTGAAAAAAGGCATATTTTCATAAAAGTTAAATAGTTTGGGAAACCAGAAGATGGATACCAAGAATTTCTTAAACTTGTCACTGTTATGGCACACCCAAGAATCCATCTTAGAGGCTGGGCACCAGATTCTTCCTCACACAGGAAGAACAATGGAATAATGCAGAGTGTGCAATACAAAGAGGGCAGGAGTGTGTGCTATAGACCCTGGGTAGCTGCGCTCTAACACACCTGGGGGACCACATTTCAACCTCCTGGCAGAAAGGATGCTTTGCAAAGATGCTGCCTTTCCCCCCACTTATAGATATCCTGAGGAGGAGAGAGGCTGGTCTGGTTTTGCTTTGGAAGCCAAAAGGAACTATTGGACACAGGGATATGCCCACTTAAACATTTTTGGTGATCTTTTTTTAAATGTTGCTGCATGGAGTGACAGCCAGGAGGTTCTGTGGAACAAGGGATTTTGTGGGAGGAGTTGAGACGGGATTGTTTGGGTTTCCATGATTCTGGCCATGACTCCTTGCAAGCTGTGGAGCATAAAAGTTTTCACTCAGTGTTCAGGTTCTCTGTCTTTCTCCATAATATAACCTAAAGATACTTTGGAATGAAAATAAAGAGCCACTATAATCCCCTATTACCTTTACTCTGCTAAACCAGGCCTGCGGATGTCTTCTCACTGCTGAGCAGGGGCAGGACCCAAGGGAATGGTGGCAAATTGAACATGGGGAGGTATAGGTTGGAAATATCCAACCTATACTAATGTAATGATGAGGTATAGGTTGGGTTTTAGGTAAAGGTTCTTCACACTGAGGGTGGCTTGGCCCTGAACAGGCTCCCCAGGGCAAAGGCCTGACACAGGCCTTTGGACATTGTCCTCAGACACATGATGGGATTGTTGGGATTTTTGTGTGTTCAGAGACAGGAGCTGGACTTCAGTGATCCTTGTGGGTCCCTTCCAGCTCAGGATATTCTGTCATTCTGTGATCCCATGCTCAGCTCTAGCATGTTAGGAAGTAAGAGACATCACTGGCTAAAAGAGATTCTTGAATTATCTCATCTGCAGTGTTAAAGTGGTCCTGGAGCATCACAAAATTTGGGAGGGTTGATGTGCAAGAGGGAGGGTGTTAATGACACACTGGCTAACAGCAACTGGATGAAAGGGCAAAAGATCTTTCTCCACTTGCTGCTCATCTAATTCAGAACTGGTTTATTGTAAATAATTAGTTTGCATTCAGTCTCTCTCCTAGCCATGAGGCCAGACAATGTGTGCTGCCTCCACACACACTGGAAGAAACCTTTCTTTCAAGGACCACTCAAGCCCTCCCATCATGGTGGGTATTTTTAGGTTGCGAAGATCAAGGTAAAGGAGGTGGCAAACTGCTTCCTGTGTTGTCCATAAAGTTTCACGGTGCAAAGTTTTAATTGCCTTTCAAAGCAGATTCCTCAGGTAGAATTACACTCAGCTTGCACGCTTAAGAAAGGAACTAACTCTTGCATTGTAGCCTCAGCTGTGATAAGGGCTGCTTTGTCTGAGCTGCCAAAAAAATAATGGCGCTTACCTGTGCAGTATTTCTCACAGTGTATGAACATCAATATCATCCTTTGCCTGTCTGAAAGATTTCAAAGTCCTTTCTAAATTTACTCCCCAGGATGTCCTTGTGGTGCTCTGTGATTACTGGCAATCAAAATGAGATAGTGCGTGGCTTGTGCCGTGGCAGCTTTTCCTGGAACGTGGACCACAAGATCAAGGATCTCCACTGTTACAGCCCTCACCATCGCTTGTGCTGCTGTCCCACCTGTAGGATGGGGTCAGGCAGCGCAGCTTGGCTGCAGCCAGTGGTGCAAACCCAGAGCAGAGCTCAGCACAGGTGCCTGCTGCCTGCAGCGCACCTCTAGGCTCTACCTAAATCCTTAGACTTAACTGGCTGTGAGAGGAGAAATAACAGATGGAGGCTGCAAACAGATGGAGAAGCACAAGCTAGCGCTGAGACAATCATGCTAATTGTAATGGGCGAAATGCACAGCACACGGGGTGCATTGCCATGGCCATTACCCTGCATCATCAGCAGGGGAACAAAGGCATGGGAAAACAGCCTGTGCAGGGCTGCAAGGTGCAGCAGGCTCAGGAGGCTTCATTTCAGAGTCTTTAGATGTCTAATAACATCAGCAATGTCAGGGGTCCCTATAAAACCAGCGGAAAGAGACAGGCAACTCCAGAGAGGGATGGATTTTTAAATAAAAACATTTAAATAACAGCGCCTTTCAAAGGTATTTCTCTAGTCTGTCTGTGGCGCTGAGTAGTCAGACAGGCAAGGAGACAATTCTTCCTGTCTACGTGTGTATTTTAAGGGCTAATTTTTAGTAAAACAAAACCAATCAAGAGGAAAAATTAAGAGCAACAGCTGCAAGCACCTGATCCTCTTCACAACTCTGCAAACAGGCACCTGAAAAAGCTGCTGAGGCAATTTGGAGTACACCTTTCAAAACACAGAGAATAAAGCTAAGGAGAGAAATGTCACTCCCTCAGCCATTCCACGGGTAAAAGGAACTGTGGTACACATACATGCACATGCACACACACACATTTATATCTTTCCAATTAAGAAGGAAAAATATAGAATCTGCTGGGTTGAACAGGAGCACTAGTGAATTATCTAGTCCATCCTTTTGCCTGGGGCAAGACTGATTTAATTATCTCTAACACTTCTCTGATGGATGAGTGTCAAACCTTCCCTTGACTATCTCCAATGAAGGTGATCTGACTACCTCCCTTGGGTAACTTGCTTCATTGCCTTAAATGTACTAATAGTTATGAAGTTTTCCATAACAGTCAACCTAAATATGCAGTGCTTCATTTAGAACCTATCACTCCTTCTTTTTTTTCTTTTTTTTTCTTTTTTTTGCTTTATTTTTTTTTTATTCCCACTGACTAATGAGGATAATTGGTTCCTCTCCTTTTTCAGGGACATGCCTTTATGTGTTTATGGACATTCATCATTACTCCCTTTAGTCTTTTCCTCTCCAGACAGGACGTGCCTGGTTGTCTGAAACTTCAGTGGTAAGAAGCCCGAGGCAGAAAGATGAACGTGTTACAAAAGGCAGAAATGTGGGCATTTTTAAAAGGTAACGAGGAAGACTGGGCATTTTGCACTGCCAGAGATTCAACAACTTCCACAGATACGAGGAGTGTGAAGTTAAAACAGGAAATGTAACTGGTAAAATTAAAATGAGCTGCAAATGCAAAACATCGTTCACCGGCAATGGGACACCAGGTGAAGGGAACTGCCAGGGGATGGCCCAAACAAGGGTTCTACCACAGCCCATAGCCAGGTGGATAGAGACAGGGCTCTGTTCCTCAACCTCAAAAGCAGTAAACAAAAGTGAATTCCCAAAGGAACGTTCCCAACGTGAATAAATCTTCCATAGCTAAGATAGCTGCTTTGCCGCCCTTCCACCTGTTAGAATTTACTCTGTCCTCCCCTCATCTCTGATTTAATTTAGACAAGCAGACAATAAGTCCTTCAGAAATACGTATTTAAAAGGTTAAAAGGAGAGAGGGACACCAATAAAGCCTTCTTTGTATTTTATTCTGTCATGAGGGTTAGCTGCCCCCCAGCCTATTCAGTCTGAAATGGCATCAACACTCCACAGAGACCAATTCATTCTCCAGTTCCTGAAGTGCAAACAATTCATAGAATAAAACAGCACCAGAAAGCAAGAGGAAAATCTCTGTGGGGATGCCAAGAGCCTGGCTACATGCAGTGAAATCACCAGACTTCAAAACTGGAAGGAAGGGGGGGTTAACTCAGGCCTTGATGGATGGTTCAGGCACTGGACGTGGAACTCTCTGAGAGCCAGTTAGAGAGTCTCTGTGCCTACATCACAGAGCTTGCCACAGCCCTTATTGTGTTAGTTTTTTATAATTATTCCTGCTTCATGGATGGCAAATATAGATAAATTGAGAGTAAGACCCAGATTTTCAGAAGGACTTTTTCCGATTTCACAAAGTTTTGGGCAATCAGTGGCACTCAGGCTTCCAAACACTTGAGAAGCTGAGCTTTAGCCAGAAAAGCTCTTGGAAAATCTTTCTACTGTAACTTGAATTATTTCCACTTTCTCAGACTCTCCTTTTAGCAAGCTACCACTCCCACATCTTCACCAGCTGAAAGAAAAATATATTTACATCTCCAACATCCTCGCATGAAACTCTACAGCTTAACTGAAACTGTCAGCAAAGACTGGGATGGAGCTTTTCAAACAATGAAAGGTGAGATATATCAGCTGACATGGGGCTGCATGAAACCAATGCAGTGATGGTGCTTCCTCCTATCTTTGTTTTTTCATGTTCCTGAAAGCCAGACTGAAGGATATACTTCTAAAACAGGACTTATCACCAGTGATCTGATGCAGAACAAAGCACATTTTTGGCCAGAGATGTATGGCTTCTTCTGACAAAGCTGAACTCTAAAACTCTGCTGTTTACTCTGGCAGGATCCTTTCCTTAGGTCCATATCTCTTCTCATAATCTGTGATTCTGCTGACATGGGAGTAATTCAGATGTAGATCACAGGAATCCTAAGTACCTCCATGAATATATTTTCAGTTGCCATAAATAGGACATCATGGAGATGACAACAGAAGCCAAGTGCTCCTATTCCTTCTCAGTATCCCAGTTTCTGTACTCTCCCAGCCATGAAACCAAATTGACCCCATCCACACTTTCACTTCCACAAGTAAAACTGCTATTTTGAAGAGGGTCTGGAACAAGCTAAGAAAATAAATCCTGTACCTTATCAGAAGCTATAAATGGCTGCTGGGAAGTCTTGAGAGATTACCTATGGGCTGGATATCACAGCTCCATACTGAAGAAGCAGCACTTGACTGTTGACATTTGTTATTAATGTTGAAGAGCAAAATGCCTGTGATATTTTTATTTGGTATTTGTGCATCCCTAATGCCTCGTCTGCTTCATCCTGGGCTCTGTCATGCTCTCACTGACGTCAATCAGGGTCTTGCCAATAGACAGCAGGCTCCCCATTGGCTATTTCTCCAAAAATCCTATGAATCTACTCTTATTTCTCGAGGCTTATCTGATTATGATTGGGAAAGTCATTTTCTTGGGTTGGCACTTGCAATGCCCTGTCTTTATTGAGCCTGAGTCATGAACAAAATGTTGTTTCGGGTCTTGCCGTGCCTTATAATGAAGGACATTCAGTAGTGTTAATATCTTCTTTTCTAAGCCTTTTATATATATAAATTCAAGTACATGGAAATTCTTTTGACAGAACAATCTCTAGGGTGTTTCCTTGCTAGATTCTTTACCTGGGTGTCTTCCCACTCCTCCCCTGGAGAGGGAGGGAGGATGTGTCATTAAGACAAGTCACACAGATTTTTTATTAAAAACACTTAGGCTGCTCTGATGTTTGAAAGCTTGAACAAGAACATCAGCTAAAACATATGACTTGAATGAGTCAATACTAAGAAAAAAATAGTGGCTTGAAAATGGGAAGGAAGCTTTGAGACTCCAAAGACTTGTGAAATGGAATTTTCCTTCTATGAAAGCGAGTTAAATGATGGGAAAGGGTGACAGATGAGTAGTTCTGCAGGCAGATGTTCCCCTGCTAGTCCCCAAGAATGAGTAGAAGGGGGAGAAGTTGCACAGTTTTCCCTGAGACTGTTTGACCTGAGGGCTTTCACTTTGTTCAGGAATTTCAGTGCCTGATGAGTAGTTTGCCTTCACATGTGAGCCCAGTTTTGGCTTCTTCCTGGGACTATCCACAAGCATTTCAGTGAGGACAAAATGGTAGGAGCTTGGAGAAAGCAGAGACCAGCTTCAGCCCATAAAGACCACCAATCGATTGGTAGCAAATTCCTTGAAAATCACTCATATGTGTTCACTTGTGGAAGGTTGACTTCACAGATTGTCAAGCATCCTCTTTCAGAGGGAAAAAAACTCTTGTGGTATGCAGAACATCATGACACAGGAAGGAGATAAACTCTCTGATCATTAAAACATGGGTCTGAACTCCAAATTATGGAGTTTTGGTTCTTAGATAATTGACTGAGATTCCTCCTGTGATCTTGTGTCTTTGCTTCTCTCCCTCACTGGTCATCTTCTGAACAATGAGAATTGTAGTTCCTCTGACAGCTTGTGAACTTGGGCCGTAAGAAAATCATATGTCACTGTCAATAAAATGTACTGTGATGAGCATTTTATTTTGGAATCATCATACCTGGGTTTTTCTGGCACCTTCTTGCACTTCCTTGATCCAACGTTGTTGTATTTCATTGGCTCGTGAATAAACCGTGTGGTATTCACCCATGTGGTTTGCACAGATGTTCCAGATGCCTCCTAAAAGCCAATGAGTTGAGGTTTGCGGGTATTTGCATGACCTCAGGACAGCAGTGTTCTTTCTCAGATCAGCCCAAAGCTCTCCAAAACCTGCAAAAGCCGCAGTTCATGATTGTTGATTCATGGAATACAAAGAGTACTTTTAATTAAGTGTTTGTTGTGCCTCACAGATTCACATTTCCACAAATGAGTAGGACTTCTGAACTTTCCTTTTTCCTTCTAGAAATCTTGAGATAAACTGAGAGCCAAAGGTAGCTCAATCTACTCTTAATTTTCAGCAAACATAAATGCTACACCTAGATACCTCTAAATGGTAGAGAAGTTTAATTTTAATGCCAACACCAGCTCTGCCTTCACAGTCATTTTGGACCATCAGCATCTCTGTCATTCTTGCAGCTGCTGGAAAGCTCTTTGATCTCTACAGCAATTCTAAATTTTGTCATTTTCTTACTTGCTCAGATGCTTTCCTATAATCTCTCTTGCAGATATGTCAATCAACAAGACAGCCAACACAAAGTTTTTTTGCCCTCCAAATCTATTTTAGTCTCTCTCAAGATTACTTGTATATTAATTTAACACATCTGGGGGATTTCTGATGCATGGAGACAACAGCATATTTTTCTTTTTTTTTTTCCCCACTATCCAGCTTGCCCTTGTTTTTCCCCTTTGATGTGTAATAATGAGGTGGCACAGGGGAAATGTCTTTAATCAATTGCAGAAACTTATAGCACTATCAGGATTGCATGTATCTCAAAACACTTTATCACTGTCTCTTTCCAGCGTTCATAATTCTGATGTATCTGGTGTACCAGTGTCATGTCATTCTATTACATTAAACAATCTAACATAACAACTGAACACAGTGAAATGATGAAATGCTGGCCTGCTTCAAAAAATACAAAAAGATAATACACTTGTTTTCATCTGGGAAAGCTGCTATTACTTTGTTCTGTGGTTTCACATGATTAGAGGGAGAACTAGATAAGCAGGTAGACAGACAGACATGAGCACACTGCTTGGGGAAATGCAGCTCAGGTTCCTCACCTTAGGCTGCCCATTTGGATGCATGAATATAAGCAGAAAGGTTTCTTTCCTTTTGTTAATTACATATAAGATGGGAGATCAGAAAAAAAACTTACTTCAGGTCTCTGTCTCCAGGCTTATTTGTATATTAATATGCCTTACACTCAAAAACAGCTCCTTAAAATCTTCAAGCCCACCTTACGCCTTTATTCGTACTGCATCCCATCTTACTTTAGATATGTTCCCGATTAAAGTGATTTTACTGCAGTCAAAACTCTGACCATAACTCACTGAGCCATCTTGAGTTAGGCTTGATTTAGCTGGCTGTGTAGCTCTGCATGCCAGAGCTCAGCTGCACAACTGCCACAGTATTTATTTTATTTATTTCCCCCCTTTTTCCTTCTCTGGCAAGGTTTATAGCCCACACCAAACCTCAAGCTACTATGGCTACATGGCTCTTGTAGGTGGTGGCCACTTCCAAGCTTGCCCAGAGCCACAAAACTGCCAACCACAACTTTCTCTGCAGAGGACAAGTGAAAATGGCTTGGGGTAATTTAACACCAATTACATTTGGTGTAATTTAACATAAACTATGAATATGGGCAGGTTCTAAGTATGGATTTTTATGCAGATAAGGATTAACACAGCTGGCAGCAGTGAATCCAGAAAATTTCAGGAATGCCATCAGAGAG
The DNA here is from genome assembly GCF_028018845.1 of Melospiza georgiana. Lineage (NCBI taxonomy): Eukaryota > Metazoa > Chordata > Aves > Passeriformes > Passerellidae > Melospiza > Melospiza georgiana. The sequence goes on from NC_080465.1 coordinate 78,120,946, forward strand.
GGAAGAGGGCTGTGTTAAATATAAAAAAAGTGATGTCAAAAGTTTATGTACGCTTTGTGTATTTATTGTCCTTGACAGCAACTGGCTCCAGTATAGGCTTATGCTGGACCAAGAATCATTACTGACAGCCTGGGGAAAAAACAACAGTAGAAACAAAAAATTATCTATGTAAAACTTTTTATTGTTTACTTTCCTAATTCTTAAACAAATCAGCTTCGTGTGTTGAGTTAAAAATCTCATTGAACACGTATTTTCACACACTCACACCCTTTTGCTGTTTCCTGCCATGCTGCAGCCGCATTAACCCAACAGCAATCCAGTCATTTCCATGTAATGCTGTATTCCCTCACTGTGGCTTGGTACATGGTTGGCATTGCTCTGGGAAAAGCACTCTGCAAGTACTAGGAGGATAAATGGAGATATCCTGAGAAGGGGGAAAAAGTCTTTGCAGTATCCAAAGGGGGCCCAGAGAGGAACTCTCAGTTAGGAACTAAGTGATAGAACAAGGGATGGTGGGTAGAAATTGAAATACAGAAAAACTAGGTTACCTATTAGGAATAAATTTTTCATTGTGGGTGTGGTGGGACTCTGGAACAGGCTGCCCACCACAGCCCTGGTGGTGTTCAGAGCCAGGCTGGAATAAATCCCTGAGCAACCTGATCTTGTGGAAGGTGTTCCTGTCCTTGGCAGATGGGGCTGGGACTGGATGACCTCTAAAGTCAATTCCAAACCTTAACAGGATATGATTTTGTGACTCTGTGACTTCTCTTCTTCCTAGGATGTGCCTAGAATCTTAGAGATTGCCTAAGCCTTTCCAATCCAGAATAATTTATAATTAATAATTATCCCCTATAAAGTTGGTAATCAAAACCAGTCTAGGTTAACAGCGCTATCTGAAATCATAATTTAGGGTATGTCTCTCTGGCTTGGAAGATGCAGGGATCACAGTTATTGATGCTGTTTGGTTGTCAATGGCTATCTTTACCATGAACTCCATGGTGGGATAAATAAGGTCAAGCAGACCAAGTGTCATGGGCTCAAAGTGTGAGTGACTAATGAAAGAATGGAGTTATTGATTCACACTGGGCAGGAGTAATTTTTGTGTTAAAACCTTGGCATCCTCATTCCTTGAAAAGCCAGCTGTGCTGTGTCATCCAAGAGTGTCTGACATGCTGCTGAGAGCATGCCAAATGCCAGTCCTCACTCAGAGGACTGTATCTTTAGAAAAAAAAATATTAAATGATTTTATGGATTTAATAATACATATATAAAAATATATATACCACATAACAGATTTGCTGCATTAGCAGCAGCAGCAGCTGATTTCTAGCAATCTTATCACTGGGTCATCTTTCATGTATATGTACATACAATACCAATTACACTCCATAACACTCGAAATAGAGCCAGTAAATGTATGTGTAATTCATCAATGAAACAACACAGATTTTTCTAGTGATGCTTGACCCTATATTTTTCTTTCCTCCTTCTGCTTCTATTGTGTTCATTCATCATGTTATAGATCCATTCAAATCATAAACTCTTGAGGGTAAGATTTGTGTCCTTAATTTGTTTCTGAAAAATCTTGGTTACTATTATATACATAATAAAGGACATCACTTTTCCCCAAAACCATGTAGCCCTCAATACTACCTAAAACAAGGTCACTCACCTGACTGAAACAGAGTCACTGAAGCACCACAGTGGCCAGGCTAAGATAAGTAAACTGGCAAGCAGACTCAGAGACTCCAGAATGGGCATGAATAACACAGAGACCAAAGCTCTGCAAGTGATGTAGTATTTTAATCACTTGTGCTCAGACATTAAATAACTCTGCAATATAACTCACCAGTAAGTGTCTCAGACCTATAAAAATTTCAAAGAGCTTAAGCCCCACTGATTTCAGTGACTAAGAAGACATAATATCTTCAGATCTACAACTGAAGGCTACAAACTTGTTACGCTAAATATGCTGAATGGGTGGGTATTTGGTGTAACAGTCTGGCACACTTCAGTGGAGAAGTTTCAGGTTTATTTTGATTTAATGCCTTTGTCAGTGAGAACAGAATTAATATTTTTCATTTTGACCAGTGAAAGACCAAACAGGGGAGGAAAGGTGTCTGTGTGAAGCTTCAGCACTTTCATACACAAAATGCCCTGGTGCAATTCCAGCAGCTCATCACCCGAGGACTGCTCACCCTGAAATCTTGCAGAGGAAGGAAGGCTGCTGGCAAAGGATGAAAGGGTGAGGCAGATGAGGTGATCTTCATCTTCAAGAAAGAAGATGACAGGGAGGAACCTTCCCTTTGCTTTTCTAAGGCCCTCACATCTCTTTCTTAACCTCCTGTTAAGGAGTACATCTCCTCCCACATGGAGAAATTCTGCTCAGCAGCCTGGTTAGCCATTTTTAAATCAACTGTCTCTTGTGAAACTAATAATCAATTTCCACAAAATCTTTCCCCTTTGTAACTGTGATAAAATGAGATAGCTGAGACATGGGTATGGGATAAATCTTCAAAGCTTTGATATGAAACACTGCAGAAAGAGTTTTGCCTCCCCCATGGCCTGCTCACACCTACCTTAAGCAGCTGGAACGAGGGGGGAAATAGGGACAGAAGAATAAAGAAAGTGACCAAGGTTTATTTCCAAAAGAAAATAAACAACACTATAATTAGTAGGCAGTTGGTTTGTTTGGGATTTTTTTGTTTTGTTTTGGTGATTTTTGTTTGGTTGGTTTTTGTTTGGGATTTTTTTTGGGGTTTTTTTGGGTTTTTTTTTTTTTATGGTTGTCTGGTTTTTGATGTTTGTTTGTTTGTTAGTTCTTTGTGGTTTGTTGTAGTTTGGTTTGGTTTGGTTTGGTTTGGTTTGGTTTGGTTTGGTTTGGTTTGGTTTGGTATGGTTTTTTGGCATGTTTTATCAGGCTTATATAGGATTGGCAACCTGAGGTGAATGGTATCACATACCTGGTTAATTGTTCTTGTCCTATATATGTTGTCACACCATTCACTGAGTCTCTCTTTTTTTGTTAATTTAACCCATGTTAAATTAACTCATGTTAATTTAACATGGGTTAAATTAACAAAAAAAGCAAAGAGACAAACATTGAAACAAAATTAATAAACAAAGCATAAGCTAAAAATAGACTGTGTAAAGGCAATTATATTTTCTTTATGGTCTCAAAATTTATTGACAGCTTTAGCCTAATAAGCCTGACTTTGCCATCCCATAAAAAGAAAAAAGAAGAGGATAGTACAGACAGACAGCTGTACCAACAGGAAATAGACTTTAAGACATTATCTACATCTTGATGTATGAGTTAACAAAACTGCAACAGTATATATACACCCAAATAATCCAGGATGAAAAAAATTATTGGCTTTGTCTACAACAAACCCAGAAAAGACATCCATCAGCTTTACAGAATGGTCACAACAACAATGAAAGGATCCTGTTTCCCAGAAGTCTTTCTGGGATTACTTTGTGTTCACTTTTTTTGGTTTTGCCATTAGACAAGCCAGTTATGAGCCCTTCACTCAGCTAAGAGAGCACCCAGGTGACTTGGTAATGAACAATACAGGGTGGTGGCTCCCCCACTCTTCTCTCTCTCTGACTCATTTTCAGGATTTCTTGCCTGACCTTGTTGGACAAATTTTATAACTCCGCCGTGGAAGGTTACAAGACATCAGGGCTTTTAATTCCGAGCGCAGCGTTTCCTCACCCCACCAAAGTTAGCTGGCAGTTCCAAGAAATAAATGACTTTTGCTGGGCTCTTAAATAATATGATTTGCATGCTTGAAATGAGATCACCAAAGTAATTGTAGAATATTGCTTGCCATTACAGTCATTAAAACCAGGCAGATGTAGGATCATTCTCATGGAAAACTTTCCTGCTGGGTTTTCATGGAGATAAGTGCACAAAATCCACTTCTGAAAAGATGTTGAATAGAATGAATTTGCCGTTCACTGACTGTCTGATGATGATTTGCTTGTTAATTGGGAGTTTAGGCTTTAGAGAAACCTTAACAAATGTGATTGCTAAATTCTGGAGGTTGCCTCCCTCTTTGCAAGCCGTGTTTACAGCTATAAATTCTTCTTTCATTGTATGGCATTTTAGTGGAGATTTGTCAGTGGGGAAATACAACATTACTCATTTTTATAGAGGGACTTCCAAAGGTATTTTCAACTTCATTGCATGGCAAGAATGTGTTAATTAAATTCATAAAGGTGTTTAACTCTCTGCTTACTTTTAAGCACAAGCTTAAATTTTAATGTCTTAGTGATTTCAGCAAGTGATTAAATGTGAGCAGTGTTTTCACATCCAAAATTATCCTAAAAACTGTGCTGCAAGTAGCTAATTATTTACATTGGTGGGAGAAGATTCAGAAAAACAGAGACAAACATCAATAACTAAACTTAGCCACAGAATATTTAACCAAAAAGTCTGCATAATGTTACCAATTGCCTGGAACAGAATCTCAGAATGGTTTGGATGGGAAAGGACCTTAAAAATTATCAGTTGCAACCCCTGCCATGGGCAGGGACATTTTCCAATAGCCTAGCTTGCTCCCAGTCCCATCCAACATTGCCTTGGACCTTCCAGGGTGGATGAGGCAGCCACAGCTTCTCTGGGCAACCTCACAGTGAAAATAATTCTTCCTAGTATCTCATTACCAGATAAAACACCAGTTTGAGTGAAGGAAAAGAAAAATTGTTTTTTATGGAATTACAATTGGAGTTACTTTCATTGGAATACCTCAAAATAATTGGTTAAAGCTGGGAAACTGGTACTTACTAAAGACACCACTACAAAGAGCCTTTTTTCAAACCAGGGGGAGGGGCAGCCATGGGCTGGCTCTGACATTGCTTTGCTTCATCTGAAAACTACTGCACCTCATGCAGAGTGCATCAAGAGAGTGTGGTTGCATCCCCACCCCTCACACCAGCCTCTGGGTGCAGCAACAGGCTCATGAGTGCCTCTCAGCTCCCTCACTGGACCTCAAAAAACCTTTCTTTTAGCCCTGGAAAAGGGATATAAGGTTTGGAAGCTATGCCCATAAGGTACCCTCATGTGCCAGCAGAGCAGAGATTGATGAAAGCAAGAAAAGGTCAGTCAAAAGTAGAGGGTTAGCAGAGGCAAAACTGCTGGATGTCTTGGCAAATTCATCTCTTCATCCCTTTCCCTTTGTAGAGGAGGGAACTAATTTCTGAGCTGCAGCACCGTGCGTCCCAGGGCACAGCCTCCACTGCAGAATCCCTGCTCACCACTGGCTGCAGGACAAGCTCAGTGCCTGGATTTCCTCTGGGATTTCTGGGCACAGTGAACAGTTCTGCCTGTCAGTGAAAACTTTCCTGTTTTGGAGGTGGAGAAACTGAGTCTCAGGGTGCTGAAACAGCTCACCCAAGGTCAGTAAAAAAAAGGACAGAAGCAGAACCCAGGAGTTCTGCTCGCCCCTTCCCTGTGCTGTAACCACTAAATCCCCCAATCAATAATGAATCTGTTACAGCAGTCTTATATTATACCTAATGTCAGGAGGAGGAAAAAAAAAAAAAGAAGAAGAAGGGAAGAGAAGAAGTTGTAATAAAAGCACATAGGATAGAGATACACATTTCTCTTTAGAGCAATAAATCTTTCCAAAAGGAAGTTGGTTAAAATTCTTTATGTTAAAAAAATGAGGTCTACGGGGACTCCAAATTTCAGTTCGATTTTTAGCTGAGGCATTTTTTTTCTTTATCAAACACTTGGTGCTGTAATGTGATAAGGGCCCCATGCAGACCATAAAACTAATTTATCATCTGTAAGGTGTACAAAGAAAATGGTAACTGCCTGCTTGTCTGCTTGACATATGAGGTCATTTTTGCCGCTAGCTTTCTAATACTGAGCAATTTTATCAGCTATTTATATACATTAATTGTAGGCACCCATATGTTCACCGTTGTATTTAATAATGCATTGCATTGAATATGCATTCCTTAAGTTTTAGCATGCCGTGTGCATCTTTTATTTAACTGTTTGGTTTGCCTATTAAAGCCCATTATTCAGATATGCTGTGCAACCCTTCCTCTCTAGAAGAGGCTTATATTTCTTTAAATCTTGCTCACCACGTTGAAAGTCAGTAGTGTGAACAAGGCCACCTCTCTCATCCCGAAGGAACAGCAGCAAAACAAGCAGAATTGGGGGCCATGGTCCACTTAATAATACTAAACAAAAAGGATTATTCAATGAGTCTCTTTCCTCGAGGGACGGCGACGCGCTCATGGGTTGTGGTGTGCACGCAGACATGCCTCTCTATCAATATGGGAGGGGAATTAAACAAAGGCCTGATCCTCATGCCAGCTCCTGTTGATGGAAATGAGGGAAGGAGCTTGGCTGAGCACTAAAACTCCACAAACATCTGCAGTGCCCTCCACTGAAAGATGGCTGTGGGAGGAGGAAGGCTTTATCCTGTGCCTTGAGCTCCTTCTTGTGTCTAGAGCCACGTCGTGTATCACCCACACTAACTCTGGAATATCCTAATATCCCTGCTGATGATTATCCTCACAAGAAAATGGAAATCAAGGGACAAAAATCCAGGTATTTGTGGACAGCAGCTCTGGGAGGGACTGTTTCTCCAAAGGCCCCTTTCTCTACTGCCACTGCTCGGTTTTCACTTCCAAGTTCCTACAGAACTCTGTCATTCTTTTGTGTCTGATCTACACGAGCAATAAATATCACAGACCTTTTCCAATGCAGTGGAGGTGGATGAAGCCCCTGGAAGGGAATGTCTGTCCACTCCTTCACATCATAACTTGGAAAATGGGAGCTACACACATGAGGAAAAAAGGCATTATGTTGAAAAAAAAACACCTTGAAAAATCAGGTGCCTTCCTGTAAAAACCCCAAATCTGTTTCACAGGTTCAAAAATTCCTAGCAGCTGGTATTATCAAAATGGTGCTCTGAGTATCACATCCTAAACTGGGTTGAGAAAGTCTCCATTTCTGCCTTTTCTGGACAGGATGAGAAGCCTCAAGCATTGTATAATATGGACCATGCTGCCATCAGATAAAAGGAGCTGCTGCTGGCCTCAGAGATGTACTCTGATACTTTCTACAGATCTGAATTTTAATCTCTTGCTCTTATTTCCAAGGAGCAATGGAATACTGTATATTGACAAACACTAGTTTTCAGGCAGAAATACATTCCTTATGACATTCAAAAACATGTCAAGAGGAACATTTAGGGGGAAAAAAGTTTCATCTCTATGATTTATACTTTGTTGCCTTTCTTCAAAACCTCTTAAACCTGAAAATCCAAAGTTGCTCTTTAAAAACTCCACAAATTACATCTCAATAGAAAATGAATTTCCCAAAGGCTAAACTTCCAGGTTTCGCTTTTGAAAAGAAGATTCTCTAGCAATTTTGGCTGTCTTTGTAAGAGGTTTTTATTGTCTTCCACCAGGAAATGAAAAGCCTAAGTGGAGTTCGTGGGCAACAGGTCTGAAACAACAGAGATGCTTTTTGACAGCTGATCCTTCCCAGAGACCACAGTGAGAGCTCGTGAGTGCCTCAGAGCCCCACCAGCCTTCAGCCTCGTACGTCAAAATTCCAGCAAACTTCTGGCTTAGGTCTGTGTGTGATTAAATGATGAAGAGGAACACTCTCCTCTAGGCATTCTGTTTAGTGTGTTAAAGGGCTTTTCATCTAAATATTTTTCTGTTTGTTTGTTTGTTTCATTTTGTGTCTGTGCTGACAGATAGCCCCTGCCTTCCTGCAGGAAGTCTGGAGAAGTTTCCAGCCTGTACTGGCCCTTCCACATTTCTTGGCATGACATAGTGATATCCCCTCTGTGGAGGAAAATACATTCTGGACACTGTGCTAGCACAACATTCATCCTTGGGCAGTTTTACTGAGTCGTTATATAGCAAATTTCATACTGAGATCTTGCAGCATGTTTAGAACAAACCCTGTGATCCACTTAGAGATGGGAAGGGAAATATGATCAGTGCACCACAGCTAGGCAGGAGCATCCACCTAAGACACTGTTTAACCCTTCCTGAATTTTACCCCTTCATCAAATTTGCACTGGTTCTAGCAAGGATTTAACTTAAATTTCCATTCTCTTTATTGTCTTTTGCTGCAATTAACCTTCACCCACACCCATGAAGCAAGGCATGTGCGTTGGGGTTTACTTGACGTTCCCACCTTGCTGAGGTCCCCTCACCTCTCACCTTTTCTCCCTCACTCATGGGCATGCACCCCACCTCACTCCTCTGCCTCCAAATCCTCAATCCACAGGGCTGGAATTGAGGAGGAAAGCAGTCCTGGCTCTCCTGCATAAAGACAGAGCTGAAATCTTTGCCCACAACCTCGCTATGTCCCAGAAAGCAATCTACAAGATGAGCATAATAAATAACTATTAAGAGGATTCTGCAGTAGTTGTAGGTAGGGAGTAATGAGAAGTCAGCATTGGGTGTTTTTAAGCGTGATGAATCTTTAACAACAGCTAGGTTAAAAATTGTTAGGAGGAAGAAGAAAAAAGAACTGTTTGTCTCTCCCAAGCTGCCAACACCAATAACAACAACCAGGCTAAACAGAAATGTTCAGGAGATGGTGCATTTCAACACAATCACCTAAAAGAAAGAAGTACCCTCATAGTTTAGTCTTGCAGTTGATTTACACAAGACCTAGCAATTTCCTGGTCCCCCCAAAATGCATCCTCTAAATGCAAACACACTAATTTTTATTCATTTTTTTTCTTTTTGTCCTCCTACTCCTGACTCCTGTCACATACCATTTTCTAGATGTCATGTACATATAACCAACAGCAGCTACCTAATTGTATTGACGCTTTGACCTCTGTCCCTAAATGATCAATTACAGGGCCTGAATGGACAGGGGACAAGATTTGAGTGAAGGGCAAGGCCTAAAAAGCCCCTCTCTCCCCTCTAAGGTAGAAGGGCATCTTCTTTAGCTCTTTCATTAGTTCTTGCTGTTGCTCCAGCCCCATTACCTCTCCCCACCCTCAGCAGTAAGGTCGTCTGCAGGAGTATTGATCATGCCTTAAATCCTGCTTCACGTACAGAACTGGACTGGTGAGCCAACTGTGATGAATTCTTGATGTTTTAAATCAAATTTATAGGATCTGTCTGCACCCTTCAGCTTGGCCCTGCCTCTGACTGCTGTGACACTATGGTCAGGGATATTGCTGGGGATTTAACACTTTGGCCATACCAGACACCTTCTGTTGCAAAAGGTGAGGATTTGATTGGTGTCAATCATTCCCCAGCCTGTCACATGGAGTTTTCAGCCAGCAAACATTTTAAAGACTGTCTTAATGAACTGGCTCTGCTCCTGTTGTCACCTGTCACTTCCAGCTCAGTGCCAGCTCACTGCCACTCTGGTCCCCTCCATTGTGGCTTTTCTTGCCTTCTCCTTCCTCTGTTCCAATCCCAACACAAACCACAGCCTTCCCCACTTTACAATCCCCTCCTGAGACATCCCATTTCCTAAGTCTCCAACCCCATGTTGAAAAATGAGGAGGTAATCCCAACATTTTGGAGCAGCATGGGCCCTCCCCCAAGCAATTTCTCTACACACAGGCTGCTCTTTTATGTGAAATTCCTCAGCATTTTGGTGGAAATGTCCCAGAAAAAAGGCAATTACTTAAGTCTTTTCAGGATAAAATTAGTATGGAGGAAGAAGAACATCCAAATAGCTTTCTAATGCCTTGGTTCAGCATTAACTATCACCTTGGATGATCAGTGACAGAAAAAGTGATTTCCTAAGGTAAAACTCACCAAGAAAATGATCTTGACAAAAGCTAAGCTAACAGAAATGTCTCTGAAAACAACAGTACTCTGTAAACAGCAACCAAAATACTGCTACAAGAATGGGCTCCATCCATCCCAAATGGGACATGAGATTTTTATAAATGGGGCCAACTCTCCAGGCCTTCCTTCAGCAGCTACAGCAAGATAATGTACATACACAGGGATATGTGAAGAAACTATAGCAGCTGCAGCTTATATTTATATATAAAGAGGGTACAAACAAGGTAGGACAATTAAACAGAGACTGGAAATCTTTTTCTTCCTTGAGAAGAAATCCAAAGCATAGCTTTTCTTAGGCAGGCTCCAAATCCAACTTAAATGTCAGCTTTTGCAATACCTGCTCTGATAAGCACCACTTGTTTTTTCTGGGCGTATTTGTCATCACTGCTGATTTTTCCCAGCACATATTTAATTTCTGTCAGGGTCACTGGTGGGCATTGCTCAGGGAGTGTGGGCTGTGATGCCTGTGGTGAGCAGGGAGGCATGAGCCACATTTGGGGCTGTGGGAATAACTAGTAGTGTTCAGATGACTAGCAGAACATGTCTTCTTCACCCTATACCTCACACTTGACTTTTAAAGGTATTGGAAGACATTCTCATCTGATGCAAATTAAACCCGTGGCTTTGCATGAGTGGAGGATCTGGGAAGTCCAGCTATGACTTCCTTTACACGGATAGGAGAATCAGGGGCAACTCCACCACAGAGGTAAAATGGTAAAATGACAAAACAGGGCCAAGGACCACCCTGACCACCTTCTGTCCTTCCCTGTGTCAAGGAAATGCATGAATTATATTTCACTTCTTCACCTGATTGTCATCTGGCAGGCAGGTGCAGAAGCAGCAGCACTGATCAACTCCTGGTACATTTATGTCTCAGTGTTTCATTTTCAGCATTTCAGGGAAAAATGAAATGTATCAATGTGCATAAACTCCCATTAATGGGATGTACTTCTTCAATTTACACTCAGGCCTTGGAAGTGTAAATATTTTTCTGCTCCCTGTTTAGAGTTTTCTGTGATTTGCTCAGCTGTGTAAATTGCTGGCTTCTCCATGCACAAAGTTGTGCACGCTATTTTTAAAGTCAGCTTTTTATGACAATGTGGTATTTAGAACAGGGATTTGGGAGGCAGGACTCCTGGAGCCCAGACTCATCCTCATTCACAGCAATTTTACAGTCACGTAACTCCATCCGTTCCAGGTAAGCCAGCCTGTGTTTCCAAGGTAAGGAAAAAAAGAGTCCTGCTGGGTCCAGGTGTGTGATGGTGGCTGAAGTTTTTTGCTTGTCTGTGCCTCAGTTTCCTGGATTGAAAAAAAGGATTAGGAGGCCAAGTGCTCCTGGGTGTGACAAGGTGATTTCCATAGGCATGCTTCAGCACTCCTAGAGAAGTTATTTCCCAACACAGAATAACTTTTGGAGGTAGTGAGGTAATGAGCTGTTCTTGTGCCACATTGAATCTTTTGCTGATATACAGGTTTTGACTGGAGTGGGAAAAAAAAAAAGAAATAAAAGAATAAAAACAAAAGATGAGTTGTGAAACATCCTTTACCTCCCTTCCTCATGGTGCTATTTGAGTGTCAGAAATGATTGGCTTCATGTAGGTGTCTACAGCCAGCCTGTGTGTTTCTAGAGAGCAGACACATCCCAGACCAGGAATTGCTTTTGCACCTGGCCTTTTGACAGGGAAGCACCAGACACTGTCTACTGCCTGTAGGGCAAAAGTCTGCTCCTGCTGAAGGCAGTGGCCAAGCTCCCTTTTGCTACAAGAGTACCTAGAAACAACAGAAAAAAAATAAAAGGGAGCTTTTCTATGTCACACATGAGAGCCAGTACAGTCACTGACTGAGTTTTTCAGGTCTAAAAAGCCATATAAAGACAATATTTCCAGACTTAATGTGGCCACTGTACAGACCTTAGGATACACCAGACCGTGTCACTCTTGGAGGTTCACTCACTGAGGAATATGGAGTGACTCATGGGCTGGGTGATGAAAAGAAAAAAATGTTGCCAAATTTTAGGAAAAAACACAAGGATAGGAGAGCCCACACATGAGCAGAGATCTGCAGGTACATGCAGGCATGAAGACAAAGAGATCTGTGCCCTCCCACCGCTCATGGGGGCTGCCACAGCACGGTGCGCCTCGGCCGTGCAGCCAGAAGGGAGGGCGAAGAACAGATGTGTTTGTTCTCCTTAATGCAGCCCCATTAGGTGAGAACACAACCAAATCCCCCATCTCATCTGGCTTAAAACACCTCATCTGCCTTGAAGTGTCTGGGAGAGGATGTGCTGCCACCGAGGAGCTGGTGGCAGAGGAGCACTGCCCTGCCCTGACAAACGAGAGGCGCCGGCCCAGCGCAGGGGCCTGGTCAGCAACGGCAAGGAGACAGAGGACTGAGGCCGGGAGAGGTGGTAGATAAATAAGGTACTCCCGGTGGAATCCATTACCGGCTGATTAGGAGAGCTATTCGGGTTATCAATATCCAGATAAAGCACAGGCAGCCAGGGGGAACTCAACCATGAAGGTGGCCCTGCTGCTGCCTCGCCTCCGGAGCTGGGAGGGCCTGGCCGTCCCTGGGAGCACCCCTTGCTCCGCTCCATCCCTCACAAGGATGAAGGTCCCAGTGCAAGGGAGGTCTCTGGACCTTCTAAAGGGAGCATGACAGGCTGCCAGTGCAGCAGAGTGGGGCAGGATGAGGACACAGCCCGCCCTGTGCCCCACCATCAGCTGTGGGACTCTGAGGGAGCACAGCATGCAAGATCACAGCCACAGTGTGCTCTCACAAGAGCCAGGAGTTGTGCCAATTAAAAGAATTCAGGTCTGATTTTCAAAGAAAAGAAAAAAATTTAAAATCCTGCTCGGTCTTTTTTTTTTTTTTTTCTGATTAAAAACCACTGACCTGTCTGGAGCAGTTGATTTAAGGACACAGGAAACAAAATTGGAAGCAGGATTACTTTGTCTCAGCCAGCTTTAAATAACAGTGCAGCAGCCACCCCACCAGCACAGCCCTGCCTAGCAGTGCCTGCTCATGCTGCTCCCTGTCACAAGCTTTGGGAAAACAAGGTGTAGCAGTGAAGCACCAAACTCACAGAAAGCTCAGAAGGGGAGTGTCAGATGGCCTTTGAGGCCACTGTGCAGGTTTGTCTGGGGGGTCAGCTGGCCCTTCCAATAGGCACTGCTGCCCTACAGCACAGCTGACGGGGGCAGAACTCTTCTTTACACAAGAGTGTGGAGCTGATGGGTCCAAGAAACAGGTGAGACTCTCTGCAGTGTCTTACTTTGGACATGGCTTTGGTGATGGACGACCCAGATCTAGCTGGTGGTGTCACCCCTGCTCTGACCTTGCTGTGGGAGTTCGCTGCCCTCACCAGGGAGGATTGAGACCCCATTCCACTGGCTGATCTCCTGAGGCTGCAGCACCTGTGCGCCTGTTTTGCTTTATTTTGGCACTTTCAGGGTCCCTGTGCCTGCTGGATGTGGTTTCTCTCAGCTCTCCTTCCCTGCACTTTGCTTTGCCTGCTCACCTCTCTGTGCCTCACTGCTCCCATCCCTGCCTGGCTCACGGCTCACTGCCCTGTCCAGCTAACCCAGGCAGGGTTGGATGTTTCCAGCTGCCTGATTAAGCTTCTCTTTTCCCCCTTCTCCATCTCCCAGGCTCCAGTTTTATGCCCTGAAACAAGTGGAGCAGTCTCAGGCTCTGCCTCCCCACAGCAGCCGGTCTGCACCATCTTGGGGTTGGGGATGCATTCCTCCCCTCCGTGCTGCCCCCATGGCACAAGACGAATCCAGCAGCAGCTGCTGGGATGCTTCCTGCCTGCATCCCAGGCTGGGAACATGACAGCAAGAGCAGCAGCATTTTGGAGAGTCAGGCAAAACCATAAAGAGCAGAGGCTCTGTGCAACAAAGACTGCGGCACAGGGAAGGAAAGTTCGATACGTCTTTATTTTGGGGCTCTACAGCTCTGCATTCCCACCAGTCCGTCCTCCTCACTGAAGCCTTTTCCACACCCTCTGTGCTCTCTGTTTATGTTCACCTGCTACCCAATTAACTCCCTGTTTAGCTGTGCACCTGCAGTGGCTTTATCCTCAGACAACTGCACTGGAGCCATTAACCCTCTAGATTGCATTCAGCTCTGAAAAATACCCATCTGAGCAGCTGGAGCATTCATCTGTGAATAGGAAATATGCTACAGTAGTTCATGGCTGGTAAATATGTGACGGGGGGAAGAGAGATTATGCTTTATTATCAATTGACTTGTGTCGCCAATGGGCTTTCTGTCATAATTGACTAATGCCACCCAGAGTGATATGTACTTCTGCTGATAGCTGCATTACAAGTTAACACTCCAGCACAGTATATGTTTTCATTCAATCTCTATAGGAGAAACTCATATATGGCAGCTGGCAATGCCCTGAGGGAGGAAATCAGCTGTCTTGGGACCGAGTGGAAGGCACTCAACTACAAACGACAGGAGACGAGGGAAGAATTGGGAAAGTCAAGGCAAAATTAGTCAGAGGAGATCTGGCATGTTGCAGCATCTCCTGCCTGATGCATCGAACTTTTTGGAAGCAGCCAAAGAGCTGGAGACACCCTGAAGCTGCAGAGATGCCGCCATTGGGGTCTGGTCATTGTTTTCTGTTTTGGAGGAAGAAGAGGAGGAGAAGGAGGTAAGGAGTGGAAGACAATCTGTGAGCTGAAGAGCTGCTGCAGAGGGGCAGCAGAGCAGGGGGTACAGGGCCAGTGCTGGAAGTGCAGCTGCAGGTCTGGAGAGAGAGGGAGAAACTGTAGCATGGCTAGGGGGCTAGGGGGGCTGAGGAGGGGAGGGGAGAGGAAGCTGGAGATAAAACCAGCTCAGAACAAAACCTGCTGATTACAACCTGCTTCTCAGAGAAGGTAAAATTAACCTTCCATATCACAAGTAACAGAGAAATCTAAATACTCAGAACCAATGGCATGCTTGTCTACCTTCTCCCAACACGAGATTTTGCCTCAAGGGAGCCTCACAGCCTTGTCCTGTGTCACCCTCTCCAGGCTGCAGTAGCAGGGACCTCACCACCTCAGTCTGCTGCAATGCCCATCGTAAAGGAGGGAGAAAAACAAGAAAATGTATATCATCACTGGGCAAGGCATTGGTTTGTGCCTCAGTTTCCCTCTGCACAAGATGAAAAGCATTCAGAAAGCTGCTTAGGTGCTGTTGAAAGCTACAGAGTCTCAAGTGGAAAGTTCTGCAGAAACTATTGCTATTTTGGACTGGGAATGCAGCCTGGGCAGAAGAGGAAAAGTGTTTAGAATGCCTCATAGTGGCCTGTTGAAAAGCAGCAAACTCCACATCAATTTTGTTGCTTTGCTTCCCCACCATTTCCTGGCCAGAAGGGGGACAAAGCTTGAAGACAGCACCTTTGCACATGCCAGGTTTATGTATGACAGCCTGGATGGAACTTTGAGCAACCTGGTCTAGCATCCCTGTTCATGGCAGGGGGGTGAAACAAGATGATGAGATGATCTTCGAGGTCCCTTCCAGCTCAATCCATTCTCTGTTTCTGTGTTCCCACGAGCCTGTTTCTGTGCTCCTCGTTGAGTGATCTCAAACTTTGGGACACTCAGCTGCATGTCTGTGGCTCTGGGCTCCCTCAGGCAGATGCAGATGTCAGGGTGTTGTGCAGGGGTGTTCCTCCCCATCTCACCCCTCGGCCCTCCACACTTCTTCCCCTAGGAGCTCAGCCTGCTGCCCACCCCTGCTGCAAAACCCTCTGGATAAACTTCTCATCCCCAGCCCCTCTCTCTCCCCCTGACCACATCCACCCACAAAGACACACACACACACACACACACACACACACACACACACACACACACACACACACACACTCTTATCTCTTCCATTGCATGCACAGAGGGAATGTTGGCTTAAAAAAAATCAGGCCAGCTCCACAGCAGATGGAGGACTGATACAAAACCGTGCCGGTCAAGTGATCCGCCCCCCTCCCCTTACTCTCTCCCATTCCTCCCCAATAACTGAGCAACAAAGAGGGGGAGAGGGAGGAGAGAAATGGCCCATTTTCCAGCTTGTGAGATGATTAGCACTGAAGGAAAAAAAAAATAAAAAAAAAGTATTTGCTGCACCAAAATATGCCTGGAGGTTGTGCAGGCACCAGCTGCCATCTAGTGGAATGCTGGTCTGGTTTGTCACCATCAGACACTGCCTCATTTACCTCCGCAGCAGGAGGTGAGGGAAGTGTGTTCTCCTAAATGTGTTAACTTAGCAGTGTTATACACTAGAAACAAATTAATATATAATTCTTCTGTGTCTTAAGGTCATTACTGCTGAGGCATAAATTAATAGAGCTATTCCAGTTAATTCATTTTGGCATTTGCTTCTGCATGTCTGAGCACATATGTGATTGGGGCCTTCGTCTCGTTTCCGCTGGTGGAAATGATGAAGTCCTGAAAGAAGCTTTGCCATATTAATGTCATTTTTAACCTAAAAGCCAGGGAGACGTGGGCTCTGCTGCTTTCTTCCCTCCCGTGCTCCTGCAAGGCAGGCTGCAAGCACAGAGTTACTTTTCGGACAAATCTGAGATGAAACCAAAGGACACAGTATTTTTCCTCACAGATGTGTGTGTCCTACGTATAAGCAGGGCATTAGAGCACTCTTCTGAGAATAGCAGAGAAGGCTGTAATGCACATTATCCGATCACGGATGCATTAAGCTGTCCTACAGAAATATAGATGTTTTCCTTTCAGACTGGGGAGAGAACAGGCATAATCAGTGGAGAATGAGGCAGCAGCTTCAGCATCCTTTTCCACCTCTTTCATTCCCCTTATTTTCTTCTTGGGGACACATCCTGTGGGGCACCATGTACCCCAGACACTCTGCTTGTCTGCAGCTTCATCCTCTTCTCTCAGGAGGAGAACAGGGAGTTTGGCTCCTGGTAGGGCTGGGCCATTACCCAGGGATCCCTTTCCTTCCTATGCCAACACTGGGACTATTTCAGATAAACAATGAAAATATGATGAGGGAAGAAAGCTTATTTTGGTTAAAGGTAGAATTTCTCACAAGGCTCATAGGAAAAGAAAATGGGTCTGGCACTGGCTCCACCAGCATGTAGCTCTTTCACACAAACAGAGCACACAGCATCAAGCCCTTGCATTTTTCAGGCAGAGAGGAAACTTGACTCCATCAACCAGAAGCCTCAAAGACAAACTATCTTCTTTTTTTCTTCTTCCTTTTATTTCTTAATTTAAAAAACAATCCCTTCTCCTCCAAAATACTCCACAAACTAAGGGACAGAAAAAAATCTTATGGATGCTGAGATAAAACTATTTCCCAGACTCTTGCACAAATTTTTGCAAAGGAAAAAAAAATTGTAGTAAAAATGTCATTGTAGTGTCTGTCTGAAGGATCCTTCCACCAACCAAAATGTCTTCTGGATCAAGAAGAAAGATGAAAATTGTGCAGAATAGTTTCAGGCTGGTTTTTTTCCTACCTTCTCAAGTCCAAAGGACTGTCACTAATGCATTTATGTATTTTCCTCTCTGTGTTTGGGTGATCAGGGGATTTCAGCACCGAAGTACTATGCAAGAGGTGGTTTGCAGCAGCGTACTTGCTGCAAAACCACCATGAACTTTATCACTGTTTGCGCTGCCAGCTTTGTGCAGATTTGAACTATTTGGGCATAGATAAACCATGCATGCAGAAGGCAGCAATTTAAAGTGTCCCAAGTGCAGCAGATGCTGCTGAAAACCACAAGGGGCAGGGGGCTGCACTGATCTTCCTCCTGTCTACCAAATAATGATGGAAACCAAACGAGGTCCCATGGATTGGGGCTGGGATCCCAAAGAGAGGCCTGAGCCAGCCAGTGGTGCTTTTCCCATCACCACTTTCCTGTCCTGCAGAGAACCCAAAACACCCCAAAAGCTTTTTCCACCCTGGCACACTCCTCTCCATGAGGGCACACAGCCACACTGGGACAGAACACAGCCTCACCACATCTTTTCACATCCCTTGGGTATCTGCTCTTGTGCTTCTGCAAGCAATTTGGGGTAAATCCCCAAATTCAGTCAGTTCTTCCAAGGTAAATTCTGAAAGGATCAACAAGAACACTGAATTCATAACGCTGTCATGAGGAAGGCTTGTGCTGTTCTCTGTAACACTGCAGTGAAGTGTTGAATTTTGCACAGTGAAGGTAGAAGGGATCTGCTGAAATCAAGGGAGAAGAGGGCTGTTTGCTACAACAGCATGCCTCTGTTCATGTAAATGGGTTCTTGCTCTGCATATACAGAGGTGCATACATATATATGAGTGTGTGTTTGCATGTGTGTGCTTTATTTTTCTTGTGATTGAGCCTGTGGGCTCAGTCCTGCTAATAAGAGTTTTGTGTTTTGTTGTGTTTTGCTGGGTTTTTTGTTGTTGTTGTTGTTGTTTTCTTCTCTCCTTCATTTCACCAGTAAATTCCTGGAGCAGCCTGGGGTCAAACTACTGCTTGCCAAGGAGAACCAGAATGCCATTCAGATGTGTGGTGTTGCTCTGGTCCTGACCCAGAAGGAAACCCTTCCAGCGTGGGTTTGGCTGAGGACAGGGGGCTCTGCAAATCCTTGGGAAGGCAGCTCCAGCCACATAAAAACCCACTGAAACCAGAGCCTGGACCTTCATTCTTCAGCTGCAATCCCTTAAATATTCCACTCTCTATGGGGCAATTACTGCTGGGGACAAAGACTAGAACCTGAAGGATGGAGGGAGTGAAATGAGTATGTTAAAATAAGGCTCTCAGAGGAAAAGGAAAAGGAAGAGAATAAGAGACAGTGCTACATGTCTCCACGGTACATTGTCATTTAAAGGACCAAATGTCTTCATTTCCTCCTCCTCATGTGAGAAGAAGACAGGAACCCAATCCTGCCTACTCCCCTCTTTAATAAAAAATATGTTTTATCTCTGTGGAAGGATGTGTTTCTTCCTGTCAAGAAGTGTCAGCAGCTAATCTGAACCTTTCAATAAAACAATGCCATTAAATAATTTAACCTGGGAAGAAACACTGATGGCTGTGAAATAATTTATGGATTTCAGATGTGTCAAACTTTAAAGCACTGAAGGGAAGAAATGTGAGAAATGGACCAGTGTGAGATTCCTCAGCAGAAAGGAGTTTGTGAGATTCCCCCACTAAACAAAGAAAAAAAAAAAGGTGAGGATGAAGAGCCACTAATACTATACCATATGAAAAAGCACATAAAAATAACATGTATAAAGACATGAGAAATGCTTTCTATAGAAAATACTAAGTAAAAAAAGTGTGAAGGAAATAACTTAAGACAAAGACATAGAGTGTTACCTGCCTGATGCCTGCATAAAATTGCTATTCCTCCTAATACACATTAAATAAACACATCACAGGGAAAGCAGAGCTCGCTGGAACAGTGGGTTTCAGCAGCAAGTTAAAGGTGACATTGCAAAAGAAAGTGACAGATGATAGAAAACCAGTTATTGCATACATAAAAAAATAAAAAGAGAAAGAAGGAGGAGGAGGAGGAGGAGTGTACTTAAATAGAGCTGGGTATTCTATAGTCTGTTAACCTTATTAAGTAAACATGCTATTTAAACCCCTTTGGAAATATGGGAGTAGAAGGAAAACAACAGACTGAATGTATGTAAACACACGGATCTGATACTCCAGGGCATTTCCTTTGCTCTCTCTCTCTCTTTCTTTTTTTTTTCCCTTCCCTTTTGCTATTTATTTTATTTTATTTTCATTTTCATTTGGCAACTTCTGCATTCAAAGCCCAGAGCTTGGAATTTCATACCTATTTAACACCTGGTTAAGCAACACTTAACCATTGGCACCAGCTGACTGCATCCCCATTAAGCAGAATTACTCTCATCATAGACACTGGAAATGGAAAAGACCTACCCGGTCATGTAGACCATTATACCACAACCAATGCAGGATTGTTCCATTTAGTAGGAAAAGAAGAAGGATGGGCTTGTCAGGGCACGATGACTCAGAAGAGTTTGGTTCTCTTCCCTGCTCGATCTTGGGCTTCCAGAGCGACCTCCAGAAAGCCGCTTAACCTTGCTGCGCCTCGGTTCCCCACCTCAGCAGCAGCTTCCCTTCTCCCATCCCCACATTCGTCTTGCAGGTTCTTCAAGGCAACATTTATTTGTACTTAGGTGTGTTTGTTGTTGTTAATAGAAAGGCTCCCTGATTTCAGATAAAAGGGGGGAAAATACAGCTGGGGCATCCGTAATAGCCTCTGCTCCCTTTAAGGCTTTACCTCTGAGTAATAATGTGGGTTTTATTCCTTTCCTGAACAAAACGAGTTAAAAGAATGCAAGAAGATAGAGACAGATCAAAGATAACCTTTCTTTTGAATTATGATCTCATTCTTTCTCAAAACTGATTTAACAATAGGAATTATAAGTTTGAAATCCCAACTGATTTCTCCACACAAGAGCCCTTTTCTCTTAAGGTCCCCTCGCTTTTATGCTCAAGCCTTTTTGGGGCCACCATGAGGCACAATCCAGGACTGGAAAATGCATCTGCAGCATCTGTCAGCTAAAGAAATCTCTGCAGAAGTCAGACAGTCAGAAGACTTACTACAGTCCCTGAATTTATGTCAAATAATTCATATGCTAACACTTTCCACTGGTAGCAGTCACGGGGAAATCCCAAGCTGAATTTAACAAACAAAACAGAAGTTTCCACTCACCCCTCCTCCCTTCAAGTGGCCTGTGGCCAGAACTGCTCACCAGCAACACTGAGCTCACTGGGATTTGGCTGTGCCCCCACCAGCACCAAATTCTGCCCATGCCACGGAGGAGCCCGAGCTGGTGAGCAAGTGATGCCTCAGCACCGCTGTGTCCCAGGGCAAGGGCAAGTAAACAGGAATATTTGCCCAAAAGAAATATTTGCTGCCCTGAAACCAGCTGGTCTTTTGCACTGATGTGCAAAGCCCCATCGCTTCTGTCCCAGCCCTGGCAGCTGCGAGGCCACGAGCTGGGCTGTCCTCAGCTGGGATCCCGTGGTGCCACATCTGAGGATTGTCTTTCAGTCACTCTCGTGGGCTGTGCCACAAGGTGATGTGACATCAGAGAGGCCTCTGGGTCCTCTCCCTTGATGTGGGAGTGAGCTGAGACTTCTGAGACAGCCAACAAAGGCACTGCTGGCTTTGTCTTTTGCGAGGAGGAGACTTTTATATTTACTTCATACAGATGCACACAGTCACTCTGGAAACCAGTACTCTTTTTTGGTTGTTTTCTACATGATGGGATTGTTCTGCATGCTGACTGACTGTGGAATGTCTAGACTAGTCTGTAGGTAAAAAGAAAGAATTTATTTTAAGAATAAATCTCACTCCTTTTGTAGGGTTTTTTTTTCCTCTTCTGTACAGTACAACCAAGTCTTATCCATCAGTTATTGTTTGATAGAGGCAGAGGCAATTTTTAAAATGTTCATTAAATTTAAAAGGATATTGTTGTTAGCACCACAAGGACATATGCTCCATCTTGGAAATGTTAAAATACAGATGAAAATTTATGGGAATATATATGTGTATATAAATAATGGTAAATCTAATAGCTGCTCATTAACTTCCATGGCCTTATATCAAGCTCAGAAAGAGATCATAAACTAATGTGGGATCTTCTAGAAGAGGATAAGATTAACCTACCAAATTCTTTGCCTGCTAACTTAATGTGTCAAGCTGAAGAAACTAGAAAGAAAACAGTGCCCTTCACACTGCAGTGTCCTTTATTGACTTTCTTTTATTTTTTTAACTTTTCCACTACTTTTGACTAAGTTAGAGCCTCACAGCCTTTTTCCCCAGCTGGCATAAAATGATATCAGACCCACTGCATGCAATGATATATGCCTCTGCCTTCAGTCAAGAGAAAGTACATCACTATTTTATTGGATGCAGGTCTCAAGAGCTCATGAACTCAACAAACACCCCTATAAATTACTGGAAAGCCACACCAAAGTGTAACAACAATAAACTAGAAACGGCATAAGTGGCTTTACTCAGCCAGACCTTCAAACACTACCCTGTAAGAGATTCCCATGCTGCTTCCTTGCTCATTGCAGCTATTACTACCTTCTGTACAACCAGATCTATTTGGTCAGATACAACAAACTGTTTATGGCTGTCCTGCTTATCAAACAGCCTGAGAAGAGTCATTTAAAAAATAACAGTGTCCAGAAAACAAATTTTCTGTAATGCAAGTTTTTCCTTAATTACATATTTTTCTAGTATGCTGAGGAAATATGCTAAACTCTTTGCTTTGCAATCTGAAATCCCACAGAAGAGCTGGGTGAAGGGGTGGTGAAGATGAGGTTCAGAGCTCATGAGATAAAGTTTACCTTGCTAATGACTTCACTCTAAAGGTGAAGATGCAGTTCATTACTGATGTCCACCCCTTTCTGGATTTCTTTGGCAAGATTGTCAGTGTACACGTTAATTTAATGCTGATCCTGCTGTTCAAAGCGTTTCTAGTGTGAGCACATGTCCAATATCCAGTAGACATTCAACTGAGTGCATTAACTCATGTCATACCTTCTACCAAGCAGCCACTAGCTGGTGTTGATTTCCAGTCACTCCAGACTGGAGGCAAATTTAGACCAACTATCTCAACCCCACAACTATTCACCAGGGAGTATGACAGTGACCACATTGCCAAAACTGCACTTTTGGGGGTTTCCAGCACGCTCACTTCATGCACTAAACTGAAATTTGGAGCCTTCTCCATCTTCTCCCTGACACGCTTTTGAGCAGCAAGAATGTTGTCACTGAATTATCTGGAAACCATCCCTTTTAAATGGCTTCTCACACCTGGCTTCCCCTGAAAGCTTTGATACTTATTGCTTAGAAATATTGGGTTTCTAAAGCTAATTGTTGCTGAAGCTTATATCTGCAGAGTCTCTGGGAAGGAATTTACAGTTTGTTTGGTTTGGACGTCCACGTCTTCCTGTATTAGATTATTCTACAGTCTTTCCACTGAGAAGTTATTTTGATGTTTATCTTCTCTCTCTTAATTTCAACCCATTATCCTAGTTATTTCCCCCTGGGGTAATTTTGTTCCTCCCTGGGTGTTTGTGCTGTTCAGATGTTTGCAATGGGCTCCCTCTCCCCCTCAGATGTTGCTCAGCCCTGCTGTGCATATTGACGGTTGTTCTTGTAAAACTTTCCTTGTAAATCAACCCCTCCAGCTCTCTAATCATTTTTGCTGCACTTCTCTGAACTCCCTCCAGTTTGTCTTCATCTCGCTGGTAATAACTTTGCCTATGTGTCATTTGGCATTTTCTCCTTATCACATTCCAGCAGAGCATCAAACCTTTTGCCCTGTTGCTGCGTGCTGTTGTCAGGTAGAATGGACTTGAATGATTGACGTAATCCCTTAATTTGCTGGAGGGGCAGTTTCAGATTTTTGTAAACCGGTAAATTGGTGATTTGAGCCAAATATGATTCTGGGGAGGGGAGGGGGGTTGTTCACTCATCTTGTCTAAACAAAACTGGAGCTGATTTTGTGGATTTAAATCCAGGGAGCTCCCGGGTGCTTTTCCCTGCCGTTTCTGATGTTGGAATAAAGCATCAGTGCTAATTTGATGGCTTTCCAAACAGAATTCAAAATTCAGAGAAACAAATCCTCCCTGTTGCTGGATCTGGGAAGCTTTGTTTTTGTCACTGATGGCAGAAGGTGGGAGCGACACAGTCCCAGGCAAGAGGAAGCAGCCCCTGCACAATCCCAGGTCTCCACCCCTGTTCCCAGCCATTCCCTGAGGTACAATTCCAGAGGGAAGGAATTGTGCTTCCCAGTAGATATGCCCTTAGTTGTTCTCTGTCTAAGAGTAACAGGCCTCTGTTGGCTTCAGCCTCCCATCCTTGTTTGAGTTTTACACTCTTCCATGACTGTGCTCTGGCTTTTCCAAGGCTGCCTTGCTTTATTCATGGAAAACCATTCCGCTCCTGGGCAGATCTTGGCCCATGGGGTCAGGGAGCTGGAGGGGTTTGCATCCTAAAACCTCATGCTGTTTCATGGAGCATGTTTTAATGTGCACACTCGATTCAGATGTCCTATATCCTGAATATCCCTTCCTTGCTGGGAGTTTGCAGTCTCCTTACTACGGTTTTAAAAAGACTGAATTCTCTGAGCAAAAGGTTCCTATGACAAAAGATTGCCTACCTTTCCCATGATTACATTCCCAAAGGTGAATGCCAATGTGTCAACAGAAGGAAATATTTCTCCTGCTTTCTTCAATAATTTATTGGCATTCACAGCTTTCCCCTTCATGATGACTGCTCCTGCAGCTCTAAGAATATCAGCTCCACTGAGAGATTGAAATTTACTTGTCACAGCTCTCCCAGGCAGTTACGAATGGCGTGGTGCAGGCAGGCTCCTGATTAAAAAAATT
Source organism: Melospiza georgiana (assembly GCF_028018845.1). Lineage (NCBI taxonomy): Eukaryota > Metazoa > Chordata > Aves > Passeriformes > Passerellidae > Melospiza > Melospiza georgiana. Next base: position 78,145,148 of record NC_080465.1, read on the forward strand.
AGAGAGGATGGGGAGTGAGAACACAGCCACCCCACCCCAAGAAACTTTAAAGGCCAACCTAAATGCAGATGAGCCATTTTTCAGATAGACATTTTTACCTAAAAAAAAAAAAAAAAAAAAGGTGCTCAGAATCCATTCTTGTATCCTCAGAATCCATTCTTGTACCCAACTGCCTTCCAGCACACAGATGCAGGTATGGACTCATCATCTCTATGACATCTGGATGGGATAAATTGCTCATTTTGTGCATCAACCCGTTCATCTGTTTGGCTTTTGAATGAAGAAATGTCCCAGCAGGGCTGAGTTTCTCAGAGTCAGTGACTCCCAGTGGGTTGCACTCAGTTTTGTGACCCAGATCCCAAATTAGCAATCATGAAAGAGAGATTGAACCATTTATTCAAATTAATAATTAATTACTGGAAGTTGCTTGGATGTAATCTTGGAAATCCTCTCATAAGTGCTTCCTTCAGGTAAATAACCAGTATTTCAAATTACCTTTTCCTTTTTTTTTTTTTTGCAATATCCCATCACAACATGGGTTCAGGAGGTTCGTATTAATTCCAGCAGTTCATATAATTCCTGCTTTCCTTGGGCACAGTCTGTCATCATTAGCAGGTGATCTCACAGCAGGACAGACAGAAGCAAGAGTAGAGGAGCTCAGATAAACCCAAGTCCACCTGCACTGCCCAGCCCAGAGCTGCAGGTCAGGAGATGCAGCGAGTGATGGCAGGCCAGCACTCACTGCACACAAAGGTTCCTGTGGCACATCAGAAATTAAATCGACCAGCTCCGAGTTAACATCACAGCAGCTCAATTGTCTTTATCAGTTTGGCTTGTGTAATTTTGTCTATACATGATTTTTTTTCCCCAGAAAAGGATGAGTTTTTTTAGCTAAGAAAGCATTTGCAGAACTTTTTTGTTATACTGAGAGATGGTGTTTTGAGGGTAATTTCAGGGCAGAAAGGAGGTTGTTTGTTCTGTTTGTTTTTTTTTTTTTTACTTTAGAGGGTTTTTTTCTGTCTTGCTTATGAAGGCAAGAAGAAAATAGTTTCTTAAAGAGGTCTGTACTTAGCTTAAGCAGATGAAATTTGGAATTGATTGAAATGCATTCATTTAGCTATACACCATGTTCTCCAAAAATGCAATTACAAACAGTTTTGGAAAATCTTTTTTTGATGAAATATAAAAGAAAATAATATTGGTTTAATATTTTCTTTCATAAAAGAAAATATTTCTCTCTTGTCACTAGCTGGCCATCCGTAGCACTTTCATATCTCCTCCCCCCTTCTGTCTCCTCAGTGCTTCCCACTCTTCTCAGTTCCAGGCTCTAGCTGTCAAAGTGCTGAAAACTTTAAATTAATTTTATATGGAAAACAGATGTCCCTCTTGCAAGTATGCAACAGTTATTTTTCTGCTTTTAATTGAGTCTAGTCCCTCTCCCCCTCTGGAAAAAAAAAATATTTTTCCAGAGAACCATAATTTAAAAATAAGGCTAAACAAAGGTTTTGGTCAATAAAACTGTTTGTGACAATAAATAGAAATTTGTTTTAAAAACATTTACTTTAAAATGCTGTTATACAATAACAGTGAGTGTCCATGTGAAAAGTTACTTTGAAGGAATAGACATGCCTCTTGTTCTGAAAATTTGAGACTAGATTGTCTGCACTTCATTGAAAAGATGGATCTCATTTTTAACTCATCGATATGTCATTTAACTGACTTCAGATTTTCTGACAAAAATCCAGCATTTTGGTCTGATCAGCTCTACACACAACATTTAAGGCTGAAATACCTTCCTTAGAGAGTTTTCTGACTCAGGATGCCGTGGGGAATGAGGGACCTGCAGTGCCCAGCTCACCCTGAATGGTGAAAGCTGAATAGGGTCCTTTGTGAAAGGACAACCCTTCCTTGCTGCCACAGCACCACTGCCATGGCCAGTGGCTGCTTGCACAGGGTATTTCAGAATTCATGGATCCTTGATGCCCGATTCCCATTTTCTGTATCTCAGCCACAGATGGGAGCTGTCACAGCCCCTGCTGCAGAGCCATAATGAGGGAGACCCGAAAATGGGATTCCCCCTGATCCTTTGCAAGCGCTGAGCTCCTTTGGGGGACTGTGCACACTCCAGAAGACCTGACCACACCTTGATTTTTGACAGCAGAGATATTTCCCAGGATATTTCTTGCCTGGGAAGCCACTTCACAACCCAGACAGAGACCAGGAGCTCTTTCTCAGCACTGTTTGGTCCCAGGATATGAATCCTTATGCTTGGAGACTTCAGCTAGCCTCTAATTAATGAAGCTGAGGAAGAAACTTCCCTGTAGGCCAGTTATTCCATATCTGCCTTCTGCAGGGTTTCTTGTGTTTGCCTCTAAAACAGCTCCCAGGGCCACTCCAGGGGAAACTCCAGGCAGTGGCTCAGACCCTTTATCTCTTCTTAATATGAAACTCTGGATCCCTCAGTCCTGACCAGAGCCTGGAAACCCCAATAATTTGCATTATAATGTCCACCTCCCACCTGCTCCAGAGATAAAAAAGCCATCAACTAATTTTCTTTTCTTTTGTTTTCTGTCTTTTCGTTTTCATGAAAAGAAAGAAAAAAAAAAGAAGCCAGGCACATTAAATTTGACATGATCAAGTAAACCAGTTTGTAATGATATGTCGGACTTCCAGTAGCAAGAGTAGGTAATTTGGCTCCATTCTGTTTTTAGATTTTGAATTTTCCTCTGTCACAGAAAGGATTTTTCATCAGAGACTTTGGATGCACAATAGCTGCGGGCATTTAATCTGCAGAGGCGCTCCTGAGGATACACACTGAAGCATCTACTGCCTTTGGTTTGCATCCAGAGAGAGGAGACAGAGGTGAATTTGGAAGGGATCCAGAGAAAGAAAAGAAAAGAGAGTGGTGTTCCTAATTTTACACATTCCTGTGGCTGGAGCGTGTCTCGCAGGCAGCAGGATGCCATTGATGTCTCCACAGCCCAGGGAGGTCCCTTGGCATTTCACCTCAGCTGTTCCACTTACTCCATAAACACAGGACTTAAATTTCCAAAATGTCTGGATGTAAATGAATTCTTCAAAGAGTTACAGGGTAAGGAAATGTTGCAATAAATATGTAATATCCACCTCCTTCATCTGTTTTATTATCTGGATACAGAGAAATATCTTATAGCATTTGAGCCCCCCATTTCCATGGTACAAAAATGAGAATGACCCTCTCATCTTCTGTCTTCTTTTCTTAGAAACCTGCAATTGTAGAGATAGCCCCCAACAGCAAAGCAAACATTTCAATGATCCAATCATCACAGAATCCCAGAATGGTTTGGATTCAAAGGGGCCTAAAAAAACATATAATTTCACCCTCCTGCCATTGACCAGTTTTCCCAGAGCCCCATCCAGCCTGGCCTTGAACACTTCTGGGGATGGGGCAGCCACAGCTGCTCTGTGTAACCTGTGCCAGGGCCTCACTATCCAGCAGTCAAGAATTCATTCCTGATATCTAATCTAACCCTACTTTCTTTCAGATTGAAGCCAATCCTCCTTGTCCTGTCGCTCCCTGCCCTTGCCCAAAGCCCCTCTCCAGCTCCCTTGTAACCACTTGAGGCACTGCTTCTCTTCTCCAGACTGAACAAGCCCTGCTCTCTCAGCCTGTTTGTACAGCAGAGGTGCTCCAGACCTTGGAGCATCCTCACGGCCTTCTCTGGACCCACTCCAGCAGGTCCATGTCCTTCCTGTGCTGAGGACCCCAGAGCTGGATGCAGCATTCCAGGGGGGATTCATGGGAGTGAAATAGAAGGGTAAACAGACTCAAGATGACAGAAATTGGAAGAGCTTCAATTCCAGGCTGTTTCATGAATGGTGCAAGTCAAATTTAAGGGACATAAGCTCCAGTATTCCCTTAAGTTTTACATTACTTGTACAGAGTTTATCAAAATTTTCTGGTGGTGGAGGGCAGTCTGACAAGGGAGATGTTTTTCTCAGCTGGCAAGGGAGATGTTATTCTCAAGCCATTTTTGCAGAGGAGAGACTTAAATCAACCAGATATAGTTGGACTTGATGATTCCTCATGCTTGGAAGTTTGCAGAGTCAGGCTGGAGGGGACTTGGAGCAACCTGGTCTAGTGGAAGGTGTCCCTACCCATAGCAGGGTGGGCTAAAACGAGATGATTGATAAGGTCCCTTCAAACCCAAACCATTCAATGAGTCTGTGATTCCATTATATGTGGTTAGACTCAGTGATCTTACAGGTATTTTCCATCTTAACAGACTTATGATTCAAAAACAGCATTATCCAACTCATGCAGCCTCTGGCTCCCAAACAGCCTTTTCTGCAGGCGTTATTCCTCTTGCAGCAGAGGCTGCATGTCTGAACTGCCATGCAAACCAGCCTTGAGAGGGATTGATCTGAGATGCTGGGATGTGAGCTAGAGAGGCTGAAGCGAGGCTGCACATCCTCCTGTGGTTCTGGGTATCAGGGAGAGACAACCTGCAGCTGAGAGGAGGATGGAAGGGCTTAAATCACAGCACGAGACACATCAAAAACGCCTCTGCCAAAGCAAGTCAGCAGTTTAAGCAGCTTGCCCAAGGCCACAGAGAAAAGCTGTGTCAACAGTGAGCCCAAACTAGATCCCAGCCCAGATCTGCACCCACAAAGCTGCACCTGTGGAGGCAAACCCAAGCTCTGGAGTGCAGGTGTGAGCACGGCTTCACTGCTCATAGTGGTACAAACCACACAAGGCAAAGGTGGTGGCATGATTTGTGCAGGGTCTTACAGAGAAAGAACACTGATTCCAGAGCTCCTGCTTCAAAATATTTCCCTGTTCCTCTTTAAGCCTTGTAATGAGGCAGTCTTTACTTCTGCATTTTGTTACTGCTCACTTTTCTCTCTAAACTTATTTTTCTCCAACAGCGGTGGCTCCAAAATTACTACTAATTTCCTGCAAAGAATTTGTCCTTTGAAACATACAGCATGGCACTTTTCATTTTCCTCTTTTTTCTATGTGTTTTTTTTTCACCCTTCTATCTGAGACTGGCACTGAGTCTGTTGAGAACATGCAAGTACAGTTGCTTTTGAATGCTGCAAGGTAAATGCTGAAAATGACATCTTAAATGGAATCATTAATACAGATGTAAGTATTATCTGAATGCTGCTGAAGTCTCCTATGCACACCAATAGTGTCTTTATTTTCTCTCCTGATGCATGCACCTTTCTAAGGGCAGCTGACAACCTATTATTTTTTTCTTTCTCCCGATTTTTGAGCCTGAGCTTATAGACTGCATTCATATCTTAAAGCTGTAACCTGTTAGCTAGGAAATGTCTGAAAATCTGACCAAAACAGAGGCATGGTGCCAGGGTGGTTGTGATAGTTACCTACTCTTCTTAGGCTTCTAAGCAGAAGGAAATGCACATCAAAATGTTAACCATTGGCTTATGGGAAATAAAACAATGTGCTCCTCATTATGATTAGACAAAGCACAAAAACTTGGTGGCTGCCATGGACTCTCCGAGCTGTAAAATTTGATTTAAGGTGGGATTCATCTCACTTTGCTACCCACTGTGGAATAGGTCACTGCTACTTTATATCTGCCTATAAGCAAGGTAGAAAGAGTTCTTTCCATAAACTGGTTTGCTTTCCTTTTTCACTTTCCTTTCAGGGTGGGATGAGTCTTCAGAAGACCCTTCTGTACTCTAAGGAAAGGAGAAGGAATTTTTGGAGGAAGCTCATATGCCCATCCCGCGCTAGCTGCCGATCCCCCCAACAGTGAAGTCTGGGCTACATCAATCACACAGGCGGGTTTCTGGGCTGCTGCAAGCCCAGGAGCTGGCACCCCTGCCAGCTGAGCTAATCTACTCTGAGCTTTGCACTGCCCACTGGCACTGCAGCTCTGCTGAGCATCAGCTGCCCGGGGCGCTCCGTGGCGCTCAGCTGCTCCACGCTGGAGCTGCACCAAGTCACACGCTCAGGATAATAGATTGACTATTTGGCTTTGGAGATGCTCTGATCTCCCCTTGAGTGTGAGCCCATGCCTTTACATGGGCCAGATGGAGCTCCTCTGATGAGCTCGTAGTCCATCCCTCTGTGAGGCACAGCAGAATGCTGGAGGAGCAGGATAACTCCTTTTCCCAGCGGCGCAGAAATCCCCAGAGAGACACACAGTCTCCTGTCTGTGTCTGGAAGAGGTAAATGCAATTTCATGGTGTTTAATCCAAACAGTGCAAACTGAACAGCAGCCTGGAAAGTCCACCACAGTATCAGCGTGTTGTTATATAGCGCAAGAGTTCTGTTATCATTACATTGCAAGGGTTCCACATTGCTAGAGTTTTGTACCTCCTTGATGCTTCTTGTAGGCATCTCCTCTAGGCACTGACTCTTCCTTATCCCCACAGCAGCCAACTGACTCCAGTTACCACCAATCCACTCTTTTATAACACTCTTCTTATTGGCTACAGGTGCGGCCTGTTCAACTCAGGCATGCTCCTAATCTTTAGTAACTGGCTCAGCTGCAACTCTTTAGAGGATAAGATTACATTCTATGCCACCTTCATTTACCCATACTGTATCCCCCTACATTAGTGCAGCACTAAGCAGCAGCCCTGATGCCATTTAGCACAATAGCCCTGTCTGACATGCACTAACCTCAAACCAGGATTAGGTTTCACGCGGCATGAGCATGTGGAATGAAGCAGGTGCAGGAATCTGCTTGATGACATCCACTATGAAAGACTGGGACAAACCAGCTCACCAAAACAGACAAACCAGTCTACCAAACAAACACAAGTAACAAATTAAGCATCCAGATTCACAACTCAAAGGAAAGGTGGATAACAGCATCCATACCAGTAATCCTAACTCTCTGATCTCTAAGAGATGGACCACTGAAGGCCCCACTCAAGACACTCAGGATGGTCAGACAGGACTTGGTTAAGTAGAAGGAAACAAGATTGCCACATCTTATGGTGCAAAGCATGTGGGATATTTGGCTTGTGGGACTTCTGGGACTGTGTAATATTTGCCTTCCAGTGTTTGAAGATGCCTCAGAGCTCACTGGGTAAGTTGTGGATTGGCCCCGGCCCTCAGCTTTGGGATAACAAATCCTTTTTTCCAGGTATTTCTGAGAAGCCCTGAGCAAGTTCTTTGTAGTGGTCAGACAGGTATTTTATAATTGCTGTTCTTTTTTTGGGACTTGCTAGACTCATGCTCAGTTCCCTGGCTTTCCAGAAAGCCCTTGCTGTTACTGCACAAATTGGGTAAGCTGTATCTTTAGAAGTTTTGCTAATGGGTGCCAGGTCATGAAACTATACCGGTAAGAGACCTAATTTTTTGACATTCAGACAGCCTGAAACCTGAGATTTCAGCAATGTAAAATTTTAATTTATGTCATGCTCGGAAAGGATTTTGTTTGCTTGCTTGCTTGTTGTTTTCCAACAAAGCAAAAAACAAGGGGTGGCTTCAAAAGAAAGCTGAAATTCTGTCAATTATGAATTACGTGGAGTTCCATGCAGGCAAATGTTTGACACTTTGATGCACTGTATAGACACTGGATCTGCACCTAAGGAACTGGTCTGACTGAGAGGTTACATCTATATTTACTGAAACCAGCAGGTCCTAGCAGGCAGACCTGCCTTGATTCTGGCCCTGCACATTTGTATTGTCCTTGCAGAGTCAGATACTGGTATATATAGATATCTGATTCATAACCCATCCTGTGCCTCACTGAAGGCATTGGTTTAGGACCTGGGTGGCCTTGATTTTATTATTAGTGCCTCCACTGACCTGCTGCTCAGCAGTAGGTAAATGAGGTCATCACTTTGTGACTCTGTTCCCTTTTGCAAAATGTAGATAAAAACTCTTTTAATCCTGCTGATGAAAGGTGGTATGATGAATAGCATTCTTACCAGCCTTCCCTTCCTTATAGTAGGGGTCTTTGTGAATCCATTCTGTTAACAGCTCTAAGAACCATAGAAATCCCTATATAAATTAAACACAAAACCTTGGCAGTGCCGTGAAACTGCAATTAGGAAATAAAAAAGCTATAGTTTTCAAAGGAACAATAGACTTGCCCACATTGCATATCGTGCATAGATTTAAGTATGCATTTAATAGTCTGACTGGTAATAAAAATACTATATAGATACAATATTTTTGAATTATTATTGCTACGCTGGAAGATCCACACTGTTTCTGTACCCTGGCTCTTGTGTGCTTAAATTTGTAACTTCACTGCTACACTCTCAGACTTGTTTGCATTCAATTTCTTTGGGCTTTCTAAATTAGATATGTACGTGATGCTCTGTGTTAAAACTAAATCGATTCTTAATAGTCATATGGTGTTAATATTAGGCCAATTAGGCTCAAATTAACACACACATTTATTTAAGCAAGACCCTAATCTTGCAAACAACTTAAGCATGTATTTTGATCTCTGGCTTAGGCAAGTTCCTAAGTACACCAGCAATACAAACCCTGTCAAACATAGCTCAGCTGGACAAGTTAATTACTGAGGCAAAGTTGTGGCACCACAGAGAAACTATATGAATAAATGCTGTCTGAAATTAAAATTTTTTTTTTTAATTAAAAGGTAAAGTTAAAAATTCCAAAAAGTCCTTTGGTAGCTACAGATTCAGAAAACAAAGTGTACATATTAATATGTTAGGTTGTTTAACCCTATTAATAGGTTAACCTATTAACCCTATTAATAGGTTAGGGTGTTTTCTCTAAGATCTAGTAGGAAAAGGCATACTAAAAGTGATTCAGTTCTTTGTGAAGTGGACATTGCCAGTGGATGAGATTAACACCTCTGGTTTTCACTGCTCAAATCCCCACTGACTGCAGTGGGAGCTCAGACATGGAGCTCACATGCAATCTGTTACATGTAGACACAGATATGCAAAATGGGAGCTGTACCATAACTGTCATTAGAGGAGGATTCAATGGAAATTCCCTTTGAGGGAACCTTAAATGTTTCCACTCATGTAAATCTTAAATAGCAGCTGTACAGGTGAATAAACTGCCTGTTCCAAAAGTCACATGTGTGTTTATGGGTTCAATTGAATCTGGCCTCAGCAGGTTTATTTTAGTGTGACTAGCATTTCTAGATGATAAGAACTTATACACCCTTCTCCTATCCTTTCTCCCTCTTAGGCCAGATGCCTCTGGCCCCAGTTTCAACATTGAGGTATAGACTATTTACTTTCTCCATTAAAGTTTTAGACTCAGACATGTAGACTCGGGTTACATTGGCTTAACAAAATTCTACTCATCTGCTCACATGTTAACAGCTGCCTATCCACACACATGCTCACAGCCTTTTCCAGACATGACATTATGTGAGATGGCTCAAAAGTGCACAACATTGCCTTAGGAGGGGTCACTGGAGTCCAGTGCCTCTTTAGATCCCTTGAATACATTATTTTTTCTTACCCAAAATGATGGCCATGGAAGGTTTGAATGAACTGTGTCTGTGCACAGACAGCAGGATACACAAATAAATCTGAGAGGTGAAGGAAGATGAAGTCGAGGGGCAGGTCAGCTCAGGGTCTGCAGAGGCAGAGTTTGTCTCTGCAGTGACTCTTTGCACAGAAATCCACAGCTGCAGGGAGGTACAGGCAGGGCAGCAAGGTTTCCAGCTGTGTTTTTTGTCTCTGCTAGCTGTGGAAGCCTTCAGGGAAGTAATAAGGCCATATACTGGTCAAAATGTTTGTGGTCAAGAACTTGTGCCCTCAAAAAGAAGCAGTGCATAGCCCTGTTTTATGGCCACTAAAATGAGCGGCGTAATTCATCCAAATTCATTCCCAAAGTAGTTCTGCTGCAGCCTGCTGAGAACCACTCTGGATGCATTTAGCCCATAATCTTCCTCCATCAAGATATGACTATACCCTCCAGTGGGCAATAAAGTGCTTTGGGGCATCTAATTGAAAGTGTGACAGTTTTACACTGTTGGGAAGCAGCAGTTGTGGGTGGCATGTGCTCCACTGGCATCTGAGGGTAAATACAGCAGGATATGTGGCAGTCTACAACTGGGAGCTACATTATGCATGTGCTGGGAACAGCAAGCCAGTGCCACAATGCAATTATAGCTTTAAACCGTGCCCAGTGTGTCTGTTCGGCAGCAGTAGACAGACAGCTCCAAATCATTATTTTTTTTTCTGCTTACTTAGCTTCTGGTGATTAGGTTCCTGTTTTGCAATTGTGGTGACTAAACCAATTAAGGTGCAATTTAAAGAAGGAACTCATAAATACTGTACAAAGGTAGTATTGACATAACTAAACTTTGTGAAAAAAAAAAAAGAAAGGAGGGGGAAAGGGGGCAGGGGGGGCTGTGGGAAGAAGGAGGCTACATTTCCAAACCGAGCAATCCATTTTGGAAGACTCTGCTACATGCAGTAACTTCTGCAGTATGAATAAATATGCATAATCAAAAAGGGAGCACAGCTCGCTTCTCTCTATTGCTCATTTGATATACCTCTTCATGTCATATCCACTTTCACATAAACAACACAATAATAAAACATCTGCATTGCTAAATAACACTACTGTGTTCTAATTCCTCTGGAATGACATGAATAAGAACATCCTACTCCTGTTTATTAGAATTTATTGATGACACAAGTGTGTAAAAGCAGCAGAAGGCATAATTAATCCTGGTGCAGCCCCAAGTTACATGTCCAAACTTGACAAGTTTCACTCTTGACTTGCATTACTTTCCCTTGACGCATGGCAGCACCAAGGGCTTTGACAAGGTACAGATGTCCTGCTGCAGGAGTGGCAGGAAAGGCAGCTTGCTCCTTGGTTCCAGCTTCTGCGGGCACAAAGGATGGGCTATGGCTCAGAGAGGAATGATGGGGGAACAGAAAGAGCACTTGGTAAAAAAGAAAATAAGAAAATAAGCATCCCTTTGTTCGAGATGGAAAACAGCCCGCTAATGAAGCTTACAGATGATGTTCAATTGGGAGGACTAGTGAGCCACGTCAGGGAAGAGCAATAATATTGGCAGATTTAGAGAAATTAGAAATAAGAGAAGAAAATAACAAAATTAGATCAATCTTTAGAAAGACAATTTGAAACACAAAGGCAGCTGGAAGGAAAAGCTGAAAGCAAGCTGTAACATTGAAATAAGCCTAAGGAGGGAATAATGGATGTGAAAATAAACATTGTTTGCGATGTGATGTGGCTATGAAAACAATGGCATATGTAGAAGTCTAGCCACTAGCTCAGTTCACCTTATCTATCCCCAGGGAACTGGTGGAGCCATCATCCTTGGAGGTATTAAAAAAAGCCAAGTAGATATGGCACTTTATGACTTTGTGTTGTGTTTTAGTGGGCATGGTGGTACTTGGCCAAAGGTTGGACTTGAAGATCTTAGAGGTCTTTTCCATCCTTAATGATTCTGTGATTCCATACCCTTTCTCAAGGCACAGAATATATGAATATCTGACAGCTCTGTGCCACACAGTTTGTGATTTGAGGGACTTCTTTAGGAGCTGAAGCCTGTGCTTTTGGATCCCTGTGACACGTTTCATGACCTTTGAGGCACTGGCAGGTAACCAGACCTCTAAGAGTAAAGCTCTTGTGCCCTCAATCGAACAATCTGCTCTCAAAAGGCCCATATTCTCTCATTTTCTCTCTCTGTATAATTTTATACACCTTGGTTCCCACTGTGTCCATGGGGACAGAGCTGGAAGAACAGGCATGACTGAGAGAATGAACAAAACAGCACTGCATGTCCACTCCGAAAAGGATGAACAGTGTTCACTGGAGAAGAGAGGGACAACACTCATTTCTTTACCAGGTGGCTTGAACCCAGAACTCTGAGAAAAGACCCTCACTTACTACAGGCGAATGTTCTAGAAGGGAAACTTTACAATTTGCCTCCTTTGCTTTTTGTAAAAATTGCATCAAATTCTGAACATTGTCATACCAGAAAGCAAACAACCATCAGCCAGCTTGGGCATTTTCCTTTCACCCTTCCTCTGTCCTATTCTCCAAAACATTCCTTCTTCCATCCATATTGGAAAGATCAAACCAAGGTTACTCCTACAGAGCATTTTCCTCTTTGAGGCAGCTGGAAACTGCTTCCAAGAGGAATGAATATGTTAACTCCTAAGCTATACTGCTATCAAGATGCCTCTGTTGCTGCAACACTGTGGACTTCATTCAGAACCTTTTTAAAATGCTGCAAGGCTGAGCACTGTGGTACTGAGACACAGTTTGGAAAAAGTTGTAAAAGCTTATGTTTCTATTTCTCAAAAAATTCAAAAACTTTGGCATGACTAAGACAGCAATTGTTGCACAAAAATAATGTTAGGAAGAAGTATTTATTTGTATCTTCTTTACATATACTTACAAGTCAGGAGGGCAGCCACAACTTGGGCAATGACTGTCAAAAAGACTTTGGAGAATTAGAGGCAATGCAGAGAAAAGCAGAGAGTTGGAGGAGTTGAATTATGAGTAAAAATCTTAAAGTACACATCTTATAAAAATTTTGAGTTTAGAAGGGAAAAATCCCACAAGTATATCCCCAGGAGATTTGTTCAAGCACCTATTTTTCCTGTTCTTTTTTTTTTTTTTAATGTGTGTACATTCTTTTCCCTCGCCTTCTGAAAAGAAGTGCAGTGAACAACTTTGAGCACCTTCAATCAAAAGTGCATTTATTTCAAAAGCTTGTGTGATGATTAATATCTGCCTGCCCACAAGCCACTTTATTCAGATGGGATTCATATGGGAGATTTCATAAATTTAACGAGGGTGCTTCTCAGAATCTTCCTGTCTCTTATGAAACATTATTTTAATATTTTCATTTCCACGGAACTTATCTGCTAAAACTGCAGCACCTATCTTTCCTGCCCTAGACAAAATGTTAGCAAGATTTTGAAGCACACAATTAGAAATGCGAGGATATAGTCCTGATGGATATACACACTCCTGATATATATGTTTATATGTGTATACAAGTATGCCTTAGCAGTTGCCAAGCTCCAGTGACAGCAGGAATATCTCAGCAGAGATCATCCCCCTTCCCCAAGCACTCAGGCCCAGAGGGTGTGAGGTGCTGCCAGTGGAACCAAAAAACAAAAAGGATGAAATTTGTGGCAGCAGCTCTCTGGTCACAGAGAGCACCAGACAACTTTCCCAGGCATAGAGAAGGCTGTGAGGAACATCAGACAAAAGAATGATAATTCTTATCCTAACTTGCTGCACCTTGTGTTGTGAACATGTGGAATGTGTTATGGAGAAATGTTTACCAAAAAGGTGGCTTCTTAATTAGCCAATGGTGATGGCGTTTTAATTAAAGAACCAAGCAGGTCCACCTGTAGCAAATTAGGGTATAAAAAGCAATGGGTTTATTAATAAAGGAATCAGCCTTCTGTAAATACATGGAGTCTATGTCCCTTATTACCCAGTCCTGGCCTGTTGTGATGACAACAGTTCACCCAGCAGGCAGGTACCACTGAGGTTAAACAGGCCCATGTCCTGCACCAAAACTGCTCCACAAAGAAAATAAAAACTATTCATTGTCACAGGAGCTCCCTTCTGAAGGGAACAGAAGGCCCAGCGTGCACATCAGGCCTGTTTCTTGGGGAGCTGCTGCCTCCCTTTGGCCTGGTTAATGATGTAAAGAGAAACCCTGCTTTGGTGGGGCCCTCAGGCCATTATTCACTATTGTGTTTCCAGGTGGGCAGCAATGAAATTACAAGACCAATGGCAATCAAGAGAGACTTGAGGGGCCTTGGGATGGCAAATTAAGGGATCAAGAACACGAGTGGTATATTCAAGATCAGTATCTGGCTCCAAGCCTGGTGTCACCAGAAGAATTTGGGGTCAGTTAACACAGAACCAGGCCTGCTGATGACACACAGCCTGTCTCAAAATGGAAAAAGGATCTTTGCACAGGGTGATAAGGATTTATTGGAAGAGCTTTAAACTAGATGTGAAAAAAAGGTGGTCACATAGGCCTGTATGTTATGCAATGTTTTGGTTGTCTAGAGCTTAATGACGGTGATGACAGGATTGAGTGTCTGTGGGTAAGAATCAGGGGGAAGGCTAACAAAGCAGATCTCCTGGTGGGAGCTTGTTAAAGACCCCCCAGCCAGGATGAAGACAGATGAAATATTCTATAAGCAGCTGGGAGGAGTCCCACAATCACTACAGCACAGCATAAAAGAGAAGAATAATCTAAGAAGTGCCAGGAGTGTGTGGGGGAGACCTTCCTGGCATCCTGACAACCAGGGGAGGACCCTCACAGGAGCCACCGATGGGGAAGAGAGAAGGGCTGATGTGAGATGTGGTAGGTGAGGCCTGTCCTGGGCTGATGGGAGATGTGGCAGGTGAGGGCTGTCCTGGGCTCAGCAACAAAGAAATTAGATTTTTCCATTCTCAGACAAGTAAGGAGTGAGGTCAGCAGAACTGCCCCTTGGAGTTCTGGAGAACTGAGTTTGGCTGGTTTAGGAACCTTGTCGAGAGAGTTCTTTGGGAGAGAGTCCTGATGGGTAAAGGTGGAAGGCTGGATAATCTTCAAGAAGAAAATCCCAAAGGCAGGGGAGCAGGCCACTCCAATGTGCCAAAATACAGGCAGGGAAGGACACTGGCTGAACAGAGCTTTGGTTGTTTCCAGAGAAAAACAGGAGAGTTTGGGACCATTGGAGGAAGAGGCAGGCAACTCAGAAGGACAGCAAGGATGATGTCAGGCTGTGCAGGGAGAAAAATGGAATGGCCAAAGCCCAGAATTTAATCTGTCTATTACTGTAAAAGACAACAAAAAAATTTTTATAGATATATCAGCAAGAAAAGGAGGGCCAAGAAGAATCTCCATATTTTATTGGATATTGTCCATCCCTGGCTGGGAAGGTCTGACTTTCTGCCCCATAACAGCCACCTCAGAGACATGATAGGGTGCAAAAGGACCTGCAAAGGGATCAGTTAGAGCTACACACCTGACACAGAGTAATAAATCACAGAATGGTTTGGGATGGAAGGGACCTTCAAAATCATCCCATTCCAAACCCTGTGCCATGCACATGAACAAAAGGATGACATGACTGGTCAAATGTATAGTAACACGTGTCCTTGCTTGCAAACTCTCCCAGGGCAGCAGCACAATAGGATGGAACAGGGGTATTTAGACCTTTAGAAACAGAGTTTCAGTGCATCCTCTAGTACTGTCATCAGGAAACTCTTTTCCTGGCAAATTCACTGGAGAAACCCTCAATTTTTCTAAATTCTGTAGTTCACCATGTTGTGGCAAAAAAAACCACTTGTGTTCTCTACCATTGCAATATCTGTATTGGACCAGAGTCTGTAAGCCCTTTAGGGATTCTCGTGGTTTAACCAGAAGCAGAAATGGTGACACACAGGTTATGCCTGTCTCAAAATGGAAAATGGATCATTGCACAGGGGTGATAAGGGTTCATTGGACATAACCTCCCCCTGGAATCTATCAGGAAGTGTTTTAGATTCCATGCTTATGGGACTATCCCTAAAGTTCATAAGAATTTTGGCATTTTTGGGGTTGCAAAATGCACACATTTAGCTTCTTAGCCCCGTTTAGTTGCGCATGTTTTCTGAAATCAAAGAGAACTCTGTGGATTTATATATTTTTTTCACAACTGGTTTCAAGTTCTATTTCACTCATATGTAAGATTTTCAACAAAGACCTATTGGTAGGTTTGAGTTAAATTCCTAGCTCTTGAATAGACTTTTGCAGCAAAATGAGGCATGATCCAGGTAAAGGATGAACAAATTACCAGACAGGTTCTGTAGAACCTAGGTCCCTGTCTTTGTCACAGATGCAAGAGTATCTTTCCAACAGTTCAGTACCCAAGAACTTGCAAGCGCCTCTGTGTTTTCTCAGCAAAGTACCACACAACCTTGAAAGAACTCACTTGGGACTCACTACCCAAGAGTCACAGCTGCTAAACAACACTTCAGGCCTTGTCCTCTCTGACCTGTGATCCTTGCACTGCACCCACACAGCAGATGAGTCTCAACAGCAAAGCCCAGCTGTGGGAAGTAAAAGAGATGGACAGATTCAACCATGGGACTCTGGTGCAGTGATCCTTTCAAAGTGTTTTTTCCAAGTCAGAGAAGACCCAAATCTTCACTTACCCCTTCTTTTAATTTTTCTCTGCTTATCAAGACTGTAAAATCAGTCCATTGAGAGTAGAGCTGAGATTTGCCCAATAAAGATCCTTAATTCCTTTTCTGGATTTGTTCAGATAAAGATCTCATGGTATTCGTCACTACAAAAGAAATTTTACAGCTTCCGTCCCATTCTTTGTCTAGTTCATTTAAAATTGGAGCTTTCATGGAAAGGGAATGATTTTTGTTTTGTGTTGATATGAAGCCTCGAAAAACTCATATTTTCTTGAGTCTCTGGCTCTGGACTTTCGTGATACTAAAAAATAATAAAAAATAGAAAGGCAAATGTCTTTTTAAGACAAAATTCCCTGCTCCTCCTCATTTTGAAATCCATAGATCTCACTTTGCATAGCATTTTCATAAACAGAGAAAACTCTCTATAGCAATGAAATAAAATTAAGATACAGTAGTGCCCCTCAGAACACCCATCATACTTTCAAAATAGACCATTCACTTACTGCAAAGGTTATTTCAAGCTAAGAATCCATTTATTTGAATGTATTTCCATTTTAATCAATATCCTTTAGAAATGGTTTCTTTCTTAGTCATGTAAGGTGAATTGATATAATTTTAAGGACATGTATTTCTTTTCTAAATGTTCTTATAAGGCAAGGACATATGTGAGATTGGATTTTCACCTCTGGTAGATTTGAGACAACAGCATTTTCTTTGCCTTAGTGCAACAAGAAGATGAGTGCCAGAGGCAGACTTTCAGAAGAGGAAACATTTCTACAGCACCTGAACACTGTGGTGACAATCTCTGGTTTCCAATCCCAAAAGATCTCTTAGCAGTGCTGCAAAATCTTCCTTTCCCCCTGAAAGCCTGAGACACCTTTCTCCAAAAACAACTGAAAGACTTCCATTAAGTTCAACAGACTTTCAATCATGGTCTTATCCAAGATGAGTGCTTTCTTTTAATGTGTGAATAGAAGGTAATTACCTTTCATTACCTCAAATGTAGCAGAAGATGGGCATGTAGTTTTTTCTGCTTGGGCTTGTGCAATTTTGTAACATTTGCAAAATGCTGACTTATGCACACAGTTACACTCAAAACACAATTACTCATATATAAATCTGCATTTGTGTTTAAATGTCACTGGTAACAAGAATGCTTCTGGTAACAAATTTGTTTATCAAATATACATCAGAAAATGGCACATTAAATAAGAAAATGTTCAATAAAAGATATGCTCAGCATTTTTACAGACAGTTTGGGCCTCATCCAACAAACTCTGATGTAAAAAGAAATGTAATCATTAATGTCTAAGGATCCGGATTAAACCATAGAGGAAAATTCTTGAATTTTTGCTTTCTTTACACTTTCCAAGTACAGCTTTTCACTCCAGGACCTGACTGTATGCCTGTATGTACTGAGCTCATGAATTGAAGGCAAGAGGACTCATGTGCGTTTCAAGGGAGTAAGAAGAGTCTTCTGCTCAAAAAGTGATAGCACTGCTGATTTTTTATCTTTTTTTTTCCTGAGGGGCCTCTGAAATTTACTGCTGTGTTTAGATTTCAGGAGGATTATGAGTTTGATGGCAAGGAATGCTCAAGGATGACAAGGATGATCAAATATATGAAATTATTCATATTAAAGAACAGCAAAGAAGACTGGTGCTCAGCCTGAGGAAAAAGACAAAAGAGGTGATATAGGCTACTGGTCTTAAAACCAGGGAGGATGACCTGGCAAAGGTAAGCAGAGAAAGATTTCGTTTTTCTTTCTAAGGCTAGAGTTGTGAAGTAGCAGGTGAGACTACCAGATGGCGGGCAGAAAGTAAATAATAGCAGGGGAGGGTAAAGCAGCCTTGGAGAGGCTTCTGTCTGTTCGCTGAGTGAAAAAGGAATCCAAAGTCTAAGCGCAGTTACTAAAGAAGGGTAACAACATTTGAGAAGCACTGGGACCTCCATATGGAACCATCCACACAAGACCCATAGAAGAGCAGTACCTCTCTGAAGCGGCAGTGGAAGGTGGAGGAAGATCCTGGAGCATTTCCAGTGGTGCTGGAATTGGGCCCAAAGCTCTGTATTTTGATTACTTTGGGCTACAGTTTCTCTGGGTCTAGCGGAAAATCCAGGTGTGAATTCTTTTGCCTTTGCACTCCTTCCCATGTCTGGGTGGCAAATCACTGTCCTTAAGGTTTATTGAGGTATCCGTGAAGCCATCCTTTAATATTGGTAAGAAAAATAGGAAACAACAGGTGGGTGCAGGGAATTTGGCAGCATGCAAAATCAGCACGACAGGGAGATGGTTTTACCTCTGTTTATAGCACTGGTGAGATTGATATCAGACCACATTTGAAAAGATACTGAAAAATTGTCAAGGATGCAGTGAAGAGCCAGCAAAATACATTAGAGAGTTTAGAGAAATGCCTTGCAGTGAGAGATTTAAGCAGCTCATTCTGTCTAGCATATCAAAGATGTATTTTAGTGTAACCTGAAAGTCAAAACTGAATGATTCAAAATGGTAAAGTCAAAAAGCAGCAGCTTTGTTAGGAGGCCTAACCCTCTGTCTTGATGTGACTGCATCTTAACACAATTACAATGATTTATTTGTAGTCTGGGACAAATTTACATGGCCCTTTCCTAAATTTGAAGAGGTACACATATATATTTATACATATGGGATGCTTAAGGAATTATAAAAATGTAGTATTAGGTTTAAAGGAATCATTATTATTTTATAAAATGCTCAATTTAATGAGTTGTTGGGGTTGTTGTTTAACCCTAGCCAATAACTAAGCACCACGCAGCTGCTTACTTCTTTCCCTGTGTCCCCAGTGGGATGTGGAGGGGAATCAGAAAGAGGTAAGACTCATGGATTGAGATAAGAACAGCCTAATACTTGATACAAAGTAAAATAATAATAATAATAATAATAATAATAATAATAATAATAATAATAATAATAATAATAATAATAATAATAATAATAGTAGTAGTAGTAGTAGTAGTAAAGAAAAGTGGGAAGAGAGTGAGAGAAATAAAACCCAAAAGAAACAAGTGATGCAGAAGATAATTCCTCACCACTCACTCACCAATGCCCAGATCAGCCCCAAACAGTGACCAGCCCCTCCTGGACAATATCCCCCAGTTTACACACTGAACATTAATTTTGTGATATGGAATTTCCTATTGGCCAGCTCTACAGCCCATGCTGACCCTTGGCTTCATGTGTACCTGTTCATGGGCAGAGCATTGGGCACTGAAAAGTCCTTGACTGAGTGAGCACTGCTGAGCAGCAGCTAAAGGATCAGTGTGTACTCAACATTATTCTCAGGCTAGATCCAAAACACAGCACTGTACCAGAAACTGAAAGGAAATTAACTCCATCCCAGCCAAATCTGGAATAAAGGGATTTCACATAAGTTCAAATGCAATTTCTGCTTCTTCACAGAGAGGGAAAAAGAAAACAGAATCACATCTTTGTTGAGGGATGTAGTAAATTACTTTTCCTACAATCTTGTAGACAGATAATGTATAGAATTTGGTTTCCAAGACCACAGGAACTGCCAGAGCTTTCTTCTCTCACTTGTATCTCTTCTCATGAAATTCACAAGGATAACAATTGTAAAATTTCTTGATAAGCTCTATCAGTGCCATTTAAAGGGATTCAAGATGTTGAAAAGCCTTAATGTAACAGTAAGGAAAACATGGATAATTGTCTTTGTCCACTGCTCTCTGAGCTCTGTTCCTCCACAACACCCCTGCAGTAGTTTGGTGCTTCTCTGGCTCCTCATCATCATCTGCTGATTGTTCATTAATCAGCTGCATCTCCACAGGTGGGGCCCAGCAGCAGACATGGTGCCCTGGTCTGAATGTCTCTCACAAGATGTGAATCCTGCTCTCCTCGCTGTGAGACAGTGCTGATGGCAGAGGCAGCCTCCAGCCACTTCGCCACCACGAATCCACATTGCAGCTTTTCTCTTTTTTCTGTAGAAAATGAAATGAAAACTATGCCCACTGACCCTGCTCAAACAGCCTGATGCAAACCAGGCTGTGGCCTGGAGAAGCAGCGCAGCCATGATGGCACACAGTCTTTCCCAATCCATGAGCTCCTACGAGATGATAGAGCTCAGTTCCACGTGAAACACCACCTGCCCAGCTTGTTGAAGTGAGCTCGTGCCTTCTTGCACCTGGATTCCTAAATATATTTGCTTATTTTGAAGTGTGTTGTATTTAAATGAAAGCTTCAAGTAAAAGACACATAATGTAGCTGGTATATAAATAGCAAGGTGGTTTGCACACAAATATAGCAGGACTATTAGAGGTGATCATTAGTTACTGATATAAGCAGTTATTTGAACATTAGCATACTGTTATTCATAGCAGAATTCATGATGCGTTTAATAAGTAAGTAATAGCTTCCTTAATAAACTTAGGAGCATAAAATTCCCTGTTCTGTAGACTGTCAAAGATGGACAATGACATTAGTGATATTACTATCTGAAATTTTCCAAATGTTGTCCAAAAAAAAAAAAAAGAAAAAATACTTTAGGGTATTTTTTGATTGTTTCAAAATAGATTTTCCACTCATATTAAAACCTGTTGAGATTAAAGAGACACAATAGGAAATCAAAAGAATGGAAGAAAGTGTTAAAACTCTAAAAAAATGTTAAATATGTCTTCCCAAAGAGCAAAGGTAATTAATTCCCTATTACATGTGCCTTAAGGAATTATATATTCATAAACTGACAATTCAGAAAGGACTATCCCATCAAGCTAACAAACTAATCAACTATGACAGAAATGTATATTTAAATCCCCCCTTACCCAAAACCATGTGTGCTGCTCAACCAGTGAATCTGGGCAAGGGGAGACTGCAAACATTTCTGATTGCAGCCAACCACAAAGCCTGCTTCCATCTTTCCAGTGTCATGATGTCCTCCTGCTCAATACTTTCTTATCTCGGATTTTGTCAACATCTATAAAAACAGAGCAAGGAAATGAGGTGGTTTGACAAACCAGCAAGAAAAAAAAAAACTTTCTCAACTGATGTTCCTTCCAGGACACGACCAAGGCCAGTGTTGCTGGTCAGTCTCTGTGTGATTCATATAATTGTGAATTAACCAGGGTTAGGCTCACCAGTTAGACACTTCCAGGCAGAGAGCTGTGGGACCATGAAATTAAACATGGATCACTATGGCCATGTGAGATGCTGAAATAAGCCCAAGTCAAACTGGACGCTCTCCAGGGAAGACAAATCTTTTTAGAGGTAATTTGGAGATGCAAAAACACATGGTATGTTCAACCACAGCCATAGCCCAAGTCACCGATTTCATGGGCATTAGGAAATGTCAGCAAAATTGATTTGAAACTTTAAAAACTCTCCTAAGTGATTGTAAATATTGCAATTTAATTTATCTTCAGTGGTTTCAATTAGATTCCAAATGATTTCAAGTATGGCAGCTAAAAAGTAAACAAGCTCGTTTGGGTTAATGCTGACAAATAATGAAATTTAATTGTGATTTAAGATTCTTAATGTTCATTGATTAGTTCATTCAAAACATTCCTTGAATAACCTCTTTTAAATTACAGAGTTTAAATAGTTTTCTTTAGTTTTCTAAGACTGCGCTTAGGTCACTCACCTCCATTAATTTCTATTGGTTTTTGTTTTTCTTTACCCACTCTTTTATAAGACTTTTGATCATCTATAAGTCACCTTGGTTACAAAAAAATCCACTGAAACCACACCAAACTTGAGGGCAGCATTCGCTGATGGCAGTAGAGAAAAGAACACCCACAGGGGCTCACACAGGGTCAAGACTCCTGGAAGAGGTGGAAGGGAGGATCACCAAAGAGGCCAGAAAATCTTGATTGTGCAGGAAAGTGAATTTGGGTAAAACATAAAGCTGGAGGTCAATGGTGACTTCTGAGTAGCTCCCTATCTCTGAAACAAATGGTTCTATTTGGTTCTATTAAAAGACCAAGCAAGACAGCAATAAAAAAATAACCCAAGAAAAATATCTTCCCCAGCATAAACACACAAGGAGAAACCCTTGCAAAGTGAAAATTTCTTTAGTTGTTTGTTCACTGGGGTTTTGGTTGTTTTTTGAGGGTTTTTGGTGTTTGTTTTCGGTTTTTGTTTTGGGTTTTTTATGGGGAGTTGTATTTTTTGGGAGGGTTTTCTGTGGGGATTTTTTTGGCTTTGGTTTTGGTCTTGGTTTTGGGTTTGTTTGTTTGTTTGTCTTTTATTTAGCTTTTCATTGTTTTTCCTCAAATAAAAATTCAGTTCTCATTGTGAATTACAGACTTGCATTAATTCTCCTGCATTCCTCCCTTGCAGCTTTCTCAAGACATATCAAAGGACACCATATATGTAACACAGGAGAAATCACGCTTGAACAGCCTTTGTAGGAACATGTTTGGGCCCCACCTTTGGTTGCTTTAAACTTTCTGCTGTACAAATCCTCAAGACAAGATTACTTGGCACTCCACAGCTCTTTCCTACTGCATTGCTAAAATGAAATGTTTCAATATTCTTGCAATGAAACATTCTGACATTATCAAAATGCAAAGAGAAGATTGAAATGATTCATTTGGACTTACTCCCATAAAAAATGTCACTGAAATCAGCACATTTTCACAACAAGTTTTGATTTGGGCAAAGCTGCATATACTATTTATTTTTGCCTTGGAAAATGGTTTCATTAAAAACAAATGACCAGCTTTAATTACAACTCACTAAGCTTTTGCTCCAAAAGTCAAAGCTATTAAAACAGCACTTAGTCTGTATGTACAGGGAAACAGATTCTATCTTACAAGTGGCTATGAAAAGCATTTTACTCCCCTTCAGAAGGGCTGGCATTTGATGTCCCTGGGACTGCGAACCAAAATTGTGTTTTGCCTTTAAGTGGCGTCCACAATTTGCAGGAAAAAAAAAATCAAGAATTTAATAAACAATTCAAAGGCAAAAGGTGAAGGGCGCATCCCAGCCCTTTGAAGAAAATTACCATTGACTTTTGAGTTTAGTTCTGGAAATGGAAAGCAAGAACTACAAAGCTGTGTCTGCACGCCACTGGAGCCTGAGCGGAGATCTGAGACAGGCCCAATTGAGCCATCTTCCAAACCAGAGTCAATACGGCCACGCCAGAGCAGCCCTCTGTCCAAACTGATTAGGCTGCTGAAAAGCTGGATTTTGTGACTTTGTCCATGCTATTAAATTAAATGTGCCTTAGCCCACAGCATGACACTGAGGCCAGCTGGCACGCAACAGCTCACGTCAGTATTGAACCTCCATGGCCGTGCAGTGGGTGGGTGCATCCTGACTGCCCCTTGGGAGGGACCTCTGGCCCAAAAATAACACCTAAAAAAAGTTCAGGCACAGTTTGTGGGAGTGTCTGCTTGCCTGAGACAAAAATGCACCAGCAATTTATCTCTGCAATTAATCCACAGAGCTGCGTTGCCCAATGCTGCTTAATTTAGTAATAGAAATATGGCAAATTAATCTGCCTGTGTGACTGACTTGTACATTTTAATGAGTGCATATCCCATCCTTTCCAGGGTTGTGAGACACAAGGCCTCATTGCTGCAGCCTGAGAATCACCAGTGCCCATCTGAGCCCTCCTCACCTGTTACAGGGCTCCAACACCAGACCTTGCTCACGACCACCCTGCTGCAGCTCCTGGGGCAAATGCTGACACACATCTCTCACTCACCCCTGGCTGTGAGGAGTTTATATTGTCCTCAAAACAGGTTTTCACTACTTCACAGGCCAGTTAATTTGTGTTTGGCCTTTCAGAGGCCTTCCCTTCCCTGGCAAGATGTGATTGTTTTCTTGGTTGACAAGGACAATGAGTCAAAGTCATAGAACCTTTAAGGCACTCTAAGAGCATGCACTCCAACCATTCACTGCTAAACCATGTCCCTAAGCACTACAAATATATTTTTTTTCAACACTATTATGAATGGTGGTTTCACGACTTTCGTGACTGCCTGTTCCATTAAGAAATTTTTCCTTATATCTAATTTAAACCTCCTCTGGAAAAACTTCATGCCATTTCATCCTCTTCTTTTTTAACTGGAGAAAAAGACCAAACTCCCTCTCCCCTCCCTTCCCCTCCACCCCCAACTCATTTCAGTAAACTGGAGAGAGATATGATGAACCCAAATCTGGAACAGGATTCTCAGGGAAAAATAGGATCCACTTTACCCTCCCTCCATGGTGCTGCCTGTTGCTGTCAGGGCAAAACTAACTTAAAACTCCTAAGTTTTGGCACAACCCCTGTCTGTGAGGCAGAGACAAGGAGGATGTTAGGCTTAACTGGTCTCTGCTGCTCTCTCCCCTTGCCTGTATCCCTCTCAGCGTGGCAGGTGCAGCCAGCAGAGCAAACACCAGCCACCTTACACGCTCCAGGAATGCAATCTTGTAAATCAGTAATATTGTGTCACCAAGCAGAGATTTGAATGAGGCCCTAATTGTAGCATTTCTATGGAAGAACCACTAAATGAGTAGCTGGGATGTCAAATAAAGAGAAGGTGATGAACATCAGGAAGCTGCTTCTGGAGAGGTGGGTTGAGGAGAATGGCTGGGTGGGTGAAAGGGAAGGAGCTGGGAAAGCAGTTGATAAAAGCAAACTTTGTATGACACTAAGGAGAATTCTCTGAGAAATTAAAGCCCATACAAGAACAAAGATGAGTAAAGAGCTCCAGACACTCAGCAGCGCTTCAGTTGGATGTCTGGAGTCTTTGACAGAAGATGTGATTCATCAGCTCCCACACATAGCTTATTTTAAATATGCATGCTCATTTCAACAAATGTGAAATTTCCAGGAAAAGCAAGAGCACACCACATCCACGCAGCCCTGAACAGCCTGGCGTGGGCACACTGATGCCGTGACAGGGCTGCCAGCCAAGCGTGGCACAAACACTGTGCCATCTTCTGCCCAAGGGGTGGGCAAGAAAGAACATCTTCCTCTTCTTCCCTCCCTTCCACTGCTTCCCTTGGGAAAGCTCTGGGTTCTCTTTCGTCTGGGTTGGGTGATTCATCTCTCACACATCTCTAGCACATATATGAGGGAAAAGAATAAAAAATATATATATTTATCTCCTATCTATCTCCTAAGATACGAGGTCTGGTGGATAGTTCAGCATGCCTAGAGATCTTGAGGACCTTTGAATAACTATCCAGGGTGGGCGCTGAGAGCCTACCACATGCTGCAAAGTAGTCTTCTGATATCCACAGTTTGTTTTACCAAAAAAAAAAAAAAAAACATCAAACCACATAAAATGTTTCAGAGCTCATAACCAGGGGGGAAGAAATTGTCACACAAAAACCTGATATGAAAAACATGTGGGATTGGATGTAGTAACACCTGCCCGAATCTTCAACAATCTCATACATCAGCTTCGGCAGGTGAGAACTGGCACATCCATGATGACATACAGCTCAAAGAGCTAGCAACATCAGAAATATGTGTTAAAGTTTTCCTCTTTTAGAATATTTGACCAAAATTGATATGAACACTGAACCCTCTCCTCCCTGTCACACCACTCAAAGTGTCACGATCCCTTAGAAAAAGCCAACTTCTCTATCTGTGTCCCTCATAATCCAGACACAGGACCAGTAATTTAAATCAAACAAACAAACAAACCTTCTTTTACTTAATAAGTGATTATAATTAAATACTCAGGCATTTTTATACTGCCTTATTCATGTTTGTATAAATAATGTAATAAAATTCACTATCAAAAATAACTGAAGCTTCACCCAGAGTTTTCATCTTCTTGAATCTCGTGCTGCAAAATTTAGGGATCTTTGACTGAGAATTTATGTCTGACTTGCCACCAAGTACCATCACCTCTGCTGGTGAGAACAGCCTGAGTTATCACTCTGGCTATGAACTGGACTAGATGACCTCATAGGTCTTTTCCATCCTTGCTTTCTGAAATTCTATTAAAGGCTGCTGTCAAAACCCCACCTCAATGTACATTGCCAGGAGGGGAGGGGGCATTTCAGTTTGCAGCCAAAGCAAAAAACTGGAATATGTAAAATTAAACTTCTATTTTTTCCTCCTGTCACAGCTGATAGGGGTATGGATATAGATTAGCAAGAGAAAATGTAATATTCCTCAGAATGCTCAAAATAACTTGGTGACTTAGACCCATTTTCCAAAGAAAATAAGATCTAGAGAAAAGTCAGAGGTTTTTTTCTTTCTATTGCCAACCTGGTTTACACCAAGAAACTGATAGCTGGATTATTATGTGGGACAAATACTTTCTTTCAATAAGAAAAAGAGATAAATTAGAAGAGATAATTGGTTTAGGTATCTGGGCTGTAAACTCAATATATTCACTGGGTACAAACTGTGTTGAGTGTGGCTGAGAGTTTGAAAGCTTTGGACATGACTACACCTACCCTAAGTGCTGCCTCCTGGGATGGCAAATTAAGTCAATACTGCCTTTTAATAAATCTGAGAGGATTAAATACCCTAAATTAAATGCTCAGGCATTTTTATACTGCCTTATTAATGTTTGTATAAATAATGTAATAAAATTCACTATCAAAAGTAACTGAAGCTTCTCCCAGAGTTTTCATCTACTTGAATCTCTTGCATACCTAAATGCATACCTACAGTCAGACCAATACTGGGTAATATCCTCAATATAATACAGGCAGTTATTTTTTCATGGGATCACAGAATCACAGAATGGCTTGGGTTGGAAGGGAACTTAGCGAATATCCAATTCCAACCCCCCTGCAATGGACAGGGACACCTTCTAACAGAGACTTAGAGGAAAGGAGGGGGAAGGAAGGAAGGAAGGAAGGAAGGAAGGAAGGAAGGAAGGAAGGAAGGAAGGAAGGAAGGAAGGAAGGAAGGAAGGAAGGAAGGAAGGAAGGAAGGAAGGAAGGAAGGAAGGAAGGAAGGAAGGAAGGAAGGAAGGAAGGAAGGAAGGAAGGAAGGAAGGAAGGAAGGAAGGAAGGAAGGAAGGAAGGAAGGAAGGAAGGAAGGAAGTGTCGGAAGGAAGTGGCGGAAGGAAGGAAGTGGCGGAAGGAAGGAAGGAAGTGGCGGAAGGAAGGAAGGAAGGAAGTGGCGGAAGGAAGGAAGGAAGGAAGTGGCGGAAGGAAGGAAGTGGCGGAAGGAAGGAAGTGGCGGAAGGAAGGAAGTGGCGGAAGGAAGGAAGGAAGGAAGGAAGGAAGGAAGGAAGGAAGGAAGGAAGTGGCGGAAGGAAGGAAGGAAGTGGCGGAAGGAAGGAAGGAAGGAAGGAAGGAAGGAAGGAAGGAAGGAAGGAAGGAAGGAAGGAAGGAAGGAAGGAAGGAAGGAAGGAAGGAAGGAAGGAAGGAAGGAAGGAAGGAAGGAAGGAAGGAAGGAAGGAAGGAAGGAAGGAAGGAAGGAAGGAAGGAAGGAAGGAAGGAAGGAAGGAAGGAAGGAAGGAAGGAAGTGTCGGAAGGAAGTGTCGGAAGGAAGGAAGGAAGGAAGGAAGGAAGGAAGGAAGGAAGGAAGGAAGGAAGGAAGGAAGGAAGGAAGGAAGGAAGGAAGGAAGGAAGGAAGGAAGGAAGGAAGGAAGTGTCGGAAGGAAGGAAGGAAGGAAGGAAGGAAGGAAGGAAGGAAGGAAGGAAGGAAGGAAGGAAGGAAGGAAGGAAGGAAGGAAGGAAGGAAGGAAGGAAGGAAGGAAGGAAGGAAGGAAGGAAGGAAGGAAGGAAGGAAGGAAGGAAGGAAGGAAGGAAGGAAGGAAGGAAGGAAGGAAGGAAGGAAGGAAGGAAGGAAGGAAGGAAGGAAGGAAGGAAGGAAGGAAGGAAGGAAGGAAGGAAGGAAGGAAGGAAGGAAGGAAGGAAGGAAGGAAGGAAGGAAGGAAGGAAGGAAGGAAGGCTAGTCCCTGTGCTTTTAGAATCAGAACTTACACTACTTTAAAAAATAAAGGTCAGGTGTTCCCTCATGCCTTATGGACATCTGATGATTTATATCTGGAAACTTCCAATAAGGCAACAGCCTGTTTCTGGGATTTTGCCAGTTAAAGCTATACAAGAGTTAAACATTGCTGTGTATTATTTTTAGTTGCCTTGAGAAATGTACAGGGAAAAGTACCAAAATATAGGACAATATGTTGCAAAAAATAAACACTTAAAAAAGAACTAAATGAAACTGAGAAACAAAATGTATATGATTACCATTTCAAACAGGGAAAGACTGACCCATTGGATACTCCTGAGAATGCTCCCCCATGCAAAGGTATTCATATTCATATATATCAGCATTTGTAAGATCCAGCACAACATTGGGGTCATTTTGTTTAAAATATACTGTGCACTCAGCAGGATACATCTGCTTTATATTAGTCTTGTGGAAATACTATAAAGGGCTTTGGGAGCTTTTCAGTTTTTTCTGTTTTCACTTGGTGGATAATTGGGATAAAACTGAACCTGTGTAAAAAAGAAAGCAACTCATAGTAGAAATACCTTAGCATCCTGAGATGCCAAAAAGGAAACAGAAGCCTGAAAATTAATTAGGCAGTTTTAAGGAAATATTTAGTAAAGTATCTCATGATATTTCAATATTCTCTTTATCATTTTATTGCAGTATGGTGTATTTGTTTCTATTCTGGCAACATGAAAATTTATATTTTGACACTTAATACAACCTCAGCTCAGGTTCCAGATCAACTGATCGCCTTTTGGGACTGAGTCAAGTCTGTTCACCTTGTACTGTCATTAAAACACGTGCAAAGCTAGGAACTGGTTTAAACTGATCTGATTTGTGGCATCTTTCCTGCAATTTGTCATTCTCCTTGCACAGATGCAAATGACAAAGGAAGGGAGAATCAGGCCCTCTGTGCTGACAAAGGGCTCTTATCTTCACAATGTTTTGCTAGCTGATCATACTGTTTCCTTGTCCTTTCATTTAAGGGTCATCAAGATAAAAGTGTTTGTTTGAATTCTTTTTTTCTCTTTCTTGCTCCCAAGCCCTGTTATACATAATGTTCCTGCTAAGGTCATACTGTTGTTCCCTAAATATGCTTCTGCACAGCTTCATGGGCTGCTCTGCTTTTTAAATGTTGCTTAATAAAGAAATACTGTTAGGTCTTCTAATAGAAAATACAATGAGTATGATAAGGGTCTTAAACACCACTCTCTCTTAAGTTTTCCCTCACAATCTTTCAAACCAACTTAATTTTGGGGGATGTCCCTTTTTCTATGCCCTGTCCTCAGGTCCCCAGCCCCAGCTCTGCTTTGAGACAGGGCAGAAAGGATTTATCTAAACAGGGTCTTGCAGCCTCAGCATCAGCATCTCATACAATCTGAGATCAGGAGTTGCTACAGTCATCTGTTTACTTTCTTTTTCAACTTAAATAAAACAAGAGGGGAAAAATGTTTGAATGAGATAGCTCCTGCTTATGTGAGCAATTCAGGGGGAATAAAAATAAAAATCTATTTATCTTCAACCAGTTGCAATGAATTATGAATACAGAGGTGTTGCCAATTTGCATAGAGCATGTTCACACAGCTCATTCTTGCTTAATCCTTTTCCTTGAGCTTTTTATTATTTATTATTATACATTCAAGAACAGAAGGCAATTTCATCATATGAACTATTTAGAGAGAAGACTGATTATGTTATTATGGAGAAAACTGGTTTTTATCAATTGATTTGGCAAATTCAGGCTCAGACGCTCTCCAGTTCCCTGGTCTCCTATCTTGATTACTGTGACATCCTGCTCAACTTACTTTGATTCATATTTCCGTGGTGCCAGTCATTCTAAGCACACGCAGCAAAGCACAGAAATGAGCAACCATTAGTTTACTAACAACATTTTGGTTTCTGGTCCTTGCTTCTTTTTATTTCTTGTCTACCACAACTTTTCCAAGGACTCAGTTTCAGCTTCTTTTAAACTGCTTCTGTTTGTACCCAGGACAACACTGATGCTGATGAAAAGCTGGATTCAATAGAATGAAGGGCAAAGTATAATTCTCCTTCTGAGGGCAGAAATTATTTCAAGAGTGTCTCAAGATAAGAAGGTTGGCAAAAAGGTATTACTGAGGTTCCAAGGCTTCTTTGTATGGAAATTGGAGTTGCATCTTTACATGTTTAGAGAGGAGTAGGCTGGGAGTGACCTCTGTGTTTGATCACCCCTGGTTCACTGGATTCATGACCTGAACCTTAGCTGGGTGCTGTTGCCTTTGACTGCAGTGATGGCATGCACATACAACACAAGGATACAGAAGAGAGAAGAGCTAAAAAACAAACCCCAAAAGCAACAACAACAAAACTGCCAAAAACATGGTATACGAAAAAACAAGGGGAAAAAAAGTGGAAGCAGAAGAAATACAGATGGAGAATGGCTTGGAAGGTAGAGGGGAACAACAAAAGGCAGGGATGGTGGGAGCTGTCACTTGAATGAGGCCAAGAGAAGAGGTGAGAATGTGAAAAAAGCCAGCAAGATGCCAATCTGTAAGCAGAAGAATTAGGTGCAAGAGCCATAAAAAGGTACCCTCTGATCTACAATGACAGTCATCCACATCAGTAAAGTGGAAGCAGAGAAGGACTAAGTAGATGAAGAGAGCAAGATAGATTGAGAGAATTGAGACCAGAAAAATCACTTTTTGGTTTAGCTCAGGTCAGGAGGTCACTAATGGCTTTGGCCAGGTGGCTTTCAGCAGAGGGGAGGAGTTGTGAGCCAGCACAGAGGTGTTCAAAAGGGAAAGCAGGAGGAGCAGGACTTAAGGCAAAATGAGGCATTCTCTGGCATATTGGAGAACAGGGAGGGAGGAGCAGGAAGGGGGCAGGGGAGCAGGGCTTGAGAGGCAAATGGAAGGTGCAGGGCATCAGGGCAGCACCGAGTGATGCTGGTGCAGAGCCACCCTGAGGCACTGCTACTTTGGAAGAGCTTTCTGTTCCTTTGTTTCTTTCCACATCCCCAAGACTCGCTCTCACTAGGAAAAAAAAAAAAAAAAAAAACAACAACCAAAACCCAAAAAACCAAAAAGTCAAACAAACAGAAAAAAGAGAAATTATGACTGGCAAAGTAGGAAAATTAATGGCATCAAGCACAGCAAAGCACTGTCACGGCCCAGAGCTCCATCCTGTAATAAGTGAGTGGCCCAGATGTCAGAAGGGTTAGGGCATTCCCTGCTGACACAGACAGGCTCCTGAGAGGGATCCCTCATTTACAGCATGCTGGAATGGGAGAGGGGGAGAAGGAAACAAGGTGGAAGATAACTGAGAAGTAAATTGATTTACATTTAAATGTTAGGTTTTTATTACTATTTTTTCCCACTTCATGTGAAAACTCATCCTTTAAATTAGACAAACCAGGGTAAACTATTTTTTATAGCGTGAAAAAAAAAATGATTGACATTCTGAGGTAATACTTTTTAAATTCCTCCAATTAAACAAAGCGAATTTAATTTTAAGTTTAATTAAAAGGAAATTTAATTAGAAAGAAGATTAAATTTTAATTAAATTTCTCCAAAATCCTTATCCTTGCCTTTACTGCTAATATTTCTCTCGGAACCAAATCCCTTTTTAATATTCTTAAATTCTATTCTAGTAAACTTCCCCTTTATATTAAAATTATATCTGCCTGGATGTTCTCGCTACCAGGGAAAAAAAAAATCATTGCCCCTTTTAAAATACTTGAAGAGTACACCTGAGACACAGAGTAACTCAAGAGCGACCAGTGGAACATTTCGATATGCTCTGAGTGTGACACCACTAAATTAACCCTCCTCCTACTGAGCACTCTGCAGGCAGGGAAACATCTGTGTTTCACCAAATAGTCCTTTCCTGCATGCAGCTCGCTGCTGCTCTGCACACCCATGATGTCTGTACTGCTCAACATTTTCTGTGCTCTGCTTCTGCATCCAGTTTGGTTTTTTATGTTATATGCGGGGTTTTCTCATAGAATGATTTAGTTTGGAAGGAATCTTAATGATCATCCAGTTCACATCCCCTCTGCCATGGGCAGGGGCACCTTCCCCTATCCCAGGTTTCTCCAAGCCCAGCCCAACCTGACCTTGGACACTTGCAGGGATGGGGCAGCCACAGCTTCTCTGGGAAACCTGTGCCAGGGCCTCACCACCTTCACAGCCAATATTTTCTTCCTAATATCCCATTTCTCCCTGCCCTCTTTCAGTTTGAAGCTGTTCCACTGTGTCCTATCACTGAGGAGCCATGTCAGAACTCCCTCTCCAGGTGTCTGGAGCCTCCTTTGGCACTGGAAGAGGCTCTTCTCATCTTTGCTCCAGGCAGGACAGCTGCAGTTCTCTCATCTGCTCTCTCTTCCATTTTCTCTAGTCTGCCGGAGAGGTTTGGCTCACCCAAATGGACTGAGCACATGCACCCATGATGGACTGAGTCAATACTGCCTTTGCTTACTTCACATTCCTGTGATATCAACTCCAGCCTCTATACCAGACAAAACTCTCTGGTGCCATAATGCTTCTGTAAAGGGTTTGCAAAACTCTGCTTGCAGGAGGCAGCTAAAGCACCAATGCACCCACTTTCCACCAGACTGTCCCCCTGAATTTCTTAGGATGCATCTCCTGTGCACAACCCCACTGCTGTGCGACAGCAGGGACTGGACACCACCTAGCAGATGCAGACTGGAGGCTGCCATAGAGACAGCTATGAGCCATGCTCTCTCACTTTCAAATTTGTTCTTTTCCAGCAAAAGGCGACCACGTCCCATTGCAACGGCGAGGTGAAGGGTGAGCTGGATGTGCTGGGCAGTGGACAGGCAGGATGGCACTCAGTGTGACTTTCCAGAGCATCCCTGTCAATCACGCCCCGATACCAAAGTCAAGTCAGCTGTCACAGGCTCTGTCCACCCATGACCCCACAGCCCAGCAGCCTGGTGGCTCCAGCACAGGGTCACAGCTCAGCAAAGCTGCTGTGAAACTGCGTCAGCCTGGGCTGTGCGCTGGGGCCAAAGGTGGGAGGATGAGGAGGATGCCAGCCAGCACTGGCCCTTGAGCCATGTTCAGGGTTTCTGTCCCCAGGAACTTCCAGACTCATTATGAGTATGTGACCCATTGTCCCTGAGAAAAAGCCATGTTTATTTTAGTACGTTGCCATGGTGACCACTAGTTTTGCCAATGGATACTGACTTGCGAAGCATCGTTATTTGTGTAGTTACTCTTACGTGTAAAAACTCACCTGCTGGACTCATATGCTATCCGCCTGCCCCAGCATCCCTTATTTAACAGGAGTCAGGATCAGGCACTTCAGAAATTCCATAACAGGCCATTTACAAAATCCTGACTATAGATGAGGCTTTGTCTACACACCTATCAACTAGAAAAGTCACACACCCACTTTAAAAAATACTGCAAATGCCTAAGCCCATGAAACCAAACTTTTCCCTTTTTTTGTTTTTCTATTGTTGTTGTTGTTTTTTGGACAACAACCTGCATGAGATGCCGAGTGGTGCTGCAGAATATTCATCAAACTTTTGAAGGACCAGTCATAGAAAACATTTGGCAGGATTCATAGAGCTCCATTTACTTTTCAAAGGAATCCAAATAAAATGTGACTTTTCTGCTGAAATTAAAGCAGTTTAACACCGGAAGGGCATCCAAATAAGATGCCCTCACTTGCAACAGAGCTATAATTGTCCCACATACCACACTCTGCCTCTTTAGAAATACTCTAACCTGCCTACTTTGTCGACTTCTCCTCCAGTAGTCAGCATTTCTGAGGTCAGTCAGGTTGTTCCTGAACAGGAGTCTTGGGGTTTTTGGGGGTTATTTTTTTATTAGATAATATTTTTCTGTTCCCTTACCCTAAAGTCATCTATTTTGTCTGTGAGGGCATTGTGCTCACCTTTTGATCTTCATGCTCTCCATGTCTCCCTCCCACACACTGCAAAAGTCAGCAGGAGCTGATCTTTCTCCTCACCAGCTGTCCAACCTGGCCGGGTTTTCTGAACAGAGGAATTATTGCCTTGTGGGGCTTTTCTTTTTGTCTTCCCTATCTATCTTAAAAATAAACATGGACCAAATGACAAAAATTCATACATTGCCAGTCTGTGCTGCTGGCAGTTACACAGTCACAGTGATTGGAAAACACATGGAACGGGGATTGATTAAAATATGGTGGGCCAATGGCATTAGGCATCTTATTTCTTTCACAGATGCAGTCCTAAAAGTATTCTAGGACAGGCTTGAGAACATGGTGATAATCTTTTATTTATAGTGATTAAATCGTTAACATGATGAAAATTTATATTCTTGTTTCTGTGTGCCACTGCTCATTTCCAAAATCTCTCTTTTGGGCGGGAGATATTTTTATTACTAGCTTCGCTTACAGTAGGATCAACACAGATGAGGTCTAATAGGCAATGCTAAGATATAAATAGGAATGGAAACAGGCAAAGAAAATAACATTACCACATTTTTTAAGTGAGAAACTGAGGTGTAGAGAAATCAGCTGTGGGTACCAACTACCTGAAAGTGCCCTCTCCAGTTAATTTAGAGTTCCACAAAATTCATCTGGAAAATATGCTGCAAAACAGTGAATTCAACCTTGATTTTCAGAGTCCTAGATTGCTACCTCAAGAAAAAATAATCCAATTTTCTTAAATGCAAAACAAAATTAAGAGTTAAGACAGGAAATTTTTACTGCCAATGGAAATACTTGTTTAAATATGATATCATATAGATTTTTAAATATAATGCTGTCTAGACATGTTGGATAAAATCATGACATATGATTCAAAAATGCAGCAGAAGAAGATAGCAGATGTTTGTGCTATTCACCCCATTGGATGTTCCTTCTGAGAACATTGTCTGGGCCATTTACAAAATTTTTACTCAGTGGGTTTTGTGCCACTGAGCTGGAAACTCTTCACAGGTTTGTGCTGTGTCATGGTAACCTGTCTCATGATGGCTTGCTGTTTGAAAAGGTAAGACTTCGAAACCAATCACAAAAACAGACATGAAACTGAAAATAAAATCCCAAGAGCAAAGTACTGTCTCCATTTAGTGGAGTTGGACTTTTTCAGGTGATACACACAACCTGTAGATCAGAATTTGTCTGCAGAAGAGAAGGGATACAGGCAGCACTGGACTGCACGAAGTCAGTGGTCAGTCTGATTCAGTATGTCACCTGGCAGGGACAAAGGAGGCATCAGAAGAAGGTCCAAGACATTTCTCCCATGAGAGAACTTTCCTGCTTTCCCACAGAAGGTTAAGGTCTTCTCAATCCTGGATATATAAGGATTTATTTCCTTTCTCTTGCTCCTGTTGAAAGAAAACTGTTCTTTACTGTTTAGAGTATTCTGCAGACTATCTGGTGAGTAAGGAGCTTTCATCACATAGACACAAAAATAGAGAGAGTTTTATGGGGTGTGTTTCATTCCTGTTGGGTGCCCACCAGCCATGACTACTGCCCTTTGGGCCACACAATCAACCTCCTCACTCATGAAGATAAATGTTGTATCAGCCCTGCTGTAAGCCATCATCTATTCTTGAGAAACAAAGAGAGTATATAGCATGACCTTCCTTGAAATATTGGATCTATTTACACGGGTTTGCGTGGACCACATTACTTATGAGTCACCAAGGGGAAACTGAGCTCCTTGTAGATAAAGCGATCAGTGCAAACCACTGTAAATAAATCTGAAATTTCTGTGAAGGTCGCACTGTGTCTGATTTATACTTCAGCACCCGATGAAATAATGTTGACCAGGTAAGTGGTTTTCAATTATTTTTTTTTATTCACATAAGAAAAGGAAAAAAAAAAAAAAAACCAAAACAATCCCTTTTTTGTAGACTAAGGGACTGCTCTATTTTAAAGTGCATCTGGTTAGAGAGATGACACATGCCCAGGAAGTAAGTTATTGTCTGGCATAAGGCTAAACGTTCCAGGATCTGATTCTGCCACCCTAACCTACCAGGATGACTTGAAGGGGCATACAGGGCAGAGAAACCCAGCAGTAGCCACAGATGATCCTTAGACAGTTTGAAGCTCCATTTTCCTGATTAATTTATACCTTTGTTTTCTTTATTAACCCCAGTATAGGTCAAGCCTGAGTGAAACTTTTGCCTCACTAAAGTAGGAGCAAGCCTGAGTGAAACTTTTGCATCACTAAAGTAGGAGCTATCATAAGCACAGGCGTTTGGTCTTGCAAGGTAAGAAATTCTCCAGTGGCCATATTATTGGAGTGGAAGTCAGGAATGTTGCTTCTATCATTAATCTGCTTTGTGACCAGTCTCAGTCTCCCTTCCAGCTTTCATCTGATCTGTCTGTTAAAGCAGGTGAGCCCCTGGTATTGGAGGAGTCTAATTAATGCAATTAGGAGCAATAATATGAGAACTCCATTTTAGGTTCAAGGATATTGATAGGTTTTCTATCTGCTGTCTATAACATCACTGGAAGGTAAAAATGGTATCTGGTAAGTGAATCTGATCTCCTTGTATGTCCTTCTGAGCTCCAAAATGCACATTTTAGTGTTTTAAGGAGGCTGAAATAAAAACTAGTTTAGAGCACCTAAGCTTAGCACGGGAGGAAAAATATTTTGAGAAGTACAGCAAGGTTGAACTTGCTGGGACTGTCATTCATTCTCACATAAATAAGTTTTACTTAACACAGTAGAAGGTCAAGATTCAGGAAGACTGAGGGTTTTCAAGACACTAAGCAGCCTTGGTGATCACAGCAGGGCAGAACAATGGAAAGGACAATGATGCTCTCTGGAAAAGGAGAAAAGTTGTAGTTGCTTCATGACTCTCCCACAATTTCAGGGAAACATGCCTTCATTAAAATTTCCTGGAAAATATACCCAGCACTCAAACTTCAGCTCAGCTTTTGAAGTTCTTAATAAAATGGTCTGAGTTAGAAGCTGATCTGAAGAACAGTCTTCCAGAGAATTTGGCTACAATAAGGTTTTTATAAACCAGGCTGAGATTTTAAAAATAAATTGGTTAATTTAAATCTGACTGGGACCAGCCTTTTGCCAGCCTCAGCAGTTCTGCCACACCTCAGGACCTTTTATCAAATCTATGCCTCAGCAAATTTAAATGCTAGTTTAACTGCTGTTGTTAGTTAAATGACAGTTAATTACATCCTTGTAGCTCAGATTAATCGCTTTAGCATATGAGTAGCGTACACATTGGACAGGATGTATCTGAAATGTCTCTGGGAAAGCTGAGTCAGAGCAGCAGCATTCTCTTCACTGTGAAACCACCTTTCTGCCCTACCAAGGGCAAACCTGAGCACTCATCAGTGCTCCAGTGCCATCCTCAGGTACAGGAGGTGTCAGCTGGGCCGGTCACTGCCTTCTCAGGGAAAGGATTGGGAAGAGCCTCATGGCATGCTGAATTGGCAAAAGCACTGGAACAAGTTCCTGGAAGAGGTGGTGAATGCCACATCCCTTGAAATGCTCAAGGTTAGGTTGGATGGGGCTCTGAGTGCCTGGTCTAGATGAAGATGTCCCTGATCATTGCAGAGGTGTTGGACTAGATGACTTCTAAAGGGCCCTTCTGACCTAAACTATGCTGTGATTCTATAAATTGGAGACTAAATAATTGTTAAAATAGAATGCTCACACTAAACAGGTGTTTTTTGGGGTTTTTTGCTGCTATTATTAACACCATTATGATTGTGTCAGTTCTTCTCACAGGTACCAGACAGGAAGTAACCCCAAGTTGTCCCAGTCCCTGTGTAAATTCCAATCCACATCCTATAAAACTGCCACTTAAACTTTACAGTTAAATTACATTGAGCGATTGCTATTTAATTTGAGAGTAATGGCTTTAAAGCAATTGCACTGCAAAACCATCTAAGCAAAATATTAATTCATATTCTTATTTATTTCATGTGTCAGTTGGTTTCGCTGCCTTCTCTTCATCCGGTTTTATCAATAGTCTGGCGACCCTCAAAGACCATTTGAGAAGTGGCACAACCTTGGCAAGGGCTAAATCCTAGCAGAAGACTCTCTGAAACTCATTGTAAAGCTCTCCCATTCTTTCGCTCCACAGACCCTGCTTCACCATCTGCCTTGTGAATTAGATTTTTTTTGTTGCTGTATTTCACAGATTTAAAAATATGGTTATTATGATCCATAAACCAGCTTTCACAGAGATTATTAATTAAGTCCCAAATATTGTACTGACGTGCTTTGTGAAATATATCTCCAACGTCAGAGCACTGCTGCTGTTATGACCCATCTGCATAATATTATCTCAGAGTGCTTAAAGGCCCCAAGTTTTCTGTTTGCTGCAGGGGATGGGGGAGTTTTGCTTTGCTATCCCTTGCAGCAGTTCAAGAAGTAAAACCTGGAGCCTTAAAGTCAGGTGGGTGAGATAAATTGAAACGGATCTTATTGCTCCCAAACACTCTCCTGGAAACAATGGCATCTTGACATTTTATCAGTCACTCATGCGGTCATTCTCAGCGGTATCAGCCAGAGCTTGAAGGATAGAGCCGTAAAGAAAGGATTGTCAGCCATAAACATTCCTCAAAACCATGAAAGCCACAAATGAAAGCTTAAGTAATGGAGGACGGAATACCCTTGATATTTCAACAATTACCTGCAACAACAGGCTTTGTTCAGAGCCCAGGCCATTTTTTTAAAAGCCTTTAGTTGTCATGGCCAGAATAGGATAGGGAGGGGGGGAAAAGGAAAAAAAAGAAAAATAAAAAAGGGGAAAAAAGAAAAATGGAAAAAAGAAAAAGAAAGAATAAGAAGGAGAGAAAGAGAAGGATTAAAAGCTCTGCTGTGAGAAGATAAACTTGAGTGGTTGCGAATATGAAGAAGTTTATGGAAATTTTTCATTTTTTAAAAAATCAAGACTTATTGCTACATATTAGAATTATTAGGTCGGCAGAGAGATACTTGTTTTTTTGGTTTTTTTTTCTCTGAGAGATCCTTAGAAAAACATTCATGCTGCTGAGCTGTTACCTCTCTGGTCATTTCTGATGTCAAATTACAGAAGAAAAAAAATTGCACTTGCAAGCACATGGCAATTTGAAGGAGCTTCAGTAACAGGCAGAAGCGAGCAAGTGGAAAAACAAAAGTGAATTCAACTTCATTACACTTCAAGAAAAATACCATATTTATGTGCAGGATTAAAACAAAAAAAAAAAAAAAGGAAGAAAATCCAGTTTTAAATAGTCTTTGTGCCAATATTTTAGCAATTTAGAGCTCATAGAAACAAAGCAAAATGTAGTGCTTGGTATCTAAGTCAACCCAAACTCTGGAGGCAGTAAACATGAAAGGTTAAATGCTCTAGAAATTGCATTTGTAGAGTTTCTCAACTTAGGAGATTAATAGTTAC
The DNA here is from genome assembly GCF_028018845.1 of Melospiza georgiana. NCBI lineage: Eukaryota > Metazoa > Chordata > Aves > Passeriformes > Passerellidae > Melospiza > Melospiza georgiana. The sequence goes on from NC_080465.1 coordinate 78,184,492, forward strand.
TCAAAGCAATGGATAAATATTAGTAAAGGACCATTAGCAGGGAAAAACACATCAGTGAATCAGAGCTCCCCAGCTTATCAGATCAATTTTAAACAGGTTTATCTTGGACTTTTCCAGCACCTTAATGAGGAACAAATTGGTTTTTTACCTCTTTTTGTTTCCTGAGATTTTGTTGATTTTTTGTTGTTTGGTATATCCAACCATTAATACAACTGGGTCAGTGGCATAAGAGTTCCTAAATGCCGTAATTTACAAAAGTTCCCTTTTATTACTCTGCTTAGGGTCACCAAAAATTTAAGAACAAATTATTTACTATTGTTTAATGTTTCCTACAAAGGAAGAGGAGATCAAGTAACAAATGTAAACAAACCCAGAAACAGGAGACCAGTTATTTTTTCCTTTTATACATACACATATATATCCATAGACAACAATAGGAACAGCTAAGCTGAAACTTGTAAACTAGCATGACTAAGCCTGTGTCCAGAAAAAAAAAAAAAGAATCATACCCTGTATTTACAAGCAAATATTGAACCAGGCTATTGAATAGGAAAGCTCTGTTTCACCTTTTAGATCTCTGCGAGGTTTCAAAGAACAAATAAACAAAAGAGAAATAAACCAAGCCAGCCTAACAAAACCCACAAAAACAAATTTTTAAAAAAAGGAGAGTGATGGAGAGTGATATTTAAAATACAGTCCTTGCTAAAGCAACAGAATGCACTCATTATACTTTATTAATGGCAGAGCAGAGAGCACAGCAGGCAGTCTCTGTTTACCTGCTCACTTGCTCATGTAGAAACCTGAGTTCATTCAAAATGCTCCAGGACATGCCTGTGGCCCCTCACTGTCATTCCAAAAAAAAAAAAAAAAAAAAAAAAAAAAAAAAAAAAAAGAAAAAAAGCAGGTCCCCATAAATCCTAGACCATTCAAAACACCCAGGGGAAAGAAAGCAGAATTAACTTAGAGAGCTAAACCATCTAAGACACAGAGGCATATGCTTCTGGGCCAAGCATCTTGTTGACTATCGACTTCTGTGGGCTTCAAATTACATTTGGCACCTAAGTGCTTCTGCAGAGCTGACTACAGGATCTTTTTCCCTGGGGTACCTCTGTCTGGAGTTCATAACATTGCTCTGCAACCTGAGGGCTGGGTTTTGCTCCTGACCAGTTGAGTAAATCTGGATGATCCAATACCCACCTCTGCTTTCATTTGGAATTGTATGAGTTTGGGGGTATTTAAATCGCTGCCTGCAAGGTTGAATTTCTCTGTGCCTCTGTAAACGGAGCCCAGACTCCTTTGGACACTGTCAAAGGCTGAGGTAACAGATTAGTTTCCACAGCCTTTGAACAGAGTGTGTAATTTTGGAAGGGTGCTGGAAGCTGTTTATGCCCTGAGGTGTCTGTGAGATGGAAAGTAGTTACCTGTAAAATCCCATGGAGAAACTGGCCCTCACTTCCACTTGGGACATTTGTATGTCTCCTGGAAGAGGAAAATCATGCAATCCACTTCTGCCCATGGACTTCACAGACCAGGAACAGCTGTCCATTCTCCTCCTTGGCCATAGAAATCGGTCAGGATCCTGCAAAAGTCTTAGTTTACATAAAGAATAACTTTTCACCAAAAAATCCTAACAGGTTTTCACATCAGCAGTTTGTTTTATACATAATTTTGACATAGAATGTCTAACAGGATAATTCAGAAATATGTTTATACCAATTGCAGCTGACAAACAGATGTCCTTATACATTTTTTTTTATAATCGGCATTGTCTGAGTTCTGCAAAGAATGATGTTAGGAAGTTTAGAAGTTTTCTAAACTGAATTTCTTTCAGATTCATATATTCATCCCATTTTCATGACAAAAACTGCTTTTTTGTGTGTGAATACTTCATGTTTTTATAGGGTAAAAAGCAGAGTTATCATGAGGTTAAATGTTGCAGTAGAGGTCTGAGCAAGTTGAAATACAAAGCAACACTTCTACTTCCTCCAATGAAATATGCATTTCATCTTCCATGAAGACTTGTTTCTTGCTAGTCTCTGTCAGCAGGAGCCATCAACATAACAGTGTTTTGCTGACCTGTGAAAGAGCTTCTGGTAACCACTACTCAAGAGCTCCATTAGGATGGAATCATTTAAGCTGATTCTGTAACAATGCAAAACTTTTGTAAAATGAGGTTAGGAGGTTGATGCATTTTATATAACCAAATGCAACCATTTTGGGCCTGAACTTGTGAGCTGCTGAATAGTCTCAGCTTCCATTAACGTTCACAGACATGCTCAGCATTTTATGAGATCAATATCAATGAAATCTAAAATCTTAAGATAATGTTTTAGTTACAGTAATAGCAGTGAAAGTGCATAGGAATTTGAAGGCATTTCCAAACTAAAAGAAACAAAACCCATAGCATGTTTACTTTTACTGATGACAGTTTCTAGTTAAATCTTTGTTTTGTTTTGCATCTCCCTGCTTTACCTTCCTTCCTCTTTAATGTGGACTATCTCCTAGAATACATAGTAAAGCTAACCTAATTCATGACTTAATATATTTTTTGCCACTGTTCCTCAACCAATCATCAAGTACATTAATTTATTAATAATTACTTGGGCAGTTCTAGTTTTTAATGAGTCCAACATAACACAGTCAGCCCATTAAATGTAAATGAAAGGGCCAATAACCAGTGTAGATGAATCCGATTAGAAGTCTAACCTGAAAAGAATCAAGTCCAGTTCCCTGGGGTTTTTCTCAGGAAAGTTTATAATTTAGTCACACATACAAATGTACTAAACATTGTTGCAAACCTCATTGAGTTCAGTTGCCTCTAACTGGAGGCAAGTTCTACAGCCATATTCCTCTAATAGATACAAATTTTATCACTTTTTTCAGGCTAAATATATTAATTTCTAGTTTATCCCTATAAAAAAAAAAGATCATGGTGATACCATTAATGCTTATCGCATCTGAACCCATAAAGGTTTTAAGTTTTTCTGGAAGATGTTTAAGATTGCTCATTCCTATTGACTGCAGTGGGCCTGAACAGAGTCCACCAGGAAGATCAGAGCTAGGATACTTCCAAAAATTTCATCAGTGCAAGTGGAAACAGCACGGCTAAGAAGCAGGCAAAATTATAGTTTGTGGGAAGTTATAAACCATTTCCCAAAAATATCCTTTCATCTTGAAACTTCTAGTACTTGAACACAGAGATCCCTCCTTTTTCTCAGGCTATTTATCATTTTTAGAGGCTATAAATTATACACACGGAGCACCAATTTTATACACCAACAACCATAACAATGCAGTTGCAAAACAGAACACTCTGAAGGGTATGTTCCCCTTTCAAAAAGGATAAGGAAGAATAATAATGCAATGCCTAGGTCTGCAGTAATGTTTTCTGTTCAAGGATTTCAAACTGTTATAAGGGAGCCATTAACCTCATTAAACACCTGTGAGACAGGAATCTAGCCATTATCTTCACTGCTTTCCATGAAGAGGAAGAGTGGGGAGGGTATCCTAACATTTGTGCACCTTAAGGGTAAGTTTTGCAAATGTTTCTACTTTTGCTATGACTGGTTCAACTCCATCAGTTTTAAGCAAATTCAGGAGCAATATATTGATTGTTCTGAGCCAAGACAGATTACATGATATATAACATGCTGACAACAATGCTGGATAGATCAGGCTCCTAACACCAACTGACTGGCTGTTGTTAGTATTGACATTAAGTTAATTCATTGGGAGGAAAAGTTGTACTACAGAAATCAAAAGTGCACATCACCACCTTCTCTCAAGCCAGGGATTAACTGATGGAGTTTGGGCTCTCCCATCACCTGGAAAGGAGCATGTTTGTCACCTAGGAGAGCTTGCCACAGATGGGAAGTGGGGAGTTGCCTCAGCTCCCGGCCAAGGGGGACATCCTGAGTGAGGAGGGCTGAGTGGCAAAGCCAGGGCTGGCAGGATGCTGTGCACCTCTTTTCCTCTTGGGTAGCTCTTAGCAATCACCATTTAGCTGAGTTCTGGATCGCAGAGCAGAGCTAACCTCCCTGTAGCCACTGAAGAGTGACTGTGAAAGATCAGGCTTTCACTCTTGTCTATCTGGAGAAGCCTAGAGCTGAGCTTGGCAGCCTGAGCTTTTATTATATTCAACAGCAATTCAGCAGCATATGGAGCACTATTCAACCCACCCAGAAATGGGTACTGCAGTCTGAATGTAAAGCTGAATCCCACCCTGTTTTACATTGCTGCTGTCAGGCATCCTATTTTTCAGATACTGAGATGCCAGAGCTGGCTGTCTCAGTCTTTTCCCTGTGTGTTTATGGTCTGTGTGACATTTTGACTCCTGCTTTTGCTTTATTAATAGTATTTTTTACAAAGTTTCCAGGAAAAACAGGCCCAGAGAGGCACAGCTGCTTACCTGGGGTCATCAGCACAGAAACAGAATCCATGTAATCTGTATCTTCTGCCCCGAGATCACCAGGCATCAACTCCACACATGGAAGAGCAGTTTTCCACCAACAGTTAGCTTATTTTCCAGATAAAGTCCTGTCTGAAATGTCCCCATGGCTGTCACCAGAGTCACACTGTCACAATTTGAAAATCACTCAGCTCCATTCTGACACAGCCACTGGCACAGGGAGGTCCTGCTATATTGCTCTATTGCTTATCTTCCAGATTTACTGCCTTTTCTCTTTTTAATATTACATCTGGATTCTTGGGAGATTACAGATGTTATATATTCACACAGAATTTCTTAGATACCTGAACAATTAAGAAATTTCAGACAGTACTTAGGAGGAAATTTCCAATTTTTGCTTTGCTTCTTAACCATTATGAATGTCAAGCTTTGTTCACCCTTGTTACCAAGTAAATTTCATGAAAAATGCCAAACTTGCAGCTTACACAAAATGTCTTTTACTTTATTTTTTTCACCAGCTTTTAGTGAGGACCTTTAGGGAGTCTGAGGTTGACATCAGTTCCCCAAACTCCAGCACAGCCATTGTGGTGAGAGCTGAACATACCATGAGTCAGAGCATCCCTGAAGCGTGGAACAGCCAAGTGAGACAGAAGATGAGTAAGGAAATGTCCACAGAGGTGCCTGGCCAAAGTTATAGGAGAGGTCAAGGGGAGAATGAAACATGGATCACAAAACTCTTGTCTTCTACCAAGTGCTCTTCCCACAAGGTGAAAAGGACTTGTTAATTTAGCCTTTCTATTTCAGTACCTGTCACTACATGACACTGTCCTACCTGTTTTCCAGACTAATTAAATAGTTTTAAAATTCTTGAGGTTTCATCTGGACTCTCAGAAGTCAGATGTAATACAAAGCAAGTCATAAGAAGGAAAACCAATTGCTATACCCTTTCTCCAATGATGTTCACAGAAAACACATCTCATCTGATTATTTTTTGGGGAAGGCTAAATCATAGTTTTGCACCATGCTTTTAGATAAAAATCCTTCTCTCCTTCCCACCCTCCAAGTGCATATACAACTCAGAAGTGTGTAGTCTTTGCTCTTTGTAAATATGCCTACCTGGAATATGAATTCAAGTTTGAGCATGTGCTCTGCTTGATCTGGAACTCACTTTGCCAAGAGGATGCAAACAAAAACATATAAGTGCTGACAGTTCTCCAATGCCATTTCCACAAATCCTCCCCCAGGGACAGATAAATAATGAAAAGACTGAATAGGAAAAAACACTAAAGCATCTCAGCCTAAAGAACCACAGGATATGCACCAGACACACATGGGTGAACGCTGAAATGCTGAGAACATTTAGTAACACAGATAGGACTTTGGGAATCCTCATGCTTGTCTAGGCTAACTGAAGCATAAATCTGGAGTAAATGGAGCAACAGTGATGTAAACTGTCATAACAGATTGAGAAACAGACTCAGAGTTCCTACCACTTACCTATAAGATAGGAAAAATCTTCATCATCTCAAAATCAAGGCAAATTTCTTGAAATTCCTCTTTTGAATGCCTACTCTGCTGTTATAGCAGTGCTAAAACGCAAAATATTCATCTTACATTTTCCACAGCTGACTCCCATTCTGTTAATTCAGTTATGCAAGGCTTGACCCAAATGATCCCTCTCTTGTTTGTTTGTGTTTTTTTATTACTTTGTTGATATTGGTAGGCAGTCTTTATGTCCAAGGTTGTCGGTGAACTGAGTTTGATCAGGCAAATCTTTACTCCCAAGACCATGCTGCTGAACTAGAACGGTGGAGTGTACTCTCCATTAAGTGCATTAAGCAAAACAGCATAACAGCATGCAGCATTTTAGACTTGCAGCCTACAATTTCCCCTCCTGCCCATATCAGGGAGATCTATTATCCTGCAAGCACAGGATTTTTCCATTCAGTGATCACTTCCTTTCCTATTCATTGCTAACATGCTATTAACTATTTCAGCCACTGCTAAGAATTGAGTTGATGTTTGCAGAGGAATATCTAAAATGATTTGAAGACTGTCTTCCTGATACTGTTAAATATTTCCTAAATTTCTTTATGGAGTAGGATGTTTTTTCCCTTATTTAGCAGGTAGATTTTGATCCCTCTAACTGTAAGGGGACCATATACCACTAGAAATCCATATATGAAATCTGGGACTTCTCAGATACATCAGGGTTTCCAATTCTGAGAAATTAATGCTTTTTTTTGGAAAGATTTACTTCAGCTTTCTCTAAGCAAAATCAGCTGAAGGACCTACAGTCTCGTGCTGCAGTCATTAAGCTGTGTCATCCTCCTGTCCCCACTTAAAAGCTGCTTGGTGTCTCAACCAGAGTGGTATTCTCATTCAAGACAATGACATCATTGGCCCAGTTTTCTACTGTGGGCTTTAGATATAAAACATCTCTTTTAGTAAGCCAATACCGTCTTTTTGCTATCAAGCAATCCAAAAGTTTCTTTCTAATATGATACGTGTTGTTCTATGAGAATTTTTCTGATTTTTATGAGAGACTGCCCACTTGGACCCACCTTTAAGAACAAGAGGCAGGAAAGGGTCTTAAGCCCCTTAAAACCAGCTTAAAAGGGAAATGCTTTTCAAACAGCAGCTCTTCGGTTTTCAAATGATTCTTGCTCATTGTGCTTTGATTCTATTGACACTGAATGCTCTCTTGCTATACCTCAGTGTGATATAATGGAAGGAACACCATGTGGTAGTCTGCAGAAAAGTCGATTAAACCAGCAGACATAAAACTGCAAACAGCTTTTACGCGTCACTAATGGACTGGGACCGCTTGGCTTTCATGATAGCTCAGAAAACCTTACACACCTGAGGTGCTGTAAAAATGAGTAACAGTTAAAAACAGGAAGAAATGTAAAGGACAAGGGGCAAAGATAGATGGCTTTTGGCATGAGCTGTTCAACAGTGTCAGACCATGGTCTGTTTACAGATACAAACAAAATAAGCTCTTCTTCTCACAGGAGAGCTGCCTTTATCCCAAATATACCCTGGAAACTTGGTGATCAAAATTTTGACTATTAGCAGAGTCCCTTTCCATCTGTTAAAAAGAGGCAATGGCTTTGGTCAACAGGGACATTTAAATTGTAGGTACAATATTTGGCTAACTAAGGATGAGACTTGGGACTTCTCTCAGACTTCACAGAACAATGGTCATTAAGTATGTCCCCACATCATATTTAGCTCTGGCCAGTGCTGCCTGTCTTTCACTTTCAGACCCTCAAGGCTTTTTCCCTTGTCACTCTCTTCCCTGCCACATGTAATGGTGTTGTCTCTCCTTTTAGATCTCAGGACTCAGAAGGACAAAAGTTCTGCATATCCTATTCTCCTCTCCTCATTTGGTAGACACGTGGGCTAATCCTCCAAGACAAACTTAACAAAGCAGTATCAGAGAAATGACAAATTTCTATAAATAATGCTGAATACTGCAAATGATATGCCTGAAAAATCACTTGATCATTAAACAAGAGAAGATGCCTTCTGTAAAATAAATAAACCATGAAAAGAGAAGGCAAACTTGCAATTTAATATTCATAAGGTCTGAACTGCTCAGGAAGATCTTGGCCAAATGTGAAGACACTCTGTGTGTCATGCACTTTTGACAGATGCTCTCCCCAAAGAAAAGCTGAAGCCAAGTCTGACACCTGACTCATACCAACAGGGAAGACAGAGAAATCTCCAATGCTGGCTCAACTAGGCAGGAGACAGCAGGGTTTTTTATGGCAAAATCCTTTGACTGTCATAAATTTTCATGCTCTGTACCTCGATAACATGATGAAAGGCGATGGATTAGATCCATTTGTCATTATTAAGAATCTTGCTCATAGTTGGAGGAAAAAAGTTAACTTGCAGACAGTATAGCTCAATTAAGTGGAAACCACACATCCTAAAGAAAACCAACCCTAATTGCAGAGCTTTGACCTAAAATGAATCAGGTTTGGTCTTAACTGACTGAGCACCAAAATGTATATTCTATTATTTTTTATCTTGCCATAGTAATTAATGTAAGAAATGTTTCATGCCAAGTTAACTTCGCCTGTAATGTCCTCAGATTAAAGAAATTGGAAATAGCATCTCTTTCAGAGTGGTTGCACAGAGTTCTCATCCCCTGAAGGAAACCCAAGCTCTGCTGATTAAGAAGACTTCAGCTTTTGATCATGAGTTATTGGATATCGACCCATCATTCAGTCAGGGCTGCAGACTGACTGTCCTGAACTGAAAGGCTTGGAATCAGATCACATCCAGGGGAAACAGCTCTCCAAGCAAAACTTCCTTCTCATCTAAATCAAGTCTACAAATAGCAACTCACGTTTGTCAGACATTCATCAAATGTGACATGCTTCATGGAGCCAGGCCACAAAAACACAGGAACCTGTCATAATAACCTCATGCAAGACAGTAGATGGGCCTGATGCTGGATGACATGCCAGGGAGCAGATATCGTGCTTCCCGACCAGGTGAATGCAAAACTCAATCCTGTAGAAAGAGAAATTGTCACTCATAAATAGGGGGTGTGGGGTGGGGAGGGGAAGGGGGGAAGGAGGCTATCTGATCCAATTAAAGTGTACATTGATTACTGTCAGGTTGCAGAAATGCCGACACACAAGGATTGATCCTGCTTGAGGATGGTGCATGAAGCAGCAAGCCCCAAAACTGGGGGCTACTGGACTGTCCAAAACCACAAAAAGTAGCCACGAAACCCAGGCACAAAAGTTCTCCAGAGTTAGATATCTCAGCCTATCTCCTAAAGCCACTTCTGGTTTGGGCAAGAATTATCACTCTTTTTGTTACTGTTCAGTACAGAATGCTGCAATTGCTCATCCTGCAGCAAAAAGCTGCCTGCAAGTCTCCAGGCTGTGCAAGGACCAGGTCCACAAAAACACAGCAAACAATATATGATGAGAAAGACCAGTCAGCATCTATCCAAGTCCAGCAGGACTGCATCAGGATGTAGCATAGCGGGAATGTTTCGAAAAACAGCTGAAATCAACAGTGAAAGAAAGTAAAGTAAAACGAAAATCTTCAAAAAAAAAAGAGAAACTTTTTAACAAAACTGCATCCTTGTCAAAATGAGGGAGTGAGAAAAAGCAGGTTTAGACTGAATGAAGTTCCTGGCTGTGAGGGTGGTGAGGCCCTGGCACAGGATGCCCAGAGAAGCTGTGGCTGCTCCATCCCTGGAAGCATCCAAGGCCAGGTTGGACAGGACTTGGAGCAGCCTGGGATAGTGGAACCCCCATGGCAGAGAGCTGGAACAAGATGAGCTTTAACATTCATTCCAACCCAAAGCATTTTGTGAAAAATTCCATTCTATGAAACTCTTTTAACCCCTAATGATTTTTTCCTTATGAAAATTTTCCCTTTTTTAAGAGGACATTTCCTCCCTTTACCATTCTTCCTTTATATCCCTTCCTTTCTATTTTCAACTTCCTACTATCACATTTTTCCATAATGAAAGCAGAGATAAAATTAGGAAAATAAAATTATAGATTAGAGATTGCAACAAATTTTTTTCACAACAAAAATCCCAAATAAGCAAATATTAATCTGTTTGGGAAAGACAAATTAAAATTAAAATTAAAACAAAACAAAACAAAACTTAGATAGATTTACTGGAAAAAAATCCTATAACCAGTAACAAATTCATGTATTTTCTTGTCCTAAAAGAAAAGAAAGGTGGATAGGTTTGGTTCACCCAGTGAGTGGTTCAAGGGCCCATTGTGTCCAGTTGTGTCACATCCAGACACATCTACAACACTCACATGTGGAAATTTCTGTGCCATAGACAGTATAACATGATACCTACATTTATACTACTAAAAGTGTATCCTCTTAGGTTAAATTACATCAATTTTGCTTGCATCAGTTCATTCACCTTCAAAAAGGAAACTAATATGTCTTGTGAATGCTTCAAAAATTCTATTTAATCCATTGATGAAATTATAGACAGAAAATATTAAAATACATGGACCTATCTATCTAATGTATTGATACATTTTCGATCGGTAGATGAAGTGATGCTATCACCAGAGAAATATTTCAATTGAGTGGCCAGAAGGAATGTAAAATTCAGCTTTCCCATGGAAGAAATCATGACTGCTCAACTTTGACTTATGTCTTTTACCAAAATAGGTAATTGCTGAAGTAGATAATAGCTTATTGCTGACTTTTTCATGTAAAACAATAGATGACTGTAGTTTGCAGATAGAAATTCTTTCCCTTTGGATGGTCAAGTTTTAAATTAACATGACAGACATTTCATAGACAGCCTGTGATGGTCAGAGCTGGGTAACAGTGCCCATCCAGTTCACGTACTGGATGTTGCTGTCTGTGAGTTTGAACTAACAAAAACCTACAAAAGCGCAAGGCACCTTTGAAAAATCTGCACATAGAACTTCACACAGGCACATGCCTCTTCCTTACACAAGACATAAGAGATCTTTTATACCATGACAAAAAAGCGATAATAACACCCCCTTGGATGGTTGAGAATTTGCAGCTGGAATGAGGTACTTCATGATTAATGCCCTGTGAGGATGATGCTATAAACAAAACATTATTTCGTATTGCAAATAAATGGGTCTGCTAAGGGCTGTCTAAATTCCCTCAGGTACCAGCGGCCCACAGCTCTGAGAAAAATGCATTTGCAGAGCACTAAGTGTCAAGAAATCCCATCTCTTGCTGCCAAAGGGTTAAGAGTCTCTCCAAATCAGAGGATAAACTCATTAAAAGGGGCGATTACTGGAGAAAGAAGAAGCTCCAAGACTCCTTCCCCATTTCTGTGCCAGGTTAGCAGGAGGAACCAAAGGGCATAATACAGGTTTGAGTGCACATAAAACAATAGTAAGCTCCATAAGGAGTGAGGATTCCAAAGTAAATAAAATAGTGAAAGTCAGCAGAGGCAAAAGTTAACTTAATATAAAATACTTGACGCTCAGGTAAGGCATTAAGAGGCTGTTTTGGCAGCCAGAACTAATAGCAGGCTTGCTGAAAGGGTATTGGCTTCAGAAAGAAGACAAATACAATCCTAATCCCTTTTTCCTGCCACACACTGGAGATGAGTGAAACCCAAGGGGGAAATTCTTATTACAGCAAATAGGTGCAAGTCCACAGGAAAAGTTAAGTCAACTTGACAATTTACAAATTTCCTTTCAAGCATGAAAGGTGGATGAAAACAGAAGGTTATTTTTAAAACCAAACAACAGTATTTTGTATCTGTTAATATCATTGCTGAAGAATAAGGGACATAGGACAAGAGTCTATAATAAACCCAAGCTCCATTTCACTGGCACAAAGCCAGGGCAAAATAACTTTTGTTAGACAAGCAGTATTAGAAAATCTAATACCAGGAAGAAATATTTTTCCTTCTTCCCGTCAGGGAGAGCAAGACCTGGCAGTTTATCCACAGCTTTCTGGGTGAAGATGCAAACCAAGGTAAAATCTGCTTATCCCTGACTTTGCTGGCTAAGGAATATACAGCACAATGTTCCTCAGTTTAAAAAAAAAAAAAAATTTCCTTTACTGTGTGCTTCACGTTCCTTCTGATTTATTCCCCTGCAGACAAAAGAGGATTAGGGATAATCAAAGTTTGCCATCAGCATACCTGTACCATTCCACAAATGAAAGACCTTGAGCTTTGTGGAAAATACCCACACTGTTAGGTGGGCATCTGCTTAACTCTTATGGACCTTTAACACGTGTTTTGAAATGCTCACGCATGCCAGGACCTAGCAGTATTAAATCTTGCTTTTGTAGGTGGAAAAAATTGCAATCCATGCTCTGTTACAGTGAATTGACCGTACAGATCAAATTATATCCTACCCACTACATGGAGACAGATACACTGCAGAATCTTGGGCTCAAATGCTCCCAACTCCCTTCTGACATCCAGCAAGCTGCACTGTTCATTTTGGGGATGGAAAATAAATACCTCCCTCTCCAAACTCGTTGTGGTTTGGGTGTACAGCAACACAAGCACGAGAGAGCCAGTGAAGAATGTACCTGGGGCAAAAATAGCTAGTTTGGGGGTGAAATGCTAAATGTTAAAATCACATCTTTCTTTGATGTTCCAAAAAAGTGGTGGCTTGGGTTTTTTTTCCCTCCTCTGTAGATCCAGATGTCTCTTCCTGTTGAGTGAGGAAACCAAAGCTGACCACTCTTTCCAAGTTGCTGTTTGAGCTCTAAACACATGTGGCTGCTATGAAAGCATGCTGGGCAAGGAGAAATGATCTGATGCTGAGGAGCAGATAAATGCTGGGGGAAAAAAAGCTGCATCCCAGATAGTGGAAGAAAGAATTTTTCCCTTATAGACCATAGAGGAATCAAAGGGATGTGGTAGATGAGATGAGAGAATAGGTTTGGAAATTTGCTCTCCTGCTTCTCACAGAGGTCACATGGGTGGAGAAACATGTCCAGTCCTAGGGGCAGTCTGTGAACTTAAGGCAGAAGCTGTGCAGAGATAATTCCCTGGAGGGAAGAACATAATTAAAACTCTGAAATGGAAAACATCATAGAAGTTCATAAACAGACAACATTTAAATGTCTCTGTCAGCAGATACTCTGTATTATCATGAGCTACCTCAGATAGCAAAAAAATTTCCAGCCAATAAACACAACAAAATGCTACAGGAAATTTCCACACTAAGAGAAGAGTCTAAAAGTATTATTTTATTATTTTGCTCTTATGACTTTTAATATAATATATACATACCTTAGCTAGCATGACTGGGTCTAGTGTGATATAGAATAAGTTAATTACATAATTGCTACCATGAATTGCACTGTAATGGTATTAATATACAAAAAGTGTTTGCAGTATTGGGACCTAAGCTGCTACCCCACGAAACTTACCTCAAATCTCTAGTTAATTCTTTTTGTAATACTGCTCTTCTGTGACAACACCTAATTAGAGGATTGTTTGGTGAGAGATCTATGTGATTATCTGTACGCATCTATAAATATTCAAATAAATAAATACATAAGTATCTATAGATGAATATATAAATATTTTTAGTTGGAGGCATTTGAGCCAACATAAAAATATTTATCTTTTTCCAGCAATGTCAACAAAGAAGATGGGGACTTCTGAAAATTTCAGTTGGTTTGGGTTTCAATATTCTTAAGATTCTTCAGATTCTCCCTCATTGATTTTATCTATTGAATTATTAGGTAATTTAGGTCTTGGTCACCCCTGTATTTCTCTATAGTTGAAAGAGAGAAGGAGATTAAGATGTTCTTTGAGAAGGTGACCCTGCTCTTTTTTGGGTTGGATCACCCTCTGAAGGTGCCCATTTCATCCCTGCCTAAGCAGCCAATATAGGATTACTTCTTACTTAGCATGCTGAGATAAAAAATCAAAGTTGAATTTGGTGCCTAGTTCAAAATTCCTTGGTCAGCCAAATAAAACAATGTTTCCCCTTATTAGGGGCAGATCAGTAGAAAGGTGTTTGAAGGCAGTGAATTAATCCTGGTTGGTTCAGTGGTTGACCTCATCTTGGAACAGGCATCTGGAACCAATGGCATCAATTCTAGAGGTGTCAGCCCAACTTGACTGACCTCACATGGTTATGTTACAACTTTTTGAAAGCTGAAGTCATATGAGGTGCTCCTCTTGCTCTTCTTTTTATAAATATAAGCACAATTCCTCTCATCAGGGTGAATCTCAGATCTCTTAAAATTCAAGCACAGCAAGGATGAAACATTGTGGTTTGGGGTTTTTTTGGTTTTTTTTTTTTCAATCTCTTACAAGACTGTACCTATCAACCTATCATTTAGGACAGAAAATTATTAAAGTCTGAGCTACATACCCAGGCTCCATCACAGATAATAGAAAGAGGCAAACATGTTCAGAGGACAATTAATGCCAGGGCCGGTCTTGATTTTGGTAAAGTGAAAGTCATTTTGGGGTGTGTATGAAATGTAGGAATGTCCTTCAGCAGTGATAAATAGGATAGGTGTTATGAGACAAGAAGAATGAAGGCAACAGTACAGCTGCTAAATGTCTGAGCTAGAGGTGTACATACTGGAATTCATCTCATCCAACTTCATCCACTTAAAAGATCATTGTCAGGTTCAAAGTTAATCTAAGCTCTTTTCTAGTTGATGGAGAGAGCATGACCAGAGGGCCACCTGGTATCTCCACTACTGGCAGCCAAAACACTTATGGCATGTGCCAGCACTTGTCATCAGCTTCAGCAAAACCTTGATAACTAGTTGCTGGGTGGCTTGCTTTTAGTCAACTTAATTGAGGTGAGATGGATTCCCTACCAGGTATTTCCTGTGGAGGGAAATTATCTTTATTTAAATGTTGACTTGAGAACAGGACACAGTCCTCCAAAAATTTTTCAGTGCTAATGACTCAGGAAGTGTAAAGCCTGGAAAAAGAATATCAGCTCACCTAGTATAACCACTTGGATGTCATCAGCTATTTACTGCCACACAACCAGAACTGCACTAAACCCAGTCAATTCTTTTGGTTAAATTTAATCTGTACTTGGCTACATTTACCCTTCAGTGTTGGACTGAAGTCCATCAAAAGCAAGAGAATTTCCCTCATCTCTGTAGTTTGTTCTGAGAGTTAATTCCCTTCTCCACTATAAATGTGCACCTTTTTTCCCCATTTGAATTCACCTGGCTTCCAGCCACTGACTCTTGTTAAGACTTTATCTTGAAGATTCAAGATCCTTTAACAACCAAGCATATTTCCCTTAGGAGGCAACTTACACATGGTCACAGAGGAAATATATAACAGAGCAAGGAACCAAACCTTACACTCTGAAATCTCAGGATAATCCCGAGGTCATCATCTCATCCATGCTGCTGACAGCACTTTGGAGAATGGGGATGGATAATGGTTATTAATGCAGCATGCAGAAAGGGTTTTTACAGGTGAGACAGTGAGAAAGAACAGTGTTACCTCTGTCTTGTCCAGTGATACACACTGCATGTGGCAGCTGGGACACCACAGAAGAGACCTGGTTATGCAGGACACAAATGTCTCAGGAAGTCAGCAATGTATGGCTCTGGCCTCTCATGAGACAGACTCTTTCCCACATTTCTGCTTCAACCTGTTTCTAGCCTAATAAAAAATGTCTGCCTTGACTGTAGTCTGAACCAGAGCAATGCTCTCTGCAACACTGCAAGTAGCAGGTGCCCCTGAGCCTGACATCCCTCATCCTCTTCCTCCAGCTTCCCCTCCTGGCAACCTGGGGTTATTGTGGCCAAGACACATGAAAGGGCGCACAAGTTTTATGGGAATTGGCAAAATTCATATATGAGAAAGCACCTTCTCTCTCCCCGGAGCTTCACCTTGATGTTGTGAACTCAAGCTTTGCTGTCTGTCTGCTGCAGCCCCATATAAAAAGAAAATTGTTTCTCATAAATTACTTCAGAAATGCACATTGCATGTTAATTGTAAAATAAACAGTTTAAATTCATTTCATTGAGCACAACATCAGAAAGAAAATGAGCCAACTGCAGTAGATTATTTTTGTTGGATAGGTTTCAATCATCTTTACTGATGCCCTTCATTCTTCTCCTGATTACCATCACTAAAAACCCCCATAGCAAATTTCATCTGAGTATCTAAAAATAGAGATATTTATAACTTAGCTGTTTTTGTGTCACAGTTCTCCTCCCCCTTTCCTCCTTGCATTTCTGATCAGACTTATTTCAGAAATATGTAAAACATCCAGGCAACAACTATGTACGGAGAGGGATCTGGAAACATCAGCACCTTCTTTTTAATCCGTACCATAGCTGGCCAAAGGAGTAGGTTCAGTTTATTCCCATTTGTTCTGCCCGGTGTTGTCCCTTGAGACTTTTTTTCTTTCAGTTGCTTATATGAACAGTGCCTACTGACAGTTAGATCCAGCCAGGTTAGCAGAGTTCCTAATTAGAGTGGTTAAACAAAACCACACACACGCACACACACACACGCACACACACACACCCTCCCCCCCCCAAAAAAAAAGGTGAAACAGAAAACACAAACAGTCCACTCCTCAGGCCAGCAGGAGCAAAGAGAATAGATGGGGCAAGACAGAAAGCAACATCTTCCTCAGTGAGTTGCAGTACATCCAGAAGATGAATGATCAAGGCAATAGTGCAAATTCTCATTCGGAATGAGAGAGCCATAGCTCTACTTAGCTTACACCAAGGAGAAGTCAGCTGATAAGCTGGATGCAAAACCAGCAAGTTCCGCAACTCTCAGAGATGGGTGTATGCCACCCCTCTGTGTTTGATCTTTTGTTTGACATCTCAAAAATTAAGCAATTCATATTGAAGTCAGAAGTCTACATGCTGAGCCTACATGATCACTCTGTAGGTTGCAAGTCATACCTTAAGGCACAAGATAACTTGAAACTTAGCCCAGGCTTGTTTAAAATTCATCTCAGGTTCACAGAACTACAAACCTCAGTTAACCCCGTGAACTTGGCTCAGTTTTAGGGTTTGAACAGTCTAGGTCTAAACACATTTAAAATAGTTTTTCTTTTTTTCAAAAGCAGCCTGGGCAACAACTGAAAGCCTTGGGAAAAGTTCCTGTGCATAGGAAAATAGCTAATGCATCAAGTTATGGTTTCTTAATGGCATTCAATTAACACATCACCGTTGTTAGTTGATTAAAAATTAACTGTGAATACACATTTAACATTTAGTACTTACAAATGTTCCTTGATTTATTAAAATTGTCAGGAGTTAAGGAGTCTTGGGATAAGCAGAGAATATTTTCTTTGCCTATTTTGGTAACTCTGTAATGAAGCAAGCAGCTTTTAATAGAGAATTCAGACTTGTTGAAAACTTTTCTGTAAAGCACCTTATAAATCATTCTTCAGATATTAAACACTCACTTTGCTCAATTCATGCTGTTTGTGAAAGTGTTTATTGACTAGCTGCCATTGCACTGGAAGAAACCCCCTACTTCAGAACTGCAAAAGAAGGGACTGGTTTTGGGAAAAGCGCAGTTGAGTTTCCTCTCATCTTGTGCTTGCCAATCAAAAATCTCCATGCTCACTTTTTGGGGTGCAGCATGGGAACAAATGCCACCATGGGCCTTTTGGCACATGGCATCCCAGTGCCACTGCTACATCAACAGGGCAAGAGGTGACATTCCCAGTCAGGAATGGTGGTTAGGAGCAAGCAGATGGAAAGCCATGCTCAGGACATGATCTCCATCCTCCACACAGAGGGTTTCCAGCGACTGCCAATCCCACCCCACCTCTGATGTGACTTACAGAGCCACTTCTGGCAGACCCATCGATGCAGCCAGCCTGTGTTCCCTGCCATCTCACACCGGTGAAGCTCCTCCCATGTGGGATCTCCCTAAATTTGGACATGTCAATACTGACAGTGTATACTGGGCTGCCTCTGACTGCACGTGCAGTTGCTGCAATCACATGTTCAAACAGACATTTAAGCCTCTGAAGAAATATTTGTACTCTCAGATGTGGCTAATGTGTTTATTGAACCAGGTCCAGGCAATGACAGGCATGAGGACACTGCAGAAATAGAAACAGTCCAACCAAGAAGCAGCAACAGTAGTGCAAAGAGCTCAACATTTCAGCTAAAAAATTCAGGGAAAAGAGGGCTTTCCTCTTACCTGAGCACTGACATTTCAGGTCTGCCTGCTTTAGTCCATGATCATGCCTCTCTGCTAAAGTGACATATGGATGCAGATCACAAAAACAAGACCCCTACAATGTGAGCATTTGGTCACCCTGTTCATGAGATGCTGACAAAAATCTCTGAAACACAGAAGCTTACTTCAAACCCTAATTTTCTGTCTTTGCTCTTCCACATTGATCTACTCCCAGTATAAAACAAATGAGGAAAAAAAATAAAAGAAAGAAATGAAAAAAAGTGAAAAAAGCAAGCTTGGGAGCACTTTTTATCACGTTCCCCTCTGACTTGCTCCCGGGGAACACAGCAGTGCTTTTCCCTAGTTCTGAACCTAATGCAACTCTTGTCATGATGCAGGGATTAATCTGATTATTTATTATTTGCATTAGGATGATACCATCTGCCCTTGCTTCCCCTCTCTTCTCTTCCTCCCAGAATGATTAGGGATCTGTGGTGTTGAGCAAGATGGGCTTCACTGTGAGAAGAAAAGACAGTTAAGGCTGTTTCGAGGAAGGTAAGTGAGGTGGGGAGAATTTAGTGATTTAACTGGGGTTTGCTGAAGCACAATCAAAAGCATCCTATCCATTTCTGTGAGCTGTGTATCAGGCCCTAAGCACAATCCTGCTCTGCACAGAACATCACTGTGAAACAGAGATTTAAATTGGCTCCAAAATAGTCGAATGTCTGCACTGCAGCATCACCACCTGAGGAGAGGCTGGTTCTGGCTGCTCAAGCAGACTGGTCATCCCAGCTTGGTGCTGGTAAACTGAGGTCCTGCAGCCTCCTCACTCAGAGCTGGCTCAATGTACAGCACTCCAGGCTGTATCAAACACAACATTAGCACAGGAACCAGTAAAGTGAGAAAATAATGTTTACAGTCATAATAAGTACTTTACCACCATCAAAGTGTATCTGCCATGCTGACAAAACAGGGTTCAGGATGAATGGTAAATAAGAACATTGTTTTCATATTTTTCTGCTCTCAAGTATTTTGCGATATTTAGCCTGTTACCAGGTCTGATATTCTAGTTTATGAGAGACACCTGAGATGGGACCTCATCAATGTCATTCAGTGAATGGAGGGAGGTGTCAGAGGATGGACCAGGCTTTGCTCAGTGATGTTCAGCAACAGGACAAGGAACAATGGACACAAACTGATGCACAGAAAATTTCACATGAACATAAGGAAAATCTTTAATATAAGCATACTTGAAAATCTGCATCTTGTGTCCACTTAAAAATGAAGTGTCTGTGCATATCTGACACCCTTAACTGTTGAAGTTACTTCTCGGGGTATTACTTATAGACAGTGATGCCCCAAGAAAAATCTAGCACTAATAACAACCCTTTTTGCCCAGTGGGGATGCTTTCACATGGTTAGAAATCCATGAGCTGAGACTAGTCTCCACAGACACATCCTCCTCTACTTAGTAGATTGGTCTTGTTTTGCCACTTGCTCACATGAACCACATGCTGCTGTTACCAGCATTTACTGCTTAAGTCTGAGCCTGACATTCTTCAAGGAAATGAAGGGAAAGGGCTTACTCACCCCAATGCTCTTCGTGTAACAAGTATGACAGAGCTTATATGCCTCAGAGACAAAGAAGGATCTACCCAGGCAACAAGAAAATTCTGTCAGAAAGCAGGTATTTGTCAGCCTGTGAAATAAAAGGCTAATCTCCACACACAGAGAGAAGCCTAGAGCATAATAATGGTGAAGGAGAGACACCCAAATAACTTCAGGGAGCAAATGAGCCCCTGCCATGTCCATAGGGAGCATCATCCCACCCCGGTGAATCACAGGAGCACCTTAGGGACAGAGAAGGGTTGGAACCCAAGGGCACATTATGAGGTGCACCAAAAGAGGGTTTTGGAATAGGATGGAATTCATTGAAAATCTGGGAGAAGTAAGAAATCTAAAAACACGGAAAATGGAGGTTCAAAGTGGTTTGAGACAGGGGAAACTGAAGGAAAAGGGAATAAACCAGTCAGCTACGTGTAAATAGTTACGTAGCATAACTATGGCCAGTGCTCTTGTCTGGATCCTCTGGGGGATGGGGGGGTGTTTGTGATGGTGTGTGCAAGGTCTGTTCCACCCTGGGCTGCAGCCTCCTATATCCAGGTACCAGCAACATGAGAGAGACTGGGATTCACAGGTAGCCACTGGTCAGACTGAGTGCCTGAGCCCAGCTGCTGCTGGATCCACATTTTATCCATCTGGGTATATTTTGCACAGACTTTCACCCTGACCAGCCAGAGAGGGGCTATGACAAGGTTTGGGTGCTGACTGTGTGTGTGCAGAGGCTCTTTGAGGAGTGTGGATCTGGATGCATCTCTATATAAATACATACATGCTTGCATGCCTGTGTGCCTCCGTCTCTGTACTCATGGGACCTCTGGTGTGGATCTGTAGCAGTCTCAGCTCTTCCAGGCTGCTCAATTTGGTGTTTCCCTAGCAATATTTTCAAGCCACCAGAAATGTAGGTGTGCCCGATGCAAGAAATTCAGCTATCTCAGTATTCAGAGTCAGACTTTGGAGGCTTGGAGAGGCTACTATATCGTAATGCTCTGTGTGATAAGCTTTGCCAGCCAGATCTGAGGAAAGGAAGGAGAAAAGGAGGTACCTTTGGACAGTCCTGCCAGGCAGATGGACAGGGGAGCTTTTCTTTTCAGTTGAATGATCCCAAGCACAATTGCAGGGAACAGTTTATGGCGTAAAAGGAAAGATAATAAGAATATAATGTGGAGGAAATTTTCAGATTAACAACTGTCTTCTCACTCTCTCCACAGGCTGATATTGCTTGGTGCTTTCATTTTCTGTTACACTTTACATCCAAGCAGACTGTGATCTCTCTTGATGAAGGCACTGAGACAAAGAGCAGTTGGGTGCCTAAATATCTCTGAATATCTCTATGGACATAGCTCTGAAGACCCTGAGCATTCAAAATTCAAAATGGGGTTAGATTCCTCCAGCTGCAGAACAATAACTTTTATAGTCCTTTTCCCCAGACAGTCTCAAAGCCTAGAGTTTGAGACTATAATGAGAAGTTTAGAGCAATTGAAGTCTCTTATTTCATATTCATCTGAATGAGGACAGCCTGGAACCTGGGATATCTCACTTTTTCGTTTAAATAGCTAGACCTTTTTTATCTATGAAAGGGGCCTTGAGAAAAGTAAGGCCTTGTGCTGAACTTGAAGACATCAGGGATGGCTCAAGTTGTACCTATCAGATTCAGAGCCTTAACTTTGCCTAATTCCTGGATCTCACTGGGATTTTGGAAGGAGTCAGCCAACCCACTGTTCAAATTTAGGGGTGCCTAGGGTATGTTTCCAGGGTAAAAGCACAGAGACCAAGAGATTTATTATTCCTGTGGATTAAACAGCTGAAAGTGGTATGGTTTAGATGACAATTTGAGAGCATCTTTGACACCAAATTCCTCATTTAAGAGTATTCCTGAAATGAATTTATGAACAATGGAGCAATGGGCTTTGCAGGCAATGTTTGCAATTGGAAAATGTTTCATCTCACGTAGTTTTTCCCATTCTATCAGGTAGTACTGAACCTGGGATCTTTCCAGTGACAGAGGTAAGCAGAAGGGACTCCTTCTTCTGCAAGCTATGCAGCATGAATTACCTTATTCAAGGATCTATCTCTCCCTTTCTCCTATAATAAGGAAATTGGATATTCATCTTAAAATAAGAACAGGAAAGAAAAGATAGACCTTTCCTCACACAACACTCTTTCTTCTCAAAGCTCTGTCCCAACTGTCACTGAGTTTAAACCATAGGAAACTCTGGGAAACAACCACTCATTCCAAAATCTTATTCAGTAATTGGAAGATGTTCACTAGCATGATGCAGCTTGTTAATTATGAAGCATTAAACATACCAGGCCAGATTTTGACATCTTGACAATGATGGCAATCTTGTATACAAATAGTCCTGCTGTAATAAATTGGACCATTTGTGTAATGGGACCTACCCAAGGCTACAAGTGACTCTGTGAATCCAAACCTGACACCTAATATTTATAACAGGGGCTTGGATGACTCAGGGCTTCGCAACAAAACACAGAGTTTTTTCAGCCTCCGGCTACCTGCTTTAATCTCACCGCTGTCAACCGTGACAAAAAGTCAGCACCACATGACAGCTGTTCAGAGACATCCTAATGAGCGGGTGATGTTGGAGGTCCCGGCGGGCATCACCCCGGCCAGCAGAGCAGCCCAGGAGCGCCGGCCGCTGGGTCGGGGTCGGAGCATGTCGGGGGGCACAAAGGAACCGGCGCCGCCGCCGTCCTGCGGCATCTGCTCCAGGAGAAAGGCATGTCCCGGAACCCCAGGCACGGCACCCCATCAGCATGCACGACCAAAAATAATCCCTCCTCCCCCCGACAGCTTTGGCTCACCAGTGAGGCCTAAACCGTGTATTCTTCAGGGAGTGCAGCAAACCCGGAGACCATAATTAAAATATGTTAATCTACACTGGGCACTTACCCATGGATAAACACTTCCATTTGGCATAGTTTCCTGCAATCTTCTGAGATTTGTGACTGATCTCAGAACCCCACTTCTTTCCTTTTTGGCATTTTTGGTCTTACTTTTGAGCCAAAATTAAAGAAATAAATATAAATAAATAAAATTTGAAGTGAAAGAGAGAGAGGCGGGAAAATGACACTTTTTTCCTCATAAGCTTTGTAATTCCAGCTCGTTTTTACTGGGGGTGGGGGAATGCTGTCGCTAAGCTATGTGTTCATTACAGCCAGGGGGAAAAAATGAGGTTGGCTCCCAGTTTTGCTTATGTTGTTAAAAAGAGCCTCTGAAGCTGCAGTTCTGGAACAGGTCTCCTCTTTCTTTGAAAGCATGCTGTTTGATAGACTGTCATTTGTCCCCTCCTTTCAGAAGAGCCAGCTGGCAGCTAAGTGCTAAAGCCAGTGACTTGCATGTGTTTTTCTGACATTTAACAAATGGGAACAGCTTGCAAATCTGCATTAACTCACTCTGTCTCACAAATAATCATCGGCTATGCGGTGTAGACATTCGCACATTAGCGCAAACACAAAAGGGAGCAGGAGTCTGTGGGAAAAACAAGTTGGCAAATAAAAGATGTTGCACTAAGGGACAGATAAAGCTTTTTGGTTCAGATGGAGGGTTTGGGTATAGTTCCTGAAGATGGGGGGTGGGTGGAGGTATGAGAAGAGCGTGGTGAAGGGAAGTAATCCTCTCCCTAGATCCACAGGGTAAGTTATCGGATGTGCACCTGGAATTATAGTGTCTTTCCCCACCATTCATAAGTGTTTATCACTGGAGCATTTTCATTCTGCAGCCTCCACCTGGTACAGTCTGAGGAAAATACAGAAAGCGTACCCAATGCCAAGCTGTTTCCTCATCAGTGTTTCTGTCTGGGAGCTTATGGATGCCCCCAGTTGTTTCTCTTTGTAAATTAACATAAGAGTGCTACTAGCATAAGAAATGCTATTGGATTGTTCATGTAACACAGGAACAGGATTGTTCATCTAACACAGGATAAACTCAAAACATGATCAGTTCTGAGGCTAAAACATAACAAGCAAAACATTTACTTTCTAGGCTTATGTCAGAGATTTGGACTTTTCACTTGAAAAAGAAGTACATATGGGTAATTCCTTTAGCCTCTCTGAAAACTATAGCCTCAGCTTTCAGGGAGTGAAAGACAAATCCAACTGTTACTTCATCTTAACCTCTCTCCTTATTTCCCCCTCCTGGAGGCTCAATAGGCTTCATGCCCAAGTGACAACGGGGACATTTTCCTCTGGTGTGAGAATACCCTTTTTTCTTTGTTGGTAAACACTCTTACAGAGCAATGGGGACAAATAAAGCTCATGTGCAATTATGGGAGAACCTCGCATACAGACCACATACAACCATATGAGTTTGTGGTGATCATCTTCCTTAGAAATAACACTCCAGACAGGACTCCAGCATTAAGAGCAAAACGCCTCTCTTACTTAAGTCCTGTTCCTGGGAGTCATCACAGACTCGTGGCACCTGCAGGTGCATCTCTCAAGGCTGTGAGTAGCTGCCCTGCAGAACTGATCCCCTTCTTTGGTAAAAGAAAACCCCCACAGCAATGGCTCAGTTATGATTCCCAGAAAGCACCTGGTATTTTTGAGTACAATTTTAAATTGTTTTCCCAGCGGAGTCAAAATAATTTACATACTGGTAGCTGGAAAGGAAACATGCCTTGGCTGCTTCATCTAGCACACCAACGTTTCAGAAAATGTTGGTGTTCAGAAAAAGGGTGACTGCACCTGTATTTATGATATAATTTAACCAAGATGGTATAAACTATATACTGTACTACTTTGTCCCTGAATTCTCCTACCTCACATTGGTTGCAATTTACAATATAGTTTATATACAAATCTTTTACTAATCTCACTAATGCCAAGAAAAAGAAGCCCAGGATCAAATCTTGTGCCAGCTTTTCCAATAGGCAATAGTCAGGCCTGTAAGACCCTGTGAGGACACAGCCCTTCTGGAACCTGCCTTGTCTACAGCTAAAGCCTTAGTGTATTCAGGACATTGTGGACAACTGAACCCCTCTCCCACTGGGAGCAAAAGCAGCTCCATACTTTCCTGGGTGTTGCAAAGCCTCTCCCAGAAAGAGCAGCAGAGTCAAAGGTTCTGGATGGCTGTATCTCCCTCACCTGAACATCTGCAGGCAAGTTTTCTTGTGAGTTAAAGATTCAGGTTTCATTAAATCAGCAACCAGATCTAGTGGGTAGCATCCTTGCTTATGGCAGGGAATTGAGACTAGATACTCTCTGAGGTCCTTTCCAACCCAAACCATTCAATGAGTCCAGGCAAATAAAGAGTCATTATTTGTGCTTAGCTATGTTCCTCCTTTTCCCCCATCACCCCCAAATATATGATCTACTAGTAAGAAATCATCTGGTCATTCCAACCAGCTACAGAAAGTCAAGACTGTGACTGATTAATTATAAACACCATCTCTAATTATTCTGTCATCTGTTTTCTCTCAAGTACTGGGCAATTTCAATGAATTTGCCTTAAGTAGGGAAATCAAGTCATACTTCCTTGTCACAGATGCACTGTGTATTTTGTTTGCCTCTCTGAAATATAACCACTGTTATTTTTCCTGTAGCATCCATATTTCTTTTCACTACTTCCCTCTGCATCCTTCTCTCTCTCGTTCATTCTCTCTCTCACAACACTTGGAAAGTTTATTCCTGAAAAAATGTCCATCTGTAAAAAATAAGCAGAACAATAACACCTTGTAGGCATGATGTAAGTGTTGCTTGGGTTTTATTTTTGTACTGATACTTACATATTTAATTAAAGACAGTCCTGGCAGCTTTGTAATTGCTTAAGAGTGTTCTAACAAAAGCTTAACTGCTGAAGTGAGCAGAATTGCATATTCCTTCATTTTTCTTGCTCTCCTTTAGTGCCTTCTGTGCAGTGCAGCAGTGAGTGGATGATTTACTATTGTCCTAGAACAATCTCTGCAAAACCTTCCTTCTGATTCCCCTCCCAGCCTCTGACTGTTCATACACACATCTACACATTTTCTCTCTGGAGTGGTCCCAAGGGAAGATCTGATTCACCTTGTACAACTACATGAAGTCAGTGAAGTTTCACCATCACGGATGAGGTTGGCCCCTTCAAGCAAAGCTCTGTAGTGGTTGCAAAATATATATGAAATAACCCAAAAGGTATTCTCTTCCAGATTATGAAGCAGCAGATCAGGCAGACAGATGGAGCAGCAGGCAGACAGGAACAGATAGTATTTTCTCTCAGAAAAAGAAACGGCAAATACTTCCATAGCTGAGCTCAGCGCAGTGTAGCTTTGGAACAAATATTTGAAAGGAATTTCAGGGGCTTGGAGGCAAGTTGCAACTACAAAAACAGATGTTGCCAACTGCAAGAAAGAGGAAAGTGTTCTTAGGTATTCTTGCGCCAGGTTCAGCTCCTTGACGCTTTTGATGCTATGGGGTATAACTAGCCACGAGATACAACCACTGTGTGACTTCTAAAGGTGCTGGGGTGTATTTATGAAAAACACCATGGAACAAAATAAAAACTAACCAGACATTTACCTCTGAGCAACCTTCATCCTAGAAAATAATAGGATGGACAAAATCAGGAACTGTAGATTAAAGCTCACGTTCAAAAGTTTTACACATGTTCTCATTACCAAAGTCAAACCTTTTGGTGCAAAGCTATTATGAAGGAGCAAATCTCAGTGACGAGACCAATTCTGGAGTTGCTTCTGAAACTTTGTTTTTGTGAAAAATGTTCCTGCTCACAGCAGCTGCCATGAAACTAATGAATGGACTTTGTCCTCCAGGAGAACTTGTACTGTGCTCAAGGAGTTTTAGATCAGGCCCAAAGCTGCTGGTTTTCTGTGATGAAGCTTGCCATGGGAAAAGCAAAGAAATATGAAGCAGCAGAGACTGACCTTTCCTAAGGAAAATTTAGACCTAGGTAACAAAGTAATTTCCTACTAACTCTCTGGATCATTTAACACTTTATAACATTTTTAGATGCACATTTCCAACCTTAATGTCATTCACAGTTGTCTGTAAAAAGATATCACAGATGTGTTTGGGTTTGGTTTTGTTGTTGTTGGGATGGGGGTTTTTTTGTTTGTTTGATATGGTTTTTGTTTTTGTTGTTGGATAATCAGAGACACCATACAAATATTTGGAGGATTTAGAGCTCAAAGACACAGGATACCTTAGAAACAAATCAGGTTTCTAGGTTTTTAGAAGAAACCTAGTGGCCTTTTTTTTCTTTTTTTTTAGAGAATAAGAATCAGCCTAACCTTTTCATGTACCTTGAGCAACAGTATCGATCCACAAACCTCCAGGGACAGCTTATAGGCAGAAGAGGTCAGGAAGAAACGCTCCCCGTTGCACAGCAGGGTGTTCATCGGGAGGAACCACCGAGAGACATTTGTTATTCATGATTTCCTGGAAAATCTCACTGACCTCTCCTGTGCTACTCTTTGCTGTAAAAAATTTATGTGGGGAATGAAGCCAAACCAAAGCACCAGATTAAACTACTGCGCCTGGGTCCGAATGGGAGAGGCTACCCAGAACAAACAGAACAACGGGTTTGAGTTCATGCTAAAAAGTCAGACTGAAAGTCGAAAATCTGCAGCCAAGTACACCCTTAAATATCCAGTAGCCCCTGCAATATCATTCTTATAACTGGAAATTCCTCTGCTAGTTACTTTTGGAAATAGACTGTTGTTTCTGGAAACTAGAATGGGGAAAAAAGAGCTGCTGCAATTGAGCTATCGCTTCTTTAGACCTGCTCCCTGCCTCTTCCAGCCTTTCCTCCAGAAAACATAAAATTGCAAAAAAAAAAAAAAAAAAAAAAAAAAAAAAAAAAAAAAAATCAAAAAGTAACATGCAGACATTTATGGCGGTGCAGGCATGTGTTTGCATGTATGTGAGAGAGACAGATGGGAAGAGGATTCCTGACCCAGAAGTGTGATTAAATCCAAAGCAGGTTGATAAAGGATCTACTGTAGTAGGGTGTATTAAAAAAGAGAGTTATTGTATCTTCTGAACTGATCAAGGTGATAAAGTAACTGATCACAGAGAAGAACTGCTGGAACTGCACCCAATTCTACTCTATGAGTAAACAGAATCCTGTGGCTCATTCAAGAGGCTATAAATTTAAGCTTAGTATTTCAGGTCTATATCTAAAGAGTGACAGAACCTCATATCTCCTGATTCATCCAGAAAGAATGCATCATCTTTTTGTACCAATCTAATCAGAAACACTTTTGCCACGTCCATTTTTCTTTTTCAAGTCAAAAAAAGGCACAGAAGAGATTTAGTTTTGGGTTTTCTTCCCCCCCCCCCTTCCTCCTGGATATGGAAAAAATAAAACCAACCTCGACTTTGCTGAGCCTCTGACACAGATGCTCTCACTACACATCTTACAAAAAAGCAACTCATTCCAATCCTGTGCTTTAAGTACCATCTAGTGGTTATAAAGATATTTGCATTTCTGTTGTTGGAGGGTCTTTGGATTCAGATTTCCGTATATTTTAAGGAATTAACTAGCCTTATCATTTTCTGAAATAAAATAAAAAGAAACACTCTTCTATTTATTATTTCCCTTTTTTTGACAGAAAATCTTCATGTCTTTTTACTTACATCATCTCAGTTCCATTGTAAGATTTAGCAACTTTGAAGAAAAGAGGGCTCAAGAAAAATGTAAATGTGGGGATTTTTTCCTTTTACAGAGAGAAAGTAAATGTCAACACATGATCCTACATTATCTTTTATTTTTTTAACGATTTTTCCATTAAGAGTTCAACACATATGTCTCTGAATATGCATTTGAGAACTGGCCTTCAATTTGAGCCATTTATTTTTGAAAGTATTGCTCCATCTATCTGCCTATCTTATATTAATATCTCTCTTTGTGTGCTCTCCTTTCCATATTGCCTGCCATCTGTTACATGATCACTGAGAGATAAGCCTGGTTCACTTCTTTGATTAGTTATCTTGCTTTCTGTGTCAGTGGACATTGGTTAAATGTACCCATTGTGTTGCTCTCCTGATATCAGCAAAGTTACACTGTAAACAGGGAGAGGTGACCTCCTCTTTTTCACCAAATCTATGTGATTCTCTTCCAGCACAAGGCTCCAAACACCAGTAAAGTAACCACTTTTTTCAGTCCCCTAAACAATGTTTTGGAAGAAATTAGATTTTGTCTCATTCCAAAATAGACATTTATGACAGATTAAATTAAAATGTTTAAGATACCTGTCTTCCTCCTGATTACAAAGGCTGCTTATCGATACAGGTCAGGTTCCTTGCTGTTGACCTCTAGTGATAGTCAAGATCCTCAAAACAGATCCTTTAGGAGATTCCTCTGCCCAACTGGCAATCCAGGGCAGGAGGGTGCCACAGCAGCTCAAGGGGCCTGAAATCAGGAAGGATGAGGTAAGTCCACACAAGCTTCATCTCTGCTGATGTGCTGTGAGAGCCATCAGTCAGTGCAGCTCGTGGAGTGAGGGGATGATGCTGTTCCAGGCTCCAGCACTGCCCCAATAGCTTCCCAGGAGCCACAGGCAGCACTGTAAGGACAGCCTAAATACCAACATAAACATCTGTAGGTGTCTAAATTCAAGTGTTTTATTTACAGACAATATCCCACTCAATACTTCAGTCAGCTAAAATTTGGCAAGACAAACTCCACCACAGAAGGTTACTAATTTCACCTTGTAAGTCTAACTGGCAAGTGATGTGAGAAAAATAAAGACAATAAAACATTTATCATTCTCACACTGCCTCAGCACGGGTTATTACCCTCTCTGAGTTTGTCCCCACAAACATTCAATTTGGTGTTTGTCACAAGTGATGGAGCAGGATCCCATAAAGAAGGTCCTGCTGCTAATGGAAAATGTTTCTGTCCCTGGTTCTCAGTCCCAGCTGCTTATGCCCTCTCCCCCACAATGTAGATTTCCAGCCATATTTGCATATAGCCACAGTCTAACTGGAGCTACCAAGAATATGTGCACAGGGAGAATTCTTATATGACAGTTTAAAAAGTCAGTTAAGTTCCTAACTGAGAAAAGCACCATTTAACTACTTTCCATTTGACAAAATTTAGAGATTCCCCCCTTTTCCTGATAGAATACTGCTCATGCTGCTTGTATCATACATCATAAATTGCTGCCTAATGTTGAGCTGTGAATTTTCATCCTAGAAGTTCTGCTGGAGACATTTTGACATGAGCACAAGATTTATTCCTGGGCAGCCAGTAGATCTGACATCTGTGATGACAGATATTCTTTTTTCAAATAAGTATAATGACACCAGAAAGAACAGGATCAAACTTAATGTCCCTGAAGTATTTTTCTGTGAGTTGCAGATGTACCTGCATGCAGATTTCTGAGGAATCCCCATCAGAAGCAGAGGCATCATGCAGGGTTATGGGAGCAAAAAGAATGAGCACGTTTGTTTCATCAGACAAATGCATTTTGCCTGCAGGGGTGGGGAGGGCAGGAGGGTGGAATGTGGAGACCTGGACTGCAGCTAGTGGAGAAATCCTGCTTTTACAGGGGAAGATATGGCACATCTGTGGGCTACAGCACATTTCTGTTGTGTTATCCAGAGCGAATAGTTTATTACGTATCATTACCTCCGAACAACAGATAATCAATTTGGATGTGTCCTTATTTACCTGGACAAACACTGAAAGGCTTTGCAATTTAATGGCCTAACTGTTTGTTAGAACAAATAGACCTATTCAATTCTGAGATCACAGTCAATCTGACGGTTTATAGCTGGTTGGTTTCTGCTTTCGAACTGTGAAACCCTGATTTGTTTTCAAGGTGTAAAATTAGCAGTAACATTTTCACATGCTAACGGATAAGTCCCTTATTGAAACATACAACTGCACTTGCTCTCCACAGAGTGAAAATAACCTTGCTCAAACACCCAGCACAAAGCCTGTGGCCTGCCTGAATTTCACACAAGCCCTGAAGTGATACCAGGTGTGAACCAGCCCAGACATCAGCTGTCTGCTCGAGAGTTAATTTCAACTATTAATTTACAGGTTGGAGCAGGAGGTTTCCCACTCATTATTAAATTATATTATTTGTATATGGTGTTGCAGAGTAGCAGTGGAGTGCTTGAAGCAAGCATGGGCATTTAAAACAGTGATTCTCTGAAATTATTAGCCTTGGTAAACACCCTGAAAAGGGGTGTTAAATCATCTTCCATTGGCTTAGTAAGACATTCCACCTTGTAACCACACTAGTGTAAATAATTACAAGGTTAAAAAATGAAGGAATACCTGAACTAACATCTGCCTGCAGATCTTTGAAGCCAAAGGAGTGAGAACAGCATACAAGGAAAGGAAAAGCAGCAAGAGGCAAAAATGCATAAAGCATCAGTTATTTTCTTCTGTTTAGTTGGGCAGGCCAAACTAAATTCTCCAAATCAGAGAGCCAATATAAATTTTGATAAACCAAACCAGACTTCAGTGAGAGAGTTGAAGATGGAGAAAGAAAAAGTCTGGCAAATTAAGCATCCTGTAAATCTGGCAAGTGTGGAATGAGTTGCTGTTTCCAGTACAAACATCATGTTATCCAGCAATATCTCAGCATTAATCTACTTGAGAGATCTGCTGGAATTCAGACTTATAAGAGAGACATCTATTAGGATACACTGAAAAAATATACATGGAGTGTATGTGATAAAGGAGACACTGTAAATACACAGTGATGCTCAAAGGGGATGCTTCAAAGTGGCAAGTGGGTGCTCCCAGCACTCTCTGTCCAGAGGACAGCTGCACACAGATATACAACTTCTCTGCATCTATCTGCATTTTCCATTGTTTTTCTTTAACTGGAAAATCATTTGTTCCCATTAGGAAAGGTAATAATACAGTATTAATATTACTCCCCTGCCTTGTTCTTGCCTCTTTTATTTTGATGTCCAATCTCTTTTTAATGTCTCCATATAAAATAGGTTCTATATTCCCCTGTTAATTTTAATACTCCTTCTCTGTAGCCTTTCCATCTTGGATTTGTCCTTTTGTAGCCATTAGTGCCTATAACTTCCTGTTGTATTTTTTTTTTTACTTGCCTTTCCTCTAGTTGCATCACTGAAATGACTCACAGACATCACACAACTTCTATGAATAATAACTGATTATCTCTCTTTTTAAATCAGAAATGGCTAAGTTACAATTCCCCCTAAGCTCACAAATGATAGCACTAGTATCAACTGGTTCAAAAGGAATCCTACCAGCAACCTGAAGGAAAGTCCACATCTGACACATTTTTATTAAGTCCATTTACATTTTGACTATCTCACCCTTGGCCATGCTGAGACGGATTATTTTTTATTTAATAAATTTTCCCTTAAATCCCACTTAAATCTTAATAATTGCATATAACAATCTTATGAATTGTGTGTTACTTAATCACCAACCTACAAAGAGCAGATGTCTTATTGGATGTATCAGAAGCACCTCAAGGAGGTGAGGTCTGTGAAAAGTGAAACAACACACAACACACAGAACACAGCTGCCCCAGCAGCTCTAACTCATAGGGAGTATCCATGGACACACGTTGCTTCACTGCCATGTTCAATTCTCAGTGATACCACTAACATCTGTTTAAAGACTAGATCACCTAATAGTAAGGCTAACACAACAATCACTTAGGTTTTCCCATCAAAGAGCTTCTAACATTTTTTTGTTTCCAATTCTTCACATAAGTGGCATTTTTCCATATTTTACTAAATTTACAACTGAAGGTTCTCATAAAATGGAAGGAAAAAAAGAGACTGTGAATCCTTTTCCTTATTACCATTAGCTCTAATATTATCATTGTCATTATCTTATACAAAAGTAAGTTCTTTAGCTTTTTACCAAGGCTTCTTGCCTCTGTATGTCTGTGAATGACATAGGACAGGCTTTTACTGGAGGTCCTGAATAAACTTCGAGAAACATTTTTTGACCAGGGCGCTAATCCATCTTTGAATTAACCATGCCTTTATAGTACTAAAATTCTGCTTTTTCGTTACTGACATTGCTTAATTGCTTTACAATCAGGGGAAAAAATTAGAAATAAGAAAAAAGAAAAAAGAAAAGCAGAAAATACCTGCCTGACTTAACCACA
The DNA here is from genome assembly GCF_028018845.1 of Melospiza georgiana. Classification (NCBI taxonomy): domain Eukaryota; kingdom Metazoa; phylum Chordata; class Aves; order Passeriformes; family Passerellidae; genus Melospiza; species Melospiza georgiana. Next base: position 78,217,223 of record NC_080465.1, read on the forward strand.
TTAAGCAGCATGGTGCAGAATATAACTTAACAGTCCAGTGAACTGTCAGTGGCAGAAATAATTGGAAATTGGTGGGATAGTTCTCTATGTGATGGGGATAGGAGTTTTTCATGCCTGTTTTTAATGGGCAAATAGCTCTCAGGGCAGCTTCATATTCTGTCATTAATTTGTAAAGATCCTTTATAACGTAGAAAAGTTAAGATAGCAAAAAAAAAAAAAATCCAATTACATGTTTAATGACTTGGCATTTGTGGTAATGCTATCTAGCACTAATTCACCTGTTAGAAAACAGTCTATCTTTTAGTCCCTGGGGTTAATAGAGTGCAAAAGCCTAGTCTTATCTGAGGGTGGGAGAAAAGTGAGTAATTTTTTCCTACCAATAAGAAAGAAAGGCAATGACAAAATTGATTATGAATTTTCAACTTGCTTTTTTGAGCTTAGCACTTCTATTTTTTATTAAATACTTTTTAAAAGAAAATAACAGGTTTCTAATTGCTGGTGTCTGTCTGACTGTTCCCCAGGATTTTTCAGAGGCATATTGGACTTTTTTTCCCTTTGTAGCCAACATGAGCATCCACTGGAGTGAGGCTTATACCCATATTATGTCACAGGCTGCAGAGGCGATGCTGCAGAGCCTGCCCTTGAGATTAAGGCCTGTTTCACTTCCACACTGAAATGGGATCCATAATAAATATGGTTTGATCATTCAATAGATGGACGGCAGGATTTATCCTGCCCTCAGCTGCATGCTCATAACTACACTGAAATCAGCAGCGGAAGCTTAAATGGGACTAAGAGCAGAATTTGTTCCACAGCAGCAGAGAAATACAGCTTATGCAAACATACATATTCATTTTCATGTCTCCCTTTATCAGTCACTGCTTTATTTGCATCTCACCCTGAATAAAAGGTTAGAGAAGGCATTTGTAATGAATGTTCCCATTTTAAAACATTTAAATAGTCTGCAGTATAAATTGAATATTCTAACTGACTTCTCTGGTGTGAATTTCTGAGTCCACTGAAAGGAAGAGAGGCAGCATTTTCTGTGTTTATGCAACAACTTCTTTGCTTAATACCAGATTTGTCTGTGTCACAGCTAAACCAGGATTAGCAGCAGAAATGCTAAATTATGTTAGAATTCATACACTTCGTCTAGCCCATGTAAAACATGAAAATACTGTAATGTCAAACAAACAAACAAACAAACCAACCAAACAACAAACAAAAACCCCAACTGTCATGAGTCCTGTGTCTTTAAAACTAGTTTAAAGACAATTTCTGTATAATGCTGGAACACAAGCCCTGAAATCAAAACTTATCACCCCTGTTCCTAGCTCAGCTTGTGGCTCATTTGGCTGGAGATCACTAATGAAGGCTGAATACTGAGCATCCAGACAAATGAAATCCAGTGAATTCTGTAAACGGGGTTTTCTGAGCAGGGATCCCCACAACTTGTACCTGAACACTTCAGGGTCAATTATGGTTTTGTCCTTCATGTTGGTTGGAGAAGAAAGAAAACATTGAGCTTCATATTCCCAGTTCCTGAGCACCTTTCCTCTGTGGCACAGAAGATACAAAATCCAACACACCCTGAAAAATTTGCACAATGTCTGGTGCTTGAAGAATTAACACTTCCAGTGTGCCCTTTAGTGATGTGGAAGAGAAAATACATAAACCTCAGCTAAAGGAGGGGATTCACCCTGTTTAATATTAGCTTATAAACACTGGGCTTAATACAAGTAGGTCATCTAGAATCTCTTTAAAAGCTCTCTGAGAAAAACAGGACTGCAAATAGTGGAACATCCTGACCTCACACAATTACTGAAGGTGAGCATGACTGTACTGCTCTTGAATATTATTGCCTCCTTCCTTGACTCTAATCCAAGGGGAGACTAGCCCAGACTAGGGAAAGTTAGGTATCCCAACACAAAAATTTAATTTTAAAGAAATAATAATCTTTTGCTTATGGCCTGAATCGTTATTTGGATTTGAATGCTGTGAAAATGAGAGTCTTCTGCAACTGGATGGATGGACTTAATTTTTCTTCACTGTATGGTCAAAACCTATATTTGTGGGATTCTATGTTTGTTATTCTTTTTAAGTTGTTATTATTGTTGCTTCTTATTTGGAACAACCTAAAAGAGATGTTCAGCTACTTTGGGGAAGCATGGGGTGCAGAGTCAAACTTGCTTTCCCTAAGTTAGTTGAAAGTGATGGGCTCTCATTCCCATGGCAAAGAACATTTCCTTTAGCAGCTGACAAGTTTTTCAAGGTGTTTCTGCACATCCTGTAGGGAAAGCAAATTGTCATCAAAATTGAAAATTCAGAATATGTTTTTTTTTTCCCTGAAGGTCCTTAGGGCTCTTGAAATGCTAAGTAGAAAACTGAGCTCAATGCATATGGAGGAGATTTTCATATTTTAAAAGTCAGACAGAGTGTCAGCCGGCAGATGCAGCAACTCCAGGAATCTTCAAAAAGGCAGAAGCAGAAAAGTTTACTGCTTGTTCGATGGACACATTATTTCAGCCTGTGTTCTGCAGATTGAGAGGCAGATTGCCTAGGGTCAGAGGGTGACCCTGCCCTGCAGCATGAGTATTATTCCTTCTTTTTTTTTTTTTTAAGTGCAGATTTACATTTGGCTGCAACCTGCCTCCTTAATGATGGATCAGCCTTTTGTGCAGGTATAAGCTCTGATTGATGGGGCATGGGGATAGGAGAGGAGAATGGAGAAAACAAGTTTATAAATTTGACATAAGATTTGAATCGCAGCAGGAACTCTGCCAGCCTTCTTAGGCATAAAATTTGACTGGCTGGAGATATGTACTGCATGTGTGATGTTTCAGCACTTATTGCTTTCATTATATCTTTACTTACTCAGTTAACAGACTACTGAACTTGCAAAATCTAGCAGACTGGGGATTATTTTTTAATAAATTTTATGATGGGGGCAGGGGAGAAAGAACTGAAAACCCCAAAATTACGTAACTACATGACAGGACTTGCTCTGAGGTAACTGAATACAATGTACTTGATTTCACTGAACTTAACTTACACTGATTTTCTCTAACTGATGACCTGACACAGTATTCTGGTTTGGGTTTAGCTTTTTTTTTTTCCCCCCTCCTGAATTGGCAGTGTTGACATTTCATGTTTCCCATTATTATTATTCCTTCCCCTTCCTTGTTTTGGGAATTAAATGGCTTATTGACTAAACAGCATTAGAAAACTAAAGTTAATGGGCCAAACTCTTCCCTAGTGCAACTTAATATATTGAGTTCAAGTTACATAGAGATGAATGAGTTCAGGGACTCCTCCAAAGAGAGTTATTTCTGAGGCTTATTCTGAAAGTCCAGAGCTTTGTTGTCATTTCAAAAGAAATTAAATGTTTAAAGAAGCCCAGTGCTTCACATTCAGCTGATATGATGAAACCTGAGAGTACTGACAACAAAAAGGTAAAATCATACCTTTTTAATGGATTAGAACAAATATTTCATTATTATCAAAAATTCATTTAATGATACTCTAGTTTATGTCTATCTATTCCCCGGAGAACTCAAATTGTAAGTGTAACTCACGTGCCCATCTTCTCCATCATTTCATTATTTCATCATTTGTGGTGAGATTTTAAAAGACATGGAGATGTGGTACATAGGGACATAGGTTAGGAGAAAGCTTGGCAGTGCTGGGTTCATGGCTGGACTTGATGATCTCAAAGGTCTTTTCCAACCTGAATGATTCTATGATTTTTTAATTCCATCAATGGCAACTGAGGACAGGGTTGACTTACTGATATGACAAATGTCTCAGGAGCAAGGTAATATTGGGAGGATTGGGCTCCTAAAAATTACCTAAAATGGACTGATCTGGATTGGGCTGAGAGAAAACAGACCCGTATGGCTGTGTCAAAATTAAAAGGTTGTTTCTCACCAGGAGCTAGCACACCCATCTTGTGGTCTTTGTGGAGCTTGTGAAGTGGAGCTTGCTGAGACAGGCTGAATGGCTGGTGCTGGTAACAGCAAAAGGTGGGACTGAGTGGGTGAAGAGGTAAGAGATGCTGGCCAGTCCTGGGTTCATTTGAGCACAAGGAATGAAGCTGGACAGAAGGCTGGGGAAACAAGAGAGTTTGTTCACTCATAGGGTCACTTAATGAGAACAGGCTGGGCATATACTAGATAGTACTACTTAGCCATGGAATAATAGAAACATATAAAATCAGATGGAAAGTGAAACTTACTAGGTAAAACTCCACAAATCAATAGAAGGCAAGGTGTGCTCTTTTCTAAAACTCCATTCTTATCCATTTTTAAAGGAAATACAATGTGCTAACCACCCCTCCACTGTGGTTCTGAAAACCTGATCACCACTGTGGTATTTGAATAACAGAAACTCTCTCTGCTGCACACCCAGCACGTAAAGTCTTTCTCAGGATATTCCTAGAGGGAAAAAGGCAGTTGCCAAGTCAGTTTTGTTCCAGTTCATTAGTGAGCGAAAGTGATTATCCCCTGACAGATGCACTAAAGGTTATGTATAGTTCCTAGATGTCTCAGTCCAGTTTTTAGCAGACAGATGTCCACATTCAGGAAAGATAAAACAAGTCTGACAACATAGTTACTTCCAACAACTTTGCTGAAAATCTTTACAAGCAATGTGGGGCATGGCTGGACATCTGATCAGTCCTCTTCCGTATCGTGGTAGTCCCACTAGCAGAAAATAGATGGTGTATGAGGAATCAGTGCTGTCTTCTGGAAGATGGCATATATTTCTTGGTGGGAAGGAAAGGTTACGTATTTCTCTGTGGCTATCAGTTGAATGTGAACTGCAAGTGACACTTCTGCTTCAAAACAAGAAAAATAGCTCCATTCCCTCCAAAGAGAATTGTGTCAGCAGCAGACCTCTCTATTGCTCCCACTGTTTTCTCAATGCTTCACCTCATCAGACTTCTGGGAGCTGACAAACTATCGGACTGAAAAACAGAACAGGGGTAGGGGAGATTCTAATGCATGAGCAGAGCAATGAAGAGTGTCAATTGCATGCTTGCTATATTTTTTCCAATGACAAGAATGGAATAATATCAGCAAGTAACTAAATCTAGGCATAGCTGGCCAGTTACTTACATTTTCATAAGAAAAAATAGATTACTCTTGGTGTACTTTTTTTCAAAGAAATTTTAAACACTTAAATATGCCAAGTTAAATTGGTGCTTCAAGACCAAACATTCAGGTAAATGTTAGAGAACTACAAGAATATGTTTCTGGGCTGTCCTGGGAAAGAAAGCCAGGGGCTCTCCCACTGCATCCACCAGAAAGAAGGGAAGACTTCCAGTGCTGCCAGAGCAGGTCCAGACCAGGGCATCAAGCATCTCTGCAGGGATGGGACCTTAGTCTAAAAATGGGAATTGGCTCAGTGAAGTCCAAGACTGGGTCAAGCAGGGCTGTGGAAGAGCAGGAGATTGATTTCTATGGCATTGCTTGGACATAGAACTCCCTGCAATGGGGCTGTGGGCCATAAGCAGGAGGCACTGGCCACCAGTAACTCCTAATAGTCCCTCATCTGATTCTCAGCTTCATCCCAAGCCAGAAGGGACATGTTGCTCTAGGACACAAAATAAAACTACACAGACAGTGGAATCTCCAAGGTAAAAAGAGAGAAAGTTTAATTCTGACTCCAACATTTATAGATTCCCAAAAGTGACAGTGGATTAGAGGATGACAGTGCCAGCTCTCCAATGACACTGGAAAAACCAACAGTCCATCAAATTTCTCCTCCTCCAGAAAAGAATGCAAAAACAATAAGTATTTACAGGAAAGTGTGTGAGAAAGTTTGTTACGAGAATGTAAACATCAGAAGGCTTAGAAGAACTTAAAAAACAGGGCGACAGGACAGATGTTCCTTTTTCTGTTGGCACAGTGAAGGTCAGAATTTCATGCACTTGGAGCATCAGGAATTTCGACACTGGTTTGCTTCCAGAACGTGTTCCTGCTATCAACATATATGTAGTTGCACACTAGTTCACTCCTGGGCTCTGTTGTGGCATGTATTTATTAGTCTCCTTAAGGAAGAAACCCAAGCAGAGTTGCCAGCAGAGTTTGCTTATGGGTGTGCTGCATATCAGCAACAAGAGAAAAGAAGTGCTTCATTTGAAATGCAACACTTGGAATAATCCTGCCCTACTTCAAGAGGCCAAAACCAGAAACACAACCACCACAAAAGTGCTCTCATGATGTGCCCTAGGTGTCACACCGCAAAACATTCCCACAGGCAGTAAAACAATCTGTATGATCATAGAACCACAGAATGGTTTGGACTGGAGGGGGATCTTAAGGATCCTCTAGTTCCAACCTCCTCCTCTGCCATGGGCAGGGATCCCTTCCACTACACCAGGTTGCTTCAAGCTCCATCCAACCTGGCCTTGAACATTTCCAGAGATAGGGAAACCAAGACTCCTCTGAGCCAGCACAGTCTGCTACTAAATCCAGCACTTAGAGCTGGAAAACACACACATAAATAATCATATCTTTTGGCCACAGAGTGGTCACTGAAGCTCAGAAGTCGGAAGAATTGACCAGTTGGGATATGGATGGACCACTCTGCAGGGGCCAGATCAAGAGAGGGTAGCTGTGAGTTATATGAACTACCTGACTCAGGGGCAACAGCCCATGGTTCATGCTTTTATCATTTAGTACAGATGTTGCCACAAATGGCAAGTGAAGGACACGCAGAAGTGGCAGCAGAGAGTAAAACAGGAAAATGTCCTTATACAGCTCAGCATCTGCTCCACAGGGAAAGGCCCCATTCTGCTTTACTGGCTGCAGGTGTGTGGCAGTGCAGATGCCCATCACCTCCAGCCAGAACGGTGTCAGAGCACAAGCAATGGCCCTGGATGTTCATCACTGCCTCTTCCAAGCGCTTCGGGACCCTTCAGGGTGAAAAATACTCTTCCTATCTGCCTCTGCAATATATGAGAACCTAGAAATATAAGGTTATTAATATCAGAAAGTGGTATAAAGTGACATTTCTGATTGAAATAGCATCTTTCTTCAATTTTATTGTCAAAAATGTCTCTCCTAAACATTTTTCTCTTTTTTTGCCTCACCTAATTTAGTTATCTAGTTAGACATAGTGGAATCTGAAAAAAATCTTTTTTAATGCCTTTTTCAGAGGCCTTCTGTAATTTTTTCCCTTAGCTTTTTCCTTTTTTTTTTCTCTTTAAACAAATCTTTAATAATTATCTGAAAATGCCTATAGTGGTGCAATAGAGTATGAGATTATTAAACTGATACCACTAATTTCATTAATTGAAAAATAATCTAATTTTTCCTGACAAAAAAATCATACCAAAAACTGGTACATACATATGAATGTACTTATTGCTTGTGCAGAGACATATGTTGCTTAGCTTTAAAATAGTGAGTTTTGTCTTTTAATTTTTGCAGGTTTATGTTTTACTTTTTCTTCACACCCAAGGAGAAAAAAAAGGTTTGTTTATTCCTGTTACAGATAACAGAGATTTTATGTAAAAAAAACCAAGGATGGAACCAAAGTAAAAAACAAACAGAAGTCATCAAAAATTATGAGGCAGGCAAACACATTAATGGTTTCAGCAGGCTGCCAGGATAGAAAAGATAGATTAAAAAGTCATCTTTACTATGCAGAGGAATTTGTTAATTTAATTATACTTAAATTATGTTTGGCACTCATGATACATGTCAGTGGAGTAGTGCTGGAAACCAAAGACTTCATTTTAGCGATACAGTTCTCAGTTATGGACTCCTCTAGTTTCCTATTTGTTTTAGAAAAACAGAAAGGAAAGACCTTTTGGTCACAGTACCTGAGGGAGGAAAAAAGTGTTAAGGTGAAAAAGTCCTTCACTTAAAAGAAGTATTGCTCCTCTGCTTTGGCCTTCTTCTCTTGCAGCACAAGACTGGCTGAGACATCCTTCTACATCCACCTGTAAACCCTGTCCTGCTGTGAAAATGGAAAACACTGCTTCCAGGTGACAATTATTCCAGGTGACTTTATTTATTTATTTATTTATTTATTTATTTATTTATTTATTTATTTATTTATTTACTTACTTATTTGTCTGAGCTGCGCTGTGAGAGAGCATCTGTTTGGATGCTTCCACAGGACCAAGAGTGTTTTAAGTACAGTGAGCTAGAGCAAAATAGCACTTTCTGTTCAGCAGTCCTGAGAAGTTCAGCAGTTGTGGTGTATCATAAAACACAAAAACTTTTGTTTGTCAGTGCTGACTGCTTTGCCTATATAGAGAGAATAAGTGTAGGGTAATAATGATTATATGCATAGTTTCTGCATTTGTCACTTAAAGATGCTCACAGTCTGTATTAATTCTCAAAACGCTAAACTTTTTTTTAAATTATACATTAATTTATAATATTTTAGTTGTAGTTTCTGTAGTTTTTGTAGGTAGCTTCTGGCTGTCTGTACCAGATGTAGAGTCATTGTGTCACCCCAGCCCTGGTGAAGACCCCTTCCTTGAGCTGAGATTATTTAACTTGTACAAAAACTACTTAGTTAATCGTAATAGAGGGCTTTGCTGGGAAAGTTATTAAGTCTGAACTTCTATGTATAAATAATGGCATAGCTGGATGGAGCCCTGAGCTCTGGAGGGAACCCAGCTCTAGAGGAAGGTGTCTGCCCACGGCAGGAGGTTGGAAATAAAGGAGCTTTAAGTTCCTTTCCAAGCCAAACTTTTCTATAAGGGTCCAAAGGAGGCCACGAGGATGGAGAATGGTCTGGGAGTGAAGCCTTAAGAGCTCACTTGGTTTGCTAGACCTGGAGTAGACTGAGGAGACACCTCATTGTTGTCTTCGAGATCCTCATGAGGGGAAGACGAAGGGCCGGTACTGATCTCTTCATTCTTGCCACAGCAATGGGATCTGAAGGAACCGCGGGAGGCTGAGTCAGGGGAGGTTTAGGTTGGATTTCAGGAAAAAGTTTTTCTCCCAGAGGGTGGCTGGGCACTGGAACACGCTGCCCAGGGATGTGGTCACAACACCAAGCCTGTCTGAGTTTAAGAAGCATTTGGGAAATGCTCTCAGACACACGACTCCTACCATGTAGTTGGGGCATTCTGTGCAGGGCCAGGAGCTAGACTCGATGATCCTTCTGGGTCCCTTCAAACTCAGGACACTCTGTGGTGCTGTTGCGAGGCTCCATCCCTCTCCGCCCTCAGGCGGCACAGGAGCCATCCCGCCGGCAGCCGGCCCCGCAGCCACCTCGCCGCTGCCCGCTGCCGCCGCCATGTCGCGCGCCGTGCACCCAGGCGCTGGGGGGGGGGGAGCGGGGGCGGCCGCGGGCCGGCGGCCATTTTGGTCAAGGGCCGGCACCGCTCCTTCCTCCCTTACTCAAGATGGCGGCAGCGGCGCATGCTCGGAGCGCGGCCAGGGAGGCCGGCGCTGCTGCCCACGGGCGCTGAGGGGGCGGGCGGGGAGCAGCAGCGGCGGCGGCCATGGGCGAGACCGAGAGGCTTTATTATGTGTACAGCTGCGACCTGGACATCAACGTGCAGCTGAAGATGTGAGTGAGCGGCGTCGGGGCTCAGAGGGGAACGGTCGCTGCCGCCCTGGGAGGGGGTAGCGGGCCGCCCGCCCCTCGGCGGGGTGCCGTGGTGCCGCAGCCCCGCCGTGCCCGGGGACTGGCGGTGCTGGCTCAGCTCCGGTGCCGCGTCCCGGCCCGCGGGGAGGCGGCGGGCGAGGGGCAGGGCTGGAGCTGTGCTGCGAACGCGTGTCAGGTGTGCCGTGTCCTCAGGTGCTCCAAGGCAGCGATTGTCAGTGCTGGCTCCCAGAGTCTCTCACCTGTCAGAGAATCGCAGATTGGTTTGCGTTACAAAGACCTTTAAAGCCCATCCTGTTACACCCCCTGCTATGGACAGGGACATGTTCCACTATCCCAGGCTGGTCCCAGCCCCGTCCAGCTTGGCCTTTAACGCTCCCAGGTATGGGACAGCCACAGCTTCTCTGAGCAAACTGTGTCCGGGCATCACCACCCTCACAGTAAAGAATTCTTTCCTAATTAATCTAAATCTACTCTGTCTGAAGCCATCCCCCCCTGCCCTGTCACTGCATGTTTCTGTAAATAATCTTGCCTGTTCTTTCCTATAAGTTCCCTTCAGGAATTGGAGGGCCACCGCTGTGTCACCGCTCACTCCTGAGTGTTAAGGGAAGGAGATAAACTGGTGACACTCTTGTTTACATGCTCCTGTGAAAGCGTGGTGTTCTTACTGGGGTGTTCTACTGTAGCAAGATCCAGATGCTGCAGCATGTAAATATATTCCTAACTGAGTGTGTGGAAGCACTTTTGTTGAAGCTGGATTTACCTTACAGTGTTTTAATTTTTCGTTTATTTTTTTAAGTTTCTTTACTTCATCACAGCAGTGAGAAGTTTGAGAAGTAGGAGGGATGTGGCTGACTCTCAAATGTACTGTGCCCAGTGGTGGTGCATTAAAGTATCTTGCACTTTTCTGGCAAACTAACTTGGAGAAGCTTGTTAAGGGTTGTTTAATTTCTGAAAAAGTGATGGTGATGGTAGTGGATGGTGGGCCTGCTCATGACAAGGGTTGGAACTGTATGATTTTTAAGGTCCCTGCCAGCCCACACTGTTCTGTGCCATCAGGAGTCAGATTCATGTGACCTCTTTGATGGTTCATTCCACCAAACAAAATTAAAATTAGCAGTTTTTTTTTTTTTTTTATTTTAACGCATAGAAGTGTGTGTCATCCTTAGAATGTACAGTGTCAGTTCTGTGCAAGTAACTTGTTAATTTACTCTGGAATGCTTTTGTGGAAACAAATAGATTTTTGTTTAGTGGAGGATTGATCTTACATGTTTGCCCATCACCTCAATTATTATTTTTTTTGTTTGTTAGTTTTTGGTTTTGTTTTAACTAGCGCATCCACAGACAGATATCTAATGTGCATGTCTGTTTTCATTGTAGTATAGCTGAAGCCTGAGAAATTCCATCAATTCCTCTTAATAGTAACTGTGCAAAGTGCTGCAGGGCTTTGACCAAATTTTATTTGAACAATCTGCTTAAGTGAACTTTATTTTGTTGTGGATTTGGGAGATGACTGACTTCCAAAACCAGTCATACATTTCATAGATCTTAAAAATTTACTTACCATAGTTGTTTTGGTTTTTATTTTTCCAAATAGTGTTTGAAGCACTCATAATCTGATGTTTGTTTTGTCTATTTTAATAATAGCAGCATATGTCTTCTCATTTATTGTTGCCCTACTTAAGCTCTGTCTGAGAATCCACAGGTTGTACTAGAAAAAGTTGCCTGCATTTAGAAGACAAACAAGTAATTCTTGCCTTCCCTGCTTTTCCCTTCACCCCCGCCTAAATCAGTACAGCAGTACATTCCATGTTTGCTGAGCATTTCACATCCTGAGTTCCTGTCTGGTGTTTGGATTTCGCTACAAGTGGTATTGCAAAGTGAGAATAGCCTCAGTTCTGGGTAATCTAAGTATAAGCTGTGGAAATGCAATAGGATTTCTACTGTGGATAGAATAAATTCTGGTTTACTTATGTTTTCTTCTTTTCCTCCTCCCCTGCCCTCTCCCCCGTAGAGGAAGTCTGGAAGGGAAAAGAGAACAGAAAAGCTACAAAGCTCTCTTAGAAGATCCGATGCTGAAGTTCTCGGGACTGTACCAAGAGACTTGCTCTGACTTGTATGTAACCTGTCAGGTGTTTGCAGAGGGGAAGCCGCTTGCTCTTCCAGTTAGAACTTCCTACAAGGCTTTTAGCACTAGATGGAAGTAAGTTGCTTGCCTTTTATTTCATGTTCTTCATAATTAGTGGGGCACCAAGTATTTGTTTCTGTCAGAAAGATTTGATTCTGTTGTCTTCTGTAAAATGGCTTATGCTTTTTCAAGTGTCTGTGTCTGTATAGTTAGTGTTACCCAGCCAGCACAAAACCAACCTTTTTCTGTAAAGGGTAAGTGATAAAATTGCTACTAGTGTTCTTGGGCATGTCCTGCCACTTCAAGTAACTTCTGGGGCCCGGAGTGATACATTTTCATGCTGTTCACTGACAGCCTGATCCTTGCTACTCAGTCATCAAGCCAGAATATTTTTCTTTTGGGGTATAGCCTTTAATCATGGTGTTTGAATACTTAAAGCCCACAGGAAAATAGTCCATTTGCCCTAAGAAATTTTCATTTAAACTTATAGAGAGTAACTTGAATTGTAAAGCTTTATAACTAATAAATGGTGTTTCTCTGCAGCTGGAATGAATGGCTGAAACTGCCTGTGAAGTATCCAGACTTGCCTCGGAATGCTCAGGTGGCTCTGACCATCTGGGATGTATATGGACCTGGTAAAGCCGTTCCTGTGGGAGGAACAACGGTCTCACTCTTTGGAAAATATGGGTATACTGCTTTTTCTTCTCATTTAAATCTCACCTGTGAATAGTAATGTGGCATGGGTTATGAGAGATAAGTTTTTAAATATTTTCTAAACTAGGTTAACAGTTCCATGTTTGAAAAATCAGATACATAGGTGATTTGCTCCTGATTATTCTGGAGTGTAATTTCACACTTGCTGTAGTGTTGTATAAAATAAGTGCTCTATATAACACCTTTTTTCTTTTTTGTGATGATCTACAAGCTTGGATTTTAAGATGGCAAGTGCTAAAATCACTTCACATCTACACCCTTGTACTGCATGGATGCCAATACTGATTAATTAAAAAAAATTGTTTAATTGGCTTGCAATTAGGTTGTGAATGCACTGTTATTTATAGGGGATAAAATGTCATTCAGTAAATCAGCAATTTTCAAAGTTAATATGCTATGATCCAGTAAGAGAGGTGTTCAGTAAATTTGTGTATGGTAATACTAAGTTGGGAAGGATTACAGTAATAATCTGTGTGGTGAACAATACCTTGAAAGAATCTTACCTAGGTACAAAGGAGACTGAGAAAACAGGTCGTGGTCTAAGGAAAATTAAGAGGCACTGGTACTTCTTTGCAATTGATTGTTATCACATACAGACTGGGGAGCAGCTACCCAGGAAAAGACAGGAACAGACTTGCAGAGTGAATCTTAAATTTTGTGTGGCTCAGCATCATGGTGCTCTTGTAAAATGTGTGAATAATGTTGACCACATAAATGGTTTACAAGTATGTGCATCAGAGACACTTCTGTACCCTTTTCTTTTCCTATCCTTTCCTTCTCCACTCAGCTGGGCTGTATTCTATTCTTTCTAACCAACTTCAGTCAAATTTCTGACTACTGGGAGTCTGTATCATTGAATGTCTAGAAAGTAGGTGGGATGGAGGAAGTGTTATGCCTAGTCAGGCTGAAAAAAAAGAATGTAGGAACATTTTTCTAGTGTGTATATAGTGGTGGAAATTGGGGAGAAATAGCCTGTTTTGTCTTGCTAGTGGATGAGGAGTAAGACTTCACTTAGACTGAAGTGCAGGAAAAGTTTAATCATTAGGAATCTATACCTGGCAAAATAATGGAACAGTTCATATTACGTGCCATCATGCAAAATTTGCAGGATGGCCAGGGTATCAGACCCAGCCAGCACGGATTTAGGAGGGGTAAATCATGTCTAACTAACCTGATCACTTTTTATGACCAGGTAACCCGGCTAGTGGATGCAGGGAAGGCTGTAGATGTTGTTTTTCTGGATTTCAGCAAGGCCTTCGACACTGTATCCCATAGCATACTCTTACACAAGCTAGCTGGCCGTGGTCTGGATAGGAATACCCTTTGCTGGGTTCAGAACTGGCTGGATGGCCGGGCCCAGAGAGTGTTGGTGAATGGTGTCACATCTAGCTGGCAACCAGTCACCAGTGGTGTCCCTCAGGGGTCTGTGTTGGGACCAGTTTTGTTCAATATTTTTATTGATGATATGGATGAGGGCTTAGAGTCTTTTATTAGTAGTTTCGCCGACGATACCAAATTGGGAATGAGTGTAGATCAATTAGAGGGGTGTAGGATTCTTCAGAGGGACTTGGAAAGGCTGGACATATGGACAGAATCAAACGGGATGAGCTTCAATAAGTCCAAGTGCCGAGTATTGCACTTCGGCCATAATAATCCCCTGTACCGATACAAGCTGGGGATGGAGTGGCTGGATAGTGCCCAGGTGGAAAGGGACCTGGGGGTGCTGGTTGACAGTCGATTGAATATGAGCCAGCAGTGTGCCCAGGTAGCCAAGAGGGCCAATGCCATCCTGGCCAGTATCAGAAATGGAGTGGCCAGCAGGAGCAGAGAGGTCATTCTTCCCCTGTACTCGGCACTGGTGAGGCCTCACTTAGAGTATTGCATCCAGTTCTGGGCCCCTCACTTCAGGAGGGACGTCGAGTTACTTGAGCGTGTCCAGAGGAGAGCAACGAAACTAATAAAGGGCTTGGAACACAAGCCATATGAAGAGCGACTGAGGGAGCTGGGGTTGTTCAGCCTGGAGAAAAGGAGACTAAGGGGCGACCTCATCACTCTCTACAACTTCCTGAAGGGTGGCTGTAGTGAGCTGGGGGTCGGCCTCTTTCTCCGGGCGACAACGGATAGAACAAGAGGACACAGTCTCAAGTTGCGTCAAGGTAGATGTAAGTTAGAAGTAAGAAGAAAATACTTCACAGAAAGAGTGGTCAGAAACTGGAATCATTTACCTAGTGAGGTGGTGGAGGCATCATCCCTTGAAGAATTTAAAAAAAGACTGGATGTGGCACTTGCTGCCATGATCTAGTTGAACAGTTAGAACATCGGCTGGACTAGATGATCTTATAGGTCTCTTCCAGTCTTGAAAATTCTGTGATTCTGTGATTCTGTGAAAGCTGCTCTAATGACACTTGAATGCAGAAAGTGACTGTAGAGAAAGGTTGTATCTCTCTCATTGAGGATGCTGCTTGAACAAAAAAGGATGAGATTGCCTTAAGGCAAAAAATTGAACCTGATCAATTGGACTGTGCCCCAAAGACTGCTGGCACTTGTTAAAGCATTAAAGAACAGTACCTGGAAAAAGATAAAAATAAATTTCAATTATAAGTCTTACTTCCAGCATGTGGAACTCAGATGAAATTGATGAAGAGAAACCAACAAAAAATTTTTGTATTTTGTAGTTTTTAAAAGAAAACCCTTGTAGTAATGCTCCATGAAATGGTGTGTAAATTTGAGGTCAGATGGTCTTTCTAATTGTTATTTCTCATTTTTAATGGTTCACTTTTTAAAATATTCCTATCAATTGTATTTACCTGAATTTATTAGAGCAAAGCGATGAGCTCTTGTTGGCAAAGGTAATGAATGCACTTGATTTCTTGGGGCATCTTTGATGGGTGGATCAGCACAAATGTGCAAGGTAAGCAGGGTTTTGCAGAGAAAAGATGTGGTCAGTTACCCTGCAAAATTCTGTTCACTGCACACTTTCAATTATCAATTCAATTTCAAGCATTGGTGGAGAAAGTGGTGTGTGTAGAGTTTTTGGCATTTTTTTTCTTGGTATGTTTTTATTATTATTATTATTTGGCAGCTCAGAAAGCTGCTTTATGGCTATTGACCTTTGGATGCAACTTTGGTAGCTTTTTAGTTCATTTTTTTCATACTGGCAGAGCTAGGGTTACTGTTACAATTTGCAAGTCAAGAGGAATACTTTCTGCTTAATTACAAATGATAAAACTATGAAGGTCGAGCTTTCTCCTTAGTTTGTGTTTGTACCACCCCACTGGCTTTGGGAATTACCCATTTTTCTTCTACTTGCTGAATAAGTTATCTTTGACTTCACAATTTTCTTCTAAACTCCATGTGCCAGTAAAATAAAGGTTGTAGAGAGCACAAGGTGCAAGGCGCTTGTGCAGTAGAGTTCAATTATGCAATTTTGTAGTTTTGACAAAGGAAGCAACTTCATTTTCTTGCAGCTGCTGCTCAACTTTGATTCCTGACAGCTGTATTATATTGAGTTTCCTGAAGTGATTCTGCATTTTTCCCTGCAGTATGTTTCGACAAGGAATGCATGACTTGAAAGTCTGGCCCAATGTAGAAGCTGATGGCTCCGAGCCCACCAAAACTCCAGGGAGAACCAGCAGTACAGTCTCTGAAGATCAAATGAGCCGCTTGGCAAAGGTAATGGAATAGCAAGTAACCTTTAAAATGTATGTGACAAGCATGCACTTCACTGGGGAGAAATGAAGACAGCTTCCAGTGCTGTTTTCTCACATGATAGCTCCCTTCCTTTGGTTATTTAGGTGTTTCACAGGATTTATACAAAGGAGTAAGGCAGATCATACTTAATTGCTTCTGAAGTGTTTTTTAAAAAAACTTCTATTACACATAGCAGTTTGTTGGAACAACTTAAGATTTAAATTCTTTGTAAAGAATTAAAACATGAAAATGCCTTGAAGATGCTTAAAGACAAAATTCCATCAGGTTTAATAAGAGCCTCTCCTAACAGTGACTTGTGAGGATGCCTGAATTTCTTTCAGAGACCATCCCTTATCTTTGAGGCTGTGTGGAGGAGTGTTCAGAAGTGGTGTCATACCTGTACATTAGAAAGAGCTTGAGTAGAACTGCAGAAATTAACCCAAGTTTCATTCATTTAAGCTCATGAATATGTACATTACTATTTTTGCCTCCAAGCTTTTGTGGGCAGAGTGTATTCTTGCCCTCAAAACTACTGAAATTGATCCGAGTGTGTTAGTTACTGGGCTGTTTTACTAGAAGATCTCTGATTATTCAGGTAAGCTTACCCCAAGCTTAGTCCACCTATTCAGTGAGCTTTCTTCTTAATCTTGGTCTCCCAGACTTTATGCAGACCTTTGTGGGACTTGCAATAAAAGACAGAACCATTTTCTCATCTAGAGATTTATGACAGTGATTAACTTTCATTTAAGGGTCTCTGTTTCATTAGTGTAGTTTGCACTGAATTTATAACAGAAAGCTCATTAAAGCCAGTGATGCCCCATTTCTTGATCATAGTAGAATAAATGCCCTCTGGCCTAAGGAGTCTTTGTAAAAAGACGCTAAATATCAACTCTTATTTCCAGTTTGTCTCCTGGTTATATGATGGATGCTCTGGGTTTCTGGGAAAGACTTTGAAAGTGTAGGCCATGCCTTTCATGTTAGTT
Organism: Melospiza georgiana; assembly: GCF_028018845.1. Classification (NCBI taxonomy): domain Eukaryota; kingdom Metazoa; phylum Chordata; class Aves; order Passeriformes; family Passerellidae; genus Melospiza; species Melospiza georgiana. The sequence continues at coordinate 78,234,311 of NC_080465.1, forward strand.
CTGTTATACAGACATTATCACTCACTCTCTCTTGCTCAAAAAGCATAAATAAAATAGAGTACTTCAGTCTTAAAATAGATCATTCTGTTTTAGCCTGTTTTGGCATTTGGAAGATGATGGCCCAAGGCTTCTGAGGAGTAGGAGGGAATTCTTTCAGATCCTATTTGAGAGTTGTAATGGCTAACAGAAAGCTAATAACATCACTGCCCCCATTCTTTTCTTCTGAAAGCTGTTTTGGGAGATGCTAATTTCTGAAAGAGGAGTGTTTTCACTGATGTTTTGTTGGGGTCCTTTTTATAAAACAATTTTACCATCAAATGCTAGGGAAATTAGGGTTTCTGGGTAGTGTGTCTATGGGAGGTTTCATTTGCGCAGCAGAGGAGGTTCTTGCGTCACTCCTAAATAGCTGTTGCTCAAACGCAATCAGCTTCAGTTCTTCTGTGACTTATTGACCAGTTTCTGAATGCCTTCTCATGCTACTCTGTGTGAAGGTATATTTAAATATAGGTAAAAGAGCTAGCACTTAGGTACATACATGGCAAGTTTGTGTGGGCTTTGTTGTTCTTGGTTTGGTGTTTTTCTTCTGTTTGTTGAACAGACTTGTCCTATGTTGTGCTATTGATTGATATTGGTACCAGAGCCCAAGCTAGAGTCTTGCAGATAAGAGGTAGTTTTGGAGAAGAGCTTGGGAAGAATTTTTTCTCCCTCTGAAAGATAACTCCTTTCTTGACATGCTTCTGAGTTTATGTCTGTATGTGTTTCTTATTGATACATAGAATTTGTATAAAACCAGTGAGTAGGTGGTCAAAGAGTTTTACCTTACCTTAAATAATTGATACTGTGGCAAGTCTCCCCTTTCATGTTGAGGTGCCATGTGGTTGTGCTCTCAAAACACATGAATGTTGCTAGTAAAACTGCTACTGATGGAAACACCATGGCTTTGCATTCTGGAGGCATTGTGAATGCACATTTTTTGTGTACTAAGGAATATTAATAGGAAGAGTATTTTAGCATTCTCATACATGAATGACATTAAGAGGTTTCTCCCATGAGTGGTGTGTTAACTTATTCTACTTAAAGTGTTCTTAAGTTCTTTTTGATCCGTTCATTTCTGCTGGCTGAATGAAATTAGGTAATAGTAATGTTGAGATACTATCTAAAAGGATGCATCTTACTTAGTAGCAAATGATAAATGCTTCTTTCCCTGAAGGGGATACTAGCTTCTCTCTTATTTTAAACTGTAATTATTAATTCAAAACAACAAATTCTTCATGTGTATCTATATCCTCACAGATCTTCCAGGTCTTGTATGCAGACCTAATTAATTCCTGTATTAAAACTTTTTTCCTCTATAAGGGAGGTGTAAAGGTTTAAAATATTAATAATTTTCTTCTGAAATACACAAAATAACTTTCATTTTCTTTATTCTCTAGTGCAGTGAACAAGAAAATGAACTAAGAATTTGTGATCAAATTTTTTTCTCCAAGACTTTGATTACACAAACTAGCCCAATATAGTTGTACCTGTACTGTTAAACCATCAGTTTAGTGAGGATTTGAGAACGAATAATGAAACAGTAAAATTGGTACAAACTCTTCAATTCTCTGTCTTCATAATGACTTTTATTTTTAGTGTACCTCTAGTGTTGAGCTATGGAAGGTCTAGGGCACATATCTTACAGATTGTGCAACCTGGACATCTCCCAGTGTATCCCAGTCTTAAATCTTCTGTGTTGGTTTTTTGTACCAATACCATCTCCAGTTCTGTGTGGAAGCAGCAGGCTGATGTTGTGTTTTCCTGCATCCAGTACCTTCATTCCTGCTGTCCTAGGTCTCTCTATTGCCTGTCCCTTAGCTGGGCAAGAAGTGACAGTGTCGCTGTATGGCCTGTTCACATTCAGATGCTCATGAGTGGGCAGGCTAAGCACAGAACAAAGTTAATGAAATAATAACCTTTCCCCTGAGAAGAATAATTTTGAGGGGTCTCTTTGCTGGCCACTTTCTAGACAGATACTAATTTCTTTGGGAGATGAAGGAACTTCATGTCTTCTAGTCTCTCTGCATCTCTTGCATTCTGCAATAATTAATGATTTTTTTGAAGAGTACTTGTTATTTCTTAGCAGCCAAAAAGGCTGTCTTCATATTTGTGTGGTCTTCTTCTGAATAAAAAATTATCATAAAAAATTTCATTATAAATAGTGTTAGTGTATCATACTATACAAGTAGTATGCTCTCATCTTGTCTTCCATTCTTAATGAGTCCTTTAAACAACTATATTGCTATTGCTACAGCTGTTTGTTAACATAGGAATAAAACTTGAGCTTACTAATCGGATGGCTAAAGGAGAAAGCAAACTGTCTATGACTTGCTCTAAGATCTTCAGTTGACCCAGTTATGGTGTCAGTCTGGAAACAGCCTTTTCTGTTAAGGAAAGGCTGACACAGGCAGAAATATTCAGTATAGATAGTTTATGAAATACTTTATTTTTGTTTGTCTTGGTGAGTTTTACTATATGAAACATAGTAATACAAAAATGGGATGTCTTTTTTATGTGACTTTAGTTAAGAAAAAGGTTCCTCTTTTTGCTGTGCTAAAAATGCAAAGGTGATGTGCATGGATAATTATTGTCGTCTTTGCTGAGATTGGTATTTTAGATTGTAGACTTATTTTTTTGGCATGGTTTGGCTGTTGACGAGGTGTGTACTATGTCACTACGTGTCTGCTATACAAGGTGAGTACAGTTTTTTCAGTTCCTTTATTTTTTTTGTCTGATTTCATATTAATATCTCTGTTAGAACTTTGGTGTTCTTTTTCTTGCTCTGAGCAATTTAAATGTTATCATTGTGGTTTTTTTTCATACAGCTCACCAAGTCTCATCGGCAAGGTCACATGGTGAAGGTGGATTGGCTGGACAGACTCACCTTTAGAGAAATAGAAATGATCAATGAGGTAAGTCATTGTAGGGTCAGGTTTGGAATTCTGGGGGTTTTGTCATGCTAATATGAACCTTCACTTCTTTAGGAGACTTAACTGCTTGGTTTTATTTCCTTCAATTGCCAGTGCAAATGGTGAAGGAAAAAGTAATTCTGTGGAAGCTTAAAGTTGATTTTACTTTAGCAATAATAAGAATCACAGAATAGATTGGTTTGGAAGGGACCTTTAAAAGCCATCTAGTCCAGCCCCTCTGCAGTGAGCAGGGACATCTTCAATTGGATCAGGATACTCTGGGCTCTGTCCAGGCTGACCTTGAATGTTTTTGGGGCAGAGGTTTCTACCATCTCGCTGGACAGCCTGTGCCAGGGCCTCAGCACTCTCACAATAAAGTCCTCTCAGTCAGTCCTTGTCTAAAGTCCCTTTCCAGCTCTTCTGCAGGTCCCCTTTAGGCCCTGGAGCCTCCTTTTCTCCAGGCTGAAGAATCCTAGTTCTCCCAGTCTGTCTCAAAAGCAAAGGCACTGCAGCCCTTGGGGCATCTTTGTGGCTCCTGGACTCCCTCCATCAGGGCCACATCTTTTTCCTGTTGAAGCCCCAGAGCTGGATGCAGCTCTGCAGGTGGAGTCTCACAGTACCAGAGGGGCAGAGACCCCCTCCCGTGACCTGCTGAGGGGCAGCTCAGCTCAGAGCTGGTTTTGAGGCAGCCAGTGCACATGGCCAGCTTATGTCCAGCCTTTCATCCAACGTGTACACAGCTGTCTTAGCTGTTTTCAGCTTCAAGTGAACTTGATCATGGAACATAGACTTTATTAATAATTTGGAACAGCTTGAAACAAACACTGTTTTTTAGGCATGACTAACTTATCTCTAGTATTTTAGGTTGTGATGGGGAGCTTTTTAAACATTTGACCTGTTTTTTGGCTTCAGAGCTGTTCAACTTTATTTTTTGAACTTTAGGTGTGGAGAAAAGACATTTGTAGTTTTGAACGAATTTTTTTTAAAAATAAGATAATCTGATAGTTTAATTCCTAAATGAGATTTTAACCCTCATTGATCAAAATCAAACTGTTTAATTTCTTAGACTCATCTTGCATGAAAGAACTCTGGTTTTTCCTGTGCCCTGAGATCTTTGTTGTCTTATTGGTAACCGGAGATTTGGAAGTGAGATTTTTTTTTAACTAAAATCTGTGGTTTTATAAGCCTCTATAAATATTTTGATGTTTTTTAGAAATTAGCCTATCATCTTTTTTATCCTATTTTTTCCCTTTAGCGTTTTCTTTATCACTGACAGTAAAAATACAGTGAAATAAAATTTTTTAGACCTGTGCTTTAAACAGCCACTTTGTCCATGGTGGAAAGTAAAGCCGGTATGAATGCATTAAATGAACTGAAATTACATTACTCATTGTTAAACTTCTTGCTTGTTTCTCACCCAGATTTTAAAGTTCTAGGCACTTTTTCTAGGTAGAGCATTTAAAAAATGCATACATGAGCAAATCTTCCTCTGAAGATGAATAAGCTGCAAATCTAATCTTGTAGTACAAGTTTATTCTGTCTCTTTTATGGTGTTGGTTTAAAAAAATTATTTGTTTTTCCTATATCTTCTGGTTTTTACTTTGATGTGCATAATTATAGGTAATGATTTAGACAAAAAAGCAAACACCAATTACCCACTGGTCATCTTATTACTCTGCATTGCATTTTTTATACCTTTAGCCCGCAGCTGGAAGCTGCTGATGAGGACAGGTTTTTGTCTGTTAAGTGTGAATATGTGTCACAAAGTGGGAATGTGAGGTAGTAAGAGTGTCAGGAAGGAGGTGATATGGTCTCAAGTAGTTCTATGAAATGATTAACTAAATAATTGCTGCAACAGCTGATAACCTAATTAATCAGTTACAGCACAAAGGAAGTAGGGTAATTGCTGTACTGAGAATGCTGAAGATTGATGCCCTGCAAAAAATGATACACATCTGTGGTGGCTCTTTCCTCAGAGGGAGAAACGAAGCTCCAATTTTATGTACCTGATGATTGAATTCCGTTGCGTCAAGTGCGATGATAAAGAATATGGAATAGTTTACTACGAAAAGGTATGTGCCCTGCAGGCTTTATGGTTGTCTTTAAAAAGCAGCATATGCACCTAAAATGAATGGGGTTTTCTGCTGAGATGAAATATTCTGCTGCAGTAGAGCAGCAGACAGCTGTCAGTGGCAACTGTTTATGTACATACAAATCAGATACTATAGATGCAACATGATTGCAGATGTCAGTCATTTGTGTAATAGAGTTCAGGATTACAGAATTTAACAAGTGTGAGTGATTAAAAACTTTCTGATTTATAGTTCCTTCAGTCATCCAGCAGTACTTTCCAAGTAGCTGTATGTAAAATTATGACTGAGATCTGGAGGATATGTACCTGTATTGAGTGTTAACTTTATAGAAGATGAGTTATTAAAACTTCGCACAGGAGCTCTGCTGGTAAACATTTTCTGTAAAATGAGCAAATATAGAAGTTTAGTCTTTCATACTGAAAATGCTGTGGAGCAATTAAATAAAAGACTTCTAGGTTGAAATGTCTCGCATCTTTCCTTGCTGTTTATGCAACAGATTTGCAAAGCACCACCTTCAGTACTTTTCTAAAGTTAAAATTTAATGGGATGGAGGATTGACAGTGAGCTTTACAGACCCCAGTGTGGTATTGGAAGACATTATCACTCTGTGTATTGTGGAAAGACCCACTGAGATGGAAAAAGCAATTTATCTATAATCTGTTTTCAAATAAAATTGTTTCTTAGATATTTCATCATGTTTCGATTCATAAGAAGTCAGAAAGTTACTGAATAATGCAGCTTTATTGGAAAGACATAGATATTAGGAAAAGAAACCGGTGTGCTCTTGAGGCCAGACGCACTAACTTTAAGCAGCATTTATTCTGAGAATTTTAAAAAGCTTAATTCATTACACAGAATGTTAACATAATGCAAAATGGATTGTATTTCTGTGTATATGGCTATTACTGGTTGGCCTGGCCTGAAAGAGCTGTGATCTAACTTAAATTTTTGAAGAAGGCAGTGAAAAATACAGCAATAAATAACAAAAAGCAGGATTAAAAAAAATAAAAGAGAAAACAGGTCAGGATCTGCTTCAGCTATTTGATGTATTGGAAGACTTGGAGTTTTTTGGCTTTCAGGAGTGTTTTCTGAGGTCAGTGTTTGGTTGGAGCTTTTTATTTGGTTTTGTGGGGGGACAGTTGATTTTGTGACTTTGTTTTTCTTTTAATTTAGTTTCTTGGTAAATTTTGGTATTATGGATGAAAGTGGGTATTATGCAGCTGTCTAGGTTAGCTGCCTAGCATTTCTTTTTTGGGGACTGTAGTTGACAGTGAGACCTCTCCACCTGTTCTAAATTTTTTTGCCTTTAGAATACCTTTTTTTACAGTACTTCTGTACGCTTATCCTAAAACTAGCAGTTATAGAGGACTGTGCTGTTGCAAAACTTTCTTGTGTTACAAATCACAACAAAATCTACAATGTGTCAGATTTCCCCATGAACAAAATAATGTTATTTACTTCTGTGGAAATAAAGGAAATACTTGTCTGGAGAGCATTAACAGGATGTGATGAAAATATTGAAACTTTTTACTAACAGCTAGCTCTTTACATGAGAACATGCTGAACCTTTCACAGGTGCAAACATATGTGGCTCTGTGTCCTCTTGGCTCTTTTCTTCTTATAAATGAGCATGGCGTTCCTAAAAATGACTTCTCTCCGTTACCTCCAACAACCTGCCATTATGGATTAATTATTCCTGATTTACACACATGACTTCTTTTTTATTCCATCATTGTGGTGTTATAGATGTGCACAATACAGGAAAGAAGATTCAGACTCCGAGCATGCATCTTTCTTTTAACAGATGTTTCTGAAGCATATTAAAAGTGCATGGAGCAGAATAACTATGAATTGGCTGCTCTTGCAGAAATTAAGTAATTGAATGTGTAATAGTACATGTTAGAGCTGTAACTAACTGCGGTTTGAAGGATTTGTTGTTACAAAGTAGCTTTCCAACAAGTTCTTGACCCTTTTCTGACAGCAGTGGGAAATGGTACATAAATTAGTGACTGTTTTCTCAGTTTTGTCATGCTTCCAATTACCGTCTGCAGTCTGTGTGTCGGCCATCGCCAATCCGGCGCATCGAGCATAATGAAAGAAGGTTCTGTTGTCACCTGCTTGTGACCGATAGTCAAAGTGGAGATTACTTGTCACAGTTTTGTTGATATATTTGTTTTCAAGTGTTTAGGAAGAACTAGCCTGTTAAGCAGCGACTGATAGGATTTGGGGTTCTTTGACTCGACATTCAATTACAATGAAGTGAGGTGGCGGTGTCTCCTTCCATGTTCTGTGTTAACTTCATTTAAATACAGTGTTCAAGACATGAGGGATAGGGTCTGCTGGTAATGACAGCATCACTTTTGATTCTCCATTTAGGCAGAAATTCTGAGTGACTTACCAAGTACAAATAACACCAGCATTTATCACTAATGTATTTTTGTGCAGGTTTCAAGTGAAACATGTCTTTGAGTAAATGATTGCACTGCTGCATCCATTTCATTAAAAAAGATAAATAAATTTGATTATCAGAGATCTTTCATGAATTTAAAGAAAGAAGTACTGTCTACACCAGTAGTTGTCTTTCCTTTTGTTTTTGTTGGTGAGATGTTGGTTCACATTGGTGTTACTTTAAATGGTTAAAAAATAAGATAAATAGAACCTCCTTATTTATTTGTGCTCTGAAACTGGTTTTCAGGCAAGTACGGAGGTATGTTGCTGGTTTGGAAAAAACTGCAAATTTTGTGGACTGTCTTAAATGAACTCTAATATTTGTATAAAGTCACCCACACTGACCTTAGTGTAGTGAAATATCTACAAAGCTCTGTAACACAGCAGTTGAAAGCCAGTTAGTGCTGTTTAGCATTGATGTTGCTTTTGTTTCATGGCGGCAAAGTAGCAGGTCATCTCAGGTTCTGCCTGTGCTGGGAAGTGTTAGCAGCCAAGAGGAGCAGATTCACTGAGGGAAGAGGCTGCTGAAGGCCCAGTGTCTGCCCTGTGTTCTTGTACTCTGGTCTGTCTTTCATCACATCCCACGTGGTTGTTGGCAGTTAGAGGATGTCAGGGATTTCTGAGATTTCCGTGACGTGGACTAAAGCTGTCTATACGGGCATGATCAGGAAAGACACTTCAAAAGTATGCACTTGGCCAAATTCAAGTGCTAATTTGGGCACTGGTTTGGTTTAGTAAGTTTGTATGGTCAGGGTTGTGGTGCTGCATGTGTTGCTCTCAAGGTATAATGGAGAATTACAGAAGGGTAGTAAAACAGCTGACATCCTTCACGGGACAGCTAATGTCATTCTGCCTTCTTGAGTATTTCACTAAGCAGTCTGTTTCAAAATGTTTGCTCCTGACACTGTTACTTGTCCCATGAATGCTTGGAAAAACTTGATTTCATGGCAAGTTTTGGTTGGGCTTAAGGCTTTGTTCTGTCATGCAGTGAAACACTGGGAATGGTTTTCCTGGTAGTTGAACTGAATAGCTAGAACTTGTCAGCTTCACTCTACAGCATGATCTGACTACATTCAAAGAGTTTTAAATAAACAGTCATTATCATGATTCTTTTGAAAGGTTCCAAAAGGGGTTGCCAGCAATGAGTGTACAAATCATTCTTTTTACATTAGTCTTGGGGGAAAAAACTCCATAACTTCATTTATAAACATTTTGACATGACACACTGGAAGGCTTTTTTGTTGTTGTTGTTGTTTTGTAAGTAAGCAAAATTTAGACATTAGTGCTTTTGTCATTCTCATCCTAGGGAGTTTTGAATTTTTAATATCTCTCAGAGACTTCTAATTGTGGGGTAAGTGCTCCACTTCACCAGGCTGAAACCTTTCCTTTTTCAGTTAATGTATGTGATTTTATATTTTTTTCACTGAGGAAAAAATACAGCAATGGGTGCTCCTACTGCTTATCCCTAGAGAATCCTCATGGGACCTGGATACTCTGAAGAGTTTGAATGCTTGTTAGTAGCGAGTTAGTAGCTTGTTGCTTCTGAATCCCCTCCAGTGTCAAGTTTTTCATACAGGGTTTTTGTGTGAAGGTTCTAAACAGACTTGTCACTGAGAGATTGGAATCTTGTGTTTCTATAAAGGCAAAGTCAGATTGCAGCCTTAGAGTTTAGAATTGGAAGGTAAGAAATATCTTACAGGTGTATAGAAGTCAGTCTGTCATCAGATGTGTTTATAAGAAGGATTCCACCAACCTGCAACAATTTCATTGTTTTTTATATCATTTGACTCTATGACATGATCTGAACATTCTGCCTGGTGAGATGGCAGAGGCTTAGTTCAGTGTGAATGCTGATCTGTCACTGTGACTCCAGCCCAGTTCAGTCTACTGTTAGTGATGCAGCATATTTTGTTATTATGGAAATACTTTGATGTTGTTATTTCTGTGCAGTGAAGTCAGAGCTAAGTTCATTATTTAGGCAATATGCTTTTAGAGCAGAGATACTGTAAGCAAATGTCATCTTTGCCTCTTCAGTGTTTGTGTGCATGCTTTTGTTTTTCAAAGACTAATGAGAAAAGCAACCTGCTCACATTCTTGGACCATCATCAGCCACAGGCAGACTGTGTGTTTATTTCCCTTAACTAGGAAGGATATGTGTATTCTTACTGCTTTTACTTTGACTTTTGTCAAAATTGTTACTTCAGAAATGCATAGGACACTAGTAAATGCAATTTAAAATGTCTTTTTAAAGAAGCATTTTAATAATAAGAGATATTTTACTGTAGCCAGCAACACAAAATGTATGTAGTAGGAAAAAAAAAGTTTCTCCTGTGTGGTTAATGGCAATTTTAAACTCATGTATCTTGTTAGTGACAAATGATTCTCCCCCTTGAAACAACCTCTCCTTTCAAAGTTACCTCTTAAAAGTATTAAAAAATAGCTACCCCAAAGGGCATATGTGACTGGAAAAGTAGGGAAAAAAAGAGGATGGGGGCAGAAAGAAACCTGAGCAAGTTACCTCAAAACTTAGTTACTATGGGAAATGTTGGTATGTCAAAAAAATTTTATTCTGATCTCAAATTTACAGCAAAATAAATGAAAACAGACTCAATATAAATATGGCAGAGCACATGTCATGCTGAGTTTGTTTTGTTCTGAGTTTGACTGTTTTATTCTGTATTTTAAATGAAATGTTGTTTCATAGCTTTTATTAATATTAGTTACCTTCAGGAACCCCTTGTATTATGAAGTACAAAAGCAGTACATTGCTGTGTGTCTCGAAGACAGAGTTGCTACTTTTGTAATGCGGTGGCAGGCTTTTAATTTTTTTTGTGTCTGGTTCAAACAGGAATCTTGTAGCTTTTCCCTTCCTTATTTAAACAGCATATATTAGACTCTAAGCATGTAGAACCTCTGAGAGATAAGGTTACATGCATCTTTCTGTTGAACTTTTAAAGTGTTGAACTTTTAGGAGGTGGTTTCAGCAACGTGGTGTTTTTTTCTGGAAAACTGTGTGGGTTTGGTGGAAATAGAGAGTCTTGTTTTGTTTCTCTTCATGCTTCCAGAGGACACATGACAATAATGGCAAATTTCTCCACTCACCTGTGTGGCATCACAGTAGTGAGCTGTCAAGCTGTGTCTCCTCTGGTTAACTTACATCTGTCTTGCCAAATCGCTTGTCATCTGGGAAAAAGACAAGAAAAATAATCTGTTTATTGTTTTATTTTTCCCCTTAAAACTGTCAGCAGTTGAATCATTCTTCTACTGTAGTAGAGTTCATAATGCATTAATGTGATACATTTTCTCCCTAAAACTTGAAATGTTTAATATGCCTTCAACTTTTTGTCATTCAGGATGGTGATGAGTCATCTCCAATTTTAACAAGTCCTGAAATTGTTAAGATTCCTGATCCCCAGATGTCTATGGTAAGCATGCTACATGTGGTGCCATCTGTATTACAGAGTTACTGTTGAACTTTTCATAAATGTAGATGAAAGCTTGCCATCTTAAATATTTTAAAATTCCAGTGGCAAGATATATTTAACCAGTTGAGAAGTATCAGTGGGTTTGAATTTTGTATTTTTTTTTCTATTTCAGCTGCTGCTAGATTAAAATACAAGGATTGATTTAATGCTTATGTTCACCTCCTTCTTTCCATGCATAATGTGCTTGCTTCTGAGGTGTAAGAAAGCAGAGAAGGGGGATTGTTGGCAAAAGAGGTTAGAGGGTGGGAGGATAAGAGGGAGCTGAAGAAGAGGAATGTAGAATTTAGTGACTGGTGCAATAACTCTTGGTCGCTTCCTCTGTTAAAACATTTTCTCCCTACACTCTCTTGTATGTTGTCTTTCATGTAGACAGTGCCTAAGTACAGTTCTAGAAAAGATTTCCATTATTGTGGATGCCAATTCAGTGGGACTGGTATTGGCAGCTTTGGGAACCTTAATGTAAGTGGGCTTGTACTGGCAACCCTGTTTGAGCACCGTGTAATCTAACACTGCAATAGCAAGTCTGACAATGCTGGAAACTGCCTTGGCTGCTGAAAGCTCGTTGGCACTGTGGCTCCTATTGTGGCTCCTACTGTTGCTAACATGGTATTAACAGTGGGACAAGTTTTTGAGATGTTTTTTCTTGCATACAAAGCTTTATGCTGCAAACATCATCCTAAAGAAAATGTTTATGGAGTGTTTAGCACGTATGAGTGCTGTCAATCATGGATGTGTTGACTGAAACGCTTACATCTTGCAGCAATTCACCGAAAGGCAAGGTAGGGTTTGTTAATGCTAAGTCAGAAACTGAAACAGACTCTCAAAACTCCCAACAATCCTCCAGGCATTATTAAAGGAATTTTTTTGTAAAATAAACAAACAAAAAATGCCAGAAGATGCTGTACTTTCAGATTTGAATTTTCATTTTCATGCATTTTTCAAGAGACTGGTGAGTCTTCTCTGGATGGTTTTGCTTCAATAGTAATATTCTCTGAAATTTAGTATTTATAAACATTGACTTACCCTCTGCGTTTAGGAGAACTTAGTAGAAAGCAAACATCACAAACTTGCTCGAAGTTTAAGAAGTGGACCTTCTGATCATGACCTGAAGCCTAATGCAACTACACGAGACCAGCTTAATGTAAGTCAGTCATATGATGGCTAAGTTCAGTTTTATTAGGTAGGTTGGTAATAATATATGGTTTAAGGAAAGTACAGTTAATTTTAGTTTATAGAAAATCATGAGTTAAATGTTTCAGGGTGCTTAGATAGAAGAGTCCATCTCAGAAAGGAACATAAGGTGCTTGTTCTTTTTTTTTTAACCATTTAGGGGGGTTAAGAATGTGTATTTTGTGCATGTCATGTAGGTGTGAGTGGTACACATAAAGCAACTGTGTTTGCCTGCACTGTCAATTCAATCAACCATGTAACTGAGAAGCATCACCATGATACCATAGCTTTGTGTTGTTGGAAAGCTTTTTTTTTTCCCTAGCTATTTTTGTGTTGTCAGTGTTGTGCTTTCTCACAGTATACTGTCTTAACTTGTTGATTTTGCCTGTTTTTAAACTTGCTTTCTGACTGTATCAAATAGATCATAGTGAGTTATCCACCAACCAAGCAACTAACGTATGAGGAACAGGATTTGGTGTGGAAGTTCAGATATTACCTTACTCATCAGGAGAAGGTAAGTTGAGTTGTTAAATGCTTTGGGCTGGAAAATACTTCGTCCCTTATCAGTAAGCTTTTCCAAGTCCGTGCTTACGTAAATATAATCTGAATCTATTTCTACCTTTGTGTGAGACATTAGTTTCTGAAATAATTTCCTTTGGCTAGCTTTCTACTGATGAATTGTCCACTCCCCTGTTTAGGCCTTGACAAAATTCCTGAAGTGTGTCAACTGGGATCTACCTCAAGAGGCAAAGCAAGCCCTGGAGCTGCTGGGCAAGTGGAAGCCCATGGATGTGGAAGATTCTCTGGAGCTTCTGTCATCTCACTTCACCAACCCAACGGTGCGGCGCTACGCTGTCGCCAGGCTTCAGCAGGCTGATGATGAGGTATTCACTGCTCTGTTGGTACATGGAAAAGTCAGCTGGTCCCAGGATTTTTGATCTCATTGAGTCCTTGGAATGTTTGCTATTTTTCACGACATTTTCCTGAATATTGGTAAAGGAAAACAAAAGATTATTCACTGTGTTGCTATTTATTGTAAGGTTTTTCGGAAGCAGTCTTTACATAATTAAGTGTCACACATTAGTAGTTGTCTTAGCATGAACTGCCAATAGTAGCTGGTTTTGTTAAACAAGGTAAAACAGCTCTCACCAAAAACCAGTGATAAATTTGGAGTCTTAACCTGCAGAAGTGCTCTGAACTTAAATAGTAAATGGAAGGATTTTCAGCAGATCCATCTGGTGAATTCAGTATATCATCATACTCTTTTGCTAAAGAAAATGAGTCGATTATCTGTGGAAATGAGGTCTTTCTAATTGTGTACTGATTAGAATGTGATGAGCTGTGATTATAAATAGAGCCCACTTAATAGAATCTAATATGTTAAATATCAATGATTTATGTATTTTATTTTGACAGTTTAAAAAAATGCAAACCCAGGTTTGAATGTATTACCATAACTCTTGATTCTTTGGAAATCAAAGGAATTTAAAATAGGGAGCATTAATAAATTGTATTTTTTCAAGCCTACTTCAATAGCCTAGGTCATACTGCTGTGACATTAAAGATGTACCTTTTACAAAGTATTGGAAGGTAAGTAAACAGAAGAAGTTGAACAGTAAAGGCAACGAGCTGATTTTAGACAGTAAGTGGTTAAAAATCTGTTCTTTAATCTAAAACAGATTAGATATGTGGTTTTTTTTCTCTTAGATCACCAGCTACACAAAGAATGAAAAAAATAGTCCATGAGAGAAGAGAGAATTTCCATTCTTGATACCATAGTACAATTTATGTTTGAATTTTCAGTTTTCTTCTTTTGAGACACAAATTGAAAGCTTTATTCTGTGAATGCTGGAAGCAATTAGGGCAACTTAACTAAAGAGAATTTTAACATAGCAATTGCACCTGAATATTCACTAAATTAGTACTTACTGTCTTTGAGTAGCAAAGAATAGTAGAATGATAATGCACTATCTTTTGGGAGTCAAACTGCATCCAGCACCAGTGTTGCTATGGTACATTGCTTGTTTAGGGAGGCTTCCATTTCTATGTTATTAGAGGTCACTAAATCCTGACTAAGTTTATCTGTAAATTACAATTTTGTAAACAGAAGGAGTTCTAGTTTTCTTTGACTGACACCCTTCTTTCACTTGGATTTTTTTTCCCCCTAAGGATTTGCTGATGTACCTGCTGCAGTTAGTCCAAGCATTGAAATACGAAAACTTCGATGGCATAAAGAATGGCCTGGAGCCTAGCAAGAGGGACAGTCAAGGTTCCATGTCAGAAGCTATGACAACATCTGGATCTAATGCTTCAGAAATTGACAGGTAAGAAGCTTAGACTTCCAGCAGAAAGGCAGAAACATGTAATATTCTAAGATATCAAGTTGTTTCTTCTTTTTAGGGGAGCTTTGCATATTCATCACGTTATTTTATAATCTGAACATTAAAAAAAAACCCCAAGAATAAAATCAAACCTAACAAATCTGGAGCATTAATGAAATGTGCTTTCTGATTATACATAGTTTACAGAGCAAACAGTGTTAAAGTTGTGGCCTTTGCTCTTACTACACAAAAGGAAGAAAACGTCTGTAGAGCAGGAAAATCACTGCTCTTTTTTCCTTCTATATTTGCAAAAGTTAAGATGTCTTCATTGAAGTTATGTGAGGTTCCACTCCCTGCTTTCCTCACAGAATGTGGATCTAAAAGTCCAGTCAATTTGAAGTGAAAAGAAATTTCATTCTGCTTCTGCAAAAGAAGGTGTAGACTTGTGGAAACAAGCCTTGCAGGAATCCAAAAGAAAGACTGAAGTAGCTAATAAAGTATTAAGCAAAGTGCAAATGAACTTGGTAACCAAAGTCTTCTGTGAATATTTGTTAACAGACTTTTAGAATTTTCAGTCATAAGCTTCTAATGACTTGTAACACAAGGGTGTATTTTTTGATCGTTCTGCAAAGCCGTAAAAGTGGGTGTTGTGGGAAGGGTGGTGTATTTTGAGGCTCAAATGATACTTAGATCTTAGGAGAGCTATTTAATTACTTCTTTTCAGGTAAATTTACCATCTGAAAACTTTTCCTTGCAAATAAGCAATCTGTGTAGTTTCATTCCAAAGACTAGTGCTTGCAGGTGTTGTGTATCAGCAGTTTCATCCTAGAACATTTGAGAAAGCTCCTGGAAATGCAGACTTGTTGAATTCATATCTATGTCTGCTTATTTTGAATGGAAGATTTAATAAAATGCAAAGTTTGTTTGAGTGAATGTCCTTCACAGGCATAAACTGTCTAGCTCTCCAGGCACAGATTTTTGCTGTTTTCAGGAACTGCAGCTGTCAAAGTTGCTGTTCATGCAGTTTGTTCTGAAACAAGATTGGGATGCTACCTTCAAAGAAAGGTAGCAAAGAAACTCTTCCAGTTTTCTGAATTTATTATGCTGTGGAAGTGAAATTCATTGTGATTTCCATGCATGCTCCCTGGCCCCTAAGCAAGAACCTTGAATCATACCAGTTACGTGCTTTCCTTTGTGTAGTTCCCAGATTATGAGTCCTATTCCACCTGTTTCCTCTCCACCTCTTACTTCTAAGACAAAAGAGCTTGCAGAAAATGAAAACCTTGATGTAAGTCACATGATTTACTTTCTATTTATTGTACCTTTCTAGTGACCTGGTACTGTTTCTTGCTTTTGTGTTAGAATATTTGAATCCTGTGGGTAAATCTCACTGAATATTTAAAGTGCCCAAAGAATATAGATTTAAAGTAAATGCTAAGAAAATAGCAATGACTTAACTGAATTTTTTTACAGAGTGTCTCTTTATGTCCTTGATCACAGTATGCAAAGCTGGGGGCCTGGAAATTGAAATTAAAGTATTCTTCTGTAAAAGAGAAAATTATTATGTGATAGCAAAGGCTATCACATACTGATTGGACACTGAAAACTGCATGTGTTCAGGGTGTTCTAAAACAGTCTTGTAATACAAAACAGTTATCCAGATATTTCAATCCCTGCAGTCTCTTCTTTCGTATTCTTTGACATGTCATCTTTTTTGAACCTAAGTGAGACACTGTCTTGGTTTACTTCTGCCAAGGACTATATTCAGTTTATGCCAAAAGTAGACAAATAATAGGAATGGGACTGAAAGAAGGGAAAGATAGAAGGTAAAGACATTTTGAAGGAATCTGATTTTCGTCTGATATGCTGATTAATTGGTCTTTGAACTAATGATCCATTCCCTGTTGCAAATTGTCCTATTTGAGTCTTAATACTGCATAGGAAATAAACCTCAAATTGAGCATATCAGTAAAGGTACACAGATTTCTTGCTATCTGGACTATAAAATCTGAAGGAAGCATGTAAATGTTATGTATCCTATACAAATTTGTTTTCTTGAAATCTAGAATATCTTCAAGATTGTTAGATGCTCTGGATACAAAACCAAGTGGGAAATCTTAATGTGAGTTGAATGGTATGGCATTGATAGCAAGATGCAAATGCATAGAAGGAAAGAGTAACATATTATAAGTAGAAATTACATTAAAGGTTTCTTTTTGGAGAACATGATGTGCTTTTTATATATTGGTAACTACATTACTGGAGTAGCAGACCACCTGCTTTTTAGTAGTGTTGCTGGATTGGATTCAGATTTTAGAAGGAGATATATCTCTCACAACTCTTACATTTACTTGGTGTTTTTCCTTAACTTTGTCTCTCTCTCAGATGCTTAGATTTCTTTGTAACCTAAGTTTTTTTTTGCTCTTCTTAAATCCCTTCCAGCAAGACCTTTGCACTTTCTTGATATCACGGGCATGCAAAAATTCCACGTTGGCAAACTACTTGTACTGGTATGTTAGAAACTGTATATTTATAATGTATTAAGATGTAATTGAAATCAAAGCTATAATGCCCAGAAGGATGCTCATGAAAAGATGACCTGTCTTGAGAGCTTCAGAGTCTCAGTTTTTCTCCGGGTAAAGTAGTAGATTTAAAACAATAGGCATTTAAACATAGTAATTTATAAATGGAGGCTAATGAAATGTAGAAATACGCATTACTGTTAGACTAAGGAAGGTAATGTCTAGAACATTACGTACAATGTCACAAAAAGCAGCCAGTGTTAAAAGTTGTCATTCAAGTTATTTATGGTTTTGGGGAGAGATTAAGTTCACCTTTGCTCTGCTTTGCTGTTTGTGTGGTTGTAATTTTTGTGCGTATAATCTTTGACAGTGTTGGCTAGAATACTGAACTTATGCACTTAAATATTAATCAAAGGTGTATGTTAAGAAGATTCATAAAGGAGTTTTTTTTTAATTGTAACCTAATTTTAGTTTCATTCCATTTATGGTTATGAGCACAAACAAAATGTCATTGCAGATATGTGCAATCTTAAGGGGGAAATTTGGTTGTAAATATTAGTTCATCTATACTCTAGAGAGGTAGGATTGCTTAGTTCAGGATCTTGTCTCAGCTCAGTGCATTAGAAGTAAAATTAGATGTCTAGAGTAGTAATCTGCAAGCCTTCTGAACAAGTATGTGCATGTAGGAATTTTCTCATTTGAAGCCAGCTGAGATGATAGAGCTGTACTGTGTGAAAGTGTGAGTCTGTGTGTGTATTAGTGTACAAACATCTGCATATATACAACACTCACAGCTATTTACTTGCATGTACTTAGTATTTTAAAAGGAAGACCTTAGGTGCCTTTTATGTGTCTAAACCCAAGTCATATGATTCTCATTTGTAACCTTTGTAGCTGCATCAAATAACCAAAAATACTAAACATATGATCATATTTTAGTGTGCTAAGAGCATTAACCATAGATAATGTGAATTGGGAACTAAATGTGATATATGATGTAAAATATAATCAACAGTTTTTATAAAATTTTTGCAAGAAACCTGTAAACTATGCTCAGAGAGTCCATTTATAACTTTCTAAGTTTTATTGTGTAATTATTCTTATTAGGTTGAATTTTAAGATACTTAACTAAATTACTTTTGTACATTTGCAAGCAATAGTTACTTCTGTTGCGGTGGCCAAAGATAATGTTCAGCTTCATTAAAAATTGCTATTAAATATAAATTATTAAAATAATTGTAGTCTGAATTGGTGGGAGTAGAAACCAAGTGCTTGACCTAGTCAAATATTCTTAAATAAGGTGTTGTTATCTTAGCTTTCTTCTATCACCTTGATAGAAACTGTTCTCTTACATTTCAGCAACATCTCAGAAAGTTTAAATGTCCGTAACTCTGTGGAGTTTTTTGACTTAGGACTTAAAAAAAATAAATTCAACAAAACGAATAAGAAAAGTCCACCAAACCAAAAACCCTAGTCAATTTATTCTTTGTTTGCTTTCCAGACATGTCAATTTCTCAGTGACAAAATACAAATGTTGCAGCCACTGTATGAGGTGACGTAGCCATAAATCCTCATGGCTGCTGATCAATTGTATGTTTCAACTATCCAGACACAGCATGCAACTAAAATAATCAATGGAAAAAGTACAATAACCCTTGAAAATGGAACCTTCTGCATAGTCACTTGTCATTGTAAAGCTATCCTGTCCTTTAACAGTGGCTCAGAAGTCAGTGCTACTGCTTTTTCTGTCTCCTCTTTGGACATACGAGACACCTACCCAAGTATGAACCATTACTCTTACTCCTTGCTTCGAATAACTTTGAGAAACTGTCCAGGGCTTTTTAACAAATGAAGATGAAAATGGCACGTTTCAATTCATTACTTCTCCTTTTCCTTCAAGTTTACATGCAGACTTTGGACTTACTTTTATAAACACATTTGTGCGAGAACAGTCTATAACATGCATTAGCAAGACCCTAGGAAGAATCTTTAGTTACAGATTTCATTGGGGTTGTACACCTGGAATAAGTTATATATGCCTTATTCTAGTGGATGTAATACACTGTGTATTTATAAATAAGACTACTCAAATTTGGTCAGCTGCAAATGACAGACCTCTAGTCTTGTCTCACAGTTATTCTGTCATGAAGAGATTCTGTTCAATTACATAAGGAAGGTGTAATTCTTGCTGACGTGTAATGTCCAAGGGACTGTCTTGAAGTAGTCACTTTTGAATCCAAATGCAGTGTTTGAAAATTTACTGAGATGCTAATTTCTTTTTTTTTTAATACTATTTATTATGCTTTTACTTTGTTATATTTTTATTGAATGTTTTTGCTGGGTAGTACTAGGAGATACATTGACCAACAGAAAGCAGATATGTACATAGCTTTCAGTTAATAGCTACTCTTTGCTTGTCAGTGCTGCAAGTAGAAATTTAAATAAAAGCACTCCAAATGACTGCTTAACATGAAAATAAATTTTCAGTGTAGGTGTTCCAGATTGTATTATTAAGTTTTGTATCCAGTTAATAATTTAGAAATGGAAACTCTGGCATGTACACTCTGCACAGCTGCTTTAGGACAGATACTTTTCCTTGTACCATTTCTAATGGTAAAACAGGGAGCAGGTAGAGTGAGATTCTCCTTGTATTGTAGGTGCTCTTGAATAACAAGTTTGCAGCCACTAAATTATGTAGCAGGTGGAATTATGGTTCACAGTGGAAAACATGCTCAGTTGTACTTCTTGGCTGGAGAGTTCATGTGATTTGGACTTCAGGTGTGTCCTCTTTGAGTCATGACACTTCACTGTAAGTGAAAAACCACAGACACTTTTATAGACTCTCCTGATCCAAATGGAATTGGGGACTGTGCAATTTTAAGAGTTCAACTGTTGGTTGAGCTAAAGATGATCTTCATTTTTAGTTCCAGGTCGGTAATACAGGGTTACTGCATTTCACTCCAATTGTGTAGCTCCAAGAGGAAGCTGTAACGCCGGTTGTTTTTATGCTGCAGGTATGTAATAGTGGAGTGTGAAGACCAAGATACGCAGCAGAGGGACCCAAAGACTCATGAAATGTACTTGAACGTGATGAGAAGATTCAGTCAGGCTTTGCTGAAGGTAATGGCTCTGTATCAGGAAGTCTGTAATGATTTGGGATAGTTCTTCCTTAAAAAGGTTCAGGTGTCCAAGAGGATGTGTAGGGTTTTTTTGTGTATGTGTGTCACATGCATTGAAATTTTATAAAAGCTTCCACTCCTGCTCGAATTTTGAATTTGTAAGCTGAAGAACCTGCCAAAAATGAAAAGAGCAAATATTGAGAACTCTTTCTTCTCTTTTGTTGCTTGCTCCTGTTAGTAACATACTGATTCTAAAATACCCTGCCTTACACTGGGTCTAAAACACTTTAAAAGCCTTCTGTAATCAATGTTATTTATTTACTGTTTATTTAGTTATTTATTGTAAACTCTTGTCCTTGAGGCACAAGTGGAGAGACTCATGTGGAACTCAGAAATAGCCCTTGCTATTCTGTGTGTCGGCAGCAGAGGGTGCTGGAGCAGCAGGGAAAAAAAACCTAAAACAGCCGAAAAAAATTCTGTGAATTGGAAGTCTTACTGTATAGCAAGTCTGCAGTCTTTACATAATTCCATGTATCTCACCTTTATATTATTTCCAATTTTAGGGGGGTTACTTGAATCTGATTCTTGTGCTTCATAAGAATATTTTGCAGTTACCCATACTAACTTACTTTGGCTGTGTGAATTGGTTTGTCACGCATGGCTGTTCACCATGAAATTGTTGAAGCAAATTGAAGTGCACTGTTAGGTCAGATAATTGATTGCCAGCTACAGTGACTGTGATTGTGTTTTACAGAAAATACCTTTTGAATTGACGGGAAATTGATCATTATTCACTTAACCTCTTAAAAGCCCAAAGGTCTAAGAATAAAGGAATGATTTCTAGATAAAGTAATTACCGAATGAGGAATTAATTCTGTTACTTTTCATTCTCTTAGGGTGATAAGTGTGTCAGAGTTATGCGCTCGCTTCTGGCAGCCCAGCAGACGTTTGTAGATCGGCTGGTTCATGTAATGAAGGCAGTGCAGCGTGAAAGTGGGAATCGTAAGAAGAAGGTAACTAAAGGATTGGAAAGCCTGTCTGTGGCCTAAATTTGACAGTGGGTAGGAATGTTAGCCTTTAATTAAAGTTCCTTAGCATTGACTTCTGTAACAGATGTCCATCCTTCTGCAATAATTTTGGTTAACTGTGAACAAACTTTAGAAAGGTTCTGATAGTTCAAAGCTCCAAAGTGTGTTTCACGTTTGTAGATAGAAAACAGAAGAGGCCCTTATAAGCACTCATGGGGTGCTTTGGCCAAAGTAATATGTGAGAATTGTTAAACAGTTGATGATATAACCGAACATTTTGTGGGGATGTGGGAGAGTATCAGGTTATTGTCATGTGAGCGATATGGCAGGACAGATAGTGAAAATCAGTTACTGGCAAGGTTTCATTTGTTCCAAAAGCAACAAAACTGTTCTTCTGTAATGTATGTGTTTATCAGAATTCTGCTTTCTGTTGGGTCTTGAGGTAAAGGCTTTCTGTTATATGTTTCAGGAAGCTTTGTCCTTCTTAGCTAAAGTGTTTTAAGTGCCCCTGGCAAGTGGGTCTGAGAAAGAAAGTGGAAATGCAGAGAGATTTCTGTTTGTGTGTAATGTTTTCCTTTGACACACATCAGTATTTTTAAACATGAATTTTTCAGTGTGATGGTTTCTTTAAATGTATCGGGTATATTTATGCAGAAAAATAAAGCACTTATTAACAAAAAGTGAGGCAATTTGTTCTGTGTATTGATAACAAAGGCTAAAAGAAGAGGAAAATTTTTCAATTTCTAAGATTCTCTTTCCTGCTTGTACATTGGTAGTGTTCAGTTGTATATTCTTTTAAGAGATCGCTGTAAAACTAAGAAATACATGGCTTTTACTTTTAGATTTCAATCTAGCTAGCAGCAATTAAGCACTAGAACTACTCCTAACAGTTGTGGTCCTCCTTAGTGTCTGTTTGTGTCTTTCATATTCAGCAAGGGAAAAGACTAGAGATTTTAATGTATTCGACCTTTACTGTGTAGGACACCAAGTGTAAAATACTCGAAAGTTGAGCAGTTTTGTGTTTCTGATAACTACAGATGGAGGAATGTCGAGCAAGCCTGGAAGAGAGATCAGTGAAAGCTATTGGCCATTTGGTTCCTTGGTAGTAGGAAATTCCTTGGTGGAATTGAGGGATATAAAGTTTCTGAGTTGGATTTTAATCAATTTCTGAAATACATCTAACATTTAATTTTTGGTATGAAAAACAAATCATCTTGTGCTTTGTGCAGGCAGTTTAGAAGTAAGTTGTTTTAAGACTGTCACATCTGGAACTTAGAAAATTGCTTGATGGGGCTAACACCAAATGGACTATCTCCTTTGTTATTCAAATTACTGCAGATAGAAAGTTTTATTCTCCTGGATTATATGAATAAAACCTTGATTTGTTGTACAGATAAAGAATTGAATAAATTGAATATTCGTTAGTAATGCATCCTTCATTTGTGGACTTCATATATACCTAGTGTGTGGTTTATGTTTTGTGGTTTTTTTCTTAAACAAATTTTCATTCGTTTAGAATGAGAGGCTTCAGGCATTGTTAGCTGATAATGAAAAGATGAATTTAGCAGACATGGAACTTATTCCACTTCCTCTGGAGCCTCAGGTGAAGATTAAAGGAATAATCCCTGAAAAAGCCACACTCTTCAAGGTAAGTGAGAGCTTCTGAGTAGCTGAAATACAAACAAGTCTTGTGAATCCTAAACTTAGAAACATCAGTTGAAAAATGTAAAGGGACAGACACAGTCAAGGCAAAATGCAATTACAGTGTGCTCTTTAAGTGGTTAAACAACTCCTTATTTTCTTTTGTTTTTCAATTTAAATTTTTTAATTTGAAGTAGCTTTTATTACAGTGATACAGATGATGAAGTTCAGAATTTTCCCAAATTTTGTATGAGTACCACTTAAAGATCAAAATCATGTAACTAAAAGCAGGTGTGCTGTGTCTCATTTACATCTGTGGGTCTGTCCCATTGCTTAATAAAGCTTAAGTTCATAGAGAGTGGAAAGCACTGTGGTGGTCCATTTCATGTAGCTGCAGTAAATCCTATATCCCTGTGTTTGGTAATTCCTTAAACCAAACTGTAGCTGCTGCGTGTGACCATAAAACAGCCAATGTAATGTAGAAAGGGCTGGGGCTATTTTGTTTATTTTACTTCTTGAAATGTAAGTTAATTCTTGCAGTGTAAGTTGTTGCCTGTGCTCAGTGGGGTTGGACTATTTTATTAATTTTTGTTCAACTCCTATACGTGACTGCAGTCTAATTTTAGGATGACCAAAATTTTCTGTACAAGTCAGGCCTATGTCCCGGAGGCCTTTGTTTGCCAGTTAAAGAATTCATGTAGGCTGCTGTGACAGCCAGTGTTAAATCTCTCATCTCGGATAGGTTCTAGATTTATTATGCACAGTAGTTTCATCAGAGTCCTTGTTGACTCTGTTGTCATTTGAGTTAGCTTAAAATCAGATACTTTGTGCATAGTTTTCTACCCGTTCTAGCTTGCTTCTCTCTGTATCAGGTTAATTCCTTTGGAGCAGAGGCTTCTGCAGTTGCATGCTCTTGCACCTTTGGTTGGAGGCAACATTGAAAAGATTTTGTTAGGAAAGCAAACTTTTGCAAATCATCATTTTGTGTGAGTATGATTTAAGAGTTAGGGAAAGAATGTAGAAAAACAGATTGCTGGAACAGCACCCAAATGTTTCCTTTCAGTAATAATAGCTGAAATTCTTCAGGACAAACGCAGTCTTTTACATATTGGTCCTCTGTATCTGTGCAAAAAAAGTAGTACCAAAAATGTGAGATGTAACTTGTTTCAAAATCAGAGATTTTTTTTCTTCTCCTAATTCTGACAGTTGACATTTTTCCATTTAATATCTCATCCTGGGCTATGGGATAAAAAAAAACGAATGGAATTAAAAAGGAAGGAGTTACTGATTTTTGGTGCCCTTGGACATCACATAACTTTTGTAGGACTACATAAAGAATAATTTTGCCTTTACTTGTGGAACTTAATAATTTTGTGGTATTAATTTAAAAATGTAATCTTACTGCTCAAGATTAAACTCTGTACCTCAATTATTTTTGGTTTGCTGTGGAGGGAAGTTACTTGGTCAGTTGCAATAGATTGTAACATTCATGTACATAATTGATCCTCTTTGACCCATTTTACATGGAAAAATTGCAAACAATTAAATGGGTTTTCTCAAACAATAATGTAAAAAGGCACTTTTGCTTTTGCTAAATAGATTAAGGAAGCAATTAATTGTTTAAGATGACTTGCCCCTAGGAGTTCTTTCTTGCTTATCCTATAATTGTTCTGCTTTTTGATCTGATCACTTAAAATTTGTTTTGATGTGACCTTTTGCATAGTGCTTCCTTGTTGATTGGAATTATATGCACATGGAAAAAAACTGAATACTTCTGTCCTTTCCTCTTCTGCTGCTGTGGGGTGCAGGGAGGGAGAATGTATCCTTGATTAAAAAGGAAGGAAAGCATTAAGGTATTTTTTTTATTAAAATACAGTTGTACTTTTGGTAATTGGAAGTGGTACACTCTAAGACTGAGACACTGAGACAATGCAAATACAATGCAAAGATTTTATTTCCGAGTTAATATGAACACTGCTGTGAACCAGCTTATTAGTATATTTCCTTTTGCAGAGTGCCTTAATGCCTGCTCAGTTATTCTTCAAGACAGAAGATGGAGGCAAATATCCTGTGATTTTTAAGCATGGCGATGATTTACGTCAAGATCAACTTATTCTTCAGATTATTTCACTCATGGATAAGGTGAAAATTATTAATCTATATCCTGTTCTTTCTGTTTTCTTGATTTTCCTTGTCAAAAGCAAGACTGTTTAACACTGTTAATGCAGCTTATATTGCTGATAATTTGAGAGTTCTCAGATCTCTAGGTGGCCTTTTTTTCTTTCATATATAGATGTGCAATTACCCTATGTAGATTAAGAAAAAAAATACATGATTGCCAAACAGGCTCTCACTCATTATCAGTTTCAGTGGAGATCAATGTCCAGTAAACATCCTTTTAGTAATAAAATCTGACTTTCTGTTGCATTCACCTTTGCTTTTGTATATTGTTTTTTTCCAGCTGTTAAGAAAAGAGAATCTGGATTTGAAGTTGACACCCTATAAAGTGCTGGCAACTAGTACAAAACATGGTATGAGTACACTTATTTCCTAAAAATACAGTATGGAGAAGAATCTCCTCCCTGGGTTCTTAGTGTGTAAGAAAGTCTTGTTAGAGTTTAAGCCATGGAAGTAAACAGTCTGAGTCACCACAGTGTTCCAAAGGTGACTCAAATATCTCCATAAAAGGAGCCTGGTCTGGATTTAGGAGTAAATGACAATCAGCAATTACCAATCTGCTGGCTATCAGTGTGATCATGAATAAATAATCTAACCCTTCTATTCTAGAGATCTTTTCATTAAATGGAGGAGAAAAACAAAAAATCAAACTTGGCTGCTTTTAGATAGATTCTGGATAAATATTTAGAAAGCCATCAGCATACTTTCTCTCATCTTGAAAACTTGTGAAAACACACCTTTTGCAAGTTAATTTGGTGTTAATGAAAAGTTGTTTTAAAAGTATTGAAGGCAGGAGCTTGGAAATGGGATCAAAAAAGTGGGTTTTTTGCTATTAGAAGCAGTTGAATGACTGTGTATTAGTTCTGTCCATTCATAAACATGTATTAGAGAGTAGTTTGAAAGTTCTGTGCATTGGAGATTTTCTCTTTTGTCTGTTTTCTGTCATAGGCTTCATGCAGTTTATTCCATCAGTACCAGTTGCAGAAGTTCTTGCTACTGAGGAAACTATACAGGTACGTGATGGGGGAGTTGTAGATTGTCTTCTGATCTAACAGTGTAAGCTGAAGGTATAGATGTTATGCAAAATTTTTAGTTTTTCAGCTGATTTTTTGGTCTGTTAGAAGACAAATTACAGCTGGAAACATTTGGGGTTTGTTTGAAAAGGTATACATAAATGACCACTTGAGTATCCTGTGTTCTAAAAGTAACATTATTTAAATAAATTAGAGTTTAGTTATGATATTGAAATCTCAGCTTTGCTGTAATGACAAATGGCAGATACCTGACACTTTTTGCTGCATGTTTGTCTTTCATTTATTTGACCTTGTCAAAATATGCTTTGATTAGTGCTCCTCTTTTTTCAATGAAACAACTAAATAATTCATTCATACAAATTCTGAAGCCTGTTCCTCCTCAATAGTGGATGTATAGGTACTGTAACTTAGGTTTTTAGCAGATTTTCTTAATTCTCATGGATTTGAATGGAGACATACAATTGAATAGTGGCACACAAAACTCATACTGGTTTCAATCCCAGCACACAAGCTAGATAGCAGAGCTCAGCTGTTTGAGATAATATAGCTGGATAAAAACAAAGCAAATTGCTATATGAGGTGAGCAACTAATAGATTTTGTAATGAAAATAGAGCATATTTATTTGGATTTGATTTTTCATGGTGCTTTTTTCCTATTGTGTAGACAATACGGAAGCTTGCCTTTTTTTTGTAATTCAGTAACTGTAAGTCGAAGCAAACTATCTCTCAGCTCCTATAAACTACCTATGTTAAAAATATGATCTAAATTATTTATCATTTTTCATTATCATTTGCTTATCAAATAAGCTTACCAAATACTTATCACATATAAAAAATATTTTTCACTAATCAGTTACCAGCATCAAGTTACATAAGTTGGAGTTTTTTTAGCTTTCCATTCCATTCCATAGATTCCATTTCATCTGCACAGTCAGTAATTTTACAGACTATAAAGTGCTTTCTTGACAATCATTTGAAATCTTGAAGGTGTACTGTTCATGAATCATTCCATTACATGTTTTTATAAAATAATCTGTTTAGAAATGCCTATGAAAGTGTTAATTTTCAATTCCTTGCAACATCATGTGACTGGAAATAGGTGCCCTATTGTTTCAGTTGCTATGCAGACATAAGGAGCAATTATTCCTGTGAAGAATTTTTAATCTAAATAGACAGTGCACGAAAAGAGTGAGATTTCCTGTGCTGAAACATGATAAAATAGCTGGGCATCATAGGCCAATGAAATGAAAAGCAGTTGAACACTTTCAGGAGTTGTGGAAGTTTAGGTTACTGTTTTTGGAAATACTCATTTTGGATTTCACAGCAGTTCTAGTAAAGAGGAGCACTCTGAATAACTACTGTATTAACTATTGAAAAGATTTAAAGCCAGAAAACCAGTGCTGCCTGGTGAAATGCAGATCTCCAGGAGAGAAAAGCTGGTTTGGTGTTTCAGTGTTACTTACCTTCTATCAACAACCTTAAAATTGCAGTTCATGTTTTAGAAGTTGATTTACGTAAGTGTCTTAGTTTTTCATTATGGTTTTAGTAACTTACTTGCTGTATAGGGAACTACTACACTCTTCTTACAGTGTTTCCTTAGATTGTGCCTACTGGAAGAAACTTTGCTTTGGCTTGGATATAACTGAGTTTTCTCTTATTCAGGAAGGTTAAGAGAATTGTTTGGCCCTGTCCACATTTCACAGGAAATTCAGATTTTCCATTTCATGACTTAGGCTTATTTTCTTTTTAAACTTAATAGCAGCAGTTGGTTTTATTGAGGAAAAGGGAGACATATAAGGATGCTAAACTATGTAAGAGCATACTCCCCAGGTATAGTTCTAAAGCAGGACTGTTAATCCTGTTTTACTTTTTGTTGATATGACCTGAACAGTTTGCCTTGGAAGTATTGTTACTCATTGTTGCTGATTAGTAACTTTTGAGTGCATTGTTAATCTTCTGTAACATTTAATAAAGGAAATTGCTTTTCAGTTTCTGTGCTAAGAATATGATGATTGAGACAGGATATAAATAAAGTGATATTAAACTAGATCTTAGGAGGTGTTTGGGGGTGGTTGTTAGTTTAACAAGTTGTAATAATGGCCATGTGTGGTCTTGATTAAATTTTTTTTTTCTCTGAAGACCCAGTTTTGTATTATGTGGAATAACTAAATATCTTCATGGCATTCTCTCCAGAACTTCTTCAGAAAACATGCCCCTAGTGAGACTGGCCCTTATGGAATCAGCGCAGAGGTGATGGACACGTATGTTAAGAGCTGTGGTGAGTTACAGTCTAACAGCTGGCAACTTCTTAGGTGAAGTCTGAAGGGCATGGTGGATGAGGTATTAAGTTGTTTCAGTTTAGGTGGCTGCAAACAGGGCACTGTGCATGTACTCGCTGTCAGAAATGCAGTAGAAAGAGTAATTTTAAGCCTGACACGTCGCACACAAGACCGCTGTTGGTGGGTCTTAAAGGAGAGTATGAGATAAATACTCTTTGCTTTCCAGCAGCAATTTTATCTCTGCCCTCTCTGTATTGCGAGTTGGGGTCTTCATAATGCAGGGACACGTAAAGCATTTATGTAATGATAAATCATCTGTGTCAAAATTCTAATTGGTTTCGAAAACATTAGGCATTTTGGGGGGTGTGGTTACATTTGTATGAAAATAAAAAATGGTAGCTTTTTGTTCAGTAAACTGATGACTGTGTTAAAATACCACATTTGCTATCCGTAAAATTTAAAAAACCTCCATTTTAACAAAAGTTTAAAAAAAAAAAGCATTCAGGTGTGACTCCACAGTACCTTCTCCTTTTCCCTTCCCTTTCTGATAGTGCAGTCTTTAGAACTGCTTCAAACTGTTCTGGTTAGTGGGTAAAAGCAACTATTAAAACTGTTTGCTTTTTACCATTGGTGATCTGACATGGATATCCAGACTCATATCCATGCTTTATATTTGTTTACAGTGGCCTTAAAATAGCTTCAGTTCAAAACATGTATATTCACTTAGTTCAAAATACTTCACCTCCTTTTGAAGAATGTTTTTCCCAGTACTGAACTAATTAAGTCTTTAAGGGTTAGACATGTAATTGTGTCATAAGAAATTAAAATCCTGACAGTACTGAATAAGTTCTAGAGTTTTAGTACTTCAAACGTTCTTCATAGAGCTGGCATTGATTATTCTTCACCAGCACCACTCCTGCCCCAAGTCTCTGTGGTATATTTATTGTTAGTGAACTAGAGCTAAAATAATGTAATATGCTGTTGTTAATTGTGTGGAACTTGTTTCTCTCCAGGAAAGGTACTCATACTGATGTTTACAATTTACTTTTTACAGCTGGTTATTGTGTGATTACTTACATCCTTGGAGTTGGAGATAGACATCTGGATAATCTGTTGCTAACAAAAACAGGTAATTCTTTTTAGCTGTATAATTTTATAGCAACAGTTGTTTAATTTCTAATGTGTTGGTACTTTTTCTCTGCATTTTCCTTGTGAATATAACCCACTGAGTATTGCAGACTAGATTATATTTTAAAATGTAAGTTGTATTGTCTCATTTAAGGTAATATTTGCTCCAGTGTGTAATAAGATGATTTCTTAACTAGAGGAAATGAAGGATTTGAAAATAAAACTACTTCAACTATTACAATCACTTCTGGGAGATAGAGGGAATTTCAGTTGTTTTCATTGAAAATGAGTTCATGTGTAGCTGCATGTGCTTCACACAGTTTTGATAAACAACATTTCTTATAGCGGAACATCTTTTTGAATTGTTGTTTGGCTTATTTTTACTTGCTTGCTTACTTTTGAACTACAGCTTCCCTAGGAGTTCTGATTGCTTGAATACCTTCATTACATAGTGGTGGAGAATTAAGAGTTGTGGTTAAGTGTTTATTATGATGTGAAACGTTTATTGAATGAGAAACGTTTAAATAAAAATGTTATTTGGAAAAAGAGACCCATCCACTTGAAAGGCTTGTTAGTTACAGGTAAGGCTGAAGCATATACTGCTTTTAACCATGGTAAGTCTGAAAGAGTAGAAAATTTACAGTTGGTCTTGATTAAAAGGTCTTGCTCTAAGCTCATGGGGGAACAACTAAAGCAAGTGTATTTTACCCTATCTGTTTGAAAATATACAGTCATTTAAAGATCTGTCTTCAGAGGTCTCTCATTTATCTCTTGTGGTGGGTATAAATCTTTCCACAGCAGGCTCTGCTTGCATGCTGAGAGTAGTAATAGTTCAGTGTTTTGATTTGGGATAAAGTGCATCTTACCTGTCTGTGTTAAGTACAGCACAGTTGCTTTACTGGAAGAATTTGGGGAGTACAGCAGAGGGCAGTGCACATCCATCGTACATTCCAGGTCTGAAAACCCACAGTCTGCCAGAAACTGAGGGCTTTTGTGAGCTGTCAGGAGAAATCCTTATCTTCCACATTTTCCAGATACAACAAAGACCTTCTACCAAGGCTTGTATCTTGCTACTGAGAATCCCTTAGCCTTAAGACAGAAGAAGCTAATTTCATTCTTCTCCTGAAGAATGCATGCTCCAAGTACCTCCTTCGAAATCATACTATCCTATATGCATCCTTTCTTGATGATAATCATGTCATGAATTGAAGTTTTTCAGTAAAGAATACTGGGTATCAGCTGTGGGTTCATATATTTCTTACATATCATTACCTTTTTTTTGGCTCAGCCTTTCTGTTTGGTGAATGTAGCCACATCTGTTAGACTCCTTCCAATGGAATTGGTGCATCATCTTGTAACATAAGATGTCCATGCTTATAATATAGATGCAGTATAATTTAAATATTAAGTTCTAGATACAGAAGTTCATAAAAACATTGTTTTCTACACATTAGAAATGTGTCTTTTTGCATGAGATGTCAGTTACCTAATGAAATAATTTCTGTTGTCTTTCATGACTCTTTAATACCTATAGTTCTAGAAATGGAGTGGCTTTTTTGTAGTAGCAGTCTTGAAAAAGACATCTGGATTTTCACATTTTTTAGTACTGTATCATTATACTTCAATGGCAACTCTAGAAGTGTGTTTGGAAGAAGATGTGGGAATGTTCAGTCAAAACATCCTTATCTGTCAGTAATCTTAAAAATTACAAAAAGACTTGCATCAATTTCATAAATGTGTCTTGACTGGTAACCCAAAGGCCATTAAACACTCAGTATTCCATGGCAGGGATATTTACTTTCTCTGAAAACTTTGAACTTCTTACTTCTCATAGAGACAAAATGCATTTTCAATTGTTCTGTGTTTTAAAATCTTGTTTCTAAAGCCATAGCAGATACTACTGTGGTTTGTGGATAACGTGACACTTTTTCAGCTGTATGCCCAGGATTAGGCAACATCGGTGCCTCCTTTTAGAATTACAGACTGATTTATATATTGAAGTTGACATCTGATTTAACAGCTAACATTCCTTTTGTTGCTTTGGAGGGAAGATCTGGGTGGTTGTGAAGCTGGATTGTGATATACAAGGTGTAGCATGTTCAGCTAACTTCCATGGAAAACGCACTGGGCTATTACGTTGTAATTACGCCAAGCCTTCCCCTGAGAACATTTTGTTCTGCAGCTCTTACACTCACTGATTTGATTGTAGAGTCAGGATCTAGCTACTAATAAAATATCCAGATATGGATGTCTTCATATTTGCAAGGCAGTCAGTACATTCATAAGGAGAGTTAGAAAGTATTTCAGCTTTCATAGACAATCGAAGTCTCCTGTCCCTTTAGAGGTATCTTAGTAATTTCAGCTTGCTTTATAGTCATGCAGAGTTTTCACAAATGTGCAGGCTATGTGTGGATATTCTAGGATATCCTAGACGTTCAAATAGTTTCTTGATAGCACTGCTTATGTGTGTTTCTGACCAATTTACTCTCACCCTAGTGATGACCAGCTTATCTTTCAGTAACCTCTGGTCACCTGCATGAAAATGCAAGTTCCCAGTATGAGTTCCCAAAGTACAGGGGCTTTGACCTGAGCCATACACTTGTCATTGCTCTGTAGCAGGAGGGAAAATTGCTATGTGGATAAAATTATGTTATTAATATCTAAGAGCAGGTCAAAGACTCAGTGCTCAGAACTTGAAAACCACATTTGTTTTTGGTATCACAAGTAAATAAATGAAAGAACTGGGCTGTCTTTTCATTTAATGTTAAGAGGTAGAACTGTGGTCACCAAATGACACCACATTTATTCTTCAGTCTCTGTTAGAAAGGGTTGCCAGGAAAGACAGCAAGGACCTGGACAGATTCATGTATGAAATGACACCATGTGTTTGTACTTCCTGTGGTTTTTAGTCAAAAAATCTATCCCAGAGCAGGTCTGAGATGGTAGAAATGGAAAACGTTCAAGATTCAAACATTCAGTCTCGGTCAGTGCTTAGACAAGTACATTGTTAAGTACATTTATTAATGTTGTAAAATACTGTAGTATGTAAAATACAATTTTTAAATATGTTTTTAAATATTACTGGTCTTGATAGAGGGACATCCTTATTTTTGTAAAAAATAGAAACTAATGCATACTTTTGTCCTTTAGATTTCTCTCTGGAATTCCACTTTCTGTGGTGCTTATTATTAAAAAGAATATGACCTTTTAGCTTTTGATCTGTTGAAACACTTTTTCTTCTAGGTACCTTGAACAGCATTTGTCATCTAGTTATAAATACCAGACCTGGTTTTTTTTATAATATGCCTGAATAGAATGTATTTTGAGAATGGACAGCTTGGGGGAGGGAGGTGAGTTACAATGCTTAAGACAGGCTGGGCTCTTAACAGTTACATGGGTGACAGTGTTAAACTTTACCTCCATCTGTTGCTGCATACTGACTTAAAAACCTGCATCCTCAATAAGTTCTTAAAAATTCACATTACTTTCATTGTTGTGGAGTCTTAGAAAAGTTGTAAGATGCTGCTTATGAAAGTAAATTAGGCATTCCGATTTTTTCATCATGCCACTGGTCTGTTCGCAAAAGAGAAATTTTTATAGTAACATTAGAATTTGCTGGGAAAGCCAGAAAAGGACCCCATCCATCCAGTCATTTTCATCAAGGACTTTTCATCCTATTGCTTCAAACTTAAAATAGGAATTTAGTTAAAATAATAAATAATTGTATATTTTTTTAATATGGGCCAAGTTAAAATAATAGTGGTGCTTCAGGGTTGCAAAGAAGTAATGAAATTTTTGGTTTGGTTTACAAATTGTGTTTTGGTTTAGTGGTTTTTTTCTTCTTCCCCAGCAACGCGCACAGAGTAGTTTGAGATCATTTGCTTTTTTTATTGTTAAGAGACAATTGCCATCAGACTTACTTTATTTCAGTAATTGCATCTAATTTGCTCTGTCCTCTGCATTTTAAGGTTTTCAGAGATCTGTCTTGTTTTTCCTAGCAAAATGAAACAATCTTCTGTGCTGCTCTATAGTCACTTTCTTCTGTATTAAAATCTAGATATTAGCAGTGAAAGTAATGGACAGATCACCCTCTCCAGCTGCAGTCAGGTGTTACTGGCTATTGCAAGGACCAAGTATGAATTTTTATTCTCTACAGGTCCATGCTTCACTTAATCAAAGATCGCTGAAAGAAAGTCAGATGGACTTTGAAATCCCTGACACCCTGACTGGTAGTTGGGGTGACTTCCATGTTTTGTGCCATGTCCTTGAAGTCTCCAGTGGCCTTGCTTCTTTATTCCATATGTTAGAAAACCAGGTGTTGAGTGGAAAAAGGTAGTCAAACTCATAAGATAAAATAATTTTAAAAAACGAAAGCTCAAAAGTACCCAATAGTTTCAACTTTTAGATTTTAAATTAAATAATTTTATATATGCATATTGCTTACTTCCTGGAAGCTTCTCTTCTTCTTCCAGTCAGTAAATGCCTTCCAGTTAGTAAAGTGTCTTTCTTTTTCTACAGTAAAATAAACGGGAAGGGCAGGGTAATTTCTAGTGCACTAGTTTTAAAGATGAGATCTGTTTCACGTGTTGTCTTAAGTAATTCCTGATTTTAGTTTAAATCATGACTGAAACAAACAAAAAAACCCCTTACCTTTATGATTTAGCGCTCATTTGGGAACGGTAGTAAACCAGAGCAGAGGTCCAGTTTTGTCTGTAATTTATAAGCATATATAAAGATTAGGAGCCCTTTAAATTAAGACATAATAAAGTGGAAGAAGTTGGATCATGGTAAAATATGATGGTCTAAGATTGATGGAACAGTATGTATTATGACATTGACCCTGTATATTGAAGGAAGGATGTGTAATTGTTTGTAAAGTCATGTTTTACAAACAATTACATACTTTAGAAAAAGTATTGCACATACTTTAGAAAAGTGTTGCACAAAGTTCACATGAATGCTGGATTACTGGGAGGATAGGTGATTACTGTATATAAATACCGTGATATGAGTATGAAGTGTTACAGGGAAGTGACTGATACAGGTTGTAGAGAGACCATCCATCCCTGGGGATACTCAGAAACTGTCTGGACATGGCCCTGGCTAAGGCACCTGGCTCTGGCTGTCTCTGCTCATCCAGGGGTTTTGACCAGGTGTCCTCCAGAGGTCCCCTTATTCTTGCAATTGGAGTAATGTTGAGTGAAAACTGTCACATTCATTAATATAATGGAAGTGGAGTAGTCAGTGTAATGCCCTGATACAAATGGCACTTGGGATGATCACGTGAGAAACTTGCAACCTTTTTTTCTTGGTCTTGAAGATTTGAAATCATTGAGTTTATTAACTTCATAAATTTATTATATATTAACATAAATAAGAATATAAATATTACCTATTTCCAGTATTAAATGCATTGCAAATTTAATTTGTCCAAAGCAGGCTTGTTCTTCACTTATTCAGTTGTTAACTCCTGGAGGGTAACATGAGTCAGGTGCCTCTGTAGAAATCTCTAGACCTTCAGTGCTCCCTCAGGCTGCTCCTGGTGTAGAAGCTTTGTGCCAGCACCAGGGACAGCCTTTTGTCCATGTTCTATACCATGGTGTGCTGGTTTAATTGATCTTGCAGGAGCTGAATTAAAATTAATCAAATCTGTATTTAGTAAACAGGTTTGAAAGGTTTTAAATATATTTATTTAAATATGAGCTTGTACGTACATTTTAAGTCAACCTAAAAAACAGCTGAATTTTGAAGTACATCTAGGAAAACTATGATGTTAATGCAGGATGGCCTCATCTCACTTTCAAAGTGTCTATCACTCAATTATTGAAATATTTTTGAATGTTTTAGATGTCTTTGTTACCAGTGTAAATTATTAATTATAATCTTTTATTCCTTATCTCCAGAGCAAACTAAAAAAACATATTTCTGCTACAAGGGTTACTGTTTTATTCAAAATGTTGTCTCTTGACTCTTCAAGGTGACAGGTTTAAATAAGTGAACAGAAAGCAAATCCCCCTAAACTTTTCAGTTAAACATTTTTTCTAGCTTAATGATGAAAGGGTTCTGTATGTGGTTGGTTCAAAAATTTGGTGTACAAAAAGGAGCTCTAAAAGAATCTCCTTTATCAGACCAGTAGGACTATATTGAAGGAATGGGTTTTTTTAAAAGCACAATTAGTTATGCAAAATGTAATGGTTATGGCATTTATCAGTCAGCAAATGTTTTACCACTTGTTGAGGATACTTGTGATCTCTCTTTGAAATTGGACTGTCATGGAATTAGTTTATTGGATTGAAGAAGAATGCTTATGACAGATCTCAAAAAGCCTCTTCTATTGATACTACGTTATTATTCAAAGAAATAGTCAGACAGGTGATTAACTGAAAAATATGACTGCTCCATTTTTTTTCCAAAAGCACTGAGAACCTAATCTTACAAAATCTTAAAATGAACACACAAGCTGCAGGTTAAAATACCCAAAGGCAAATACACCCCTGTCTGTAATGCTGCTCAGTTCCATAATTCTGAAGCAAGACTCTGTCTTCTGGGCTGTGTTTGTCTAGATAACAATCATGCTAATAATTTTCTACCTTCTTGTTTGAAAGATCTTCTATCTTGTATCTGCATGCATATCTGCAGTCTCACCATCATTTTGTAATATAGCTGTAGTATGGCTCAAGTCATTGCCTAAATTACACATTCCAAACTGAAAATACATTTGCAGCACACATGAAGAGACATTTTTCTGCTTAACATGGACAGTATTTAACTGAGTCAAGATTATTCCTAAAAAAATGGCTACCTAAGAATAATGAATTGTTTTACTTTTATTTCTATTAGTGCATTTTTTTCTGTATTTATAATATATTTATTCTTCAGTTAATCTAAATATTTTAGGTTTTTTGAAGTTGCTGGTAAACTGAGGTTTACCAAGGGAAGTTCAGTTGTTCATTCTGCTACCAATAACATCTCATGTGTAGTTCAGTGCTATTGGAAGGGAGCACTGCATTCTCCCCAGTCAGTGTGTGAGCGTTATGGTGAGCAGCACGGCAGGCTGTTGATAGGTAGGGCAGTTGCCTTGTGCATTTGAAGAGACAAGGCCTATACAAGTTTTTGTTAATGCTGCAGAAGTGTTCTAAATGCAATTACTTGAACTGGGAATGGAAACATAGTGATAAAGTGAGGCAATTCATGTTAGTACTGAAAAAGGGTATGACAAACTTTATGGTGGATTTGAAATCCAGTTTCAGATTTAAAGTTGGAGTGATGTTTCTTCAGTGTATTTCAAAACCACTGATAATTTTTGACTCTACTTGAACAACTCAAAAGACTTTTGAAACAGCATTGAACTCATGTTTGGTGTTCAGTGGCTTTGAAAGGTTGTTTATAGGATTATGAGTCTTACCTTTTCTTTGTTATATTAGTTGTATGTTAAATTTACCGTATTTCATGACAATGCGCAACACACATGGCACTGCTTTAAGTATTAATGTTTGAATTTGCTAACAAATTATAAAGGTGTTAAGAATTAGTAGTATCTATTATGTAAACTGTGCATTTAGTATCTACTAACCAGTTTCAGTATTGATACAGTCTTTGTGAATATTCTCCACTTGTTTAAAAATCAAAAAAGCTTGAATTTTAAATCAGCTTTTTTCCTTTAAAACCATAATTTCCAGTTAACAGCTGAAGATAAAACATATACTGTTATAAACCTTACAGAAAACTTTCTGGGAGCTGCTTGCTATCTTCTTAATAATTCTATTTTTCTAAGATTTGCACCAAGAACTTTTATTATGCACAGTGTTTGTCTTTCCTTCTTCTACAGGTAAACTGTTTCACATTGACTTTGGTTATATTTTGGGCCGGGACCCCAAGCCCCTTCCTCCCCCGATGAAGCTGAACAAGGAGATGGTGGAAGGCATGGGAGGCACCCAGAGTGAGCAGTACCAGGAGTTCCGCAAGCAGTGCTACACAGCCTTTCTCCACCTCCGCAGGTAACAGCACTGGGCTTGTGGCACAGCCCTCGAGAGCCACCCTAAAGCAGGAGAGGACACCAGTGAATGAATTGTTGAAATGTTTCTGTTGGAAATTCAAAGCTTGTTTAAACGAGAGCACAAGCATTTGTATGAAACAAAGGAATGAAAACATCACAGTGTTGGTGTAATGTGGAGGGTGAATGTAATTGTTCAAGTTAAAGCCCTCAATTTTGCTTGTTTAATAACTTAAATAGCTTCATTTCATAACTCAAATGCGTTATTAAATTATATTTCTTTTGGGGTATGTTTTTGCCCTTAAGCTTCTTTTCCTCTGATTATTGATGATCAAGGAACTGTCATTTTAATTTAAGTCATTACTCATTTGCTGCTTGATTCTCCTCCAGTTTAAATTAGTGATGATCAAATTCTTTGGCTTGAAGATGACACACACATATGCTTAGTTCAGTTCAGCTCCTGTGGGACAAAAATTAGCAACTTGTAGTGACAATCAAGCATGTTTGAAATTTCTTTAAATACCCAGAATTGTGGCAGCTAAAAACTCTTTAGACTCTGGTGTCTGTGAACCAACAGATCTTTCTTTTACATTTAGAATCAGTTTCATTTTTTTGCAGTGACTATATTACTTACCCATTAACTTTCTGAGCCAAGTAGCTCATTTTTGTTCTGTTTGAAGAGAGGACAGGTAAGCACTCCTGGTCTGTCTAGGGATTTAGCACATCTTCAATGAAGAGGAAAGATTTTCATTTTAATTTCAAAGATGACCTAATGGAAACTTTCAAGTATGTGTAAGAAATTGTTAATATGGTAAGCTTATGTGAAAAGTGCCTGGAATATGGAAAGCAGCCAGTGTTACAAAATAAAATGCTGCAGGTAGTTCTTCAGTTGATAAAAGGAGGAAGATTAAGGAATTGGTCTAGGAACTGAAGTTATTAATGTGTTAAAAAGCCATTCAACAATTTAAAAAAATAGTGGCATGTTGTCAGCAAGCAATATTTGTGGCTTCAGAGAACAGTCCAACTTCTGAACTTTGCTTAAAACTGTTTTGTAATGCTGTATTTATTTGTCATATACTTGAGTTGTTTTTGTTTAAACCTAGCTGTTTCAGTGGAAAGGTCTGTTGTGTCAATGAAGGATTATTCATTGAATTAATTTATGTAATGATATGCTACAAGGCTCATCATTAAATGTGTGTAGTATAATGGTAATTTGTGTATAGAACTAAACTGTAAATCAAGATGGTTTTATTTTTAATGTCTGGAATTGTAATTATAGTATTGCCGATATTTGCTCATTTTATTGGAAAATATTTTTACGTGGTTCTAGATAAATACCCTTAAGGCTTTCAACAACAATACTGTATGATAATATTAAAATTACTGCAACAATTATTTTAAGCAGCTAGAACTAAAAATAATTAAGATTACTTGTTAAAAAAGAATAATTGGTTGTGGAACACTTTAGTTCTAGCAGATCTGCATATTGACAAAAACCCATTCACGGACAGATTTTCTGGCCAAATAGTATGAAATCATAACCTCTGATAGCTAAGACAAAATGCAAACTCTGTCATCTCCATCAGATTATGCTTTATTTTAGTTCTTTATTTCCCTGAGGAATAACTAATTCTCTAAATATTTCAAGTACTGTATCTTGGCATATCAGGATTCCTAGTGGAGTGGATGTTGCATAATTAAAAGAAAAATACAAGGAATTTTAAAGTTACAAGTGAAGGAATAGTTTCGTCCATTGTTTCTGGTTGTAAGCAGTTTGGCATATGATCCTTACTGTATGTTCTTTAGTTTGGGGATTTTCTTAGGGAGTAGGAATAAGGAGATGCTTTCTGCTTTCTTAGTAATAGTGTAATCAGTCAAGTGTCTTTGTCAGCAGTGCTGTAGTGAAGGAGCAGCTGCTGCGCTGTGAATGTGTTGCAGGGCAAATTGCGGCTGTCAGCAGGACTTGGGCTGTAGCAGCCTCTTTTGCTTTCGTTATACATGTTGAGCCTGTTTAAAGATGTTTAAATCCTGCTACATGTCAGCATTTCCTTTCCATCAAGAATTTCCTGCTTACACATCTTCAGCAGGTTCCACAGTATGACAAAATGGTTCATGAGTCCCGTGGGATCTCAGCACCTCAGGATGAAGGTGTAGAGTGACCGAGACCACCGTTGGGGGGCTCGGGAGTCCTGGAATGTTGCCAGAAGTGTCTGGTGGCAGGACTTTGATCCTACACAGGAGACGACACCTGTATGAGGACTGGGAGGATTTCACTGGGTGAATGGTGAAGGGATAAGTTAGTTAGAGTATAAAACACAGGGTTTAGGATTTCTGTACAGGGGGGTCTAGAGAAGTAAGATGGAGGAATTGGGGCGTGTCCTGTCCTTCTTCTTCTTGGCCTCCATCTTCTGTGGTAATGGTGGCACTTTGGGATTGGTCTTTACTAGAAGTGCACCGGTTAATAAGGGTAGAAGGTATTGGGGAAAAATTATAAATATTGTATACATAACTTCGGGTATAAAGATAAGTGACCGCCCCGGGGGTTGCAGAGTGTGCCCATGGCTGACTTACTGTGCAGACCTCTGTTGGGCTGAAAGAAAATCTTTTAGATAAACAATTAATAAACACCGAGACCAAGACAAGATCAGAAGTCTCTCCTTGTCCTTTGAAGCGCCGGGCTGTCCAAGGCCACTCTGGGCCTTTCCAGGCCACCTAAACAGCCGAGAAACCAAACAAGTGGCATCCCTGAGCTATCTCCGGTCATAAATCAGCAAAGAGAAACATGGAAACCGACAGAGTCCCACCTCCCTCCTCATGGAGGGTCATCCCAGAGCACATGGCACAGGGTTATGTTCTGAATGTTCTGGAATATCTCTGCTGGGGCAGACTCTGCACCCTCTCTGGGCAATTTATGACAGCAAGGTATCAGTCAGAGCATTTCAGATTTTTTTCCAGAGTGAAAATGGCTCTACATTGTTTTGTTCCTTCCAGGTAAGGATTTCCCCTGCATTAATCCTGTGAGAAGGTGTGTTCAGTTTGAGTTACTGGGCATAGGAAAGGGCAGAGGAGTAGTCGGTAAGTTGGAGTACAGACAGAAGCTGTAGTTTGGGCTGAGATTTTTTTTTTTCTGTGTGGGTGAGGTAGTTTAATTGGCTGGAGTAGTTTTTCCCCAGTCTGTTCTTTGTTTAGTGACTGAGGCTGCAGTCCAGATCTGAATGGAAACACTGTGCAATAAAAGGAAAGCTGTGATGGCCCTTGGGAAGTGCTGCTCCTTTGGAAAGATTGTAGTGCAGTGTCTGGAGAGTGTTCTAAAAGCTGGGATTCGATGAAGAGAGAAGAACAGAAGTGAACCTGGGTAGGATCAGGTCCATATTCACTGAGTTTGGACTGCAAGGAAATACTTTGGGAAGAATAAATGCCATAATTTATTACAGCTAACTATGACATGACAATGATTAGGTAATATTCATGCTCTTGAGAAGATAATTTTGTCATGGGGGGTCCCATGTTCCACTGAAAGAAAGGTAGCATCCTTAAGGCATTTTAAACTTAGGAATTTTGACTTATTGACTAAGATCAGCAGGGCCTTGGTTTGGGACTGCAGATGACTATATACCTTCCTGTCCTTGTTTTTATAGTGAGTGTCTGTAGCTTCGTATTTGGTAGAGTATTGCAAAGCCAACGCCCTAAATATTTGATTGGTTTAGGACATCTATATGCAAAGGGTCTGGTAAATATTGAAAAAATAAATAGAGGAATGCTTAGGATCAAGCCGATGTTTGAGATATTAATTACTTTAAAACAAAAGTTACTGGTCTCAGAAAACATAGTAATGAGAATTGACCTTTTGTCTGAAGTGGATTCGTTTCTTCATACATGAGACCTTTTCTATGTAGAAGTAGGATTTTCATGTTGAATTTCTTTAACAGTACTTCATGTTCAAAACAGAAGTTAATCAACCTTCAGTGCAGTTGAATCCTTATTGATTTTATAAGTTAATTTGTACTGAGTTTGAAGAAAGCAAAGAGTAATGTGAGAAGGATTTAGATTTTAGTTTAGGTACTTCCTTAAACCTCCTTAAAACTAGGATGACCTGGCTCAGATTTTGTTCTGGCTGTGGATGGATGTCAGCCATTCCAGGGGCCTTTGTAATGTAGATGTCAAAGATGAGTGATATACCTTGCTTGATAACAGTGTTTGTTTTTTTACAAGTCAGGCTCCTAACTCAGGTGATTCAGCAAAATCTCTCCTCTTAGATGAGTTTGGGCTGTCAATTCCCCAGCTGTAATCTTCATGGATTACAATGATGTTGCCTGTAAGAAGGTTTGCAGTTGATTACTGAGTTATCGAAATGTTGGGGTGAGGGGCAGAGAACAGATCTGCAAATACTATAGTGAGCAATTTTTCCTTAATTTTTAATGGTTTTTTCCACTCCATAGTCCCCCTGCAGATTACCTTTTCTTGATGTTTTTTCCCCCCAAATGAGTATCTTTGGGTGATCTTATTCCTCAAGAATCACAAGACTTCATTGTATGGAACAGAACTGTCTCTTAACTGGCATCTAACAATGATCCCTAGACCTTTAAAATCTTTTTTTACAAGCCTCCATCACATAAATAGCTCCAATAACCTGTAGTGCTTATAAGCTGTTATCCTCTGCGTGGTTGAAGAGCAAAAGGGACTCTGAGACTGTGGATTCTCTGTCAGTTTGAAGGGAAAACTACTGACAGAAGGTACCAGTAATCTAGGAGGAGACTTGAGAGCATGTGCCTGTAACATTTAAGTATGTGTTAAAGGAAATCTAGTTTCAGGCAAGTGGAAGAAAAATTGATTAAA
Organism: Melospiza georgiana; assembly: GCF_028018845.1. Taxonomy (NCBI): domain Eukaryota; kingdom Metazoa; phylum Chordata; class Aves; order Passeriformes; family Passerellidae; genus Melospiza; species Melospiza georgiana. Next base: position 78,276,531 of record NC_080465.1, read on the forward strand.
ATCTGTGGTATCTGTTCCTAGGAGCAGAGCAACCTGACTGCCATATTTCTTAGCCAGACCTGAAACAAAATGGTAGAGTTAACTTTCCTTCTTTTCTTTTAATTTGCCATAAAAGTAATTTTCCTGACTCCAGCTCTCTGCCCTTGGGGAAGTGAAGTAAAACTTCTGAAAGAAATAAGACACTGAGGATTTCTAGCCAAACAGTTGATTTTAGTGCTTTTCTTATAATGTTTTAAAACTTATATTGGAATGTATTAGGTAGTGTTAGTTCCAGATAATAATAAAGTGTCAAGTGGTTTTGTTGGAACTAAGTTTATCTAGAGAGATGTCTTTTTTGAGCAGTATTTACTTTGTAAAATACAGCTGTGAAGCAGACGTTTTGTTTAGCTGAAATACTTTGCACTCCTTGCAATTGTCAGCTGATATATATTCAGCAGGTTCCTAATAAACAAGTTTTGCTGCTAAGAATTCGTTTGCTCTCAACTGTGAAGCTCCTGGTTCTCTTAGCAAAGCAATATTTCAATTGGTGAAGTCGGTGACATGTTTTGTATCTTAAAGGGAATTAGATCTTTTTGCAGAGGAAGGGGAGTTCTAGTTTTTGCTGAACAGCTTGAAAGTTATCCTCTAAAAAAGAAACTGACAGCTAATTTTCTGCAAGGGCAAAATGGTGTTCTTTAAAACAAATACTCATGAATGTTTCCAAAACCATTTTAAAGCCGAAAACTGTTCTCTGATTTGTCTTTTAATGGTTATAGATGACATTTGTATTTGTACTTCCTAAGTGTACTGTGCTACCATTATTGCTGGAGCTTAATTGAGGAACTGAAGACTTGGATTTGGTTGAATATTTAACTCATTATGTCAAAAGCCCTTGCAGTGATTGGAAAAATAATTTTTTGTACTTATGAAGACTTCACCTGTTTGAATAAATATCATGCTGCTGTATCACTTAATAATAAAAAATAACATTTGCATCAGTATTCTAGCATATGTTTATCCTAAAAGAGGTAGAAAATGGCATTATAACTTAAAATACATTAAATCATAGTTTATATTTCATGTGTCTCTAAGTAAATGTTCTGATGATTTTAGAAAACTGTAACAAGATCAGAGCATTTTATTCCGTTTTGGCAGTTTAAGAGATTTTGAAGTTTAAACTTTGATAGTGTGTGTCAGTATCTCGTGTTCTTTAACATAAATTCTTTCAATTCGTACTAAAAATGGATCTCTGAAGCATTAACAGTTCTTTGTAAGATGATGATGATGAGTTCTTAAATTGTTTACAAAATGTCTTTTGTACAGTTTACAAGATGTTTTACTTAATTTGCTCTTCTACTTAGGTATTCCAACTTGATCTTGAATTTATTTTCCCTCATGGTGGATGCCAACATTCCAGATATTGCTCTTGAACCTGACAAGACTGTAAAAAAGGTAATTGTGGCGCTTTCATTGTCTTTCAGTGACCCAGGACATCTCATTACAAAATTTTCAGTCACTTGTGATGATGACTTATTTGTGTCTCACCTGAAAATACTTGCTCCTGTTTTATAAGCCTTTAGCAATTCCTTTCTTCACTGAAGTTAAAGATAGGAGAGTGTACTTGGAGAACACTTAGCACATGTGCCTGTGAATACAGAATGCCTTTTCATCATCCCTGTAATGCTGCACACTCTGCTCCAGCACCCTGTTCCAGTGGGAACTTTAGCTAAGAAGAGTGTTGTTTCCACCTTATCAAACTTAGAAGTGAAGCAGTCAACACTGACTGTATCATGAAAGATTGTCCCAGCTAGTCTAGAAACCTTTAAGACATGGATGGTTTTATAAAAACAGTCTTCTTCTAGTTAAAAAACCAGTATACTGAAGGTCTAAAACCAGTAGGCTGGTATATCTTCATGAATGAGAAATTTTTGTTTCTTGGGAAGGCAGACTTTTGTCCTGTAATTCTAACTTTGTCCTTTATACCAGCTCAAGTCATTCTTCTCCATCTGGTGTTGGAGCAATAGTTGACATGAAAAATACAGGATACATCTCCATCTGGATTTCATTACACTTACATTTTAGACAAATGCTGGTTTTTTTTATAATCTGATTTATAGTGAAGGGCTATCTGTTTTAATTCTCCAAAAGACTTTGTGGAGCCTGTGTGTCCAATGGAAATTAGTTCACTGTAATTTTTATTCAAGCTGTGGATTGTCTCTCAGATAGGCTGTTCTTCACTGTTTTCAAGAAGTTATTTTAGCAGAGATTCAGAATGTTCAAATAAATATTTCATGTTCTAATATAATTTCCTTAAAGAAAACTAAATTGTGACTTGCACAGATTTTTCCTTTTCTCTTCAAGGATCCAGGCATTTTATTTAGAGTTTCTTGGTTTCAAATCAATACAAAGAGTTCTTGCAGCTGTTCAGTTTCATATCCAGGAAGCTGAGCTAGTCACAAGTGCTGTGTTTTGTGGTAAAGATGACAGTGTTCCCTCCACTCAACTGTTTTCCTGAGAAAATGACAGCAAATTATTTCTGCTTATTAATACTTGATACTTGAACCTCACCTCTGTCCCTAAATGCCCTACAGATTGGGTAGGTTACTTACATAGAACTTGGGAGATAAAAGCCTGAAGTAAGCAACTGAAATGGTTCAATACCTTCCAAGTTCTGGAAGTAACTACGCTTTTGTACAGATACCTTCTTTGCAAGGAAGAGACCTTCCCAACAGAATGCTAGTTCTGTCTTAAGAATTTAATCTTTATAAAGAAGATGTATTTGGCTCTGTCTACCCTTTGGAAACATGAGTGATACAGTAAGGAGGGGGAAGATCTTTTAGATTGCAAAGTCTACTGATAAATGCACCATAAATCTAGTAAAATTTGAAGGTAGAATGGGGCTAATTTGGGGTAAGTTTGTGCTTGACTGAAACAGTCATCAGGAGCTCAAACCAGTGGTTTCACTGAACTTCAGAAGTGCTGGTTTCTTTGATGTTTGCACCAGTAAGTTTGAGACTTATGATGCATTTTAATCTTACTTATCACTGGTCTAGAGTTCCCAGTCCTTTGATCACAGAATCGCAGAATGGCTTGGGCTGGAAGAGATTTTAAAGATGATCTTATTCCATCTCCCTGCCATGGGCCACTTCCACTAGGACACTGCTTGTGTGACAGTGTTGTTCATCCTTGCCTTGAATCAGTTCTTGTGAGCTCTGATATTTTTTACTAAGAGTCTTCTTATGCTTGCTTCTTATCAACATGCAATATCCTTGTTTCTTAATAGCATCTTGGTGTTGCATTTTTGGCGGAAAACTCTCTAGAAATGCTGTCCAAGGGTATATGCTTTCACTAATTAATGATAATATAATGTTGAGTTCTGTGAAATACTTGTAAAGAATGATTTTAATATAGCAATAGTTAGTATTTCAGACTCTTCTAAAACTCTTCTACTTACTGTAAATTCCCAATATAATTTTATTGACTTAACAAATCAAGGTACAGAATTGAAAGCCAGAAGGTCTGTTGTACAGCTGAGAAGTATGTTACAGTTCACTTATGTACAATAATTAAAAACCAAGATTATGTGAAGCATAACAGTATTGCATACATCTGTAGATCATGCAAGGCAGCAAAATCTAAAAGGAAATTCAGAATCACAGAGTATTCTGGGTTGGAAAGGACCCACAGGGATTATGAAGTCCAGCTGTTAAGTGAGTGATCCACGTGGGATCAAACCCACAACTGTGTCATTACCAGCGCACACTCTGACCACCTGAGCTCTGAATTAGATACATGTGGTTGTCTCTAAATTCCATTACAAAGTAGAAATAACAGCGCTTTCATTGCATGAAAAGAACACGAGCTTAGTTGTTACGTGACAGATCACTGTTAGATTAAATGCAGCAATTAGTTATTAGGATCCTGCGCTCTGACAGTGGTGCAGCTCAGTGAACTGTGACTTTTACCCTCATGGGAGATTGTAGGCTGTCCATTCACAGAGGCTTTAAAATGTGAAAGCAGACAGAACTGAAGCAGGAAGGCAAATGTTTCTGATAAGGAATGCAAATCACTTTGAGAAGGAAAGATTCTACTTCCCTGGGTTCTTTTAAGTTATTTTAGAGTGTGCTGGTTCCTTAAAAAAAAAAAAAAAAAAACAAAAACAAAACACGCACAGTAAGGTATTGTCAGGAAGACAGCTAAATTGTTTAGCTCTCTCAAGTTTTGTTATCTTATATAAACTTTTGGGTTTTTCTGACAGTTCAGCTGTTTCTGAATCCTGTTGACAGTTTGGTAATTTTGGTTCAAAGTTGTCCTTTAAATGCACTCCTTAAATTTGTGCAAAAATAGATAACATCCCAGGATCCCTAAAGAGTGGGTAAGCAGAGGAGCCTCCCATTAAGCAGTTGTTTGTTATTATGATCTGCTGGATGCTTATGACAATGTTCAAAGCTCCTGTGAAAGCAATTTTTTTCTTTAGTTCTCAATTTTTCATTTCTCTATTTTAAAAAGATAAACCAGGAATAGCTTTAAATAGACTAGGATCACAATCATCTTAACCTGTTGTATAACAGTAAAGAGGTCATTGTTGTTTGGCTTTTTTTTTTTAATAATGTGCTAGAAAACTTGTTTGGAGTATTAAATACCCATTAGCCCACCTGAAATCAGGTATAAGCTTTATTAGAACTAATAGAAACAGGAACAATGTGCCTTGCTTCTCTTGGGGTGAGTGGCAAGTTGATTCAGTTGTTCAACAAGGTAATACTGTACCTTGTTGTAGAAAAATTGAATAAATGCTTTCAGCATCTCCATTGATTTTTATTTTTTTCCTTAAAGCTTTAACAAAAAATCTATATATATTTCAACAGACTCAAATTAGGTAAAGATCCATTTTGGACTGACCTGCAAAATTAAGTTACCTTTGATGTGTGAGGCAAGTCAATAGCCATTTCAACCAGGGTATCACTTTCACAGAAGACAAAGTTGGAGATTTACAAATGTTTCTGTTTTTAAGAAGGTGCCCTGGTGAAGAGTAGAGGTGAAGTTCATAGCCAGCATTTCCTCGCAGCACTTGTGCTCACTTTCCTGTAGAGCCCTTCTTTTGCTTTAGGGGCCTGGAGCCAGTCAGGCTCTGGGCTTACAGGTAACAAGGTAGCTTACCTGTATTTCAGTTTGGATTAGTCTGAATACTAGTTTGATGATTAAACTGCAAGGAGAGTAACTTCCTTTTTTGTAACACAGTGGAATGCTTACTGAAGTAGTATATATATTGTGTATTTTATAATGCCTGTTGAAATACTACACTGCAATTATTTTGTCAAACAATTTGTTTGGCATAAAGATCTTTGATACTGGAACTTTTCAGTAGGTGTAGCTATACTGCTGTTATGGAGTAGGCATGAATCATTCTAAAGGTTATTTCTAAAGAAAGACTTTTCTTTAATGGCCACAATTTTGCTTCCTCAAAGTGAAAGCATTGCCATGTTAGATGGTAGCTGAACTCCCAGTCCAATCTTTGTCTTTGTCTGTCACAAAGGGATATCCTGTCCCACCAGAAGGCAGGAAGGTGCTTTGCAGGAAATGTCTGCCTGCTGGTTACAGAAGGGTGTAAAAACTGCATTCAGAAATAATTTTTGTGTTCCCCTTTTCTAAACTTTCAGCAGATAATCTGTGTGGCCTTAGAGCCAGAATGAAGGTTTGATTTTAGTAAGCATGCACATATTCTAAATAAAACTAAAATTTGCACCTGCCATATGGTAGTGATGGCTGGAATAAAATAAGTTGAAATAAAATGAAGAACACTACTTCTATTTTCCATGTCTTTATTTGTTGTATTGTGTCTTGTCATTTCTCGTAGTGTATTGGTGCTTGATAATGGGATGCTTATTAGTGACCACAGTTAAGAGATGTTGGAAGGAGTTTCATACTTTTAATCATAGAAGGAAACCAAGTAAGATCATAAGGAAACTTCAGTGAAACATGTCCTCTTCTGTGAGGCCTTGGATGATTTGATTGCTTTTTCTTTTAAGAATTTCATACTGATATGTTGAATGAGACTTTCTAGAAAAATGTGAGTGTGGAAAATATTCCTAAAAACTATAACTACTAATCTGAGGAACAAAGGCAGACTGTTTTGGGGTTTTTTTTCCCAAATTATCCTCTACCATCTAATAACTGTGGAACATCCCAGGGAGCTCGCTGACAGAATGCAATTGTATAATCAAGCTTAAAATCTAACAGAAGGTATATTGTCCAAGCATTGTTTCTGTCCAAAAGTTATGAAATGTCTTGGGAGAAACACCGATTGAGGGAAGGCAAAATTGGAAGAGTAGCTTTTGTCATATACAACATTCTGTAAAATAAGTATAGACTGCACCTCATTTACGCGGTTTATTGGCGCAGGATGGTGTAATCACATCTGGGTGCTCTGTTCCTGTCCTCCCTGAAGGAGCTTTAACAATCTTCTTGTACAAAAGAGAGCAAACTACTCATGTACTTAGCAGAGAAAGATGGAAATGAGGATAATTTTTTTCCTGCTAGCATGAAAAGAAACAGAAACTCCTTATGGCTTCACCTGAATATATAGATTTAGAGCACATCAGAATTTGGCAGTACGTTCTGACTTGCTATGCATAGCATTTTTTTTCAGACATTAAATCAGTGCTGACCTTAATCATGCATTCTCACAATTCAAATTGGACTGAAAATAAGTGAGTCAGCATTGACCTGAAAACAAACAAAGCTCTGTTTGAAGTTTCACAACTGTTCTTGAAGATCATATGGAAAATTGGTTTATGAACCAACTGTCTGCTTGCAGTGGATATACACAGTCTCACTCAGTGAGTTTACCTGGCATTTATAGAAAAATAGGTTAGGACTTCCCAGTGGGAAGAACAGCTTGTGGTACTGATTCACTTCCCTCACTCCGGTATTGATCACTACTTTCCCCATAGGAAAACCCGGAAAACAGGGATTACCAACTGCACGAAATTTGTCTCCACCCTCAAACCTGGAGAAACCCTTTTCAGATTCTTGGTGTTTAGTTTTATGGTAAAAAGCTTGTCAGTTTTGACCAAAAAAAAGTAACTACAAAGCTTAAAATTAGTTGTCTGTTTGATCCTTTCATCTTCTTTTGTCTTCTTCATATTATTTATAATGAAAGCTTTCAGTATAGTGTGCTTCATCTCATGGTTCATGGCACCATCTCCTACTGCCAATCTCTGATTTAGGCTTTTCTGAAAACCTGACTCAAAAATGTCACAAAATGGAATTAAATTGAAAAGTAGCAGAGTATTCTCTTCAGTTTGTGTCTCCCTTTCTTTGGCCTCTGAGATAATTGCCTTTAAATTTTCCACTCATCACATATGCTTTTCCATTTCTCAGATTTCAGGAAAAAGACTGGGCTGAAATCATTATATTGACTTGTCAATGCATAACTAATAATACAATGAAGATATCGCTACACTCACTTTTTTCCCTGCCATTGCTCCTTGCTTTTCCATTTCCAGCACAGCTGCAGTGCTAATTGCTAATTGTTGGGCATTGTAAAATTAGCCACTGCTATAAATTCTAAGTAGTAATGACTAAAATCTGGAGTCAATTATGTAGCCAGTTTTGCGTAAGGAAGAGGTGCACCATCACTCTTCAGATGTGGCTAATGGATTCAGCATTGTCACCTCCTAACAAAAAAAGCTTTTTATTTTTCTGCTGGAAAGCCAGATGGTTTCTATCTGTCCTTCATAGCAGATTTGACCTTTAAATGAGAAATCATCAGGGACCAATGATTCATTGGCAGACAAAGGATTCAGCAGGCATTAAAGGACAGTGTCTAATTGACTGAGCTCTGTTTCAGATGTCCATTGATTAAAGAAGGTGCTGCAAAGATGCTGCGTTATAGGCGAGGTTATTGTGAGCACAGAAAGCAGAAATACCTGGCTCCCATAAGCAGGAGCTTAACTGCTGTTTGTGAAAGAACCCCCATTCATTTTGGTACTACCTTTGGATAGACACAAAAAAGGATAAAATCATAAGAGAGGAAAGTTGTTTGTCTGTGGGCTGTAGTACTGAGAGCACCCTACACTGATGGGGGCTCACCCCCCTTGATAAGAAAACGGTCAGTCTAATTTTTTTGGAAGCTAGCAAAAACAGAGAGCAGATATGTTTTTTTCTTTAACATTAAATATGTCAAAGTAAATTATTTTTATTCTACAGGTATAAAAGCTGAAGCAGAGATGTGACTGGAGGTACAGATAGTTTCTGAGCTACCTTGTTTCTAAACCTGAGCTAATTGTTCAGTTTTTATCCATCTGGCTTGTAGTGGAACTTACACTGCTTTTCCCCTCCCCTGTGCTCCCCAGTCAGCCAAAGGATAATTGAGAGTTAGTTCCCAAGTTAGTGAAATGGAAAGGACTTTCTAAGCTGGAGCTTGATAAGCCTTTTTAGGCAGTGGATATCAAAACCAGCAGTATTTGTTAAAAGGTGGTACTAGGAAATCTTCCTAGAGGTTTATTAATGCCAATAGGAAATTTACAGGAGAAGTAAAGTCACTTCTGCTTGATAAGAGGCTCTTTGTTTCAGCACTATTTTCTTACTGCTCCAGGGAGGTTTATGCTTTGTAAAAGTGTCACATTGCCACTGAGCTGATTGTGCTTCGGCAGACGTTCCTCTCGCTGTCCATTTCGGTAATGACACTGCAGCTGCACACCCAGGTTTTTTGTTTCTAGGCTGTTGATTTTTCATGCATATTAATTAATTTCAAAATATTGAAAAAATACAGAAGTTGGAGTAAACACCAAAACATGAACCAAGTGTGAGAATACTCTTGTGCTCTTGTTGCTTTATATCAGTCTCTAGTTGATTGTAAGTTTTTGGCCAGTATGATGAAATTCTTAGCTGGAACAGTATCATCTTTGAGTACCATAGTGGCTGAAACCCCAATTCTCACAGAAGTTCAGTTTACAGATATTCACTAACATCTTTCTTGTCTTCTATTAAAAAAAAAAATTAGAGAAGCCTACACGGGCTTATTTAGAATGCACATTTTGTTCAAATTGAACCCATGGAAACAAAGACTGTTGTCAGAATAGTCTCTTAAATGAAGTTTTTCATGCAAATAAAGCATCTGAATAGTTTGTGGTGTGCATTGTTTGGACTGTAAGCAACAGGAATAGGAGCAAAGTATTTACTGAAAAAGATGAAATGTGATAAGGATTAAGCCAAGCACTTAGTGCCAATTTCTGCCACATGAATATTGGATGCTAACTACTGTAATAATTATTAGGCAAAACAGTAAAATTTTTTTTAAATACATTTTTTTCCTTTTTTGTTTTTTTTTTTTTTTTTGCTGTTAATTGTTCTCTGTCTCATTTTAGTAGTGCTTACACAAAGGACATTGAAGTTTCTCTTTAAAGCAACTGAAGTTGCAATGCGCAATCCCATGCTAGTGTGATAAAATTGTATGAAACATAAGCAGTGTTGCCTAATGTTGCTGGAAGAACAAATACTAAAGCACCCACTAGTCTTCAGAATGCCTGATTTATAATTTGTCTGAAAACTAAACAGGATTAACAAAGGGTTCTCATATGTACATCTTATATGTCACTTTAAAATACATTACTACAACCAGTAATTCTGAAAAACGGAGCTATTAGTATCCATGAAATATGGATTTGGGAGCTGCCCTGAAGATTATAAAAGTTTCCACAGAATTTCCATATTGTCTTAACCCTGAGTGCTAAGTACCTCATCCATTTCTGGTAATGTTTTACAAGTGAGAAGATGCTTGCTAGTGAAAAGTCCCTGAGTTTAATATGGTAACTGTGGTCCCTGTTGTACAGTAAGTCTGATTTGAGGACACAACAAGTCCACACAAATCTGCTCTTTAGTGGAAGGGAGAGGGCAGTCTTGTGCTTCGAGAACAAAAGGTGGAAGTGCAAGTGAGTCTTGGAACTCTGCAGGGAAGTGCACTTACCCACAGTAGTACTCTCCCACCTGTGTTTTCTTACAGTTTCTCAATCCTGAGCCCTTCACACTTCCAAACACAAAATTGCCAAAGGCAGAAGGTTAAACTTGGAGATTCATTCAACTGAATGAAAACCCAGGCCTGCCCATTTTCTCAGATCTTTTGCTACCATTCTTAATAAGATGATTAGTGTTTTCTTGAATATTTCATCTCTTCTTTTTGTCATCCTTTTTTTTTTCTACTTTACACAGCTCTGTGAGGCTTGCTGTGAGTTTTCTAAGTTTTCTGTGAAATTAGCTTCATAGGACATCTTTGATGCCATTTTCTAAACAGTACTCATTTTATTTCTCCTTGAAGACAATTCAAGGAAAAGAATGGAGTCTGAGTTTACAATCAGTTAACATTGACTGTTATTCTGATAGCTGTTGTGCTCTTCCTCTGTGTGTTAGATTTTTGGGATAATCATGATGTGAAGTAGTTTTTCTTTTTTCTTGTTCCTGTAAAAGGTTTTTTCCCCTTCTCTGACTTGCTATCTTGCTAAGTTCCCCAGTGTGATTCTGCTGTAAGTGATGATCCCCTTCTTTTCTCATTATCAACAGTTAAGCCACAAGTAAATTAGACTTAAATGCTTGTGCCCACACCTTCACTCCCCCATATTTTCTTCTGAACTGTCCTTGGTATTCTTTTCCCCTTTTAATTTTTGTCATGTGAAAAACAGGCACAGTATCAGGGTAACTGACAGAATTTCCTTACAAACTTCAATCCTCTTGTTGTAGATTTTAATACTAAACTATCCTCTGTTCAGGTGGATAGGAAGTGGACAACTTTAATTTAGTTTCAAGTTGAAAGTCAGTATCTTGGTAGACTATTCTTACTTATTTGGCCTCTTCATCCTTGGAACATTCAAGTTGTCCTCTTGAGATTTAATATTTCAAAAGAGTATTTGTATATCAAATGGAGTTTAATGGTTCATTTTCTGGAATCAAAGCAAAAGTTCAAGTAGATTCATCAAGCTTCTTTTTTCTCTGTTTTACAAATCCTGAACTATAACAATGCAGTTGATTTAAGTATCAAAGTGAGAGCTCTAAGTCTTCAGGTGGGTCGTCTTTGATGCCTTCATGATGGTCATCATTCATAAGTGCATAAAATGAGATAATTGTATATCTCATCAGAATTTCACCCCTCGAATTCAGCTCTGTTTTTAACACCATGCAAAAATCTCTTCCTGTTGACCTCATCTGTGAGAAACTGTCAGCTTTTAGAACTCATCCTACATTGGAACTCGAGAGAGTTCAGATAAGAATTACTACTGCTTTCCTACAGTAGCTGTAAGTCAGTGTGTATTAATCTTGTTGCTGCTGTTGCAGCTCAAACGGTAAATTGTAATTTTGCCTTATTTCTTCTCATCTAGGTTTCAGCAATCAGTTTTAATGCAGGGCTGAAAAACTTTAAGGCAAAGACTCAACACTGGGCATCATTTGATCCTTCTGTTAATTGCGAACTGATTGCGAGATCTAACCATGGGTGAATTTCTTTGCAGATATATCAGTGTGCCCAGTGTGTTTTGTGGGAGGTGGGTTTAATTAGTCATTCATTCTATGGAATGAAACTGCATCTTAAGTATAACTAACTGCAAAAATTCTGAGAAGGTCTTCTGTGAGCAAATTAGAAGATTGACAAAGTATTTGATTACTAAACTTGTGGAAAAGAATGTTATGGTTGGTTTTTTTTGGTTGGTTTTTTTTTTTTTTTTTTTTTTTTTGAAAGTGGAGCTAGTGATTTTGATGAATTCTCATTAACATTACCTTTTTTGTGAGCACTAAACTAGATGTGAAAGATATCTCTGCTGTAATTTGGGGATGCATTTAAGCTTTTGCATAATTGCAAGCATGTGAGTAGTCCATTAAATTCCGTTGGATTCTACTGTGTGCGTCATTCACTGTCTAAAACTTCTGATGTAGGAGTTAATAAACTTCCTTCTCTTGTTTGTTATGAAGATGAAAGTTCTTCATAACAAGAACTTCTTAGAATAATCTGCTGAATCTCTCACTGGTAACATGTTTAATTCAAAGTTTGAACTTTTTTGGCTTAATCCATTCTTTCATATTGATCAAACATTTTTTTGAGAGGAAGTTGAGAAAAAACTGCTTTATACTTACTTCAAACATATCAGCAACAGAGTTATAATGGTTATTTTGAATGAAGAAACTTTATGTTTATAGAACTCTTTTCCAACCTAAAGGATTCTACAACTCTATAATTTTTCCATACTGTGCTGGCTAGCTTAGGCTTTTTATTAAAGTGTTGAAGGGCACTATTTTGGAATGTATTACCTTTGAAAGGAACACAGAGTTATATGCTAAACTGAAATCAGTTAACATTCAACTGAAATCTTGGAGCATTTTTGCTGTCATAAAGAGGGCTGTTGATGAGTATGTGCTGTTCTTGGTGCATGGAAAGCATACAAATTAGGACATGAAGGTGGTATCACCTCACAAATTCAACCTTATTGTGAAAATTGTTGAAATAATTTGACTCACATTTTTGTCACCAGCTAAAAATAGTGAATGCAGGGAAAATGTTTAGGAAAGACTTAACTCTGTCTTACAGTCACAGCCATGAGAAGGTTAAGAAACAAATCATTTGATATTTGTCTACATTAGAGATTTCTGATTGACAGCTCTTTAATATAAAAAGTTTTAATGAGCTCAACTGTTTGAGATGGAAATTGGACAAATTCAGATAGCAAATAGGTCACAGTTGTTAAACAGGACAATTAATCATTGAAACAACTTACCTAGGATGTGAGACATTCTCACTTGGCATAAAGATAGGGTAAAAGAGATTGTTTGATACCATTTTACCTAGTTCATTATGCAGGAGGCTGAAATACTCAAGCCCCACAAGAGCTTGAATAGTTTGAGATTTATCTTTATGAGAATAAAGCATATGACTACATGTCAGCAATAAATCTTCCACAACTAATGTGAATTTGCTGGGCAATTTAAATTCTGTTACCAGCACTACTTTGCAAGGTAACTAGTACTTTAAATGATGGCCATAGTGTTGCTTAGGCAGTGGTAGGATCTAGGCTCATCAGAAGAGATTTCAAGGAGGAAGAGGATAAAACCAGGCTTAGTGGAGTTAGGGCTGGGCCTCCAGTATGTTAGGGGAATTTGGATCAGTTCTGAACTGTTTTCTTTGAATTAGTTGGAAGTCACTGAAAGGCATCTACTGCCTCTTCACAGATGTTCTTGGCATTGCCAAGACAGAAATAGGAAAATACAGGTATTGCTGTATTCTTAATTATTGTGCATTCAGAGCATTCAGATTTTAACTCATGTGCAAGTTGTAAGTACTAAATGTAACAGAATGTGTTACTGGTACAATGTTATTGTCAAAAGAAAAAACCATGTAAGGGGTAGCAGTGTCTCCAAGCAAGTGTTCTTGGCCTGTGGATACAGTTAAAGAAATTCTCACTTACATACAAAGATCAGTTTTGGCACAGTTGATTTGCTGACTTTCCTCCCATTCTGTATTCTTAACTGCCTATTTTTTACTTAACTCTACTTAGAGTTTTTTTAAGACAAATGTTAACCTGAAAGTAGGTTTAGAGTAACAAGTGTTACATCCTTTCTAAAATTATTGGGATCATCCAGACTCTTCCAAATTTGTATTTAATAGGTGAAGTTCTGTGCTTTTTCTCAAGCAGCATTTCATTCTCTACAGAATATTGAATATTACCTCTTTTTCTCATAGGATTTTAGTCCTGCTTAAACTTGTATTTCTAAGTGCTTCTCTTGACTTTTTGACCTTGAGCTTTGAAATTACTGGTTTGAATTAGGGGATTGTTTCTAGCTTATTTAAATACTATTTTTTATTAGAGGACTTTAAATAGCTGTTTTAAATAACATTGTACACTTCCAAGAATCTGTAGCTTAGAAGTAAGAGAGAGATTCTTCACTAAACTGCCAAAATGACTGTGTCTGCTTCTGTATACATTGATAGAATAATGCATGTTTTTAACCACTGAACTAATTTTAGCCATTTCTGCTCCCATTCCAGGTGCAGGACAAGTTTCGTCTGGACCTGTCTGATGAAGAAGCTGTCCATTACATGCAGAGTCTAATTGATGAGAGTGTCCATGCCCTCTTTGCAGCTGTCGTGGAGCAGATACACAAGTTTGCACAGGTGAGGTGTTTTCTTCTCTGCTGCTGGGCTCTGTGGTAGCTGAGAGGTTGTGAGTGGTAGATTCATCACTGTGAGATATTTTAGTTCATTTTACTACAAGATGAAACTTTTAGTTGTAAGGACTGGAGAACAAGCTTGTAGAGGTCCTATAAAACATTTTGAAGCACCATAGCAATCATGCAAGGTCTGGTGTCTGGGACCAACTTCTGATGCCCATCCAGGCTGAGCATGAGCAGCCCCAGAGCAGCCGTGCCCAGAAGGGCTTGGGGGTGCTGTGGGTGAGAGGCTGCACATGGCCCAGCCATGGCACTCCCAGCCCAGAGAGCCAAACGTGTCCTGGGCTGCACCCAGAGCCCCGTGGGCAGCAGGGCAGGGAGGGGATTCTGCCCCTCTGCTCTGCTCTGCTGAGACCCACCTGGAGCCCTGCATCCAGCCCTGGGCTCCCAGCACAGGAACCACAGGGACCTGCTGGAGAAGGTCCAGAGCACTTCAAATGTTATCAGAGGGCTGGAGCACCTCTGTTAGGGAGACAGTCTGAGAGAGCTGGGATTGTTCAGACTGGAACAGAAAGGGTCCAGGAAGACCTTACAGGACCCTTCTTGGTGATGATCTGGGTGACAATAGATTATTGGCTCTGTTATTTTTGTTTTTACAATATACCCTCTATGAAGAATGATGTGTTTACCCCAACATCTTTTATTCTGTGCTGTATTACTACAATACACACTAAGACAATAAAATACTTGATTCCCGTGTTAAATAAAACTGTCTTTACAAAAGCATTTCTGCTTTGAATTTCCAATTCTTTTTTTTTTCCTTAAAACCGTCTGACATTTAGTTTGTGTTTATCGTGGATTTGAGACATTACACTATTTTCCTTAAGTATTAGACCATGACAAGAAATGGAATTAGGAGAAAAAATTCAACTGCTTTGAAAAGCCAGTCATTATCCTGATTTTTAATTGATTTTTTCTTCAAAAGGCCAGTCAAATTCTGGTATGAACTGTGGAGAACTATTCTTATGGCTATCTATTTTGCTAAAAAGCATCTGTTCTTTTCTTCAAACTTAGTTTTTATTTTGAAGAATTGCACTGTAGAGCAGGATGAGAAGAAATAATGTAATTTCCATTTATGTATATATTTAATTAAGGTGATGTTTTATGAGATGTAAAAGAAGGAAGTGTAATTATATGGAAATGATGCAAAATTTGTTGTCATTCACTATGGATTATTTTGAACTTTGGATGGAGAATGGGAATTTCATAAGACAAAGTGAAAAATGCCTGGCATCTGCCTTAGGGTTCAAATAAAAAAAGTAAAAGCTATTAGAAATATTCAAGGTTGAAGGTTTAAGTTTGTCCAGTATGTGTGTAGACCTTTGTTTTCATTACATACTGACAGTCACTTTTTTTTTTTAAGACATGCCTTTTTACTTCATTGGCCTGAGGTGAATGCCACACTCTCCCAGATAATTGTTACTGCATTTGTGAAAGTGTATTACAGGTTGGATTCAGGTGACCTTCTCCTTTTCCATTCAGGCTTGTTTTGCTTGATCTTTTTTCCCTGGTTTTAAAATAACAGATTTGTTCAGAATATTTAAAAGTACCCAAGAATGTTCCAGGTTTCTGTAGGATGGGGCTCTGAGCAACCTGGTCTAGTGGAGGGTCTCCCTGCCTATGGAATAGGGTCTAGGATTAGTTGGTCTTTAAGATCCCTCCAACGAAACCATTCTGTGATTCTGCCTCCCAGGAATGATGTTCTAAGCAAAATGCTGATACACATTCCAGCAGGCACTGATTGCATCTTCCATTCATATTTTTGGGGGTTAATGTGCAAGCCCACTGGTTTATTACACTTTGGACACCAAATAAGCAGATGTGACACAGTTATCTCATTTTGTGGTTTTTACCCCTTCAGCTGGCCCATGCTGAATTTCATCACAGAGGTATTTTCCTGAGGCTCTGTGCAATCTTTGTGCACTGCTGCAGAGTGTGCAACCTGTGTGCTTTTAGCTTTCCTTTCTGCTTCAGGCATCTGGTGCCTAGAATGAAAAACAAGTGTCTTGATTTGCAAGTGCTGTAGGCATCTCATGACTCCATGTGACGCTAGTTTTGGAGTTCTAGTTACTGCCTTTATTCGCACTCTAAAAAATTTAGGCTTGCAGGCTTTCTCCTGCAAAGATACTGGATTGCAAGTGTGAGGAGGATGCAAAAACAATAGACAAAGATTAATCAGCAGTTGACAAGTCTTAAGAATCTGTGGTTTATTAATGTATTTTTTTAAATACTTAAAAAGAATCCAATGAAAAGTAAGTGTAATTAATATCAATTCTCTATATTATGGGTGAAATGGGAGGCTTCTTAGCAATATTTATTACTTCATCAGTCAAAATCATTTTTTTTTTTGTCCGAGGCAGTCTTAAGAATTTGCTGCTGTAGTCTTCATGGAGTCTGCAAATCGTTAAACAAATGAACAGTTAATGGGTTGTGAATTTGCTGTAAAGGGATCATCTTACTCAATGGCCAATTGAAGCTTTCCCTTCCTTCATCTGTAATTCTGCATGGAATTGCCAGTGGCCTTGTTCTTCATAGTCTTATAAGTTTTCTGGAAAAAACCCCAATGCCACGCAGGTGTTACGACACAAGTCACAAGTGTAAACAGCAGATTTGGCCTAATGCCACACAGTATTTAATTCCAAATGCTGTTCAACACATTTTTTGTTTATCAGTAGATATTTATTCTTTTACTGCCTTCAGAATAGGCCTGTGAGGAATCTGCGCAATCTACTGCAGCACTTAAGAGCTTTTTAACAAGGCTGGTTATTATAGTAACCATGGTGTTTTCAGTGTTCTGTATGTCACTCTGCATTAAGTAAAGCTCTTGGATAAAGCAATCTGGATGTTTTGGAATCAGCTCAGTATTCTTCTTTTATAATAATATTCTAAATTGTGTTCAGTTTACAGCTGTGTTATGAAGCCTTTAGTTTAATTTCTAATGTGTCTCTAATCTGTTATTTTATCAGATATTTTACACACCTTTTCCTGCATTGCCTGTCTCCTTAATGGTTATAAAAAAAAGTTGTCTCAAAAGTAAATAAATTCAGCATTTAGAATAAGCTAATGGTTTTGTACAATAGTTCTCAAGAGGAGGAAAAGGTGCATACTAATTTTAGTTGACACTAATGAAGACTGGATAGCCATTTCTCCCTGGAGAGTCATTTTCATTTTAGCAGCATTATTTATTTCTGTAGAGAAGGTAACAATCTACAGTTAAGTGTCTAGTTTCACATTTTATTTCCCTTGTAAATTTACAAATCAAGTCAGTTGTATTCAGGGCTGAAATGGTAAGCAGTGATTAGAAAAGTGAAAGCTTGTGGGATACAGGGTGTCTCACCTAAACTGTAACTGTACAGTTTTGGGGGTTTATTAATGCTTGGCTGATATCTGCTTAGGAGCAAACTCAGTTTCAGCTGTAGAAGTTCCATGGATTTAGAGTATCTCCTGGCAGTAACCCCAGTGCTTCTGCATCAGAGAATGCAGCACCTCAGCACAGGGCTTCTGTTTTTCTTCCTACTGGATGTCAAAATAAGATAGGGAATGTCTACCAGCAGGACTGTATATATTGGATAAAATAATTTGTCAAAGGGGTATATAGAGTTAGCGTCTGCTTTTTCCCTTAAAAGGTTGTGAAAGTCATCTACCCTTACACATTTCACCATGTTTTTAAACACAGAGTTCAATTTGTGCATAGCATTTGTTCTTTGAGAGTAAAGCAGATTGAGTAATCTCTGTGCTGCTGTGTTTTTTTCTTTTCTTTTCCTTCAGTATTGGAGAAAATAAGCTTTTTGCCTGCTCATGGTGGAAACAAGCAAATTCACAAAACAGAGACTTTTCTCAAGCCCTTGTGGACTTAACCAAACAGTTTTGGAAGGCAAAAGCTGCAGATTTAATAGTGTGAAGAACTGAGAACTCAGAAGGTAGAGAAGCTTTTTGAATCTCTGTTCATTAAAGGTTTAAAACCAACCATTTTTTTAAAGGAATATCATTGTTTGTATACCATCCTTGGGAGCCTCAAAGGTTGAAGTCAGCAACTTCCTCTCAAGCCAAAGATAACTGGAAGAGGTTGGATTTAATGGTGAATTCTTGTACATGTTAATATATTTTCTTATTTAAAACCAGAAGTAGATACAAAGCTAAAGCAGGGACGCTACAGTTTCTTGGTGCAGAAAAACCCCTCACAAAACTATGTTAATCCTCTCCTGTCCCTCCCCACCCACTCTGTTCCCTGAATAAGTTTTAAATGTAATTCATAGGATCCTTTATTTCCTGCCTTTGGCAATGTTATCATTTAGAATGGACAGTCATTTTTTGCCTGCTTACAAAGTGTTTTTAACTACTGATAAGTTACCCCAGCTGTAGGCAGCCAATTAAATGATTGCTAACATGCTCAGCGATGGGAATGCACAGTGAGCAGTTCAGTATTTCACGCTTGAACTCTAAATGTTTTCTGTACAGTGATTATATATTCTTCACTCTAATAAAAACCTTTGTTGTTGCAGTCTTGAGGTGTTCTGTTTTGTCTTTTTAATCTCACTTGCTGAGACATGGCACACTAGAGGATTATTTTTGTAACTACTGTCTTTTTGCAAGGATTTTCACTTCTCAGTTTACTTGATGCTGGAATAACACCACTCATGAAATTACTTTTGTGC
Source organism: Melospiza georgiana (assembly GCF_028018845.1). Lineage (NCBI taxonomy): Eukaryota > Metazoa > Chordata > Aves > Passeriformes > Passerellidae > Melospiza > Melospiza georgiana. Next base: position 78,295,370 of record NC_080465.1, read on the forward strand.
CACATGTTGAGTTCATAATGAATCTGGTTTGTATGATCAATAATGTAATTAGCTCTTCATAAATGTGTGGCTCTCTTCAAAGTGTGCTCTAATAGTCCTGTATTTTTTTAAATAACATTTTTAGTCACGAAGAAATCCTTCCAAATTATAAAGATAAGAGGGACCTATTTGAATGTGAATCTGACTGGTATTTGTGAATCAATTTTACTTTGCGCTGTTGTCCCTTTTTTATCCTGTATGTATGACTTAAGAACTGCATTGCCCTAGTTGCTTGGTGCTCATGTTGTCTAGGAACACACACTGCCACAGAGGATCCACCATCTCTTTAGCCCCTCTTAACTTAAATCACTCTTCTTTGGAGAAGTAGTAGTGATCATTTTCTTGTGGTTAGGTTTTTTTTCTGTCAGACTTACATACTCCTCATCTGCCTCTGTTTCTCATGTGCTTTGTGGCACCTTCCAGGTATCATTCTGAGAGCCTGGACTTCTCAGATGTTCAGAGAGAATTCTGCAAAAAAAAAAAAAAGGTCTTTTTCATTCTTTTAATAAATTTCTAATGTGCATCCTGTGTGCTCAGATAACTTCTGATCTTTATGAAGCAGCCACACTTCATTTGACTTGAATTCTTGTCTCTGACCCCAGCCCTTTCAACTGTACATATTGTAGGATTTTTCATCTATTTCTTTTGAAGAAAACTTCCTGTTCTTCCTGCTGAAGTCTAATTATGAAGGATATGGGCATGACCCAGTGTGTACCAGTTGACCAGACAGGCCAAAGTTGTCTCCTTATTTAAACCCAAAAGACAACATCAACTCCATCCTAGAACACATTTTTACTTTGCAGAGATGTTTATAAACTGTTAAATTTATAAATGCATGGTTGTTCACTATGTCTTGTGTTTTAGAATAAGCCTGTTCTTATGCTGGACTATGCAACAGCCTATGAAAACTGTACTCTTAAGTTATAAATATTAGCATGTGAACCCAAGTGGAATGTGATTACAGTAGGAAGAGCCAGACTTCACTGTCCACTTTTTAAATGGAGAATATCAGGCACAGAAGCAGAAAAGCTTGCCTGAATCAGTGGGAAATAGTTGAACCAGTGTGTTCATCTGTGTTTATGCATGTGGAGTGACTCTGCATATATTTTCAGTGTATTTTCCAAAGAATTTTGTGAAACAGTGAACACTGACAAACCAACTGGATATGTCTCTCATCCAGCTAGTGGCATTTTTTAGGCTGATATGCCTCTTCTGTCCCTAGCTCTTAGGAACCCTTATAGAACGAAGAACAGGACAGCACTGAGACTGCTACAACATACTAGATGCAAGTACATTTATACTTTAAGCCTCGTCTTCTAAATACCAAGTACTGTTGAAAATTGAAAAACATCAATAGGTTTATTTTTTTAATAGTCTTATATAAAGTTCTGACTGTTTTGTAAAATCTGATGGCTCTTAGCACCTCATGTGGAATAATTTATTTAAAATAAAACAGACAGTTGAAAAGAAGAAAACCAAACAAGCTGGTTACTAAAACCTTTGACTTACTGGAGTATAACAGGTTATCTTTCATGGCTTAATATCACTGTATAACACCATAAGTGTATGATGTGCCTGTTGTCTCCAATAAATTCTGAATCCCTTGAATAACTGCATAAAATTCTGTCTTGAGGAGTACAATTCTTAAAGGTGAAATCCTTTGTGTATTTCACAAAGGTAGAAGCCCAGTCAAGTGAAGGTACCAATGTGAATGTCAGACAAGAGTTTTACCCTGCACTTATATTTGTGTGAGTGCACAAATGGGGTAGACACACACACACAGCTCTGCATGGAGTGAGGCAGTGAGCTCCATCCTGTGTACTGGAGCATGGAAACCAGGCTGTACCAGGTGTGCCACAGAGTAACTTGTCAAAAGTCACCTTCTTGAGTCCCTCCAGGGAAGCATTACAGAGCAAAAGAAATAAAACAGTCAGTAATTTTGCCATGGACTTATTTTGACCACCAGTTGTATTTTATATAACTTGAGGTAAAAGGTGCAATAAAATTACACTTGTGGATGCTTTATTTGCCCTTCAGCATTCATCTTGGTCTCATACTGATCTTTTTTCTCACAGAATCTATCGGGATTCTTTGGGATTGAGGGTGGGAGAAGCAAATAAAATAATTTCATTTTTCCTTCCCTACTGTAGACTGTCCTTAGTTGTTTTCATCTGCCAGTGCATCAGGAGCAGAAAGTGCCACAGTTGGCTTTTCTTTTGAGGGTAAAGAAGCAATAATTTCCAAAGTAGGATTTTTGGGGAAGGCAGGGTAGAGGAATGAGAAAGATGTGAATGTGCTCTGTGCTTTTAATACAAAAGAGCTCTACTTTTGGCAAGAAACATCCCTGTTCTTACAGTTACCTGGTATTGTTGTTCTTGTGCAATTTAAAATAAAAGCTTTTGCAAGGCTTTATAGGAATAATGACTTTGGAAGAGGGAAGAAAGAACAGCGAATGGGAATTATAACACCCCCTTGTAGAGTGGGGATAGCAGAAAGAGAGGGAGTCTAAATGGCCTGCCGTTTGTAGTCAGGAGAGGTTTAACTCACAAGACCTGGTATCATCAGCAGATGGTGAAATACTGTGGTTATTATGAAGTATCTGAAGCGCCTACATTTTAGGAGTCTTAAGGGAGTCATCGAAAACAGATTGCAGGTAGATTGTGTTAAAATAGATTTTTGTAACTTCTTCAGCTGATGCGATGATTCTTTGTAATAGTGAGGCTACTCAAAGTGTGATATTGGTGCCCTCCTGCCCTTCTGTCATTTAGATTGGACCCTTCAAGGGTGAAAGAAATTTCATTTTGGAGGATAAAATGCCCAACCCCTGTTGCTTCCTGAGTATTAACAGTGAAGTGGTTCACCTGCCTGAAACAGCGAGAACACAGCTTGGGGAAGAATCCATAGCTCATCTACACACAGGCATTAATCACTTCAGCTGTGTGTGAGACAGTCCTTTCCAAAGGGAATTAAGCTATACCCTGGGGAGGAACCTAAATTCCAGATAAAACACCTCTGCAATTAGAAGCTGTGCAAAACTTAACCATTTGGAATTCCTTCCCATGACAGAAGAGTGTCCTCTTCAGTGGTGAGGGCTCAGAAGGTGGCAATTTACAAAGCTCAGTGTTCATAACCTGCAGTGTAAAAGTGATGTGAAGGTGTGGCTGAACCACTGTGGGTAGCTCTGGAATCCTTTCTTCCATGGTCAGGCAATTCACTTTGGTCCAGCTTGTTGTCCTCACAGTTACATTTAGATAATTCCACTTTCTTACTCTTGCTCTGTGTTTAGATATTGACTGGATTATGTAACAGGTAAATCATAAAGATACACATCCCAAAGTGACAAATTGCTTTGTCTCTACTTCATCTATTAAGTGGGAAGATAATTTGCCTTTTTTTGGTGTGTCCTCTTTCACTGGGCATCAGAATATAAAGGTAATTGTAACCAAAGGGTTTTCTCTCTTATATCTAATTTAACATCTCTCACTGATTACAGACTGAAAAACTCGTTATTTAAAAAAAAAAAAGTTTTGGGTTTTGGTTTTGTTTATTTTTAAAGTTTAGTTTCTTGTACAGACATGTGTAAACAGTTTTCTAGCTGAGAAGATAGGAAGTAATTAGGTGGAATCTGCTTTTAACAAAGCATCTGCAAACTTCTTCTCTTTGAACTTCGGGAGTAACCTAAGTTCCATATCTGGTGCATGTATAGAGAGATGGCTGTGCATCTTCCTGATGGTGTAGCATCTTCTCCTGTGTCCTCAGGGCAGGGACAAACCCCTTTTGCTTTTCCAGTAAATACTGGATTAGTTTTGGTTGTTTGTTTTTTTTTCACTTATCTGATGATGTCAGTTGTACTTACTTAGTGCATTCAGCTGTCCTGACATTTTTCTAATGCTGTATTTTCATTAATTGACATACAAGTGAGAGATTTCTGATGAAAGCGCAGCTGGTCTAGTGGCAGTGTCTATTCCCTGAAGTGGGCAGCTTCCATTTCAGCTTAAACTTGGAATTTTTCTCTCTTTGTCTGTCTCTGCTGGGAGCCATTCTTATGTAGATAACATCCCTGATCCTGCAGTGACACACTCAGATGCTGAGATTGCTGACCCCAGGGCAGTGAAGGGGAGACAGTGGTGCAGTGATGGTTGTTTAAGTCATTCACCAACTTCAAGGATGAGCATATCCACTGGCATGGCAAGAAGCTCTTTCTTTAAAGGAATTATTCAGGTGAGGTCTCTGGTCAGGTTCTCTTTTTCCAAGGGAAAACACAGCTGCAAACCTTGGGACACTGAATGAGGTTGTCTTAAAAGCAAAGTACATGGCAGAGACCTGGCTGTGGAGACCTGTAAGACCTGTGCTTGTAGAAATCCCGAATATGGGACAAAAAAAAGTGTTTATATAGTTTAGAGATGTTTTGCACAGTTAATCCACAAAATTTACTAAAACCTGTAGTGGTACATTTTCAAGGATATTGGGCCATATTGCATTTATCTTTTCCAAGTTGCAGCATGCCAAGTAACAAGGTGCTCTGTGACATCTTACTCCAAACGAGGAGATGACAGGTCTCAGCTCCCGTTCTGCTTCTAACTTGACAAATGCTACTTTTGAAACGAGAACTGAGAGGCTCTGTGCCACAATCATGGCATGTTGTCCATTGGCCTTGAAGTTTTTTCGCTTCTTGAACTTGCATTTCCCTCCCAGCTCTGTAAACTCAGTGGTGCAGAACCAATTCTTAACTTGTCTCACACAAACAGTACCACAGCTTGGGGCTTTAATTTGAGGTGGACCTGAGAAGTGTCATTAGAACTTGCCAAATAGCTGTGTGTTTTGATTGGACTTCGTGTTCAGACTTGGGTCATTGGCTTTTGTTTGTTCCATACCTTAAAGCTCAAAGGTGCCTGAAGAAATGTATTTGCTGGAGCCCCTATTCCTGTCAAACAGTGTTCTGGCAGTTCCCTCCACCCTTCTGTCTAGTAAAAATATGGAAAATTAATGTTTCTGTGCTTTCATTAATAATTGATCCTACAGTTCTGTACATACACAGGTAAAACTGACTGAAATACAGCAGTTTTTCAGCTTAAGCAAGCAATGGCCTCAAGACACATTGTGTCAGGCACACATTTTTATCAGTGTCCATGTTTCCTGCATCCGTGTTGTCCAGCTCAGTGTGTATCTGATCCTGACTTAATATGTTGTAACAGATAAATTATTTCATTCAGTGAAGAGATACAGCCCAAAGGATAGCTAATAGCTGTACGATTTTTTTCTCATTTATCAGCACATGGAATGCAAATGGGGCTGTACAAGAACAACTGAGAATTACGAGTCCCAAGGATTATTTTCTTGTTTACAGTTTCAGACGTATAAATGAGCAAGAACAACTCATTTAAAACTTGGAAATCAGCATAAATCAGGATGCCTCCAGCTCAGTCTTACATCTCTATTATGTGTGTATACAAAAGGTTTGCTTACCATACGCTTTTCCACTATTTCATTATTTGGTTGTCCATGTTTATGTCCCTGCTCATGCACCTACTAATGTTCCTCAAGAGTTTTAGTGCTGAGCCTTCTGCTCAGTCATAAAGGTTGTTGGTTTTGTTGCTCATACTGAGTTCTCTTGTATCCATTACCATTTTTCAGTGCTGGGGTTGGTACTGGGGCAAAGGCTGGCACAGCTGTGGGGGTCAGGTTACCTGAATTTTGTGACTGCTGTGTCAGTCTTCAATTTAGGCTCTGTCTGAAGATGCAGTCACTGAATGCTTGAATTCAGTTGCACAAAATACTGCAATGCAGGAGCATTAAGGAGGAATCTGGGGCTATTGCAGTTGCTGCCATACTGAGAAAGATTTGGGGCAATTACCCCTATTTTAATTATACTAGATTAAAGCTACCAGCTGCATGCATGTTGTGATCCTGTATATTTCAGTATCTACAGGATCCTGTTCAATTCTTCACTACACTTGGATAGCTGCCCAAAAATCTCTTCTTCCCATTTGCCTTGCCGGACTAGCAGGTATGGATCACCATCCTTAGCTTTTTATTTGGACCATGAATTAGGATTTCTAAAGGAGATTTGTTCAAGATAGGTCCTGCATTTAAGCACTATCCTTTCTGGACTCTAGGTATTGCTCTATGGGGAGTATGGATATACCAGTGTTTTCCATGTTGTCTTTGTCACCCTGCCATGGCAGTCTTGGCCACCTCAGGCCATTTCAAATGGCACTGTGTGCTTAATTTTAGCCAAACTGGATCATGCCCATATGCCTGCTTTAGTATGGGCTGATTCTGAAATTACTAAATTCCTCTGACAATGCTGAATAGATTTGTATGGATCATGCTGGGCACTTGATGGAGATATTTGTATGAAGCCGAAATACATGTTGTGGCAGTGTGTTTTTTGATCGTAATGCATTTCTAGCAGTCAGTTTTATAATCTTTCCTATTTTGTACTGTTATAGCATATTTTATTATGGATGGATTGTTCCTTTCCCCCCTGTATTATTGGTTTTGCCCTAGCTGTACATCTCCTCAAAGATCTGTCCCTCTGTTGCCTGTTCCTCCTCCTATTGGATGTCAAGCCCTCCCCAAGCCTGCCCCTTTCTCTAGAAACTTCCCTATCAATTTTGTATCCTTCGAAACTCCACTGGTTTGTTTACATTATTCTCTTCCCCTGCAGTCCCCTATTGGTTTAAACATTGTGTTCCCTGCCTTGTGTTCCACCCCCAATTTCTCCCAATTGGTCAAAGATTGTATCCTCTCCTGGGACCTCCTCCCCCTTATAAGCTGATGTATGCTCTTGAGTTTGCCCTTTCTGTCACTGAACCTCTGGGAATAAACTTCTTTGGAAACCACACAGAAGGCCTCTCGCTGATCCTTGTCCCTACCCTTGGGGCAGTCTGCAGTCCACCTGTGCCACAGAGCTGCCGTACCCTGCAGCTGCTCCCAGACTGGACAGCTTTCTGGGGGCAGCGCACCTGTGCTGTCAGTGCCAGGAGAAGAACAAATCCGGCACCAGGGCATTCGGCACCCAACGTGGGGCGGCAAAGACTCCGGCTTCAGGAACTGCAGTGGACTGTGTCAGCTGAGGCACCAATGAGAGGCCTCTTCGGTCTGAGACCCCTCAAAGAGGCTGGAACCGGCGCTGGATGACCCAAGTCGTAAGTTTGAAGCCCTGGTGCATGAGTGCACCTGGAAGATTACTCCACTTTTTGGTTGGTAGTACTCCAAGAGGTGAAGCGGCAACCCTCTTGCACCCTAGAGGATCGCTTCCTGGGTAGGGGACCTTTCCTGCAGGTTTTTGTTCCTGAGGCTGATGGTCAGGTGAGTTCCCCTGGGGGCTTTGGGACAGACCCAGCTAGGGGAATCCCCCATAGGCAGCCACGCTCCCAGGGGAGGGGATGCACTGGGCACAGTGCGAGCGGCTTGCTGCCGTCAGCTCTTGAGGCCCTTTTTTATCTTTGTTTTTTGCTTTACTGCAGGGGAGGGTGGATTGTTGCTGTTTCTGGCAGGCTGAGTGCTGATCTGTCGGTACAGCAGAGGGCGATTCTTTTCCCAGTTGTGGGTACCCTTGGTGGGGAGGGAAAAATTAAAGTTTTTAAGGGGATGTTAGAGAAATTTATCAAGTGGCAGCTTCTCCATTTTCTTCAAGAAATCCCTTATTTACTTGTAGATTTGTGTTGCCCGTCTGTAGATTTCTGTTTGGGTAGGGGCACATTTGGGACTTTAGTTCACTTATTTAAGGAAGGGTTTAAGTTAAATTAGAAAGCTTTGGTTAAAATTATCCATATTTAGCTGACCCAAGCATGAGGGAGGGTGGAGAAATAGTCACGTTGGTTTCCCCAGTTACACCCAGACCCCTCTTTCCCGATCCCCCAACCCTAAATCCTTTTCTCCTACACTGGGTGGATTGGGGAGATCAGCCCCTCCACAGCAGATGCAGGGCTACTACCGTCTCCCTGGCTTCCCCCAGTCCCCTCAGTACCTTTGCCCTGACGGTGATGGCCACACTGTCAGGGACCCTTCCATAATCCCTCGACCCACTCTCTCATTCCCAGTTAATAACTCCCAAAATAACTTCCAAAGCAGTCTGTCCCCCCATTCCCTGAAATGGTTCCCAAGGAGCACAAGATGGCGGTGGCCACATGGCTTGGCCCTTCGCTTGGGCTTCTCCTTCCCAGAACCTTTCTCTCCCTGCATTTCCCAACCCCTTCCTTCCAGCTCCATCTCTCCCCCCAAAGGGTCCACCCCCAGGGGTCGCAACCATTCCACCATTCCACCTTAGGTTATGTCTCTACTGAGAGGGATGGAAGTGGAGACTTCTTGTCGGAGACTATCATTTTGTGTGCTCCCCTGTCCTGTCTTCATCCTCTTCCCTGCTAGGGACTCAGATAATTTTTCATCATCACCAAACATGTGAAAGCTGCTGGCAAGAAGACATCTAGGGAAACAGACTCCTTAGTTACTGTCAGCTCTTTCGGTAAGTTCAGCAGTCACCACCGCCACCATACAAGAGGAACTAAAAGTGACTGTAAAGTTATCTCAGTTGCTCGAAATCTTTTTCAAATTTCTTCCTTGTTGTCCAGATTATTTTAGGTTTAAATGAGTTTCATATCAATAATGTGTTTATTTAATTATCTTAGGCACTTTAAAGCTACTGGGTTTTAATTGTAAGTTGTTTTGATACCTTTGTGTATTATTTTTGGATAGATTTGTTGAGTTTAACTGTTTAATTTCAATTGTATTGATATGGATGTGTGTGGGCATTGGTGTTTGGTGGGGACCATTTCAGTTAAAGTTATACTAGTGTGTCAAATCTTGTTTCTTTACCACTATCTTAGTTCCCATGTAAATGTTGAGTTGAATCTTCTATGTACTCCAAATGAATTTGTGTCAGTTGTTTGTTTAATTTTAGTAACCTAAAATACTTTGAAAAGATTTCTTTTGCAGGTAAAAGGTTTTGTTCTGTATCTTTTCAAAATTGTTAATTCTATAATTGCTGTTAACCCTAAAAACTTATTTGCATCTTCAAACATCTCTCTCTTTTTTAAACGAAGAAAGGGGAGATGTGGCAGTGTGTTTTTTGATCGTAATGCGTTTCTAGCAGTTTTATAATCTTTCCTATTTTGTACTGTTATAGCATATTTTATTATGGATGGATTGTTCCTTCCCCCCCTGTATTATTGGTTTTGCCCTAGCTGTACATTTCCTCAAAGATCTGTCCCTCTGTTGCCTGTTCCTCCTCCTATTGGATGTCAAGCCCTCCCCAAGCCTGCCCCTTTCTCTAGAAACTTCCCTATCAATTTTGTATCCTTCGAAACTCCACTGGTTTGTTTACATTATTCTCTTCCCCTGCAGTCCCCTATTGGTTTAAACATTGTGTTCCCCGCCTTGTGTTCCACCCCCAATTTTTCCCAATTGGTCAAAGATTGTATCCTCTCCTGGGACCTCCTCCCCCTTATAAGCTGATGTATGCTCTTGAGTTTGCCCTTTCTGTCACTGAACCTCTGGGAATAAACTTCTTTGGAAACCATACAGAAGGCTTCTCCCTGATCCTTGTCCCTACCCTTGGGGCAGTCTGCAGTCCACCTGTGCCACAGAGCTGCCGTACCCTGCAGCTGCTCCCAGACTGGACAGCTTTCTGGGGGCAGCGCACCTGTACCTACAGTGCCAGGTGCTGGTCGGGCAGAACAAACCTGGCACTGTTGGACATGTGACAGTTCTGCTTTCCTGCCAGTACTGGCATGTTCCTTGCCAGAACCAAACAGAGGGCATTCCTAACTGGATGTCTCAGCCATGAGAGGTTTTGAGAATTTTAAGAATCAGATCCTTCTAGTTGTCAGCAGAGAGGTGCATTGGGCCATTTCCATGTCCAAAGGAGGTCACAGTGTGGGCGTGCAGACCCTGAGCAGTGGAATTCACTGTGAGTGTGGATTAGGTGTGCATCCAGGCTTTAATTTGTTTGACTCTATAGTCATGCACTGTTGTATTGTGTTTTTATTACCTTTGTTCCATTTCTGTAATGGTTTGATCTATGTACCCCAATTCTCCCTAAATTGTTTGCCCCGAGTTGCTTTCCTTCTCCCCCATGTCAATCCTCTAATTCTGCTGATTCATTCCCCAATCTCCTTCCTGGACCCCTATAAATCTCTCAACCTCCCATCCCCTCTTTCTAGAACCTTCCAGTGGGGGCATCAAGTGATTGGTCGGGGGTCAGGGCCTCCCTCAAAGTATTCCGCAATTTGTTGCCCCTCCATGTCTATCTCCCCAGTTTCCACACCCCCAGTTCTTCCCTTTGGTTGTTCCGTGAATCCCTCCCTTGTTTCCATCCCCCTTTATAACCTCTTGCAATAACTCAGTCTGGGCTCTTCACAGCTGGTTTCTCTGAGGCATGGAGCTCTCTTTGGACTCCCTATAAACCTTGGACTTAACCCCTATGAAGAGTCAGCTCCTAACTCCTCCACCATCATCAGCCAGCACCTCCTCTGCATTAGGGCTCAAAACCCTAGCTGCCCTCCTGGGCACGGGAGGATGTTGTTATGAACAAGTTCATAAGTTAATACAATTAGAGCTGTTAATGTTAATCTGAAATTGTAGTAGGTTAATTGTGTTAACTAAATAGTCGTTAAATGTTAAACCTCTAAGTTGCCCCCACTGTTAATCCCCTTACCTTACTGGTATCTTGTTCCATCTGTCTGGTACTGCCTCCGCTGCTCTCCAAAATGGCGCCAGGTAACATCCTTGGGAATTATGCAAATTAAGAGACCTTCAAGAAAATCCAACAAAAGACCCTAAAAATGATGAGCTGATTGAAGATTCGCTGTCGAAACCTTGAATGACTGCCCTCCTTGAACTGATTACCCGGGAGCTACTGAAAAACCACATCGAGCCCTCCACAAGCCCATGGAACACTCCAATTTTTGTCATACCCAAACGATCTGGAGAAGGCTTTCGCCTCCTACATGACCTGCGAGAGGTGAATAAAAAGATCCAGCCGATGGAATCTGTGCAAACTTCGCTACCGATGAATTCTATGGTGCCAAAAGGACAACCCTGTGCAGTGCTCGATATTAAGGACTGCTTCTTCTCCATCCCCTTACATGATGCGGACAAAGAACGGTTCGCCTTCTCAGTCATCTTCCCAAACAGCTAGCGACCCAACCCGTGCTTCCAGTGGCGAGTGCTTCTGCAGGGAATGGTTAACTCCCCTGCCATCTGCCAAATCACCGTGGACCGAGCATTAGCTCCAGTCCAGCAGAGCGATCCCGCCGCGACTATTATTCAATTCATGGATGACATGGATGACATCTTGATCACTGTGCCATCAACGAGCCAGGCAGACCAGTTAGTATTTGTGGTCTCAGAGGTCCTAAAAGTAAATGGGTTTGAAATCGCCAGCACAAAAATAAAAAGGAAACCACGCGTGACCTTCTTAGGAGTGGGAATTTTGAACTTCTATGTCACCCCTCCCAAATAAAAATTCATCGGAAACATCAGAACACTTCATGACATGCAGCAGCTAGTGGGATCATTACAGTGGCTTCCCAACATCATTCTGATCCCTCCTGAGATCATGGATCCCCTAAATGACCTCTTAAAAGGGAAGAACTCATTGGGAAGAACCCAAGTAAGCTCGCTTGACTTCATCGAGTGTCAGATGTCAGCAACTACACTCGCCAGGTGGGACTCGAACGTGCCGGTTGATCTGTATGTCCATCTCATGAGGAGAGGGGGAGTAGGAGCACTAGCTCAGGGGGTCCCTGATAAAGCCCAACCAATACAATGGGTGGTCCTGGGAAAACCATCGCGTGCCTTCTCCCCAGGAGTTGAGTGCCTTGGTAGCCTCATCATGAAAGGCAGGAAGCTCGCTCTGAGACACCTGGCCGCTGAACCCGCCAGAATACACCTACCCTTCCACAAACAGGTTCCTACGCAGTCGCCAATGATATCAGAATACCTGGCCATGGCCCTCACTGGATTTGAGGGAGAGATTTGGTACGGTGAAACCCCCATGGACGCGGTTGCTGGCGGTCATCGACATCGACCTACCACCTAAGGTAATCGACCGGCCACGCGAAGGACCCACAGTTTTCACTGACGCATCCTCACTAACTTCCACTGCAGCGGTAGTGTGACAGGAGAGCGGTGGCATTGCATTAAAACAACAGATCCTGCACTGTCAGTCCAACAACTGGAGGCAGCCGCTGTGGCACTGGCATGTGGACTCTTCCCAGAGGAACACCTCAACATTGTGACAGACTCCATATTCGTGGCCCGACTCTTTCTAGCCATGGCTGGACCCGACATGGTAATGTCCGCAGTGGCGACAATGCTGGAAGAAGCGCTTTACTCGCGTAAGGGCACTGTGTCCGTCATCCATGTCAACAGCCACAGTCCGGTCAAAGGATTCTTTCAGGTGGGTAACAACAACATGGATGCTGCCGCGAGAGGGTTGTGGACCGTGAGAGAAGCTCGCCGGCTGCATGAATCCCTACATGTCGGGGCCAGAGCGCTCACAAAAAAATGCAGGATCACCATCACAGATGCAAGGCACGTCATCGCCTCATGCCCCTACTGTCAGAGGTCACCATTACGGTCCAGCAGTGTCAACCCTAGGGGCACCAAGGCTGCTGATGTATGGCAGACAGATTTTACGTTATGCCAGCTGCTGAGACCCTGAGCATGGTTAGCAGTAACAGTAGACACTTATAGAGGAATAATCGTGGCCACACAACACCAAAGAGCTGATTCCAGAGCAACAGTCCACTACTGGTTAACAGCCATGGCACGGCTAGGCATCCCGAGGCAAATTAAAACAGACAATGGTCCAAGCTTCACCTCGAAATCAATACAAGCATTCACATCAAGATGGGATATAACGTTGGTCCACGGTATCCCCTATAACAGCACTGGACAGGCCATAGTCGAACGAGCCAATCAAACTCTAAAAAATAAACTGGAGGTGCTAGCAAAGGCGGAAGGTTTCACCAGTTCCATCCCGCCGAGAGATCAAGCACGTATTCTAGCAACCACCTTATTAGCTTTAAATCAGTTCCCAAGGGGAGACGAAATCGAAAGTCCTGCCCAGAGGCACTGGGCCACCCGGGCGCTAGAGGAAGGCCAGCAAGTAATAATCAAAAATGAATTAGGAGAGTGGGAAGCAGGTAGGAGGTTGGTACTCGTGGGGCGAGGGTATGCAGCCGTAAAGAAAGATAGGGAAATTAAATGGTGCCCACTCAAATAAATAAAACCAGACTTCAGGGCAAGAACTAGCGAAATCTGAAAAGTTTGTTTTGCAGGACTGGACCCTCAGACATCCCCACGGCCCGTATACCCCACTCCCAGAAGGCAGTGCCGGGTCATCAGGCAGCCCGATGGCAGACTACTTTGGGGTCGTGAAAAAACCCAGTGAGAGGCCAGCACAAAGAAGAATTGGGGGAAAGAAAAAAAGAGCTCAGCTCTTTTCCTAGGTGGTATCCGTCAGGTAGGGTTGGAACTCTGGCCAAGTTCTGACTCTACTTGGATGGAATACCAGTCAACCCAGAACCTTTCCTGCGCCAAGGGGTCCCAGGGGTGTTTTGGGGAGAACATGAGTCCGGACATGGGCTCTCCAAAACACCCTGGTTTTAAAGTCAAACAGATCGTAGATTCTGGGAGAACAATTTGGTGCTGTGATGTCAACAGATAAGCTGAGGAAGTCCTGCAAGAATGCCCGAAGTCATGGTTCAGTCAACCCCATGGTTGCCTGATCGCCCTGTATTTTAAATAAGTTTGTGTTGTTTTTTTATAGAGAAGCAGTTAGAGATAGTTAGCTTTTCGTTTGCATTACATTGCTTAACTTTTCATTTGTTAAATATCTTCAGTCATAAGTTTGTTACAAGTTTACTACAGTTGTTTGTTTTGTTACAGTTGCAAGTTTGTTACTGTCCCACCAGGCAGTTTTAACCTTACCGTTTCCTATGTTTTTAATAGGTCATGGAATAGGGGGTAAATGCGGGCCCAAGATATCAGGTTATCTAGGACATCTTGCGATATTACGCCTAACCCCTCTCCCTTTATCATTGCCCTGCCATTACCCCCTGTTATAAATCACCTGCTCAACCATTAATAAAGTCCATTTCACCGCCCACCACATCGGTGTCAGCGTGTGCTTTGTCCTGTGGCAGGGGTGCTGCCACAGAGTCGCCCTCAACCCAGGACACCACACTCCGAGCAGTGGTAACAAATGGTGCCAAAACCTGGGAAGGCTGGATTGAACCCGAAAGCAGGGATTGCCTGGGCGGAGGAACGGCAACCAGAGTAGCGGGCTGTCATCGGCAGGGAGGACGTTCCCGGGGGACCAAAGAAGGAGGAAGTCTCACGTCGAGGTGACGGGGGAGGAAGGCTAGCATTGTGATTTGCGAGGCAGGAGGGCTCCACCGAGGGACCAGTGAGGGAGAGGATGGAGTCCCTTTCTAAGGTTGTCTTTGAATTATGGAGCTGGGTTATGTGGATTTTTTGGCAGGAGCAGGGAGAGTGGGGGGCCGCCCAGGATTGCTTGCGGGAGAGGCCCCAGCAGGTCACGGACGATTGTGAGTCCTCTGAGGGAGAGGATTTGCAGCCGCGGGAACCACCCCCCCGCAGGGAAAAAGGAATTGTTTTGGGAAGGGCTGCTGGAGGAAGCGCGAGCAGCAGCCATTAATTCAGAGGTGCAGTGCAGGGCTGTTAAGTTTGGGGCGCGGAGCGGGACCGCCACCCCGGAGGTGCGGGGTCGGGCCGTTAAGTTAGAGGCGTGGAACGCAGCCGTTAGCTGGGAGGTAGAGGGCACCGCCATTGATTTGGGCCACGAGGAAGCCTGAGCAGGGCCTCTGCCCGGCGTGCCGTGGAGCGGCGCACTCCCGAAAGGGGGGGATGCGGGCGTGGGCGCCGTTGGTCGAGACAGAGAAAGGCTACAAGGTAGCGCAGGCACACGGGGTGGGGGGGGGTGGGGGGGGGATGTAGCAGCAGAAAAGGGCACGGAAGGGAGACTGGTGCCACTCGGAGCGGATCGCATTACAGGGCACTGGCCTTCCCTAGCTGGAGGCGGGATGAGCCTAGAGGAAGAGGGCACCCTGGGGCTGAGCCAAAGGAGCAGGGTCAGAGCCTGGCAAAAAGGTCTTGGAACCCGGTAGTCTCCAGCCAGTCGAGTTCCGGGACCAAGTCAGACTGAAGCTCATATGAGTGGTTTCACAAATGGTCCATCGCTGAGCCCGACTCTTATTCTGATCACTCTGGTTCAGAAAAAGAGGGAGTGAGGGCGTGTAAGGGTAGCCACCGCAATCCTCCTGCTTGGGTCAGGGGGAAGCGAAGAAAGGGGCAAGCTCCTCTTACGGATTGGAAGAGAATTAAAATAGTGTGTGCTGAGTGGGCCCCTTCAGCCAAGCTAGTGTTTCCCATCCGGATGGGGGGGGGGCCAGGCGGAAAAAAAGAACTTATACACCTGTGAACCCCAAGGATGTCCAGGCAATTGTGAAAGTGATTGCAGACAAAGGAATTAATTCAGTAATGGTCTCCACTCTTGTTGACAGTGTTTTTGGGGGAGATGACATGCTCCCATTTGATATCAAACAGACATGTAGGTTAATTTTTGATGGGGCAGAAATGATTGTTTTTAAACAAGAGTGGGAGGACAACTGCAAGGCAGCTGGCCTTGGTGACCGGAGCAGACCATGCACTGCATGGCTCCAGCTTGCAGCGCTTAATGGGCACAAACCCAACTATGATCATCCCCCAGGCACAGGCTGAGGGCCTTCGGGCCCCCGAGGTAGTGGCAACAACCCGAGCTGCCAGAGAGGCCATTTGCTCTCTGTCTAAAGTCATTGCCACACCATCGCTGTGGTCCACCATAAGGCAGAATGAAAGTGAGGGTTTTACACAGTTTGTGGACCGCCTCCAGGCAGCAATTGATTCTTCTGCTCTACCGTCAGAGGCAAAGGGCCCTGTGCTAGTGGAGTGCCTGTGCCAGCAGTGTAACACCGCCACAAAGGACATCTTGCAGTCGCTGCCACCTGGGGCTACCATGCAGACATGATTAGGCATGTCGTTAAAGAGGAACACCTAGCCCCAATTCAGGCAGCTGTCCACGCCGCCATAACCAATGCAATGGCTTGCTTTAAGTGTGGCCAGGAGGGGCATATCACAGCAAACTGCCCTCGGTCAGGATACCCACTGGCGGCCATTTTCCCCTGCTAGATGGGACCTAGAGGGCCATGCTGGACATGTGGAAGGAGGGGGCATTTCACTAGGGAGTGCAAGCCCAAGGATCAGGAAAACCGGAGGGGGAGGGGGCGCCCGGGCAGCATACAGCCCCCCCCCACTTGGAATGTGAAGCGGCCCGGCTGTGCCAATTGTCAAAGGGGCACAGAACTCCCACACCCACTGCCCCCTCCCACGGTCAACTTCACAGCCCGACCAACGGCCCAGACAGGCCCATCCACACCCCAGGAATACCGACAACAGCTCCCTGGGGACGAGGCCCCTGAGTGGCCCTGGCCATGAAGATTTGGAAGAGAGACCTGTGGGTGGCATTCGCTGCGAAGGCAGGCAGGCACCCACTAATAGTGTCGACTGCCTGCTGTCTCCATAACAACTCTGATGGCCCTGCTATTTGTATCCCTTTCTGGGTCAATACAGGGTGAGATGTCACTGTGATCCCCGATGTACACTGGCCTTCGCAGTGGAAGTTGGAAGAGGCTCCCATGGTAGATGGGGTTGGAGGGGTGTCCCGTGCCCGAAAAAGCACCCAGCTCATGGCCCTAACACTCTGCACTGAAAGGGGACCGGGCAGAACCATCACCCTATCCCCGTATGTGATGTCCGGATATCCACCCTTGCTAGGAAGGGATGCTCTAACCCTGTTAGATGTCCGAATGACAAATTTATTCTGAGGGCCACTGCTACACACCCACAACTGCCCATCAAACTAACATGGAAATCACTAGACCCAGTGTGGGTTGAACTAAGCAACAGGTCCTACTAGCGAAAAGTTCCCCTACTCCACCAGCAAGGCTTTAGATGTCGCCGTGACCTGACTGGAACTGGGTCAGAATGAGGACCCTAGACGATGAGCCAAAAAAGGTGTCTTCCTAGGCACGCCCATGAGGATAGGAGCCCCAGTTCTGCTGTGGAACAAAGCTGTCTGCCTCCTCTGTGTCACCAAAGGGAGCAGCAGCAGTGTGTGTGACTCCTCAGGCCCCACCCAGAGCTGATCACTCAATAAAGGCATCCAGAAGGAGCTGGTCTCCTTGCTCTTGCTTTTCACAGTGTCATCCGCAGTCTGCCGTGTTGGGGCTGGTCGGGCAGTAACCGGATGGTCACAAAGAGGACATGGTGACAACACATGCACTTTCCAAGAGGAGGGTAAAGGAATATTCAAGGAAAGGGTTAATCCTATCACATTTTCATCCAGCTTCTTCCCTTCGTTTCCATAAGCCTGAGAAGTCTTTGTTTCCATGGGCCCATCTTCACCAGAAATTGAGACCTTCACATACAATAAAGTATAAGGAGTACAAGCCCCATCACTGAGCCCTGTGATACTTTTCCCATACTTAAATGCCCGTGGATGGGGCCTGGAGTAACCTGGGCTAGTGAAAGGTGTCCCTGCCCATAGCAGGGGGTGGAAAAGTGTCGCAGTCAAGGCAGTCACGACATTAAAGCAGAGACCACAAGCACACTCAGTCTCAGTCTCAGTTGTCAACCGTTAGCACCGTTTGCAACCGTTAGCAATGGCTGGCAACAGTTAGCAACACTTTATTAGTGAAAATGGCTGATACACTTTCCAGTTGTTTCCCCTCCAGTCGCAGAAGGCTCCCATCTTTCCTCTCTCGATCTCCTTGGTTCAGCTTCTTCCTCTTACTTCTCACTCCTTTAGCCAACAGGCCCGCTGCTAGCCCCTTCCAGAATTCCCCCTTCTTTGTTTTTGAACTGTAAATACAGCTTCTATGGATTTTTGCAGGGCCCTTTGCAAAAATCCAAGCAGAGAGGGAACACACAAAATCACAATCACAACCATCAACAGAATTCTCATTCTTAATGCAATCATTCCTGTCCTTCATCCATCTTTAATTACTGATATATGGTCTTAGCCACTGTCATACTGGACCAGACCATATACCAGTAATCAAATCCTTGACCCACACCTTGACATTGGCCATCAGGATGTTTCACATTAATTACAATGGCTGACAGGCCACCTGTTGTAGCATAGTGCCCAGATTTAGCACAACAATTGCATACAACATCGTTGCTTGCACTTGGCCTACATGTTGTTTTCCGGACAGTACACTGTGACTTTACGTGCCCCTGTTGTCCACAATTATAACACTTCCCTGAAGGTCTTGGCACTGCAGCAAGAGCTGCCATTTTATGCTCAACTGAACCAACTTTCAAGCAAGCAGTAACCATTTCAGACAAGGTGGGTTCCCCAGGCAAAGTGTCAATAATCTTTCTGCAATCTGGGTTTGCATTTTCTATGATGTCCCAATTCTTTTCTTCAACTGCTTTCCTCCTAACAAATTCCCAAAACTCCTGAGGGTGTCGAGGAAGCACAGTTACTTGACATGGAGGCAAAGTCCTTCTTCCTCTTACTTCTCGCTCCTTTAGCCAACAGGCTAGCCCCTTCTAGAGAAAAGAGATGGTCTTTAAGGTTTCTTCCAACCCAAACCATTCTGTGATTCTCTGAGAGCTTTAATGAACAGTCACCCCCTAGAACCACAGGAGATGGTGGCGTCCCAAGAAGACGGACTGCTTTTCCCTAAATTTATTAATGGATGATGTTGCAGCAGAGACCACCACGTTCTAGAAATGCCAACTTAGAAACTGTCACAGAGTCAAGTGTACTTCACACAACTGGGCACATCAACCAAGCCTATATCAAAGAGGAGATAATTACATGACCCCAGAAAATCAAGTAGCTCTTCCCTTATGCCCAGCTTGGGCTCTGAATCTTCCCATAGCATCTAGTTGCCACCATAGGTAGGCTTCAGATATGCTTTCTCTGATCTCTCTTACTTAACTGTTTTCAGGTGTTTTGTGAAGCTTAAAATAGCAAATGTGTTCAGTTCCTGGTAGCGGAAAGATGCCAGACAAGGTCTAAATTATTAACTTTTCTATGGTAGAGATTTGCATGAATTATGTCAATTTAAACATGAATTTCTACTCATACTGCAGTTTTTAAATGTCTCTGGAGGATTTTATTGGTTATTCCCTTCATATTTTCTTTAATTCTATAAAATCCAGCATGACTGAGGACGAGAAGGAGGATTTTTTTCTTATTAATATTTATTTGAATAATTGAAG
This sequence comes from Melospiza georgiana, assembly GCF_028018845.1. NCBI lineage: Eukaryota > Metazoa > Chordata > Aves > Passeriformes > Passerellidae > Melospiza > Melospiza georgiana. The sequence goes on from NC_080465.1 coordinate 78,314,714, forward strand.
AAATGATGTTTACTTGAATTTGAAATAATTGTGGTGAATTCCTGCTGGCACAAGAAAGGACAGTTTCATCCCAGTGCTCCATGGCTAAATGGAATTAAATGGAAAACCAGCTGTTTTCCATTTCATATATATGAAGAGTTTTGCCAGTGTCCTTTAAATCCAATATATCTGGCATCAGGTATCAAGTATCCAAGTGGTTCTTCTTTCATCTGTTGCATCCATCTGTGTTGTCTTCTCTTGACATTTTAAATCTGCAAGCTCTTCTGAGCAAAGGATCATATCATTACATTTACAGAGTGATTATTGCCAAAGGTCTGGAATCAATGAGGGTTCCTATAATATAAATAGTTATGGAAGAAACTAGCAATCCAAGCCCAAATGACAAGGCATTTGTAAATAACATAGCTAGATCTTGATTGTTAAATTAACTGTAAAATCAGAAGGAACACTGGATAGCTGCACAAAAGCCTGTTAAGAAAATACATACTTGCACATTTTTATTTTGATCCTCCTGAAAATACCAGAAAACAGAAATTTAAAACTTAAAGAAATTAAAATAATTAAAACCAAATAAATTTGTTTTCTAATTCACAGTGAGAAGAGTTTTCAACTATTGGTTTTAAACTAAACTGTGTAAACACACAGTTTAATCTTTTTAGCTAGATTTCCAGACTGCGCCAAATGACTTCTGGTGGAGAACAAAACAGGTAATATATTTAGAGACCTTAGCATTACAATCTAGAGCTGGAAAGAGACTAGAAAAGTTAAGCCTGAAAAATGTTGTTGTTAAGAGGGCAGTAATGCCTTCCTGTGACTGACTCTTCACCATGAAGGCACATGCTGGATTGCAAAAACAGTTATCCAAGGTTTATTTGTAACAAAATGATGGAATGATAGAATGATTTGGGTTTAAATGGATGTTTACAGAGCATCCAGTTCCACACCCCCTGCCATAGGCAGGGGCACCTTCCACCAGATCAGATTGCTCAGAGCCTCATCCAACCAGGCCTGGGACACTCCCAGGGATGGAGCAGCCACAGCTGCTCAGGTTGACCTGTGCCAGGACCTCACCACTCTCATTTCTTCCTAATATCCAGCCTAAATTTACCTTCTTTTAGCTTAAAAGCACTATCCCTTTACCTAATGCTAGAGGTCTAATAAAAGTCTGTCCCCATCTGTCTTATAAGCACTCTAAGTTTTGAAAGTCTGCTCAGTGGAGCACCACCATCACCATAAGGAAAAACTGCTTTTTGCAGGCCCAGCTGTTGAAATGCTTATTCTGGTAAGAGATTTCAGAGTTCTAATACCCATAATATGTTAAAGAAAAATCTTTTCATGCTCAGTAGCAGTCACAGAGCAGTTGATCATTAGGATTTAGAATTAAGAGAATGTACTGAGAACATCCTCATGCTGCTGCACGTGTGCATGTACACACACTGAATGCAAGGAAAGAAAAATGGGTGTCCTATTCCAAAATAGATTCCAAAATGGAATAGGAAGATGAGTAAAAAGCATAAGCAAGGGAAAAAAAATGCCTCCTAACACACCACCAACAGCTGGACCAGGAAGCTTCAGTCTAGAAAGGAGACAAATGAAGAAGGATGTGAATGAATTCTTTAAAATCTGCAGTGCCAGTGTCCAGTTCTGGGCTACCCAGTACAAGAAAGATAAAAACTTGCTGAGGAAGGGATTTTACTGAGACAGCTGGGGCTGCTCAGCCTGAAGAAGAGAAGGCACTGGGGTATCTTATCCACCTGTATAAACAGCCAGTGTCCTCCCAGAGACCAGTGGCATGACAAGAGGTGTGGAGATGGTCAGATCTGGGGACAGGCTGCCCAGAGAAGCGTTGAAATCTCCATCAGTGGATGTGCACAAAACCCAGCTGGACATCTGCTCCAAGTGGCTCTGCTTCAGCAAAAGAGTTGGACCAGGTGGTCTCAACAGGGTCTCTCTACCATAAGCTATTCTGAAAATCCTGAGTTGCAAGGAAATAAAAAACAGTAAAGAAGAAATTACTGTACTTTTCTTAGTGAACAGATGGTATCAAAAGGAAATTAACAAGACGAAGGTTGGAAACAAATAAAAGAGCTTTTTACACAGCACATAATTGAACTATGGAGCTCTTTATCATAGTGTTTGTGGATGTTAAATAGCAATTAGATAAATGCATGGAGGAAACATTCATCAAGGTCAGTTAAACACAGTATTACCCAGAATTCATGGATTTCTTTAATCTACAAGTCATTGGAAACTCAGAGAACAGACAGAAAAATATATTTAAATTTATATTTTATATTCATATAATCTTAACAATGTGGTCTCACTCTTCTTTTGACTTTTGTTACTTGTCACAGTTGAGGACATGACATGACAGCTGACCTTGCATAGCTGGTCCTACATTTAGAAGTACAATTCATGTGCATTTTGTAATCCGTTTCACTGCAAATGCCCTGAGGGAAAAAAAAATATAAACTAGAGTTTGTCTCAGAAGAAGAAAATGTGTCTTGAGAAAGAAATTATTTCGATGGATATCAGGTTTGTTCAGCAAGGAAGTTCCATTCTCATATCTGCTTTTGATGACTGCCAAGGCTATTTAAAATTTTGATATTTCATATGTAATACAGGAAATTCCATTATGAAAACTATTCAAGCGTAAGTGAATATTTAATATGCTTTTCAGAGGCTTGGTCTACTTATAAAGTATAGAAGTTTAAATAAAATTACTTAAATGACTTAATGTCAGATGGGAATTAGGAAGTCTGTAATTTTTGCAAAACACAAGAGTCTATTAGGAGACTGAAGCTTTTCCTGTTTAAAAAAGCAAATCTTACAGTTTTAAGAAAATCTGAAGCATATGCTGAAGACATGTTTTATCATCATTAATATTTAGGCAAAATAGGGAAGAATTTGATTTGCATGAGCCAGAAGACTGGCTATCTCTGTAATGGACTACAATTGAGGAGACTGAACCTTAGGGTTTATCTTTAGCTTTGATTATGTCAAAAAACCAAGTTAATAAGCAGCTACACCACTGGCTTGCAGTGCAGGGAAGAAAAAGTTTGAGTAAGTAAAAGTTTTCATATTTCCTTTCTGGCTGAAGACCTGTGTGCTCAAACAGAGAAGAATAAGTGGATGTGACAGGATTTTGTGCAAAGATTCTGAACAAGGTTGAAAACGTTGAGAAATTGGACAGTGTGGGGATTAATTGAAGTCTGGGCAAGCAAGATTTCTCTTGAAGATGAGAGCAGCTGAAGCTGCCTTTGAACATATGTCAGTGGGACACTGTGATTAAATACATCTTGTTTTTAAAGCTCTGCTGGTCCCTGTGGAGCAGTGATTATGAACCAGATCAATTATGCTTCAGTATTTATATTAAGGCTGCATTTTTTTCCTGCTGTTGCCTTCACTCCAAGTTTTTGGAATGAGATGGTAGAAAAGGTAGAACTCCAGATTACTAACTCGGGAAGGCTGATAGTTTTGTTTGGGTATGAAGAATCCCATGGAATACCCCATCTCTTTCTTCCTCTAAATTAGTTTTGAATATTCCATCTTAAGGTTTTGGGGTTTTGGTTTTGTTTTCTTTCTTTACTTCTTTTCCCTCCCCATATCTGCCTTGGGTCAGTACTGATTTCTGTGGTCAGCACCTGAGCCTGATCCATGCTGTGTTGTGAAGCTGTTGTGAGCTTCATCTGAAGAACTGAACACAGCTGTAACTGTTCCAAGTCCCTTTGTCTGTACTTTGATTGCTTTGATAATGTTCTTCAATTATATGTGATGATAATTAAAGAACATTTAAAGCATTGTACACAAAAGAAACATGTAACTGTGATGGAAGTGGGATAAAAATTGTCTTTATTTAAATGCTGAGATAGTAGGAAAAGAAAAAGGAGGAGCCTAAGTGCTTAAAACAACTTTTAAGCAGAATTTGAGTGTCTACTTCATCAACTGAGCCAGATTCACTTTGACAAATCTCTCAGTCACTTTGTTTGACCTTAAAGTTTGTGCCTCAGGTTGAAATGGTATTATGCCTGTTTTGCTGGGTTTAAACAGCACCAGCACTTAAATCAGGGCTGTGGGAGCAGGTGAGCCTCTCAGCTTGTGGCAGCCTCAATCTGATGGGTTTGATCTGAAGAAATATGAAACAAAGTCGAGAATCAGACATCACACAGACTTTCATCAGCCATGTTACAACAGTTGTCAGCTACTGAGGAAAGTTTTCTAGGAGAGCCAAAGCCTCTGTCCTTCCTGGACTCCAGGCTGACATCATTTCCCTGAGTACTGCTTCTTCCCACAGGCTGTGATTTCCCTGAGAAATCTCTGTACTGAGTGAAAGCTCCACCACACTCCAGGGACTAGGGCAAGGACATGGCCAGAACTTCTCTGTGCAGCATAATCCCCAAAGCTGTTGGACTCCTCATTCATTAGAGCTCATAAAAGCAGCTAGTTTTGATGACTGATTGACACTAATTGCCTCTAGGATATAATCCCTCCTGTCTCTGACTATTTAAGTACTCTTCTGAAAAGTTAAGTGAGAAAAAAAGAAAAAAATCCCTCTTGGAAACTGCTTCCACATCCACTATTCTTAACCCATTGGCTGTTAATTATTCACTGTGTGTGAGCTCACATTGTAGCTTGCAGAAAAGGCACCATGAAAGATGTTATAGACAGCATTTATGAACACAAAGAGCTTTGTAAAACTGCTTTTAGTCCATAGTACTCAAGACAAGCCTACACTACAGCAAGTCAGCTGCCTCTCACTTGATTTGTACAGACTTTTATAAAACTCAGCACACAGTGATTTTGTTCTCTTTAATCAATTTTCCACAGAGGGACCCACTGTGAATGCAAACCCTGGTACTGCTGACAAACAGAATTGAGGGTATTGAGATTTTCTCCCTTTCCCAAAAGAAGTCAAAACTACACATATATTTTACATGCATATTTTGTTAAGGTTTGTTTTCAGCACAGTGTCTTCAACTGGTGGAGCTGTTTGATTAGCTGAAATTAACTGTAGTATATGGAAATTATATCTGCCACAGGAAAAGACCCAGAGTGACACAGCAGGACATGACAGGCTGCTCTGGAAGAAACAGTTTTCCCCTGAAGGCAGTAGAGCTCATTTTGGGATTCCACTTTAATCATGTGCTGTGGTCTCTCAGTATGTAAAAAAAGACCCCAATCAAAAGGGAATTAGTGCCTACAGATCACAGGGTCCGAGAGACATGAAAAACGATGTGCTGCTTCCATGGGGAATGATTTACTGGCTCAGCACAGGCCCCTTAGAAAAAGGGCTTCTATAATTTCGTTTATTTTTAAAGGATGAGAAGAGGACACCTGTGCTGTGGCTCAGAATACCACGTATTTCAGATCTTTCTCATAGTGAGTTTCCATGGGAGATTGTCTCTAGTATCAAACCCACTTCAGGACATCCTTTTCTTACTATTGTCCCACAGCTCATTCTTGCCTCTGTGTAGCACTGTGAGATTGTGTGCCATGAAATCATACAAATTAACATGAAACACAGTGAAAAATACAGGGTTCTCCTGAATGAAGAAATTGGATGAAAGAAGTTTAATTGAGAGAAGTGATGGATGTAGTTAAAGTACTTCCAGTTCAAAGGAAGATACGCCTTGTTAACACTTAAATGAAGATAAATCAGTTCCTGTGCACTGCTTTGAGCCCCAAAAAACTGTGCTGTGAGTGAAAAAAAATCCCTACATGTTGAGGAATGCAAGTACCTGCTGGGCAGTACTACGGAAGGAAACAGAGACCACAGAGCTCCGTCCTTCCCAGCCCTTGGGGAATATCTCTATATTTTGGAAAGGCAGCTGAGCTTCCAGAATAAGTCCAGTTCTGTCTCCATGATCTCATTGCCTTCTAAGGGCTTCCTGTGAAGGGTTGAAATGCTTTGGAAAAATTTCATTGTAGAAATTTGGTGCCCATTCATCCCGATGTCTAGTCTTTTAATAGTCAAATAATCTAGTGGGTAAATGAATGGCAGAGAAACATTTAATTAGATGGATTAAAATTCTTGGAAACAAGGGGTTTAATAGCCTTTAAAAGTCATCAAGCTTTTTTATTTGCCTCAGGCAGACCAGCAAAGTTATTGGAAACTGCTGTGGAGTCTGAATTACGTGAACTGAAGCTGTCTGCCAGGAGACATGCACATGTGAGGGGAAATAAGCAAAATCAGAATCAGTGACAAAAGGAGGAAAAAAGACAGTGTTGGGTTTGCTTCCTTTTAGGTACAGATCAAATTCAAGGGGGTATCTCTTGGACACTCAAATTACTGCATTGGAACAACTAGTTCTTTGAACACTGGAAGTCTGAAGAATGGAAGAGGCTTGTCTGCTAACAGGGTGGTCACTCAGCTGAATTTTCAAATGGTGACAGTATTTCTTGTTTTAGTTTTGGGTTTTTGTCTCCTAAAGCTAGGAGGACTATAAAAATTTCTGGTACACTTTCTCTTTTTAATGATTCTTGCTGCAGACCTCAGCTGTTCTAATCAGCAGATAAATTAATACAGTCTCCTTTCTTGATTAAAGATTCATTTCCATGAAACATACATTCATAAAATCTTTTTGTGACCTCCTCAGTCCAGCAGATACAGTTGAAACTAGCAGCTTCAGCAGTTATACTGTGAGGAAGCTCAGATGGATGGGAAGTGGTAACATATACCTTGCAGCACTAAAAATGTTCTCCTTAGTTTTGATGTCCATCAAATAAAATTATGCTAGCCAATCTTTCCTCTACCAATTTTCAGAATACAGGATATTAAGAGCTTGAATTTTATATGAAAAAAAAAAAATCTGAACCCAACTTGGTGTCTTATTGAAAAATGCAGTTTTATCACCTTAGATCCAGGGGCAAAACCATCACCTTTGATAGAAAGCATTAGCTCTTACTTCTCATTGCCTCTACTGAATAAACTACTTTTTTAGACACTTTATTGCTACTATTATATTTAAAACAATCCACATTGTCTGTACTTCTGTCTTCTGAGTATGCCCTTCCCATTGTCCTTCAGTCTCCTGTTGAAGACCATGGGGCAAATCTGGGCAGCATTTTCATGGGTACAAATGGAAAATATCCATGCAAAATAATCCTTGTCCACATTTTATTGCAAGCAGCTTGAGCAGTCTGAGCATGATTATCCTAGGGTGACGTTATGATGTCTGTATCCCCATTCATGTGTTCTGTTTATGCTGGATATTATGTTCTGTGCCTTCAAGACTGGCTCTGAAGAGTGAAAGTTTTGTTTTGGTTTTGCTATCAGCCGCTCCCCCACAGCTGGTGGGACACAGAGACAGGACAGTACATGGTTCTGCTTTTGCTTTTTGTTTTGCTTTTCAGTTTACTCTTGATTCTGCTTTGCTCCTGCTTCGCTCTTGCTTTTTGCTTCTGCTGATTAGTTAGTTTAGCTAAGCAGTCCAAATTCTTCCTGGACTGTTTTTCCTTTCCCTTTTTTGGACCTACTCAAACCTGCTCTGCGCTGGGGCCTGGCAAACCCTGAGAGTTTGCACCCTGTGGCCTAGTGGGGCCTACTCTGGGCAGCAGCTGCCCTGGCGCCGGAGGGACTGATAACAGAGCAACCACCCCCAGGAGAGACTTGCTGATTTTGTCATCTTTTTCAGAGTACCGAGAGTGTTGTCATCTGGTATTATTCACTTTGTGTGCTGGGGGGTGCTGTGCCTGTTAAATAAACAGGTTCTTTCCACTTCTCTCTGAGGAATCCTTCCCGAACCGGCTGTGGGGAGGGGCCGTGTGGGTTTGCTTTCTGGAGGGTCCCCCTTTTGGAGGTTTTCTCCAGATTTGCCCTAAACCAGGACACTGACGAAGGATTTACAGTCCCGCTCTGCAGCCTGAAGAGCTTCTCAGCTTTACAGACAGCTCAAACAGGGCAAAGAGCTGCACTTGGCTGGGATTACACAAAGTTCAATCAAGGCACAGCAGTTAAAACAGCCTTTGCAGCTCTGTGATTCAGGCTTCAACTTTTCCAATAAATTACTCGTTCTACAGCCTTGATGCTCTGTGATTTCACCTCCCTTGCAGAGAAACCATTTTTCCCAAGTTTCACCATCTGCAGAGAAGCTTGAGGGCTGTAGGTGAGGCAAGGAGGCAGAGGATGATCCCTCCAGCTAAGGCAGTGATACAGTTAAGGGCACAGCAATTTTCCTCTCCTGGAAGTGATGGAAAAGCTCCATAATGGAGCAGACATTCCCTGAGCAGCACAGATGCCACATTAGGGCTACACCCAGGTGTGCAGGGAGAGCTAATTGAGGAATTGAGTGGGATCTGGGAGCATTGCAGGAATCACCAGCCCAGCACGCAGGACCCAGCTGGGCTTCAGGAACAAATTGGATCAGGGACCCAAGGCAAGATGAGACTTTGACAGGGGAGGCAGCAGGCCTGGGAGGGGGAAAAGACAAAAGAATAATTAAATCAAGGAGTTGGGTACAGCAAGGAGTGGGGGTAGTGCTGAAAATAAATGCACAGTGTGTGGCTCAGCACAGGGCTTTGAGGGCCCTCAGTGGGATCTGATGGAAACCCCCTGATGACGTATAGGGAGGGCAGCTCCTTGCCCAGGCTGCCTGATGCTGATGCTCCTGCTGCTGCTGCTGCTGCTGCTTTAGCAGCTGCTCAGCTGCAGCATTTGCTTCCTTCCATGAGAGCCCAGCATGCAGTCTGGGAGGGGAGGAACAGCCTGGGGAGCTCCAGGAATGTGTGTGCTCCACAATCCCCATTGCTGAGTCACTAAAGTTAAAAAAGACCTCTAAAATCATCCAACCACTGACCCAGCACTGAGCTGAAACCTTCCTTGAGCACAAGGATATGGGTCTCCTGCCCTTCCGATAGAGGTAGCTGTCTAAAGCACTCTTTTCATGCCTATTTTGAGGCATTTTAACATCTCCTCTATTTTAGAGGCAATCTGAAGGCTGCTCTGAGCTGCTGCAGAACAGACCTGTCCTCCATCCAAGAGGATGTGGAGAGCTGGGCACAACAAGGGCTGATCCCACCTCCAGCTTAAAATGAGCTACAACCTACTCAGGGAAAGTATCTCTTTCTACTCAAATAAATTTAGCCACCCAAAAGCTTTGCTGGATCAGGCTCCTGTTGCTGTAGAATGCTGCAACATCTGCCTGGAGACTTTTTTTGGTCTGTGGAGTTACCAGCTATAATCTTTGAGCTGTTTTTAGACTGAGCAAATGCTCTGTGCATATTAAGCTGTTTTACTGCTTCTGTTTTCTGATGTAACTTAACAATGATGTGAAAACAGTGTCAGTTCTGAGATTCCCATGGAATTTGGATTGTATTGCCACCATCTGTCTGCATTACTGACTTTCAAAACTGTAGGAGATAAAGACTGATAGTTTATCAAGCCACCTTTCTTATGTTCAGCTTTCTGGCAGACTGATGAAAACATGTGTTGAATCCTAGTTTTGTCTTAGAAGCAGAGAGTAGGCTCTAAAAAGTAAAGCTGAAACAGGGAAGTTTAAATTGTGTTATTAGGGAAAAAAATCTCCAAAAAGGTGGTCAGGCATTGGAACAAGCTGCCTTGGGGCAGTGGTAGAATCACTGTCTTGGGAAATGCTCAAAAATTGTTTAGATGTGGCACCTGGTGAGGTGTTTTCACAGTGAACCTGCCAGTGATGGGTTAATGGCTGGATTTGATGGTCTTAGAGGCCTTTCCGGCCTTAATGGGTCTGTTTTTCTTAGTAATAACTATTCTGTAATGCCCTAGAAAAAACTAATGAAGTGGTTCAGACCTCATTGCACTGCATTTTGTATGGCTCTTTATGTTCTTTAAAGGAGAAAGTTTAAAACAAAATATACCCAAAAAGGCAGGGAGAGGTTTTCAAGAAACAGTGGCTTCTTGGGGAAAAAAAATTCTGTAGAAGATACGATGGCACTGTCTTTTTAAATTTGACCTGGTACATGATTTCTAACACCTAAATATCAAGAAATACATTCAGCTTCTCACTCATCACAGACACCTATGGCGCTGGCTTGATTGCAGACATGTGAAGTGCTCTGGGCTCTGTATTTTTAGTTTACAGAAGACCCTGTAAAGGTGATTTTTGTGCTGTTTTATACAGGAGTGGACTTCAGGGGGTAGGATTTCTAGCCTGCCTTCTACTTTGTTGTTTGGGGAGGCCCAAAAGTGCTTCCAGTAATAAATTGAGCATTTATCTAATTCACAGTAATTTTCATAGCACCTTATTTTGGGTCTTTAAGTGACTCTTCAGATTTCCACATCACCTTTATAGTTTCTCCTTATCCTCATTCAGATTCTGCAAAGTCAAAATGAGATTAGATACTCTAGTTTTAAAAGACCATTTATGTACATTAACTCAGGGAAATAAAACCCCACCACACAACACTTTGGCACTAAGCAAGGTCCTAACTGCCATGCAATCTCATTGAGCTGAATCTGTCCTAGAATTTGTTCTCCCCAGGCAGAATGGGCACAGCAAACCATTTCATCTCAATGGTTCCCCTGGGAGTAGTTAGATCCTACATTTTTTTTTTTTCTGCAGCACACAAAGTTCCCTGCCATCCCTTCAGCCCTGTTGATACAGCTGCAGTTTAAGCCAGGTCTGTGGAATTATTTGGGTTAAAACAAACAGCAAAACCTTATTTACTGCATCATTTTTCTGTTTTTGCCATGTTCAACATCACTGTGGACTCTGCTGTGCTGGTACAGCAGATGGGAGGGGAAGGTGAAGGGGAAGGGGGGAAAAGGAAGGGGAAAGGGAAGGGGAAGTTTTCTTTAGAGAAGGAAACTGAAGGAGTTTCTTTACCTCCATCCTTTTCTGCTGTGCTCTTTTCTTTCTTGATAAACAAGGGTTTTGAGTTTAGCACATCAGTAATAGCCAGTTCCTCTTCAAAGGGAAAAAAAAGGTGGACAGTGACCCCCAAGTTAGGAAGGAAGCAGAAGAATGCTGTGTAGTGCGTGCATTTTCCTGCCTCATATGATAAATTTCTTTTCAATACCCGCAGCATTTTGTAATTTGAACTGCTGCCTGCTATTTGTTTTACTTTAATCTGTGTCACTTCTCTGTGTTTATTATCTTCCTTCCCACTGTCCCTCAAGTTCTGCATTTCTATCCAGCCTCCCACGATATTAGCAAGCCTTTTCATGAAGGGAGGACTGTATCTGTGGTGAGAGAAAACTTCAATAAATTACCCATGCAATTTGTAACTGTCAGAGTACAAAATACAAAGTACTTTAAAAAAATAAATAAAACAAATGTTTGCATTTACATTCCATACTGGGAACTTTTATTTTCCACTAAAACTAAACCCTTTATCTGAACTGTCAATGTTATAGATGGTGCCTTTATATATTTAAAGATTTGCATAGTTTTTATCAAATTGATGCACTTAACTGATTTAACATTCCAGTCGCTTATTTAGAAAGGGGGAAAAGACAATATTTTAAACGAATATGAAAAATGGACTGCCTTTATTCAGGTCAGTTCATTAATCTGTCTTGCATTTGTTCACTTCAGACACAGCAGCTTTTTTTGGTGTTTATTCAGGATATAATGTCAGAGAGATGCATTGTGGGATTGATCATCCATCTTGGTTTTCAAATTCTATTTATAAATTATCACTCCTCCCATGTTCTTTTATTGCCATAAGTCCACACATGGTGCTGAAGGCCCTGACCAACACTGAAAATTAATTCAGGAATCACTAGTTGAAGCAAGGAGGTTTGAGTTGGGTTGGTTTAGTTTGATTTGCTTTTTTGGAAGCGGTATGTTAAAGTTCAGGACTGCATTTTCAGATCCTGAGATCAGCTTTTACCTGCTGGCTTACTGTGTGTTTTGTGACCATTCTGCACAGATGGTGTAAATCTACCACAGTTCCTCAAAACTGCGATCTCCTCACAGCCCAACTCAATCTGTCAGAGCTGCCTTTCCCTGTCCCAGTGTGGGTAAGGCTCGTGCCTACAGAGTTCAGGCAGCAAGCCAACAAAATCCTGATCCATCACTTTTATAGTACTGGATTTCTTATGGCTGAACTCACGGAACTGATTTACTCAGCAAGCTCGGGAACACCAGGGGTGGTACCAGTGGGACAGGGTATTTCTCTGTGGCAGTCCCAGTCCAATTTATCCTGACATGGAGCAGAACCTTTGAACTACCTCAGGCTGTTGGTACAGCAGATTTTTACACTGAAAGTGCCCACTTTGGTCCCTGGTGTCCGGAGTGCGATAGTTTGTTTAACAGCCTTAAACAGAAAAATTATATTAAGGAGTATTCAGTCCAATGCACTAAAGCATAATAAAATTGGATAGCAGGAAGGTTAGGCCAAATAAATTCAAATGGAAAAGAATGAATTTAGTCAAGGTGTTTAAGCACTTTGTAAGCTTGGCAAAGAAGGCAGTAAATTCACAATGGAACGTTTACACCAGGACTGGATGTCATGCTTAATGATAAACTATGGTTCAGCCACCAGCAAGTTATTTGGCTTGATAGTGTTCAGTTAGGGTGAAAGAAAGAATAATTCCCTCCGCCACAGCAGGTGAAATCCTGTGGCCTGTGTTAAACAGAAGGTCATGCTTGCAGAGGGCTGTGATCAATTCTTCTTCCAGATCTATGAATCTCTACTGGTATGTGTTCTAGGTTCCCATTTGCTCTGTGTTTTACGGAATACATGAAAGCAAGTCCCAGACCTCTGAAAGTGAAATTGGTTGCAGCTGTATTAATCTCTCAAAAGCTCTCTGGCTTTTGAAAACATACATCTCAATACAAACAGGGACAGACTGCAGTGTCACCTAGGCACTCCCAGGCTGCTGAAGCCCTAGAGTTTGTGTTACAATATTGAAAGTTTAAATTCTGTTTCTGAGAAAGAAGTCTTGATCGGACACAGGCTCTTTCAAATTTAGAGTTTTGTGCCACATCATCCACATGAGTTTTGGACCCTCAATATTAGGCAGCCTGGATTCACATCTGGGAGAATCCAACGACTGAATAAATGCAGCAGAGAACTCACAGCAGGTGAGATGTGTCTGAAAGCAGTGAGCATTACGTTCATGGAAAAAAGTCCAACTCTGGAACTATTTTTTTTTTAACTTTTTTTTTTTTTTTTCCCTCATGAGGTGGGTTTCTGCTCTTCTACCTGACACTCTGTGTTATGCTACTCAGAAATAGGAGTTCAAACAACACCTGGCTGAGCTGGTGGAGTTTATCCAGAACATTAAGCATCATAGAATCACTCAATATCCTGAGTTGGAGGAGACCCACAAGGACCATTGAGTCCAACTCCTGACCCTGCACAGGGCAGCCCTGTGGACTCCACCATGGAATCATTCCATGCCTGAGCACATTGTCTTGAACTCCATCAGCCTTGGTGCCGTGTCCATTCCCTGGGGAGCCTGTTCCAGTGTGAGAGGCACCAATCTGATTTCCACCTATGCCTCAGCATATGTTATACTCCTAAAGGAGCTGTGCTCAGCTTGCACCCCCAGGAAGACTTCTGGCAGTCACTCAGGGCTGACAAAGCCTCCATGATCGGACGGTGAGTGAATGCCACTATTTACTGGCGGAGCGAAATGCCCGGATGCCCGCCAAAAATGCCCGCCAAAAATGCGCGCGGGGGCGGGCTGTGGGAGGAGCCTCAGCACATAAAACCGGCTGAGGTGGACGCAAGAGGAGACATTTTGTTTGAGAATGCCGGAGGGAGCGGTGTGTGTTCTGCAGGATTCGCTCGGTACTTCTTTCAGGCCCTCGCCGCCCCCCGGTCCTGTTTCCCTGCTCTGTCACTCCGGAGAACCATCCCGATTCATCACCGCCACGATCGCTCCGGTGCCTCCCCGACGGGGCGGGCGGCGTTGCAGCCATCCACTGCTGCCATGTACTGCAGTCATCCATTGCAACCATTCACTGCAGCCAGGCATGCAGCCGTGCTTGCCGGGCCTCGCCGCTGGCCCGCACGCAGCCGAGCCCGCTCGCACCCACCCAGCCTTCATAGCAGCAGCCTGTCGCTGCAGCCTGGTGCCGGTCCCCGATCCAGGGAGCTACGGCTGCTCCAGGGCAGTGCCCGTGGCCACGGCAGCCTGTTTCTGCCGATGGAAGGGACACGCAGCCTGTTCCCTGCCGATAGAAACCACACGCAGCCTGTTCCCTGTCGGTGGAACGGGCACACAGCCTGCTCCTGCGGATGGAAGGGGCATACAGCATGTTCTTGCCCGGGGAAGGGATACGCAGCCCGCCGCTGTTAATGAATCTCTCAGCCCGCCGCGGCAGAGCCGCCATGGCTCGCAGCGCACACGTTGTGCTCGCTAACTCGATCAAGAATCTTCCTGATACCAAATTTAAACTTCCCCCGACACAGCTTCAGGCCCCTCCCAGGAGTCCTGTCCCCACAGAGCAGAGATCAGTGCCTGCCCCTCCCTTTTTGTCACAGAAGTTGTAACTGTGCTGAAGCCCCCCCGCAAACTTCTCCAGCTGAACAAACCTAGCGTCCTCGGCCCCTCATCACATGACTTCCTTTCACGGACCTTCACCACCCTCCTGTCCCTGTTTTTGCACTGTCTAATTGGCTTAATGTTCTCATCTTCTAATGCCTAAAACTGCCCCCGGGTTTTGAGGTGAGGCTGCTCCAGTACAGAGCAGAACAGGAAAATCCCCTCCTTGCCTTCCTGGCAATGCTGTACCCACTGCTTCCTCCCTCACCAAAGAAAATACCCTAGATGAAAAAAAGCCAAAAATTGCCACATCGTTCTCTGCCACTAACCTAACCAACCAAATCAGAAAACACATGCACAAAAAAACCCCACAAAGCCAACATGCTCATGATCTCCATTTCAAAATTATCATTCCCCCTATCTACAGTTGTCAGAGAAGTCTTTGATCTTCCTGACGTTCCATATGAAGTCCAAGTTCAATATGAAGTTGGAATCAGAGTTCAAATGCTCTGTCTGCAAAGCTGGTCTTTTCCTGTTGCCCCAAGGTTTTACTGGTTTGTGAAAATACTAACCCAAGGTCTGCATTCCTCTTTCTCTCTGACATTTTCCTATAAGTATTAATGACACTGGAGGATCCTCAGGAAGTGAGATAAGTGTTATGAGCAGTTCCCATGCGATTAGTGTATAAATCCTTGACATGCAATGTCAATGCAATGATTTTTGGTTTATTTTTTTGAAGATTAAAATTGGTCTCATTAAGTGCTAAGAATTCACAATTACTACCTGAGAGGAAACTTAGAGGCTCCAAATTGCAACACATGGATTTTCTTTTTTAAATGTTGTGATTATTAAACTTGATCTCACCAGTTTTGCAGTGGGAAAGGGCAGACCACTACTGTTATCCAGCCTCTCTTAAATGACTCTACCTCCTGCTATTAAGTGCTGTTTCAGAGAACAGTGAGTTTTACTACTTGTCAAGATTATGTGGAGCATATAGAATGGCAATTACAATGTGTTCTGGCAGCTCTGAGCACAGGGCTACAGTTCTAGTGTGGGCAAAATCCCCCACTGCTTTCTCTGCCACAGGAGCAAGCATCTCATCCATTTTCCTTGTTCCGTCTTTTCAATGTTCTTACTGAAATTCATCACTTGACAGCAGCAAAGGCTTGCAACTGGCCTCCTGTGACTTAGCTATCCATCATGGATTTCATTTATTATAATAGTACAAAACCTTCTTGCATCCAGATATGTTTTGATGTTTGTTTAGGAACTTCACGAGCTGTTATCTCTCTTCTGGCACCTGATGAAGCCATGCAGAGTTTAGGAACTGTGGGTTGGAATTGCCTGGTCACTGCTATGGTGGCCATCCAAAGTGCTTGTTACCTTTGGAATTAAACTAGGCTTGTCCATGCCTTTAGCCCAGTTTGCTGCCTTTTTGTCTCCTGGTAGAGATAAAGGAGAATCTCTTTGACAGGTTTGCACAGACAATGCGAGACACCAGGCCGTAGCAATTCTGTCATGTGATAGATATTTGAGTCTGGGAATGGTTCTCTCCTCTGTGTGTTTATGGTTTTATTTCTGTGGAGAAAATTCCTCGGGAGTTTTTTGAACCAGAACAAGTCTGGAGTGTAACTGCCCATGAAAAGGCAGGGCTGCTTTTCAAGTAGGAATCCAGCTGCATGCTACAAGTAGCCTGCTCTGCGGCCACAGGAGCTGGACAATGGGATACCAGTGAAGAAGGGGCAAGGGGTGCAGCGAGGTGTATGTGGCCAAAAGGTCAATGTCCGGCTAGCAGAGGGTAATGGCCGACACCCAGCTGCATAAACAGCCAGCCCCCCTTGGCGTCTGTTGGCCTTGGGCTGAGCTGGCTTGCGGACGGTCTCACTGCCGATGGGACAAGAAAGGAGCTGGACACTCACTGGGGGTGAAGTCAGGTTTATTGAAGGACCCAAGACACCAAGCAGGGAGTGACCCCGATGGGAGGGAGAAGTGAGGTTTTAAAGGAAGGGGTTGTACATGGGAGGGATTCACAAAGAACCAATAAGGAAGGATGAAGGGATGAACTTAACATAACTGACCTAAGGGAGAAACCAATAGATACAAAGTAAAGGAGGGGCCCCGGGACCACAGCCAAACATAACCCTGAGTAAGTGGAAGCTTCTGGCAAGTGAGGAGGAGCAGGGGTGATTGACTGGGCCCGGGGAGGAGGAACCAATATACATATAAGGGAAGGAGAGAGAGAGAGTGCGCGAGGGCGTATCTGGCCCGAGTGTCCGGCTAGCTGAGTGCTGAAGGGAGGTGGCCGACACCCCCGGCACATGCACTGCCAGCCCCCCTTGGCGTCGTGGCCTCAGGCTGGGCTGGATGCGCGGTGTGGACAGAAGCGCTGAGGAACGAAGAAAGAGGTGACCACAGGCTGGGGGCTAACTCCGGTTTATTGGTGGCTCGATGGCAGGAACAGAACAGGAGGGTGCCAACCAGCAAGTGGCAGCAAGAAGGGGGGGGAGGTACAGTTTTAAAACGAAGGGGTGGAGAGAGGAGGGGAGCCCAACTAGCCAATCTGGGAAAAGTACAAACATAATTGACATAGGGGACTAACCAATAAATACAACATAAAGGAGGGGCCCCGGGACCACAGCCAACCACAGCCCCCAGAGAGGAGAAGATTCTGGAAGCCTGGGAGGAGTGGGGGGTGATTGACTGGGCCCAGGGAGGAGGAAAAACTTACTTATAAGGAGAATAAGGGAGGGGAGATTACATAACAAGGGGCGATTGACTGTTGAGGGGGAAGGGGGTAACCATGGAGACGAACCGACAGGGAAGGCAGTGGCGGGAAAACCAGGGGAGGGAGGAACCATTTCACAGAACTGGGGGGAGAATACATAAAATAGGAAAATAACTGGGGAAATTAAACAACACAACACAACATCTCCCTGTTTCTTAACAAATAAAATAAAGGAACATAAAAGTCCATGTAAACTCAAGCTTCGGGGACCCGCGGCTGGTCCAGCCAATCCTCGCCTTCTTCGAGCTGGGGCTCGGTCCGCCCAGGGATGGTCAACGGGCGACGCTGTTGACCCCTCCTCTTCTGCAGCTTCCCCGGCCTCCGAGGAGAGGTCCCCCAGCTCGATGTGCTCCTCGACGGGCACGGTGGCATGATTGATGTTTGGCGAGGTGGCTTTCGATATCAGTCTTTGGACCAGGCCGCGGACAACCATAACGAAAACTGAAAGCATAACTAAACTCAAAACGACTTTAATAATACTTTCAATAATGGAAGTGGCCCACCCGCTCAGGCCCCAACCCTTGAAAAGGTCCCCCAGCCAGTCCGAGGTCTCTCGTTGGACTTTGTGCACAAGGTCTTGTAGCTTGCATATAGATTGTCTGGCGTCCTCGGCTCGGGTGGACAAGTTCAAACAGCAGAGGCCCTCAAACTCCTCACAGTGATGGTGGTGAAGCAGCAATAGAAAATCTATTGCTGCTCTGTTTTGGAGTGTCGCCTTCCTCGTAATCTCCTCGTCTGATAGAAGGTCGTATAACGCGGCTGATGTAAAATTGGCTTGTTTCGCTACCCAACACTCTAGGCGGCCCAATTCTCCTAGAGCCTTCGCCACCGATAGCCAAGGCAAAAGGATGGTAAAGGCGACGGACTTTGAGTGTGACCAATGAGTAATTTCAGCATCACAGTCCTCGGTGAGATCCTTAAGATCTCTCTTAGACCTGCCCAATTCGGACGTGATGTTGGATCGTTTCCAATCAATAATTTGAGACATGTTGGGTGTGAACAGCGTCAGCCGACCAAAAGTGCACGGCCCTCCAACCAGGCCAGAGGGGATGCCTGCCCACGCTCGGTCTCCGCAAATTAAAAACACACCCCGAGGAAGGGAGTAAGGGGTCCGGCCAGTAGTGGTGGGGCCGAGGATCTTCAGGACAGCCTGACACCACTGCTTGGCCTGATATTCTTTTTTGGTCTGGAGGACCACCTCACTGCCCTTCTCTATGGGGGTGATAGTGTAGTCAAACTGAAAACAAATGGAGGCGTTGGCGGAGCCGAGCAGGTGTAACTCTGTGGGCTCGGAGGTTGCAGGACCCAGCCTGAACACTCCGTCTCTCCAGGCATTTGAGGGGTCAAAACTGGGGAGGATAGTGAGGCTCCGGGCCAGAATAGGGGAAAAGGAACGTTGGAAGGTGGGAGGGAACTCGCCTGGAGAGAATGGGATCCCCACAAGGCAAGACGACATCGGGTCCTCTGCTGCACCGGTGTCCAGGCAAATACTATCTTGTAAAAGTGATTGAGCCAAGGCACGCCAGACGTTGACCTTGGGCTGGGGGACGACCCACGGCTCCGCAGATGGCATCAGGAGCCGGTAGGTAGTCACAAAGATGATCAGCATTCCAGGGTTTGGGGCCAGCGGTGATGAAGCGGGGGCCATTGGGGAGATGAAAACTGAAACGATAGAAAACAGTAAAAGTATATCGAAATTATAGGTATAGTTCCTCCCCGAAAAGCCAACTTAAATAAAACATTCGGGGTGACATATTAGGCAGAGGGGGAGAACAGGAGGAAACATGGAGGAGGAGGTCCAGTGGTGGAGGAGAGGCTGGAGGGGAAGGCTCTTCCTCCACGGAGGGAAGGTCTGGAGGAGCAGATGGTGGATGGTGTTGTCTCCTCCATCGCCGCCAACACGCCTGCCGAACTTGTGGTACAGTCCCCGCTTTTGTCCCCTGCTTCGGGACGAAGGGCCTTACCCACTTGGATGGAACCCACTTGGGACCTGAGGGGGTAGACACGCAAGCGTATCCCCTCCCCCAGGTCACCAAGTCGAAGGGGCCCTCCGTCCGCCAGGTCTCCGGATCCTTGACCAGAACCGGAGGCCTGACTTTGGGCTGCAGCTGCTGGTGGCTGCTGAAGTGCCGGACCACTGGAGGATTCTGGCTGTCGAAAGAACAATTCAGGAAGTTAAGGGTGTATAGAGCTCTTGACAGCCGGACGTGGGGGGTCTCCACCTTCATCGCCGGTTGTTGGCGGGACAGGGTCTTCTTGAGGCTCTGGTGGGCCCTCTCCACCATGGCTTGGCCTGTCGGGGAATAGGGGATGCCGGTCTTATGGACTATTCCCCATTGCTGCAGGAAGCTCCGCAGCTCCTTAGAAACATACGCAGGGCCGTTATCAGTTTTTAGGGCCCTAGGGATGCCCAAGACAGCGAATGCCTGAAGCAGATGCCTCTGAACATCCGCTGCCTTTTCCCCTGTGTGGGCAGAAGCGTAGATGGCACCGGAGAAGGTGTCTACTGAGACGTGGACGTAACACAACCGGCCAAAAGATGGAACCTGTGTTACGTCCGTCTGCCACACCTCGCAGCTCACCAGGCCCCGGGGATTAGCTCCCGAGGCCACGGTGGGCATCTGATGTTGTTGGCATTGGGGACATGTGGCCACAATCGCCTTGGCCTGGTCCTGCGTCAGATTGAATTGCCGAACCAGGCCGGGCGCATTTTGGTGAAAGAGCTGGTGGCTGATCTTAGCCTGGCCGAACACATCCGGGAGCGGGCCCTGCGTAACGGCAGCCGCGGCCAAGGAGTCGGCACGGCGGTTGCCCTCCGCGATGAACCCAGGCAGGTCAGTGTGTGACCTCACATGCATCACATAAAATGGATGCTCGCGGTGGGAGACCAACTCAACGAGCCTGTTTAACAATTCAAACAACCTTTTGTTTGTGACCTCTTGAAGAACTGCATGTTCAGCTCGGGACACCACACCGGCGACATACGCAGAATCTGTCACCAAATTAAAAGGTCCAGGGAATCTCTGGAATGCCCTGACGACTGCGTCCAACTCAGCAACTTGTGGAGAGCCCTCCACGAGAACAACATCGGTCTCCCACTGCTGAGTTTGAGGATCCCTCCAAGTCATGACAGACTTGTGGGATGCTCCAGACGCGTCAGTAAAGACAGTCACGGCATCCAGTGGTTCCCTACTTTGAACCTTAGTTAAAGACAATTTGAAATCCGAATTAAACAATTTGGGGGCCGGCCGATCAACTGCGACGCGCCCGGTGTAGCTGTCCAATGCAAACTGTAAATATTCATTAGTCTGCAACAGTTCTTCAAAGGTCTCTAATTTTAATTGGCCCGCTTCCAATTTGATGGGAATGTGAATGCAAGCAAAGTCACACCCTGCCAGCTCCCTGATCCTCGATCTTGCCTTGAGGATCAGTTCGGCTACCAACTCTTGTGGCCGTGTCATCCTTTTGGACCTATGGTGGCTGAGGAACACCCACTCTATGATCAAGAGGGGGTCACCCAGACCCTGGTCCTTTAGGTCTTGGTCCCACTGGTGGATCATGCCATGGAGGTGTGGCAGCTTTCCCAGTATGATAAATTTGAATGGCAGGCCCGGGTGGTACCGATGGGCCTGCCTGGCCGAAATAGTCCTTTGAACCTTCTTCAGAGCCACCTCTGCCTCTGGAGTGAGAGCCCTAGGGGAACTAAGCCCCTCTCCCCCTTTCAACAAATTGAAAAGGGGGGCTAGGTCTTCGGTGGGGATGCCTAGCCAGGGTCTCACCCAATTTAAAGACCCACACAGTTGATGGACATCTGCTAGGGTCTGGACTTTCGTCCGAATAGCCAATTTTTGCGGAACAATGGTCCGCTTTGTAATTTCGAGGCCCAGGTACTTCCAAGGTGGCATCCGCTGAATCTTATCCTGCTGGAGCTCGAACCCTGCAGCAACCAACGCATTGGTTGTCAAGTCAAGCGCATGGGCAAGTAGACTGTGGTCGGCCGCACACACGAGGATGTCGTCCATATAATGGTGGATGATGACGGCATCCCCGAGGGTTGTACGCAAAGGTGACAGCAGCGAAGCGACGTACCACTGGCAGATCACAGGGCTGTTCTTCATGCCCTGTGGCAATACCCGCCAATGGTAGCGCTTGGCTGGGGACTCACGGTTAATGGACGGAACCGTGAAAGCAAAGCGCGGGGCATCGTCCGGGTGAAGGGGAATTTGTAAGAAACAATCCTTTATATCAATTACTGCCAGATTCCAATTTTGGGGGAGCATTGCTGGGGATAGCATCCCTGGTTGGAGAGATCCCATGTCAACAATTAGGTCGTTAATTTGGCGGAGGTCGGTCAGGAGCCGCCACTTATCCTTATTGGGCTTTTTGATGACAAAGACCGGGGAGTTCCATGGAGACATGGACTCCTCGATATTACCCTTAAGTAGCTGCTCCTGCACGAGCTCGTTGAGTGCCTTCAATTTCTGTTTGTTAAGTGGCCACTGTTGGACCTGTACTGGTCTATCTGAGAGCCAATCCAGCTTCCAAGTCCGGCGCTCATCAGTGGCCACTGCCCGAAAAACCTGGGGGGCCTTTGGTAGGTCAATTCTGGCCCCCCACTGGGCTAGCAGATCTCTCCCCCAGAGAGGCTCGTTGTAATCTAAAACAAACGGGCGCACTGAAGCCAATTGCCCGTCGGGCCCCTTAATTTGGACAATGCTCTTAGACTGCTTGGCCAATTGTAAACCCCCGACACCTGAAATCGTGCCCGCTGCACTTTGCAAATCCCAATGCGACGGCCACTCCCGAGAGGGAATGATCGTCACATCCGCACCCGTGTCCAAAAGACCCCTGATGACCTTACGATCCCCGCCCAACGAGAGCTGACATGTCAGGCGGGGCTTCTCCCTCCCTACGAGTTGCGCCCAGGCCACCGACGGAGGCGATGTCCTCTCCGCGCCGCTGCTCCAATGGTCTCGATCAGGAACGGGAATGGCCTGGGCGATAACCTGTCCCTTGGGAAGGAGAAGTGGGGGTCGGACACAGTACAGCCCTACCGCGAAACGATCCCGGTCGGTAGTGACCAGACCAGGGATGATGTGCACGTCTTGCGGCGTGTGCTTTGTGTCACCGATGACAGTCCACCTGCAACGTCCTAGTTTCCTCCAGCGACCCGGATGTTGGAGGTCGACAGACACCAGCTGGATGTTACTGCTAGGGATATAAAAATCCCTAGTTAGCTGCAGCCTGTAAGGGGAAGCAGAAGACAAAGTGTTAAGCGCAGGAACTGCACCACAGGTATTAGTCATGTCTGTGAATTTTGTCAAGTCCGGCAAGACGAAATTTGGCGGCGGCGCTCCCTCAACTCCTTCCTCCCCGCGTGATGATCGATCGCCCGCCACATTTTTATCCACGCGCAGGGAGGGGCTGCGCTCTTGACCTAGTTTTTTGATGACTTCTTCTCCCTCTCCCTCTGTTTTCTATAATTAAGGTAGTCTAATCTCATTGGACACTGGGGCATCCAGTGCCCTGTCTCGCCACATAAGTGGCAGGGGTGGGTGTCCGTTGTTCTTCTGCCGGGCCCTGGTGTCGGTGGCCCAGCAGCGGGGGCAGCCTCTAGATCGAATGGCTCGGGCTCAGGGAGGTCGGCAAAGGCTACGGAGTTTCTGCGTGGGCACGCAGAGAGTGGAACATGAGCCACTACCGCCTCCATCATCGCCTCCACCGTGGGCCGGGGAGTTCAGGGGAGAGTCCGAATTGCCTTTCGGCATTCTGCGTTGGCATTATAGTATGCCATTTTTCTCAACATACATTCTCTCTCCTGGTCCCCGGACACCTGTGCCTCAACGAAGCGGTAGAGGCGTTCGATGAAGGCTAGGTAGGGCTCCTGCGCGCCCTGCCGCACCTCATCTTCCTACCATTGGGAGGTGACGACCGCCAGTTTGAAAAAGGACCGCTCCGCAGCCTGAGCCGACTCTGTCAGATGTTGGGGAAAAAGAGCCCGAGCCTGGGCCGCCCCATTCGCCCACGACCCCTCGCCCAACAGGTGTTCTTCCTGCACTATCAGGCCGTCTGCATCATGAGATGTGGCAGGATTCCCCCAAAGATTTGGGAGAACCTCCACAATCTCCCTCTTCCACTCCGCCACCCAAATCCGAAATTCCATAGGACCTGTTAAGCTGGAGAAGAGAGCTCTCAGGTCAGCAGGCACCAGATCTCCCTGCGCAAGGGCATTACGGAGCAACCCCCGGAAGTATTCAGACTCCCGGGAGTAGTCCTTCTGCGCCTTGCACAGTTCCTTGATCCGGGCCGGTGCTAAAGGCACCCACTGTGCCAGAGAACTCCCCTCTCCGCTTAGGGTGTACGAAACCGGGGCGGCTTCCAACAAGGGCGCCTGCCCCTGGCTCCGGTCATCCACTCCCCCCCCCCCGGGACACAAAGCGTGGGAACCGGAAGGGGAGGCGTGGGAACTGGAAGTGGAAGAGGTTGAGGCGGGGCCTGGTAGTGAGGCGGGACGAGGGGGTGGGCACGGCACACCACCCCTCTCCGCCCCCTGGGTGGAACATGGGGGCAGAGCCGAACACGAGGGAGCAACAGGGGAGGGATCTACGGGGGGCTGAACTGGGGGAGGAGATATGGGAGGAGCCGGAGGAGGAGCCGGAAGAGTGGGAGGAGTAGGGGCGGGGTCAGTAGAGGGCTGTACCGGAGGCGGTACAGGAGGCGGAGGAACGGGAGGGGTTGAGGGAGGAGCCGAATATGAGGGAGGAGCAGGGGCGGGGTCAACGGGAGGCTGTACTGGGGGCGGAGCAACGGGCAGGGTTGAAGGAGGAGCCGTGGGAGGGACCAAGGAGGGGTACAAGGGAGGGGCAACCGACAAAGGGGCTGGATCAGAAGGGAGAAAGGGGTTGGGATTAGGGAGAAAGGGATTCTGGGGAAGAGAAGGGGCCCTGGCGGGAACAGCCACGTGGCCGGCGCCATTTTGGGCACCCTGGAAGCCATTTTCAACACCATCAGCAAACCGAACCTTGGGTTTAACAACTGGGGACTTGGGGATAGGAACAGGGGGGTCGGGATGAAGAGAAGCCTGGCCAGGTCTCCTCGAAGGGGGAGGCCGAGCGGATCGAGGGGGAGCAGGGGCAGGTGGAACCCCCTGCTTCTTGTCGGCCTTTAGAATCCCCCTCGAGGGCTCCTGTCTATGGGATTGGGGAGCGGAATGAGGGACAAGGGCAAGTGAACGAGGGGAACGGGGGGACAACGCAGAACTTGCGGGCCCTTTCTTCGGCTCCCCTACTGGGCGGAGAGTGGCAAGCACAACACCAGCCCAGTATGCCACGTTAGCTAAATTCGTCTCCCCAGACTTCACTGCTTCATTTAATTTGGCCACAACGGCTGCCCAAAAACGTGGCTGTTTAACAACTTCTGAGGAGACGTTGGGGAACTTGGAAAAGATCCACTTAACTAACAATTTCAACTGTGGTTTGGGCGCCTTATGCCCACCAGTAAACAACAAACCACGAACATAATAATAAACCTCTTTTTGTTCCTTTCCCAAGCCCGCACCCATGGCACCTTTCTAGCAGCAAAAAAATCACTACTAGAAAGGGGGAAAGGAAGCCGATGTCACTCCCCTCTCGCCCAGGGAAAATGCAAACTAAAACAACAAGCCGCTGACCACGAGCCTTCGCCCTCCCACCGCCCCGAAGTCCGGGAGAAGGTGTGAGGAACAAGGAAATAGGGTGGTGGGTCCGGCCCCTGCGTCCAGGGAGAGTCCGGCTCCCACGGAAGGATTAAAATAGCAAAAGTGTGGGGTTTAGGAAAGAGGGTGGGAGGCAGGTCCCCAGGGCAGGGCCCGTACCCCTAGGGAAAGGTTTAAAAAGGCGAAGGGGGAAGCCTGGAGAGTCCCCAGGGAAGAAGGGGTCCGGACTTACCAATCTCGTTGGAGCGGCAACAGAAGGTTGGGTGAGGGGGTCTTCGTTCCTGGAGTCCTCCTCTGTCGGTGCTGAGGGCTGAGACTCCAATCCTCAGGGAGCGCTACCCCTAGAATGGGGTCTGCTACCACCTGAGGTAGGTTGACGGCCAAAGGAATTTGTGAATCCCACACCGCGGGGTCTGGTCGGTGGTCAGGTGTCCAGATGTCCACTCTCAGGCCCCACGTTGGGCGCCAACCTGCACGAGGGCGTATCTGGCCCGAGTGTCCGGCTAGCTGAGTGCTGAAGGGAGGTGGCCGACACCCCCGGCACATGCACTGCCAGCCCCCCTTGGCGTCATGGCCTCAGGCTGGGCTGGATGCGCGGTGTGGACAGAAGCGCTGAGGAACGAAGAAAGAGGTGACCACAGGCTGGGGGCTAACTCCGGTTTATTGGTGGCTCGATGGCAGGAACAGAACAGGAGGGTGCCAACCAGCAAGTGGCAGCAAGAAGGGGGGGGAGGTACAGTTTTAAAACGAAGGGGTGGAGAGAGGAGGGGAGCCCAACTAGCCAATCTGGGAAAAGTACAAACATAATTGACATAGGGGACTAACCAATAAATACAACATAAAGGAGGGGCCCCGGGACCACAGCCAACCACAGCCCCCAGAGAGGAGAAGATTCTGGAAGCCTGGGAGGAGTGGGGGGTGATTGACTGGGCCCAGGGAGGAGGAAAAACTTACTTATAAGGAGAATAAGGGAGGGGAGATTACATAACAAGGGGCGATTGACTGTTGAGGGGGAAGGGGGTAACCATGGAGACGAACCTACAGGGAAGGCAGTGGCGGGAAAACCAGGGGAGGGAGGAACCATTTCACAGAACTGGGGGGAGAATACATAAAATAGGAAAATAACTGGGGAAATTAAACAACACAACACAACAAGAGAGAGAGAGAGGAGAAGTTATATAACCAAAAGGACTGACAACCCCAATGGCGGGAGTTGTCATGGGAATAACATAACTGGCAGGGCTAAACTGGGGGAGGGCAGAACCACTTACATTAAACAGGGGGAAACAATACATAAAATGGGAGAGTAATACAATAAACTTAACGCACACATCACAACATCTCCCTGTTTTTTACCAAATAAAAATTGTAAGAATGGGAAAGTCCATATAAAACTTAAACTGCAAGGACCCGTGGCTGGTCCGGCCAAGTCTCGCCCCCCTCAAGCTGGAGTCCGCCCGCCCATAGGTGGTCGAGGGGCAGCGCGGTCGCCCTCTCCTCATCCATGGCTTCTCCGGCCTCGGAGGAGAGGTTCTCCAGCTTGATGGGCTCATTGAGGGGAAAGATGGTGTGGTTCACACTTGGTGCTGTTATTTGGGTCATCAGTTTTTTGACGAAACCGTGGATCAAAGCAACTAAGACTAAAAGTATAATCAAACTTAAAACAACTTCACATGCTGATTCTAAAACTGAACTGGCCCACCTGCTAAGGCCCCAACCCTTAAAGATGTCCCCCAGCCAGTCAGATGTTTCTAGCTTCACTTGGTGAAGAAGGTCTTGTAAACGCATGATTGAGTGCCTGGCGTCCTCGGCTTGAGAGGACAGGTTCATGCAGCAGAGGCCTTCAGACTCCTCACAATAATGGTGATGAAGCAGCAATAGAAAATCTATTGCTGCCCTGTGTCGTGGTTTGACCAGAAATGGGACATCTTGGATGTGTTGTTTTCGCTGTGGTCACCAATGGGTGTTCGGATTTTAAGACGAGCGCCTGGTTTGACCAGTGGGGCATTGGATCCGCCTCTTGAGACCACAAACCCAAGGAGTTAAAAGCAGGGCTCTTTTCCTTCAGAGCTCTCTTTAGATTTCTGGTGGGAAGGAGTTGGGTCTCTCCCCCGGCCCAGTTGCTGGCTGGGCGGGGGGAGGGGAAAAGCCATGCGGCGCGGCCCGGCCCGGGAGAGGTAGGCCTGGCCCGCCCCCCCCCCCCCAACAAGGGAGTGGAAGGAAGAAGTAAAGAAATGCTGGGAAGCAATGGGCAGCCCGTTCCCCCCCCCCCCCCCCCCCCCTTGGAGACAGACAGAGAGAGAGAGTGCAGCCTGTGTTTGTGGCCGTTACTTTGAAATTTAGTAAACCTGTGCTGGCAGCGGGCAGCCCGGCTGAGGAGATGGGGGGAGTGTGCAGCCAGGAGTCCAGCTGCTTGGAGGAGTTTTTAACCCTTCTTGGACAATGAAAACTTCACAGAACATTAACCTTCCTAGACGAGTGATGAAGGTCTGGATCAGAGAGAGAAAGAGTGAGAGATGCTGGAAAAATGGAGAAGATGAAGTGGCATTTTATGCTGGACTCTCGTTTAGCCATGGATAGAGCCATGTTTCCGTGTGATACAGAGACTGAGTCCAGGGGAGAAATGTCCCAGAGCCAAAGAAGATTCAGTGTGGGGACCCCTCGGCCCCAGGGGGTATATAGAATATGGGGGGGACAGATGTCCCAAAGGTGAAAGACTGTGC
The DNA here is from genome assembly GCF_028018845.1 of Melospiza georgiana. Lineage (NCBI taxonomy): Eukaryota > Metazoa > Chordata > Aves > Passeriformes > Passerellidae > Melospiza > Melospiza georgiana. The sequence goes on from NC_080465.1 coordinate 78,342,331, forward strand.
TTTTCTGGAACTGGACAAAGCATCCTTAAAAAGACAACCCTGGAAGGAGCCCTGATTCTTGTTCGGTGGTGAGAGCACCGGAACAAGGACTGAAAAGGCCACCACGACACATGGAAGGACTCCCTCCCCTCTTGAGGAGCTGAAAGTTGAGCATTCTAAAGGGTGGTGCTGGACCCAGAATTGGTGATTTTGGAAGATGTATTGTATTGGGAATTTAGGGGGGAGGAGGAGGAGAGTTTTTTTGTGAGGTTTTCATTTTCCTTGTCTTTTCTTTTTTTCTTTTGTGTGTAGTTTAGTAATTGTTTTTGTAGTTTAGTTAATAAACTTTTCTTTTTTTCAAATGACAGCCTGCTTTGTTTGTTCCTGGTCAAAATCTCACAGCAGACACCAGAGAAAGTGTATTTTCATGGGGGCATTTGGCCTTGTGCCAGTGTCAAACCTTAACACCCTGTTTTGGAGCGTTGCCTTCCTTGTTATTTCCTCGTCTGTGAGGAGGTCGTATAGAGCAGCTGAGATAAGATTGGCTTGTTTAGCCACCCAACACTCCAGGTGGCCCAATTCACCTAGAGATTTCGCCACTGATAGCCATGGCAATAGGATGGTAAAAGCGACGGATTTTGAATGAGACCAATGAGTAATTTCGTCATCACAGTCCTCAGTGAGATCCTTAAGATCTCTTTTAGGCTTGGCCAATTCAGACATGATGTTTGTCTTTCTCCAGTTGACAATTTGGGTAATGTTGGGGGTAAACAGCGTCAGTCTGCCAAAAGTACATGGGCCTCCGATCAGACCAGAGGGGATGCCTGCCCACACTCGGTCGCCACAAATCAAAAACGACCCCCTAGGAAAGGCATGTTGGGTCCGTCCAGTGGTGGTGGGGCCACTGATCTTCAATATGGCCCTGCACCACTGGTTCGCTTGATATTCTTCTTTAGTTTGCTGGACCACCTCACTGCCCTTCTCTATAGGGGCAAAGGTGTAATCAAACTGAAAACAAACAGAGGCTTTGGCAGAACCGAGAAGATGTAATTCTGTGGGCTCGGAGGGTAAAGGGTCCAGCCTAACCACTCCGTCTCTCCAGGCATTGCTAGAATCAAAACTAGGGAGGATGGTAAGGCTCCGGGCCAAAATAGGGGAAAGGGCTGACTGAAAGGCAGATGGGAACTCGCCTGGAGAGAAAGGGATCCATCCCCACAAGGCAAGACAACATTGGGCCCTCTGCTGCGCCAGTGTCAAGGCATATATGATCCTGTCCCAGTGACTGAGCCAAGGCACGCCAGACATTGACCTTGGGCTGGGGGATGACCCATGGCTCCGAAGATGGCAGAAGGAGTCCGTAGGTCGTCAGTATCACCAGTAGAAGGCCAGGGTTGGGAGACGGCGATGTCAATGCGGGGGCCATTGGGGAGGTGTACTAAAAGTAAAAAAAGAATAGTGAAAGTATGTAGTAATTAAACGGATGGTTCTGCCCCAAATAATAAATCTAAATCAGAAGAGAATGGGAAGGAAACAGGAGATGAGGGTCGGGACTCATAAATTAAAGGTAACTCTTGAGTTGAAGGGGAAGAGGGAGGAGGAGACTCAGCTTCAGGAATAAGGGGGAGTTCGGGAGAGAAAGACGATGTTACCGGAGAGGATTTCCTCCACCGCTGCCAGCATGCTACCTGCACCTATGGCACAGCCTTCTTGTGTGTCCCCTGCTTCGGGAGGAAGGGCCTTACCCACTTAGATGGAACCCACCTGGGCCCTGAAGGAATGGACACGCAAGTGTATCCCCTCCCCCAGGTGACCAGGTCAAAAGGCCCCTCCGTCTGCCAGGTTTCCGGGTCCTTAATAAGGACCGGGGGCCTGGCCTGAGGCTGCAGCTGCTGGTGACTGCCGAAGTGCTGGACCACTGGAGGATTTGGGTTATCAAAAGAGCAATTAAGAAAGTTCAGGGTGTACAATGCTCTTGATAAGCGGATGTGGGGGGTCTCTACCTTCACCGTCGTTTGTTGTCGTGATAGTACCTTCTTTAGGCTCTGGTGGGTTCTCTCCACCATGGCTTGGCCTGTCGGGGAATAGGGGATGCCGGTCTTATGTTCTATTCCCCATTGCTGCAGGAAGCTCCGCAGCTCCTTGGACGTGTACACTGGGCCATTGTCTGTTTTGATGGCCTTAGGGATGCCCAAGACAGTGAATGCCAGAAGCAGATGCTTCTGGACATCTGCGGCCCTCTCACCTGTGTGGGCAGAGGCGAAGATAGCACTGGAGAAGGTATCAACCGAGACGTGGACGTAACACAATCTACCAAAAGACAGGATGTGTGTTACGTCCATCTGCCACACCTCGCAGCTCACCAGGCCCCGGGGATTTGCCCCCGTGGCAATGGTAGGCATCTGATCTTTTTTGCACTGGGGACATGTGGCCACTATCGCCTTAGCCTGGTCCTGGGTCAGGTGAAATTGCCGGACCAGGCCAGGCGCGTTCTGGTGAAAAAGCTGGTGGCTGATCTTAGCCTGGCCGAACACGTCTGGGAGTGGGCCCACCATGACTGCAGCCGTGGCCAAAGAATCGGCCCGACGGTTGCCCTCAGCAATGAATCCTGGCAGGTCAGTGTGTGACCTCACATGCATAACAGAATCGATGCTCGCGGTGGGAGACCAAATCAACGAGACTTGTAAGTAAATTAAATAATTTCTGATTGGAGACCTCCTCAAGAACTGCTGATTCTGCCCTTGACACTACACCGGCTACGTACGCAGAATCTGTAACCAGATTAAAAGGTCCCGGGAACCTCTGGAATGCCCTGACGACTGCATCCAGCTCAGCGATTTGTGGAGAACCCTCCACAACAGCAACTTCTGTCTGCCACCGCTAAGTCTGAGGATCCTTCCAAGTCATCACTGACTTGTGGGATGCTCCAGACGCGTCTGTAAAAACAGTCATGGCATCAGGAGTATCCTCGCTTTGGACCTTCTTTAAGGATAATTTAAATTCCGAGTTGAATAATTTGTGGGCCGGCCAATTAACTGCAATACGCCCAGTGTAACTGTCCAACGCAAACTGAAGGTTCTCATTTGTTTGCACCAGTTCATTGAAGGTCTTAATTTTTAGTTGGCCTGACTCAAATTCAAGTGGTATGTATATGCACTCGAAGTCACATCCTGCCAACTCCCTGATCCGCGATCTCGCCTTGCGGATCAGTTCGGCAACCAGCTCCTGTGGCCTTGTCATTCTTTTGGACCGGTGGTGACTCAGAAAGACCCACTCTATGATTAAGAGTTTGTCTCCCAAGCCTTGGTCCTTCAGTGTCTGGTCCCACTGGTGGATTATGCCATGGAGATGTGGCAATTCTCCCAGTATAATAAATTTGAATGGCAGGCCCGGATGGTAGCGGTGGGCCTGCCTGGCCGAAATAGCTTTTTGAATTTTCTCCAATGCTACCTGAGCCTCCGGGATGAGAGCCCTAGGGGAACTAAGCCCCTCTCCCCCTTTCAGTAAATTGAAAAGGGGGGCCAGGTCGTCAGTGGGAATGCCCAGCCGGGGTCTCACCCAATTTAAAGACCCACACAGTTGATGGATATCTGCTAGGGTCTGAACTTTAGTCCATATTGCCAATTTTTGCGGCACAATGGTCCGCTGGGTAATCTCAAGACCCAGGTTACCTCCAAGGTGGCATCCTTTGAATTTTGTCTTGCTGGAGTTCGAACCCTGCAGCAACCAACGCATTGGTTGTCAGGTCAAGCGCATGGGCAAGTAGGTCATTGTTGGGTGCACACACAAGGATGTCGTCCATATAGTGATGATGACGGCATCCCCGAGGGCTGTAAGTATTGGGGACAGCAGAGAAGCGACATACCACTGGCAGATCACAGGCGAGTTCTTGATTCCTTGTGGAAGGACCCGCCAGTGGTAGCACTTGTCTGGGGACTCATGGTTAATGGCGGGAACCATGAACGCGAAACGCGGGGCATCATCAGGGTGCAGAGGAATTTGAAAGAAACAATCTTTGATGTCTACGATGGCCAAATTCCAATTTTGGGGGAGCATTGCTGGGGAGGGCATCCCTGGTTGGAGAAACCCCATATCTACAATTCTTGCATTAATTTGGCGGAGGTCGGTCAGGAGCCGCCATTTGTCCTTATTGGGCTTCTTAATGACAAACACCAGGGAGTTCCACGGTGACATGGTCTCCTCGATATTGTCCTTAAGCAGCTGCTCCTGAACGAGCTCGTTGAGCGCCTTTAATTTCTGTTTATTAAGTGGCCACTGCAAGACCTGTACTGGTTCATCAGTCCACCATTCCAGCTTCCAGGTCCGGCGCTCCTCAGTGGCCACTGCCCGAAAAACCTGGGGAGCCTTTGGTAGGTCAGTTTTGGCTCCTCACTGGGCTAAAAGGTCTCTCCCCCAGAGAGGCTCAGTATAGTCCAATACGAACGGGCGTACTGAAGCCAATTGCCCATCTGGTCCCGTAATTTGTACAATGCTCCTTGATTGCTTCGCCAATTGGAGCCCTCCTACGCCTTGAATTGATTCTGCCGCGTTTTGCAGGCCCCAGTGTGATGACCATTCCTGAGATGGAATGATCGTCACATCCGCCCCTGTGTCCAAAAGCCCTCTTACGATCTTACTATCCCCGCCCAACGAGAGTTGACATGTCAGGCAGGGTTTCTCCCTCCCCACTACTTGTGCCCAGGCCACCGTAGGAGGTGATGTGTCCTTAGATGTTTCCGTCCAGTACGTCTTCTCCTGCACTGGGATGGCCTGGGCTATGATCTGACCCTTGGGGAGGAAAAGTGGGGGTCGGACACAGTACAGCCCTACCGCAAAATAGTCCCAGTCCGTAGTGATCAACCCTGGAACAATTTAAAGGTCTCGCGGCGTGTGCTTTGTGTCTCCGACAGTGGTCCACCTGCAACGTCCTAACTTCCTCCAGCGACCGGGATGTTGAAGGTCGGCAGACACCAGCTGAAAGTCGCTGTTAGGGAGATGAACTTCCCTAGTTAGCTGCAGCCTATAAGGGAAAGCAGAGGACAAAGTAGTTAATGCAGGTTGAGGCCGTATTTCACAGGTGCCAAAAGTCGTGTCAGGTTTTAGGTATGTCAAGTCTGGTAGCATGCATGGCGGGTCCCCCTTTTCTCCTCCCTCCCCGCTAGATGTTACTTGTCCTGCCTCATTTTTGTTTTGGCGCAGGGAGGGGCTGCGCTCTTGAGTTAGTTTTTTGTCTCCTTTTTTTTTCTTCTCTCTCCTTCTCCTGTATTCCAAGTAGTCTTGCCTCATAGGGTACTGGGGCATTCAGTGCCCCACTTTGCCACAGAGGTGGCAGGGGTGAGTTGCCGCCGTCCTTCTCCCGGACCCCGGTGTCATTGGTCCGGTGGTGGCAGCAACTTCGGCGTCTATGTCCTCCGGCATCAGGTATTCTGTGAAGGCTACGGAGGCTCTTTTGGGGAGCGCTTTCAGGTCTTGAAGAGGAACCTCCCTGGCACACACTTCGATCATCATTTCTACTGTAGGTCGGGGGTTTCGAGGGAGAGATCGGATGGCTCGCCTGCGCGCTGTATTGGCGTTGTAATAGGCCATATGCCTTAGCATCTTCTCTCTCTCCCTCTCCCCTGGAACCTGCACTTCCATGAACCGGTAAAGTCTTTCCATAAATGCCAGGTAAGGTTCCTGCACGCCCTGCCTTATTTCCTCTTCTTCCAGTTGTGAGGTAGTGGTGATAGTTTATAAAAGGCATGCTCTGCAGCTTTCCCTGTCTCTACAAGATATTCTGTTAACATAGCTTTCGCCTGAGCTGCCCCGCTTGCCCACTGCCCGGTGCCCACAAGATGGTCCTCGGAAATTACCAAGCCCTCGGTATCATGAGATGTGGAGGGGTTCCCCCAAAGCATTGGGAGAACCTACACAACCTTTCCCTCTTCCATTCTCCTGCCCAGACCCTGAATTCCATGGGCCCTAAAAGGCTGGAGAAGGGAGCCCTCAGGTCCGCGAGCACCAGTCTCCCTGCGCAAGGACCGGGTGAAGGAGCTCCCGGAAATACTCAGATTCCCGGGAGTACTCCCTGTGGGCCTTGCACAGCTCCTTGATCCGGGCCTGGGCTATAGGTGCCCATTGGGCCTGAGCACTCCCCTCTCTGCCGAGGCAGTATGTAGCCAGGGAGGCTTCCAATATAGGCACCCGGCTTCCGGTCATCAACCCAACCCCCCCCCCCTACCCCCCCAGAACACGAAGCGTGGGAACCGGAAGGGGGAGCGTGGGAACCGGAATTGGAGGAGGTAGAGGCGGGGCTTGGTTTGTGGGCTGGGCAATGGCAGGGGCATGTGTTTTCTCCGCCTCCAAGGTGGAGTTAGGAGGCGGAGCGGAATAAGGAGGAGGAACTTGGGAGGGGCCCATAGGGGGTGGAGCCATGGGCGGAGTGAGGGGAGGAGCTCAGGGAGGAACCGAGGGTGGAACCAGGGGCAGAGACACAGAGGAGTGGGAGGGATCAAGGGAGAGGAAAGGGTTGGACTTGGGAAGAAAAGGATTCTGGGAAGAAGGGGTAAGGGCAGGAAAAATCATGTGGCCGTCTCCATTTTGGGCTCCCTGTGAGCCATCTTGAGAATTTTCAATAAACCGAACAACCTTAGGGACTGAAACTGGGGACTTGGGGACAGGGACAAAGGGATTGGGAAAGGAACTCTGAAGAGCTTGGCCAGGGCTCTTCGGAGGGGGAGGCCAAGCCGGTCTCAAGGGAGCAGGGGCAGGGTGGACCTCCTGCTTCTTGTCGGCCTTAAGGATCCCTCTCGAGCGCTCCTGCCTAGGGGTAGAGGGCAAGGAATGAGGGGTAGGAGCACCAGAACTGGGAAAACTGGGGATCAAACTAGAATGTGAAGGACTTTTCCTCAGTTCCCCTGACGGACGGAGTGTAGAATGCACTCTGCCCGCCCAGTATGCCACAGCCGAAAGACAAGTTTCCCCAGAATTAAATGCATTATCTAATTTTGCCACAATGGCTGCCCAAAACCTTGGCTCCTTTACAAGTTCTGGGGAAACTTCAGGGAATTGGGAAAAGACCCACTTTATTAACATTTTTAACTCTTTCTTGGGGGCTTGGAACCCACCCCCAAACAGCAACCCTTTAACAACATAATAAACTCTTTTTTGAGTTTTGCTCAACCCAGCACCCATGGTACTGCTAAGGTGAGCTAGACAACCCGACCTTAGAGGGAGCAAAACTCAAGATGTTACACCACCCGTCAAGGAAAAACAACAACTAAAACACTGAGGCACGCACCACTGGCCCCCGCTCCCTGCGCTGTCCCCAAGTCTGGGGTTTCAACACAAGGAAAAAAGGGATATTGGGTGGTGAGGTCTGGCCCCAAGTCTGGGGATACAGACCCCACAGGAAAGGAAAAATAAAAAACAAGGGGGTAAGGACCGTCCCCAGAAGGAGAGCAATTAGCCTTTTCTCCTTAGAATCATCATGGCACTTCTCTTTTAGGTATTTCCCCACTTCAGCTGGGCTCTGAATTTGTTCCCGAGGAAAATCCCAGTGTACAGGATCAGAAAATTCCTTCAGGGTTTGGCCTATATTTTCCCATTGTCCACACCACTCAGGATTTTTCACGCCTGTATTTGCTTCTGGGTCATGGGTCTCACCACCTCCTCTGGATATCTCAGCCCTCATTCTAGAGAAGCTGCAGACCATATAGAGGAAGCTTACCAGATTAAATACCAGAAAAATGGTCTTTTTAGCATTCAGGGAAAACTGAACATTCTCAAAAAGTGACATAAGTGATCCAAAGGAGAAGAAGGGAAGGCTGGAAAGTCTTATTCTCGGCTCCTCCTCTAACAGACTGAGTGTAATTACTAATAAATTCCCAAAACGTAATACTGGAATTGGGATGCAGGGTAGGATGAAAAAACCATAAACCATGCATATCGTAAACAAACGCCAGTATCTTTGTAAACGCTTTGTAAATCATAATCACCAAGGCCAGCACAACAGCTATTCCAATCTGTACCCCTCTACCATAAAAATTATTTGTTATGGACAATAATCGTAGTGACCAGAAAGGTATTGAAACCTCAAAAAGGTCTAGAGCCCAGAGCCAAACGAACGCTTTCACACCCAGAGACATCAGGGATTCAAGCAGCATGGCTACTAACTGCTTTAACAACAAACACACAATCAATAGAGCTTTTTTCCACCTTTTCCAGCCTCATGTTGGGCGCCAATTCATGTATATGTCCAGGTTTAGAACAAATTTGGGGAAGAATCCCCCAAAGGAGCTCCAGTGGGAAAAGCAGATCCAATCGGCCCCTCCCCCCAACTGGGTCCAGGAGGAAAAAATACTTCCTTGGAGAAAGGTGGAAAAAAACTGTTTATTAAACTGTCATGGTTTAGGCCTGGCACAGAGCGAGTGCCCCCATGAGAATACCCTCTCTCTGGTGTCTGCTGTGAGATGTGACCAGGAATAAGCAAAGCAGGCTCCAGCTTAAACATAAAGAAAACTTTATTACCTAAACTACAAGAAAAGAAGGAAAAAACTATAAGGGAAAAAATTGAAAACCTTACAAAAAGCACTTTCCTCCTCCCCACCACCAAAATTTCCCAATCCAATACATTCCCCCACATCAGCAACTGCCCAGTCTGGCACCACCCTTTAGAATACTCAAACTTCAGTTCATGAAGAGGAGAGGAGTTCTTCTTGCAGCACAGGCTTCCCCTGGAAACACGTTGAAACCTCGTTTGCTTCCGTATCACTCAGCACCGCCCGGAAAGTCCTTTTGCCCCTTGTGACATCTTCCTTCCATGCCCAGTGCTCTCACCACTGTACATGGACCAGAACTGCTTTTAGGGTTGTCTTTAAAGGATGCCTTTTCTCACTCCAAAAAAGGCACAGTCTGTGCTTTGGGACATCTGTCCCCCCCCATTTTTTAAAAACCCCCTGGGGCTGAGGGGTACCCACACTGAACCCTCCCGGTTCTGAGGTACTGCCTCCCCCTAAATGCAGTCTCTGTGTCACAGTGTGGCGAGGTGTCTGGCCTGATGGTCAGTCGTCCAGCTAGCTGAGGGTGGCCGACACCCAGCTGCAATCCTGCCAGCACCCCTCGGCGTCTAATGGCCTCAGGCTGTGCTGGCTGTGGATGGGCTCGCTGCTGCCAAGACGACGAAAAAGGAGCTAGACACTCTCTGGGGTCAGACTCAGGTTTATTGTGGATCTCAAGACGACAACCAGGGAGTGACCAAGAGAGGAGGGAGAAACAAGGTTTTAAAGGGGGGAGGCGTCTCAGGGAGGGGTTTACAAAGGACCAATGAGGGAAGACAGGGGAGTGTACAAAACATAACAGACATTGAGGAAAAACCAATAGTTACTTTGTAAGGGAGGGGCCCCGGGACCACAGCCAATCATCACCCAGAGTGAGTAGAAGCTTCTGGCAAGTAGGGAGGAGTGGGGGTCATTGACTGGGCCCAGGGAGGAGAAACCAGGATACATATATGGGAATAAGGGGAGGAGGAATTACATAACATAGGGGAATGACAGAACCAATGGCGGGAGTAACTGCGGTAAAAAAATGAGTGGCAGGGCTATGGCGGGAAAACTGGGGAGGGCAGAACCATTTACATAAAAATAGGGGGAACAATACAGTAAATGGGGGAACAATACAATGAACTTAACAAACGTACTGCAACATCACAGGAATAAAACTGGTTCAGTCTATGGCCACACAAGTCCGGCCAAAAGGCCACTCCATTCATCTCTCCCCACTCAGCTAGTCTTCTCCACTTCCTTCAGGCATGGTCCTTGTTATCTCTTATCTCTCTTCTTATTCAGCTCCAAGGAGGATCAGCATTTTGCAAGGTCTCGGTCATTAAGAAAAGGGTTAAAAATTTCAGTCTCTGCTTGTCCCAGAGCTCCGGCACTCCCACACTCGCTGCTGCTCTGGCCAGGCACCTTCTTGCTGCACTTTCTTGCTGCACTTCCCCGCCCTTCTCCTCCTCAGCTGGCTGCTATCACATTCCGTTGTCGCCAGCTCTCCCTCTCTCTCTCCTGGGGGGGGGGAGGGGGGGAGGGGGGGTCGACTGCCTGATGCCTTCAGGGGCTCTTCCACCCTACCATCCTCAAGGGCCTCCTCATCCCCCATCTCGGCCCAGGCCTACCGCAGGGCTGCCCCTCCCACGCCCAGCAGCAGCAGCTGGACGGGGGAGGGAGATCCAACCTCTTTGCCTTGAAGTCCCAAGAGAACCTCCCAGGCCCGAAGCTCTGGTTTTTAACCCCTGTGTGTTCTCGGCGGGTGTCTAAACCCCACTGGCCACAACAGGTGCCAATATCAAAATCTGCGCACCCATTGGTTTGACCACAACATCCCAGAATTCCCACTTCTTCCTGGTTAAACCAGCACAAAACAATAAAACCAAAACAATATCAAACAATGAAACCCCTTGCCACTCTAAAAGAGATGACAAACTGAGAAAACCCTGTCCTCAGGTTGCAGCTCACTCAGTCTCTGATCAGTCCCTCCGGTGCTGGAATTGTCGCAGGCCAGGCCTGGCCCAGTGGGCCACAGCTGCAGCTGCCGGTGCTCTCCTGGGTGTTCAGTCCAGAGCAGTTTCAAGAGGTCCAAAGAAAAGGGAAAAAAACAGTCCAGGGAACTTCTTTGCCTCAGCTAGCTAACACTAACTAAAAAGCAAAAGAAGAGCTCTGTCCCGCTGTCTGTCCATTCACTGACAACACAGTCCAGGAGCAGGAATGTGGAGGAGTGAGTGCAGTGTCTGAAAACAAACTGCGCGCGTCTTCTCTCCCCCCCTTCACTCTCTGGAACACTCTTAAAGGTACAAAACTTACTATTCAACATAAACAGAATGAGACAATTGGGGATAAAAGCATCATATAGTCAACTCAGGACAATTCACTTAGGTACAGTGTCTACCAATGCACACGTGCTCGCAAATACGAGACTTGCTTGTATGTAGAACTTGTGTACATTAACACAAGTATAAGTTTATAAATCTGCACACTGATATGTTTAATGCCATCAACACACATATCTTACACAGGGCTATATTCACACTTGTAGAGCCTGTGCACACTCACAAACACAGGGATGTACACAAACTTAGTCATACCTGAGAGGGGGTAAATTTAACACACATGTATATAGGAATGCACACAATGCGTGTATACCTAGGTACATGTTGTCATCATATTGCAAAAGTTCCATGCCTTCTCGGTGATTTCTCAGAGGCAGCTCTTCTGACTCCTTCTTCTTCACGGCACAACCAACAAACTCCATCTCTCTTCACAGCACAACTAGCAAACTCCATCTCTCTTCACAGGCACAACCAACAAATTCCAACTCTCTTCACAGCGCAACCAGCACACTCCAACTCTCTCTAAGTTACTCATGTAACTTAGGGGTGAACAACTTGGGGGAAACCATTATGAGGGGATAAAACGGGTGTACAAGGATCAAATAATTTTGCTTAATTAACATTGAATCACTAACTGTTGCAATTGAAATAACTACAGAACTCATAAAAGACACGGCCACAAAATCTTTGTAAGTGTACTGTTCAAAGAATAAATGAATAGGTTATGGTATTCCCCATCCCTTACACAGCTACACTGTTGTGTTTTGTCAAGGGATACTTCTTACCTTTTAACTAAACGGAGGTGCTTGAGATCCCTATCATTGTGGATGTGGCTCACAGTTCATTTTTTAAGTACAGGTTTTCCTGACATAACCCGTTTCCCTGATTAATTAAAAGGAGAACTGTCACAGTGCCTCTCCGAGCGGGTGCTAGGAGTCACCCTGGTTTGCTCTGGCACAGTGAGCAGCAGGGGACACTCTCTCCTTCCTCGGGAGGTGGGGAGAGTGGCTAAGGCTTTCACCTTGTGAAGTAGTCTGGCAGGGAGAAGGGTGGTCCTTCTCCGACATCCCGGCAAGCTGGCCAGCACTGCTTGCAGCACGGGGGACACTATCCCACTCTCAGTGTTTTGGGACAGCGCCTAAGGCAAACGCCCTGCGTTATAGCAGTGGTGCTGCCTTGGGAAAGGACGAGGCTGGCTCCAGGCAACAACCAGCAGGTCTTTATTCCTCTCCAGCTGGGGTAGAATCCGGGTTTTTTGAAGTCCCAGGGGAAACCAGCAGCCGAAGAGCGAGACTGGGGGGTTTACAATAGTTTATAAAGGCTGAGGGATACAGGGAGGAGCCCGTCCTTGGGCGAACAAGGTTACAGAGGGGAGTGGGATACAAATGACTGACATAAGGAAAATACCAATAGTAACAAACTGAAGGAGGGGCTCCGGCTCCTGAGCCAATCACTCAGTGCTCTAGGTAGAAGTTTCTAGAGAAAAAGGGGGGAGCAGAGAGTGACTGGCAGGGCACTGGGGAGGGATTCGGGAAAGGATACATTCATCACCAGGACAACTGGGGAGGAGTTAGGATAACAGACAGCAGCAGGGAGGGGAGGGAGAACCAGGGCAGAACCATTACAAGACAAGGGGGAAACAGAACAATCCAAACTGTACAAACATAACACAACAATCTTGCAGATGAAACACCAACACAGTGTAGGTAGAAGAAGGAGTGCGGCAAGGCGTATGTGGCCAAAGTCCGGCTAGCTGATGGGCAAAGGCCAACGCCTCAGCTGCATAGAATGCCAGTCCCCCTTGGCATCTTGGCCTCAGGCTGGGCTGGATCGCGGACTGGACTCGCAACGCTGACGGGACGAGAGGAAGGAGTTGGACACTTGCTGGGGATGAAGGTCGGTGTATTGATGTTCTGGGAGCACCAACCAAGGGAAGGCACCAACCAGCAAAATGGCACCGAGGGGCAGAAGAAGCAGGGTTTTAAAGATAGGAGGTGGATAAGGGAGGGATCCATAGCAAACCAATAAGGAAGGGTACAGGGAGGAACTTAACATAACTGACATACAGAGGTATCCAATAAATACAAAGCAAAGGAGGGGCCCCGGGACCACAGCCAACCACAACCCCCAAAGAGAAGAAGATTCTTGAAAACTAGGAGGAGTGGAGGGTGATTGATTGGGCCCAGGGAGGAGAAAAGGTTTACTTATAAGAAGGAATGAGGGAGGAGAAATTACATAACTTAATTGACTGACAAAACCAGGGGCAGGGGTAACCATAGCAACATAACTGTCAGGAGGGCTATGGCGGGAAAACTGGGGAGGGCAGAACCATTTTACATTGGAAAGGGGGAAACAATACATAAAATGGGGGAGCAATATAAAAAAAACCTTAACAACATGCTACAACATCTCCCTGTTTTTTACCAAATAAAATTAAAATGAACGAAAAGGTCCATATGAACTTAAAGCACTGGGACCCGCGGCTGGTCCGGCCAGGCCTCGTCTTCTTCAAGCTGGAGCCCGCCCGCCCAGAGATGGTCAAGGGGCGGTGCAGTCGCCCCCTCCTCATCCACAGCTTCTCTGGCCTCCGAGGAGAGGTCCTCCAGCTCGATGGGCTCATTGAGTGGAATGGTGGCGTGGTTCACATTTGGCAAGGCTGGCTTGGCCATCAGTCTTTTCACCAAGCCGCGGATCAAGGCAACAAAAACTAAGAGTATAATTAAGCTTAAAACAACTTTACAGACAGCTTCCACAACAGAACTGGCCCACCCGCTAAGGCCCCAACCCTTAAAGATGTCCCCCAGCCAGTCAGATGTTTCAAGCTTTACTTGATGGAGAAGGTCTTGTAAACGTTTGATGGAGTGCCTGGCGTCCTCGGCTCTCGAGGACAGGTTAAAGCAGCAGAGGCCCTCAAACTCCTCACAATGGTGGTGGTGAAGCAGCAATAGAAAGTCTATTGCTGCCCTGTTTTGGAGCGTCGCCTTCCTTGTTATTTCCTTGTCTGTGAGGAGGTCATATAGCGCAGCTGAAGTAAGATTGGCGTGTTTAGCCACCCAACACTCCAGGCGGCCCAATTCACCTAGAGATTTCGCCACTGATACCCATGGCAATAGAATGGTAAAAGCGACGGATTTTGAGTGAGACCAATGTGTAATTTCGTCATCACAGTCCTCAGTGAGATCTTTAAGATCTCTTTTAGATCTGGCCAATTCGGATGTGATGTTAGTCCTCTTCCAATTAACAATTTGGGTAATGTTGGGGGTAAACAGCGTCAGCCTGCCGAAAGTGCACAGCCCTCCGACCAGACCAGAGGGGATGCCTGCCCACGCTCGGTCACCGCAAATCAAAAACACTCCCCTGGGAAGGGCCTATGGGGTCCGTCCAGTAGTGGTGGGGCCACTGATCTTCAGCACTGCCCGACACCACTGGTTTGCTTGATATTCCTTTCTGGTCTGCTGGACCACCTCACTACCGCTCTCTATGGGGGTAATAGTATAATCGAACTGAAAACAAATGGAAGAATTGGCCGAACCGAGAAGATGTAACTCTTTGGGCTCGGAGGGTACAGGATCCAGCCTGACCACTCCGTCTCTCCAGGCATTAGTGGAATAAAAACTGGGGAGGATGGTAAGGCTCTGGGCCAAAATAGGGGAAAGGGCAGACTGGAAAGCAGAGGGGAACTCGCCTGGAGAGAAAGGGATCCCCACAAGGCAAGACAACATCGGGTCCTCTGCTGTGCCGGTGTCAAGGCAGATATGGTCCTGTCCCAACGACTGAGCCAAGGCACGCCAGACGTTGACCTTCGGCTGGGGGATTACCCACGGCTCCAAGGATGGCAGCAGGAGTCCGCAGGTCGTCAATATCATGAGTAGCAAGCCAGGGTTGGGAGCCAGCGATGACAGTGCGGGGGCCATTGGGGAGATGTAACTGAAACAAAAGAAAGCAGTAAAAGTATAAAGAATTCACACAAATGGTTCTGCCTCAAACAACCAACTTAAATTTGACATTAATGGAGAGAGAGATGGGGTGGAGGGATAGGACTGAACGTGCCACAAAAGGTCGAGAGGTGGAGGGGAAGAAGGAGGAGAGGGCTCCTCAGACACTGTAGGGAGTTCCGGAGAGAAAGATGGTGTTCAGTAAAAAGGTTTCCTCCGCCGCCGCCAACACGCTCGCCGGACCTGTGGCATCGCCTCCTTTTGTGTCCTCTGTTTTGGGACGAAGGGCCTGACCCATTTTGATGGTATCCACCGGGGGCCTGAGGGAGTGGACACGCAAGCATATCCCCTCCCCCAGGTCACCAGGTCAAAAGGGCCCCTCCGTCCGCCAGGTCTCCGGATCCTTGACAAGAACCGGAGGCCTGACTTTAGGCTGCAGCTGCTGGTGGCTGCTGAAATGCTGGACGACTGGAGGATTTTGGTTGTCGAAAGAGCAGTTTAAGAAGTTGAGTGTATACAGTGCTCTCGACAACCGGACGTTTGGGGTTTCCACCTTCACTGCCACTTGCTGACGGGATAAAATCTTCTTAAGGCTCTCGTGGGCCCTCTCCACCATGGCTTGGCCTGTCGGGGAATAGGGGATGCTGGTCTTATGCACTATTCCCCATTGCTGCAGGAAGCTCCGCAGCTCCTTGGATGTGTACGCTGGGCCATTATCTGTTTTGATGGCCTTAGGGATGCCCAAGACAGCGAATGCCTGAAGCAGATGCTTCTGGACGTCTGCTGCCTTCTCACCTGTGTGAGCAGAAGCCCCGGAGAAGGTGTCCACTGAGACATGGACGCAACACAATCGACCAAAAGACGGGATATGTGTTACGTCCATCTGCCACACCTCACAGCTCACCAAACCTCGGGGATTAGCCCCTGCGGCAATGGCGGGCATCTGATCTTTTTGGCACTGGGGACATGTGGCCACAATCGCCTTGGCCTGATCTTGGGTCAGATTGAATTGCCGGACCAGGCCAGGCGCGTTCTGATGGAAGAGCTGATGGCTGATCTTAGCCTGGCTGAACACATCTGGGAGAGGGCCCTGTGTAACAGCAGCCACGGCCAGGGAATCGGCACGACGGTTACCTTCCGCTATAAACCCAGGCAAGTCCGTATGTGATCTCACATGCATAACATAAAATGGGTGCTCGTGGTGGGAGACCAAATCGACGAGCCTATTAAGCAAATCAAACAATTTTTTGTTCGAGACCTCTTGGAGAACTGATTCAGCTCGAGACACTACACCTGCGACATACGCAGAATCTGTCACCAAATTAAAAGGTCCTGGGAATGTCTGAAACGCCCTGACGACTGCGTCCAACTCAGCAACTTGTGGAGAGCCCTCCACAACAGCAACATCGGTCTCCCACTGCTGAGTCTGAGGATCCTTCCAAGTCATCACTGACTTGTGGGATGCTCCAGACGCGTCTGTAAAAATTGTCACAGCGTCCAGTGGCTCCCTGCTTTGAACCTTTTTCAGAGACAATTTGAACTCTGAATTGAATAATTTGTGGGCCGGCCGATCTACTGCGATGCGTCCAGTGTAGCTGTTGAGTGCAAACTGAAGGTATTTGTTAGTTTGCAGCAGTTCCTCAAAGGTCCTTAACTTCAGTTGGCCCAATTCTAATTTAATTGGAATATGTATACATGCGAAATCCCACCCTGCCAGCTCTCTGATCCTCGATCTTGCTTTGAGGATCAGCTCAGCTACCAACTCTTGTGGCCGTGTCATCCTTTTGGACCGATGATGGCTGAGGAACACCCACTCTATAATTAAGAGGGGATCACACAGGCCTTGGTCCTTAAGGCTACTGTCCCATTGGTGTATTATGCCATGGAGGTGTGGCAACTTTCCCAGTATTATAAATTTGAAGGGCAGGCCCGGATGGTAGCGGTGGGCCTGCCTGGCCAAAATAGCCTTTTGGATCTTCTCCAAAGCTACCTGTGCCTCTGGGGTGAGAGCCCTAGGGGAACTAAGCCCCTCTCCCCCTTTCAACAAATTGAAAAGGGGGGCCAGGTCCTCAGTTGAAATGCCCAGCCAGGGTCTCACCCAATTTAAAGACCCACACAGTTGATGGACATCCACTAGGGTCTGGACTTTCATCCGAATAGCCAATTTTTGCGGAACAATGGTCCGCTTTGTAATTTCAAGGCCCAGGTACTTCCAAGGTGGTATCCGCTAATTTTGTCCTGCTGGAGCTCGAACCCTGCAGCAACCAACGCATCGGTTGTCAGGTCAAGCGCATGGGCAAGCAGACTGTGATCGGGTGCACACACGAGGATGTCGTCCATGTAATGATGGATGATGACGGCATTCTCGAGGGCTGTATGTATAGGTGACAGCAGCGAAGCAACGTACCACTGGCAGATCACAGGGCTGTTCTTCATTTCTTGCGGAAGAACCCACCAGTGGTAGCGCTTGGCTGGGGACTCACAGTTGATGGATGGAACCGTGAACACAAAATGCGGGGCATCGTCAGGGTGAAGAGGAATTTGGAAAAAGCAATCTTTTTGGTCTATTACGGCCAGATTCCAATTTCGGGGGAGCATTGCTGGGGAGGGCATCCCTGGCTGGAGAGACCCCATGTCAAGAATTTGATCGTTGATTTGTCTGAGGTCGGTCAGGAGCTGCCACTTATCTTTGTTGGGCTTTTTGATCACAAATACTGGAGAATTCCATGGAGACATCATCTCCACCATGTTGCCCTTTAGCAGCTGCTCCTGAATGAGCTCATTGAGCGCCTTTAATTTTTGTTTTTTAAGTGGCCACTGTAAGACCTGTACTGGTTTATCAGTCAGCCAATTCAGTTTCCATGTCCGGCTCTCTTCAGTGGCCTCTGCCCGAAAAACCTGGGGAGCCTTAGGTACTTCAATTCTGGCTCCCCACTGGGCGAGTAGGTCTCTCCCCCAGAGAGGCTCAGTGTAATCTTATATGAACGGGCAAACAGAAGCCAATTGCCCGTCGGGCCCCTTAATTTGCACAATACTCCTCGACTGTTTTGCCAATTGAAGGCCCCCAACACCCTGAATCATGCCTGCAGCGCTTTGCAAGCCCCAATGTGATGGCCACTCCCAAGAGGGAATGATCGTCACATCTGCCCCCGTGTCCAATAGACCCCTCACGATCTTTCGGTCCCCGCCCAACAAAAGCTGACAAGTCAGGCGGGGCTTCTCCCTCCCCACTACCAGCGCCCAGGCCACCGTCGGAGGCGATGACTGCTCCGGCGACTTCTTCCAATGATCTTCTTCTGGAACTGGGATGGCCTGGGCGATAACCTGTCCTTTAGGGAGGAAGAGTGGGGGTCGGACATGTGGGGGATGGGTCAGGTATAAGTCCAATGGTGTCAGGAACCCACATCTTATAAAAGGAACCCACTAGGCCATGGCAAAATATCCAAATATGGATAACATTGTAACCAGACCAGTGAAGAGATTTTTGCTTTTATTTCCAGCACATCAGTCTCAAAATACAAAATGGAGACATGACAGCTCACTGATCCACACCAAAAATGTCTCCTCCAGCAGGGCTCATACAGCAATACATAAAATCATCTCAGACTAGAATTCAGCCAATCAGACGCAGAAAACACATATTGACAAGCATTCTATCCAATCTTATAAAACATACGTAATCGTAGCTAAAACAAAGACTAGTTCATAAGAGACAAAGAACAGAGCTCTATTCATGCTAACCTTCTAAAGATATACATTAAGTAACCTTGTTGCCATCCTAAACCCAATTCTACAGAGGCCTGTTGTAGTTTGTCACGTCTACTGCTTGGGAAACTTTTCTGCTTGCATGGGAAACTTTTCTGCTGTATTTGCAATGCTAACAAAACTTCAGTCTGAGGCCTATACTTTTTTAACCATTTCCTAAAAACCCTCTAACCTTATGGATTCCAACATGGACACAGTACAGCCCTACCGTGAAACGGTCCCGGTCGGTAGTGACCAAACCCGGGACGATGTAAATGTCTCGCGGCGTGTGCTTCGTGTCCCTGACGACGGTCCACCTGCAACGTCCTAATTTCCTCCAGCGACCCGGATGTTGTAAGTCGACAGACACCAGCTGTAAATTGCTATTAGGGAGATGGAGGTCCCTAGTGAGCTGCAGCCTGTAAGGAGAAACAGAGGACATGGTGTTAATGGCAGGTTTGGGCTGAATACCACAGGTATAGTGTGTCATATCCGATAGAAAAGTCAAATCTGGCAATGCGTGCGGCAGCTCTCCCTTCTCTCCTCCCTCCCCGCTGGATGTTCTATTGCCCACCACACTTCTGTCGTCACGCAGGGAGGGGCTGCGCTCAGGGCCTAGTTTTTTTGGGCCTCCTTCTCGTCTTTCTCCCGCTTCCTCCTATATTCAAGATAATCCAAACGCATAGGGCATTGGGGCATCCAATGCCCGACTTTGCCACACAAGTGGCAGGGGTGGGTGACCGCAGATCTCCTGCCAGATCCAGATGTCAATGGTCTGGCGACGGGGGCAGCTTCGGCGTCCAGGAACTCAGGCTCTGGAAACTCGGCGAAGGCTACAGAGGATCTTCTTGGGCGCGCTGACAGCGGAACCCTACTGACCACTGCCTCTATCATGGCCTCCACCGTGGGCCGGGGACTCCGAGAGAGAGTTTTGATGGCTCGGCGACACTCCGGATTAGCATTATAATATGCCATCTTCCGGAGCATCTCTTCCCTCTCCCCAGACACCTGTGTGGCCACGAACCGGTAGAGGCGCTCAATAAAGGCCATGTAGGGTTCCTGAGCGCCCTGCCGAATCTCTTCTTCCTCCCACTGGGAGGTGACAACGGCAAGCTTATAAAAATCTCGCTCTGCAGCCTTCCCGGTCTCTACCAACTGCTCAGTGAATAGAGTCTTCGCCTGTGCTGCCCCGCTTGCCCATTGCCCCTTGCCCACCAGATGGTCTTCGGAGATCACCAGACCATCCGCATCGTGAGATGTTGAAGGGCTCCCCCAAAGATTTGGGAGAACCTCCAAGATCTCCCTTCTCCATTCTGCCACTCAGACCCTAAACTCCATGGGTCCAGTGAGACTGGAGAAGAGGGCCCTCAGGTCCACGGGCACCAGATCTCCCTGTGCAAGGGCATTACGGAGGAGCCCCCAGAAGTACTCGGACTCCTGGGAATACTCCTTCTGCACTTTGCACAGTTCCTTGATCCGGGCCTGTGCTAAAGGCACCCATTGGGCCTGGGAGCTCCCCTCTCCGCTCAGGTGGTAAGTGACCGGAGCGGCTTCCAATATAGGCGCCTGCCCCGGCTTCCGGTCATCCACCCACCCCCCCCCTCCCCCAGAACACAAAGCGTGGGAACCGGAAGGGGGAGCGTGGGAACCGGAATAGGAGGAAGTTGAGGCGGGGTCTGGCAAAGAGGCGGGACGAGGGTGTGGGCGCAGCACACCACCCCACTCCGCCCCCTGGGTGAAGTTTGGAGGCAGAGCAGAATACAAGGGAGGAGCAGGGGAGGAGTCAATGGGGGGCTGAACTGTAGGTGGGGCAAAGGGAGGAGTCTTGGGAGGAGCTGAGGGCGGAGAAACAGGTGGGAAGTGGGAGGAACCAAAGGAGGAGCAACGGAAACCGGAGCAGGGGCAGTAGGAGGAGGGGTTGGGTCAGGGGGAAGGAAGGGGTTGGCACTGGACCGGAAAGGGTTGGGGGAAGAAGAAGGAGCCTTGGCGGGAACGACCACGCGGTCGCCGCCATCTTGGGCTCCTTGGGAGCCATTTTGCAAACCTTCCGCAAAACGCACAAACTTCTGGACACTAACTGGGGACTTGGGGACTGGGTCAGAGGGTGAGGGAAGAGAAGGAGCCTGGCCAGGGCTCCTCGAAGGGGGAGGCCGAGCAGGTCGAGGGGGAGCAGGGGCAGGATGGACCCCCTGCCTCTTGTCGGCCCTCAAAATCCCCCTCGAGGGCTCCTGCCTAAGGGAAGAGGGTAAGGGTTGAGGGGTAGGGGCAACCAACCCGGGAGAACGCGGGGACAAACACGAACTAGAAAGGCTTTTCCTGAGCTCCCCTGACGGACGGAGTGTGGCATGCACTCTGCCCGTCCAATGCCACGGTAGCCAACTTAGTTTCCCTGGAGTTAATGGCTTCATTTAATTTGGCT
Organism: Melospiza georgiana; assembly: GCF_028018845.1. NCBI lineage: Eukaryota > Metazoa > Chordata > Aves > Passeriformes > Passerellidae > Melospiza > Melospiza georgiana. The sequence continues at coordinate 78,363,266 of NC_080465.1, forward strand.
ACAACGGCTGCCCAAAACCGTGGCTGTTTTGCAAGTTCCGGGGAAACTTCGGGGAACTTAGAAAAAACCCATTTAACTAAAACTTTCAGCTCCTGCTTGGGGGCCTGATACCCACCCTGAAGCAGAGAGCCTTTACAACATAGTAAACTCCCTTCTGAGATTTTCCCAAGCCCGCACCCATGGCACCTTCTGGGGCAGGAACTGCTGCCTACAGAAGGGGGAATCTACTGATGGAACAACCACCCACCCAGAAATCATGAAAACTAAAAAACTGAGCATGCCCGCCACCCGCCCCTGCTCCCCCCACTGTCCCCAAGTCTGGGGATTCAGATGAAGGGAAAAAAGGAAGTTGGGTGGTGAGTCCAGGCCCCAAGTCTGGGGAAACCGGCCCTCACGGGAAGGCGAAAACAAAAAACGCAAGGGAGCGAGGACTGACCGCAACTCGGGGGTACAGTCCTCAAGGGAAGAGGGTGGAGAGTAGATCCCCAGAGCAGGGCATGTACTCAAAGGAAGGGTTTAAAAAGGCAGGGGGGAAGCCCGGAGAGTCCCCAAGTAAGGGCCCGGACTTACCAATGGGGCGGTGGCGACAAAGAAAACAGGGCGGTGGCCTTTGTCTCCGAGACCGTCCTCTTCGGATGCAGGAGGGTGTGGTGCCAATCCCCGGGGAGCGCTGCCCCAACAACAGGGCCTGCTACCACCCAAGGTAGTATGATGTCCAAAGGAAGATTGTAATCCAATTCCGAGGGGTCCAGTCAGCGGTCAGTTGTCCACTTTTCGGGCCCCACATTGGGCACCACACTGCGGCGAGGCGTATGTGGCCAAAGTCCGGCTAGTTGATGGGCAAAGGCCGACGCCTCAGCTGCATAGAATGCCAGTCCCCCTTGACGTCTTGGCCTCGGACTGGACTCGCAACGCTGACGGGACGAGAGGAAGGAGTCTGACACTTGCTGGGGGTGAAGGTCGGTTTATTGATGTCCTGGGAGCACCAACCAAGGGAAGGCACCAACCAGCAAAATGGCACCGAGGGGCGGAAGAAGCAGGGTTTTAAAGATAGGAGGTGGATAAGGGAGGGATCCATAGCAAACCAATAAGGAAGGGTACAGGGAGGAACTTAACATAACTGACATACAGAGGTATCCAATAAATACAAAGCAAAGGAGGGGCCCCGGGACCACAGCCAACCACAACCCCCAGAGAGAAGAAGATTCTTGAAAACTAGGAGGAGTGGGGGGTGATTGACTGGGCCCAGGGAGGAGAAAAGGTTTACTTATAAGGAGGAATGAGGGAGGAGAATTACATAATTTAATTGACTGACAAAAGCAGGGGCAGGGGTAACCATAGCAACATAACTGTCAGGAGGGCTATGGCGGGAAAACTGGGGAGGGCAGAACTATTTTACATTGGAAGGGGGGGAACGGTACATAAAATGGGGGAGCAATATAAAAAAAAACTTAACAACACACTACAACAAAGGAGAGTGGACTCCAGTCGGGAGCAAAGTCCAGGTTATTATGGAGCTCAAAGGGGACCCTCAGCCCAGGGGATCCAGCCAGTTGAAGACCCAGAATTGGAGTGTGCAGGCTGTTGTAAAGGGGGGAGTAAACCAGGGAGGGGTTTGCCCACCTGCCAATGGGAGATACAGGAGGTCGTGGGGATCAGGGAAACAGGCAGGTAAGGGAGGCCAATAAGGGCCACCCGAGGGAGGGCCCTGGTGCCTTAACCTATCACTCAATGCCCTTGGCATAAGTTTCTAGTGGGAGGGGATGGGCTGTCGAGTGAAGGACCGGACATTGGGGAGGGGTTAAGGGAATGATTCAGCAACTTTTGGGGAACAAGGGGAGGAGGTGAGGAGATTGGCATTAAAAAGGAGGGAGGAGGCAGCGAGGCAGAACCATTATAACGGGGGGGGAAACTGGGCCAGACCAAGGTGCAACTTCATGCAACGGAAACATAAGAGAACATAATACAGCAGAGAATGAAAGGAAGAAAAGAGAGGAAAGAAGAAGCTTTGCCTTCTTCTTGGAAAATAAATTAAAGTAATTAGCTTCTATTTTTGGAACATCAGTGGAAAAAGCTGCTAAGGTGCTCATGGGGTGCTCTCGTCTTTGCATGGCTCCACGCTGATGAATATTGCAGGAGAGTCTTCGCAGCTTGGTGCCCTGGCCAGCCCTGCCAGGTGCAGCTGCTCCCCCACCACTCCTGAGTCAGCAAAGGCTGCGGCCTTGATCACAAGGACTTGGTCCCGCGAGAGCACTGCCAGGGAGAGGGGATACTGTACACTGTCACCCTAGTTTAAGATTTTCTAAGCCTTCTGATGTTGCCATTCTTGTAGTGAATTTTCTCACACACTTTCTGTAAATAACTCATTGTTTTGCATTCCTTTATGGGGAAATAGAAGACAGACTGTTAGGTTGACCAGTGTCATTGGAAAAGTAGCACTGTCACCCTCCAATCCACTGTAACTTTTGGAAAACTATAAATATTGGAGTCAGAAAATAAACTTCCCTTTTTTTCTTCACCTTGAGAACAGTGGTGTGAGCTTGTGTTCTTTCGTGTCCTATAGTGACAGTACACCACATGTCCTGCTGCTCCCTCTGCCCTGAGATTTGGCAAGACCTGCTACCCAGGGGCTATACCACTGGCTGCTGCTCACGCATTGCTAGGCCACCTGCCTGCCAGATGCCTTCCCAGCAAACCTGGAGGCAGTTGCAGCACACCACCATGGAGGAAATGTGCCCTGCCAGGGTCGGCCGCCAGCTGAGCAGTTGTCCCCGCACTGTCCACTCCCACTCCGTGTCTGCTCAGCCCCACACTGGTAGGTTGCAGAGGGAGGAGTTTTTGACTCTCAGCAGTTTTCACGCAGAATATGTTCTGTGGCACCACCGCCATGCTGGTGATCACTGTGGTCCGTAAGGTTACACAACCGATCCCGCCCTCTACCCTGGTGGCGCCATGTCTCTGAATCTCTTGGTCCACAAAAGCATGGCTCCCACTGCCACCAATAGACTGGCAGCTCCAGGTCTAATGCCCCCGACCCCTGGTAGCGCTGAGCCTTAAGGCATTTGGTGCTCGCAATCCTGCGCTTCCAAAATCCCCCGGTCAACGAGTGCAGCCTTCGCCATTGGCAGCCCCGGGCTCCAGTGCATTGGATGGCCGCTGTGATGAACAAGCAAAATTAAATTAAAAGTAGGCTGATTATTTCAAAAAGAAAAAGTGCCTGTGTATTAAAACTGAGAACAACAAAAGATGAGACCCCAGGATAAGCCTAGGGCCTGCACAACAAGCCAGAGGTAACTGGAACAGTACTGTGTAACAAGGCGTTTCTCTGGACACAAGGTACCCTTGAAAGACCCCAGGTTCTCTGTACTTGTAGCTTACTCTGCGGCCACAGGAGCTGGGTAAGTGCTGGCTAGCCTCTCCCTTTGTGACTGGAGGGGGCCACAAGATATGCCACTCCCAGCCTCTCTTTGGGGAACCTCTGGGTAGTGGTGCTGTCTGTGACGTGGGAGGCACAAATGAGAGTGTGCTGCAAAGTCGCGAAGCAAAGGAAGGAGAGAGTGGACACTTGTGTAGATGCCAAAGAAAACTTTATTCCTGGACAGGACCAGGGACAAGTGTCAGAGAGGAGGGGTCTGGAGAGGCACCTATAAAGGGAGTGGGCATGATAGGAGGAGACATAAAGCAACCAATAGGCAAAGGTCACGGGAGGAGTGTGAAACACAGTTGAAGCTAGGAGGATTACACAGGGGAGGGAAGAAGCGCCAGAGGCAAATCACATATCTGGTTAGGGATGATTGACACTGAAAATTCTTGAAATAAAGGGGGGTGTTTACAATGATAGGCAGAGGAAGTGAGCCAGCACCATGAGGGTGGAAAGAAACTTATAAGGGCATAGGGGGAGGAACAAAGGATCAATCACCTCGAGGGGTAAGCCACTGGTGGGAAAAACAGGTGGTAAATAACTTGGGGAGAAACCATTCTGAGGGGATTACATGGGGGGAACTGAGGATCAGACCATTTCTTAAACTATGCAAGGGATAACTAACTTTACAACAGAATTAACATTTTAAAAACACATGACACCACATCTCTCCCTTCTTTGTTTAAAAAGGAAGGAGAAGTGTGATGTGAGAAAAAACAAAGTTCAGTCCTTTTTTATATTTCAGTGCTTTCTGCTTTTCTGCCTTCCCACCATCCATTGTTTTCAGTGATAGCTGTGGCAACTACTATCTTGGACGCTGGGGAGGGTTTTGCTGTGGAGGCAGTGACGATTTGCTTCAGTATACCGAAGCACAAGGATAGCAGGAAAAGAATGATAATGAAATAACTAGTGTGTTTTATAAGGGACAACATCCACCCAGAAAGGCTCCAGCTCTTGAACAGGCCCTTAAACCAGGCCTTGCTCTCTTGCTGCATGTTGCCCACCATGCCTTTCATTTCCTGGATTGTAGCCTTCTCTGTGGCCATGGGAGCTGGACAAATGCTGGCTAGCCACTCCTGGTGTGTGGCCAGAGACCACAAGATCTGCCGCTCCTGGGTTCTCCTCAAAAACCCTCAGGTAGTGGTGCCATCTGCAGCGTGGGTGGCACAGGCAAGAGGCTAGCTACGAAGTCCTGAGATAAAGGAAGGACAGAGTGGACACTTGTGTGGATGCCAAGGAGCTTTATTTCCCAGGCGGGACCAGTGACAGTGTCAGAGGAAGACGGCTTGGGGCGGCAGTGATAAAGGGGATGGGTGTGAAAGGCGGAGACATGAGGGGACCAATACATGAAGCTCAGGGGAGGAGCATGGGACACAGCTGGACCAATAAGGGTTATATAGAGAGGGAAGAGGCTCTGGAGGCAAATGATACATTGAGTAAGGGATGACTGACAGGGAAAATTCTTGAAACAAAGTGGGGTGGTTACAAGGATAAAGAGGGCAAGTGGGCAGCACCCAGAGGGAGGAAGTAAACTTATAAGGGACAAAGGGAAGCATCAAGGGATTAATCACCTTGAGGGACAAGCCATTGGCGGGAAAACAAGGGGTAAACAGCTTAGGGAGAAATCATTATTAGAGAAGTACATGGGGGGAACCAAGGACCAAACCATATTTTTAACTTATAAAAGGAATAACCAACTTTACAACAGAACTCATAAAAACAGTTTAAAACACGTGATGCCACAGCACTCACAACATTGAGGATGACTAAAAATCCACACAAGGCCTCTTAAAATGGAGGCAGCCCACTCAGGAATTCGCCAGCGTTCAAACAGTCTCTCAAGCCAGTCAGTTGCTTTTTTCTCTGTTTGCATGTCCTTCACCTGGTCCTGGGATCCTTTTATGTTGGCTTGGATGGAGGTACTATGAGAGGACAGGTTAAAACAGCAACATCTTCACAACCATGGCCATGGGCAAGCAGCAAAAAGTCAATGGCTGCTCGGTTTACAACGTGGCATGTCTGGTGGTCTCTTCATCTGCCAGTACGTTGGACAGCACGGCAGACATAGCGTTGGCCTGCTTACTAAGCCAGCACCCCAGGTGAGAAAGCTCACTGAGGGCCGCTGCAGCAGCAACCCAAGGGAACAAAATTGATACTGCGACCCTCTTCGTTGTTCCCCAGTTATAAATCTGGCTGTCATAATTTGGTTCGAATTCTTCCTAAGATTACTTTTGACAGGCCGATTTGGTGTTCTGTCTCCAGTCGTGCAATAGAGTGATATTTGGGGTGAGGGAAGTCAGCTGGCCAAGGCTGTAGGGACCCCCTTTTATATTGGAGGGGATTCCTGCCCACACCATATTGTTACGAATATGAACGAGGCCAAACTTTCTCTGGAGAAAGAGGTTCTTCTTTATTAAAACAGTTGCAAAGAACGGAGTACCCAGGATAAGCCCAAGCACCCACACAGTGAGCCAAATCCAGAACAGTGTGCTAACCCCAAGTGTCGGTTTCTGTTTCTCCCGGCTGATTTATGACCGGAGATAGCCCAGGGACGCCACTCAGGGATGCCACTTGTTGGTTTCTCGGCTGTTTAGGTGGCCTGGAAAGGCCCAGGGTGGCCTTGGACAGCCCGGCGCTTCAAAGGACGAGAAGAGACTTCAGATCTTTTCTCAGTCTCGGTGTTTATTAATTGTTTATCTAAAAGATTTTCTTTCAGCCCAACAGAGGTCTGCACAGCAAGCCAGCCATGATCACACTGCGAGCCCCCGGGGCGGTCACTTATCTTTATACCCGAAGTTACGTATACAATATTTATAATTTTTCCCCAATACCTTCTACCCTTATTAACCGGCGCACTTCTAGTAATGACCAATCCCAAAGTGCCACCATCACCACAGAAGATGGAGGCCAAGAAGAAGAAGAAGAAGAACAGGACACGCCCCAATTCCTCCATCTTACTTCTTTAGACCCCCCTGTACAGAAATCCTAAACCCTGTGTTTTACACTCTAATTAACTTATCCCTTCACCATTCACCCCAGTGAAATCCCCCCCATCCTCATACAGGTGTCGTCTCCCGTGTAGGATCAAAGTCCTGCCACCAGACACTTCTGGCAACATTCCAGGACTCCCGAGCCCCCTAAGGGTGGTCTCGGCCACTCTGCACCTCCGTCCTGAGGTGCTGAGATCCCACACCCAAGTGCACTGGGTTCTCCCCAGAAAACAAGCATCCAAAAAGAAGAACCCTAATCCAACCAAACTCCCCCCATTTATAGCCCCCTTTGAGTCTAGGATTGGTCCATTTTGGATCCTCATGATGATTGGTCCATTTCCAGGCTTCTCATTGGTCTTTAACGCCGTTCATTCTGGACCAATCATTTCTTCAGGGCTTCGAATGATTGGTCAGATCTTCCATCCAATCCCTCTTCAACCTCACCTTGCCCCACCAGACCACTGTTCCACCAAAACCTGGACTCTTCTCCTAGAACATTCTAATCAGCCCCCCCCCACCCCCAGCATAGTACAATTTATATAATTAATACAATATAATTGAACTATACCCTTATTTAACATACCTTCACTTTTACGTATAACAACTCCCCCCTATAAAACTTTGATTGGGCTTTAGCCCACATCAACATCCTAACAGTGTCTTGACAGTTATTAATTAGTTTCTTAACCAGTCTTTTAATCAGTGCTTTAACATGTTTCTTCTTCAATCATGTTTAGTTGTCTCAGTGTCTGGTAAATCTTGTTCATAAGCCGCATGTCTTACTTCTTCTTTAATCGGTTTCCTTTCTGAACAGATCCATTTTTCTTTTATAGGGCGTTCCCCCAACAATTTCTGTTTAAAAATTCCCTATATTTTTGAATAGCCAATACACGATGCCGTCCTCTATACCGGCAGTTAACTATAAAAAGTTGATACAATTGGGGCTCGGATTTGAGTGTGTTCTGAGGATGACTGTCCGAGACTCTCCTGCATACAGAGGATGATAGCATTTTTCACACAATTGTATCGCCCCTTTATTGATGCTGATAAGTAGGAGGATGAATAGAATTGGGCTTCTGGTACAGGCTACTCTCTCATTCATGTCACTCCTCCAGAGAGGATCAGTGACGTTTTTTGGCAAGAGTATATCCTGATCCGGTCTTGCCCCCTATCTCTTCTCTTTCCTTACTACTGTGCTGTTTTTACCACTTAGTGTTGCAGGAGTCTACTTCCTCTTTAGTATCAACCTGTTCTTTCTTTCTTTTAGGGCCAGATTGCTAGGTGCTTGGGAGAATGCTCTATCGCTTCTCAGATCACAGGATCTGTAACCGGGAATACCAGAGATTAAAACATGGTTTTGATAATTCGTATAATCTCACTCCCATATATAAATATCAATGTTAAAAACTTGTCAATTAAATGTCTTATAATACATCTAACAGAGTTCTTATTGTAACTTACAGCTTATGTGGTTCTTACGGTGTTCCTGATGTCTTCTTTAACCTATCTGTAGAGGGAGATCATCTCTCAGGAGCAGAAACCGGCCCTTTTACTCTTGTGACATGTGTCCATCCTTGTTCTTGCATCCTAATGGCTGTTTCTGTGATGAGTAAAACTTGAAATAGACTTTCCCATTTTGGAGTTAGTGGTTGTTCTTTCCAGGTCTTAATTAACACCCAGTCACCAGGCTGGAATTTGTGGATTTTAAAATCAATAGTAGTACTTTGAGGAAGGTATCCCTTGTTCCTTAATTCCTCTAAAGTGCAGGTTATGGTCTTTATATATTTTCTCATGCCTAATGCTCCTTCTTCATACGTTTCCGTATCATTGACTGAAGTAGTTAAGAAAGGTAAACCAAACATCATCTCATATGGAGAAATTCCTATATCCACCCTTGGTTTAGTCCTTATTCTCAATAATGCCAGAGGGAGACTTTTGCTGCCGCTAGGGGCATGGCGTCCTGGGTCGAGGACGACTTGGTGGCAGCACCCCTGCCACACAAACCACAGCACACGCAGACACCAATGTGGTGGAAGGTGAAATGACATTTATTAACGGCTAGTCAGGGTAATTTATAACAGGGGGTAACAGTAGGGTAATGGTAAAAGGGGGAGGTTTCGCCTGAGCATAACATCACGTTATCTTGAGTGTGACATCTCGCGATATCTTAAGCCCACATTTCCCCCCCCTTTTATGACCAGCTAAAAACATAAAAAATGGTGAGGTTAAAACTGACAAGTGGGAAACGTGTAACCCGTGAAGTGCACTGAACTTGAACAATGTAACAAACTTGTAACAGGCTTGCGACTGTAAATGTTTAACAAATGAAAAGCTATCTATCTCTAACTGGTTTTTCTAAAAAACAACACAAACTTGTTTAAAATGTAAGGTGATCAGTCATGGGGGCTGACTGAACCATGACTTTGAGTATTTTCGCAGGACCCTTTCAATTTTTATTGTTGACACCACAGTACCGACCTATTCTCCCAGAGTCTGCGACCTGTTTGATCTTAAAACTAGAGAGATTTGGAGAGCTCATGTCCGGACTCATGTTCTCTCCAAAATGCCCTTTGAACCTTTGACGCAGGAAAAGCTCTGGGTTGATTGGTATTCCATCCAAGTAGAGTCAGAACTTGGCCAGAGTTCAAATTCTACTTGATGGATATCATTTAGAACAAGGATATTTTTGCTGAGATTTTTTTTCCCCAGTCCTTCTCTGCGCCAGCCTCTCACTGAGTTCTTTCGTGACCCCGGTGTGGTCTGCTATCGCACTGCTTCATGATTTGTTACAGCCTTCTGGAAGCAGGGTATACGGGCTGCGGGGGTGTGTGAGGATCCAGTCCTGCAAGACAAACTTTACAGATTTCATTAGTTTTTGGCTTGAAGGTCTGGTTTTACTGACTTAAGTGGGCACCATTTAATTTTACTATCTTTCTTTACAGCTATGTACCCTTGCCCTGTGAGCACCACCCTCCAACCCATTTCCCACTCTCCTAACTCATTTTTAATTGCTACTTGTGGGCCTTCCTCTAGTGCCTGGGTTGCCCAATACCTCTGGGCAGGACTTTTGGTTTCATCTGCCCTTGGGAACTGATTTAGTGCCAGCAGGGAGGTTGCTAGGATTCGCGCTTGACCTTTTGGTGGGATGGAATTGGTGAAACGTTCTGTTTTTGCTAGCACCTCCAGTTTACTTTTCAAGGTCTGGGTAGCTTGTTCGACGATGGCCTGTCCGGTGCTGTTTTATGGGATGCCATGTGTTGCAGTGTGTTGCAATATCCTGTTTTAAACTTCCCAGTCCCTTCCCCAGGTGTGGCAATACCTCTCTTCCCCTTCTCCCCTCACCCCCTGCTGGGCTGTCAATCAGGCTTAACATTCCAGCAAGGCCGTCGTGTGGTTGGTCACGTTCAAAGGATGCAATCCAAGCCTGGGGTCATTGGCCTGTCTCTCGTCCCTTGAGACCCTCCTCCTCCCACCTGGTTGGTGCCTCACCTGTCCCTTCCCCTCCCCCTGTCCCTGGGCCTAAATTGACCAAGGACCATGTGCTCGCCATTCTGTTTTAGCTGTTACCTGAGATTCAGACCTCTGTGACCATGCAATAAAACTCTGGATATAAACCCTCCGACAGAATCCATCTCCTTTCTCTTCACCATCGCCTGAAGCCTTCCCACCTGAGGTAAACTGAGTTTCTACAAGCCTGAACTTGTTTCAACTCCCAGCTGCAACCTCCAGCCAGCTAAAGGTGTCTCTGAGGTGAAATACCACAGTTACCACCTTTGGCCTAGCAGCAAGGGTCAGACTAGCCCAGGCACAATCTACCTGGTAATATTGGGATTCATATTCCAATAGCCATGGACTAAAGTTATCCCCTACCTTGATGCAAACGTCTTTACTGATTTCGAGATGAAACTTGGACCATTATCTGTTTTGATCTGCCTTGGGATGCCTGGCCATGCCATGGCCGTTAACCAGTGCTGGACAGTCACCCTGGAATCAGTTCTTTGGTGTTGTGTGGCCACAGTTATTCCACTGTAAGTATCCACTGTTACTGCAAGCCATGCTCGGGGTCTCATCAGCTGGCATAATGTAAAATTTGTCTGCCTTGGTGCCCATAAGGTTGACACCACTGGACCATAATGGTGACCTCTGACAGTAGGGGCATGAGAAGACAAAGTGCCTTGCATCAGTGACAGAGATCCTGTATTTTCTCACGAGTGCTCTGGCCCCTACATGTAGGGATTCATGCAGCTGGCAGGCTTCTCTCAGGATCCGCGGCCCTTTTGTGACGGCATCTGCTTTGTTGTTGTCAACCTGAAAGAATCCCTTGACCGGACTGTGGCTGTTGATATGGATGACTGACATGGTGCCCTTTCACAAATAGAGTGCTTCTTCAGTATCACCACCACTGTGGACAGTGGGGGGATGGAGAAGAGGCAGTCCTTGATGTCGAGCATTGCGCAAGGCTGTCCTTTTGGCACCATAGAATTCATTGGCAACGAAGTTTGCACAGGGCCCATCGGCTGGATTTTTTGTTCGCCTCTCGCAGGTCATGTAGGAGACAGAGTCCTTCACCAGACTGTTTGGGTATGACAAAGATGGGGGAGTTCCATGGGCTTGTGGAGGTCTCAATGTGGTTTTGCTGTAGCTCTCAGGTAATTAATTCAAGAAGGGCAGTCATTCTAGGCTTAGAGGCCACTGCTTGACCCACACTGGGTCTAGTGTTTTCCATACCAATTTGATGGGCAGTTGTGGGTATGAAGCAGTGGTCCTCAGAACAAATTTGTCATTTTGACATCTAATAGGGTCAGGGCATCCCTTCCTAGCAAGGGTGGACATTCAGACATCACATATGGGGATAGGGTGATGGTTGTCCCCAGTCCCCTCTCTGTGCAAAGCGTCAGGGCAACGAGCTGGGTGCTTTTTTGGGCGCAGGACAGTCCTCCTACCCCGCCTATCATGGGGGCCTCTTCCAACTTCCATTGTGAAGGCCAGTGTATGTTGGGGATCATGGTGACGTCCAATCCTGTATTGACCCAAAAAGGGATACAGATAGCAGGGCCATCAGAGTTGCTATGGAGACGGCAGATAGCCCACACTATAAGTTGGTGTCTGCCCAGCTTCACAGCGAAAGCCACCCATGGGTCTCTCTCCCACGCCTTCATGGCCAGGGCCACCCAGGGGCCTCGTCCCCAGGGAGCCATTCTTGGTATTCCTGGGGTGTGGATGGGCCTGTCTGGGCCGTTGGTCGGGCTGTGAAGTTGACCGTGGGAGGGGACAGTGGGTGTGGGAGTTCTGTGCCCCTTTGACAATTGGCACAGCCGGGCCGCTTCACATTCCAAGTGGGGGGGGGGGGCTGTATGCTGCCCGGGCGCCCCCTCCCCCTCCGGTTTTCCTGATCCTTGGGCTTGCACTCCATAGTGAAATGCCCCCTCTTTCCATACGTCCAGCATGGCCCTCTAGGTCCCATCTGGTGTGGGGGAACGGCTGTTGTTGGGTATCCTGACCAAGGGCAGTTTGCTGCAATATGCCCTGCTTGGCCACACTTAAAGCGTGCCATTACACTAGTCATAGCAGTGTGGACAGCTGCCTGAATTGGGGCTAGGTATTCCTCTTTAACGACATGCCTAATCACGTCTGCTATGGTAGCCCCGGGTGATAGCGACCACAAGATGTCCTTTGTGGCATTGTTACACTGCTGGCACAGGCACTCCACTAGCACAGGGCCCTTTGCCTCTGACGGTAGAGTGGAAGAATCAATTGCTGCCTGGAGGCGGTCCACAAACTGTGTAAAACCCTCACTTTCATTCTGCTTTATAGTGGACCATGGCGATGGTCTGGCGATGATCTGGCAATGACCTTAGACACAGAGCGAATGGCCTCTCTGGCAGCTCGGGTTGTTGCCACTACCTCGGGGGCCCAAAGGCCCTCAGCCTGTGCCTGGGGGGTGATCATAGCCAGGTCTGTGCCCATTAAGTGCTGCAAGTTGGAGCCATGCAGTGCATGGTCTGCTCCGGTCACCAAGGCCAGCTGCCTTGCACAGTTGTCTTCCCACTCCTGTTTAAAAACAATCATTCCTGCCCAATCAAAAATTAACCTGCACGTCTGTTTGATATCAAATGGAAGCATGTCATCCCCTCCAAAAACACTGTCGATGAGTGTAGAGTCCATTGCTGAATTAATCCCTTTGTCTGCAATCACTTTTACAATGACCTGGACATCCTTGGGGTTCACAGGTGTATAAGTTCTTGAAAGTTCTTGATTTCCACCTGCCCCCCCACCACCCGGATGGGAAACACTAGCTTGGCTGAAGAGGCCCACTCAGCACACGCTATTTTATTTCTCCTCCAGTCCGTAAGAGGGGCTTGTCCCTTTCCTTGTTTTCCCCTGACCCAAGCAGGAGGATTGCGGTGGCTACCCTTACGTGCCCTCACTCCCTCTTCTTTTGAATCAGAGTGATCAGAGTAAGAGTCGGGATCAGCAATGGACCACTTGCGAAACCACTCATCCTGGCTCGAGTCTGACTCGGTCCTGGAACTCGACTGGCTGGAGACTTCTGGGCTCCAGGCCCTTTTTGCCAGGCTCCGACCCTGCACCTTTGCTCAGCCCTGGGCCGCTCTCTTCCTCTAGGCTTACCTCGTCTCCTGCTGGGGGAGGCCAGTGCCCTGTAATGAGATCTCCAATGCATATTCCGAATGGTGCCAGCTCTGATTATTCTGTTACGCCCACGTCTGTCTGCGCTACCATGTAGCTCTTCTCGTCTCTGCTAGTCGTGCCCACATCTGCGTTCCCTCCCTTTCAGGGGCCCGCTGCTCCGCGGCGCATACAGCAGAGGCCCCGCCCAGGCTCCGTCAGAGTCTGAATCAGTGGCGGCACCCCCCACCTCCAAGCTAACGGCTGTGTTCCACACCCCCAACGTAATAGCGAGGGTCTGTGCCCCTGAGCTAACAGCCCTGCTCTGTGCCCCCGACTTAACAGTGGGGCTCCGCACCCCTGGGCTAACAGCCCCCTCCACGCTCCTGGGCTAACAGCCCCGCTCTGTGACCCTGATTTAACAGCTGGGCTCTGTGCCCCTGGGCTAACAGCCCCACTCTGTGCCTCTGACCTAACGGCCGCCTCTCTCGCTTCCTCCAGCAGCCCATCCCAAAATGATCGCTTTCTCCCCATAGCCAAGGTGCTGGGCTCGGGAGTGACATATCTAATTAAACCTATACATAGCCATCTTTCTTTTGTCCTGTAGGGCCAATAAATAGGTCCTTCAGCAATACTCTTATTAGGCCATGTTTTTGTACAGTATCTTATCATTTTTATCTTATCTAGATCATTCATTCCCTCATTAGTATTCCAATTATTTAAAAGTTCACCTAAAGGACTACTAGGAGGTATTTTCTTAAAAACTTCCTTCCCTTTTCTCTTCCTGTTGGCACCTTTTCCAGCACACTATCCCATCTTTAACTAGCAATTGGTATCCAAATACAATTTTTTTTTTCTAATAAGGGATACTTATTAGTTATAAATGAGGAAGAGAAAATAAATGCGCTGGGGCGTACTTGGCCCTAATGTCCGGCTAGCAATGCGGGAGGGAGGTGGCCGACACCCCCGGCGCATGTATTGCGAGCCCCCCCTCGGCGTCTTGGCCTTGGGCTGGGCTGGATGCACGGTGTGGATGGAAAGCGCAGAAGGACGAAGAAAGAGGCGTCCACTAGCTGGGGGCTAACTCCGATTTCTTGAAGGGTCGGATGACACTGACCGAGAGGGAGAGTGCCAACCAGCAAATGGCCTCGAACAGGGGGGAAAGCAAGTTTTTAAAGGGAAGGGGTGGAGAGAGGAGGGAAGCCCAACTAGCCAACCAGGGAGAAGTACAAACATAACTGACATAAGGAACTAACCAATTAATACAACATAAAGGAGGGGCCCCGGGACCACAGCCAACCACAGCCCCCAGAGAGGCGAAGCTTCCAGAAAGCTGGGAGGAGTGGGGGGTGATTGACTGGGCCCAGGGAGGAGAAAAAACTTACATATAAGGTATGCAGGGGAGGGGTAATTATATAACAAAGGGAGATTGGCAGTTGAGGGGGAAGGGGGTAACCAGGGAAACCAACTGTCAGGAGAGGCAGTGGCGGGAAAATCAGGGAAGGGAGGAACCATTTGTACACAAGCAGGGGGGAAATACATAAAATGGGGGAATAACTGGGGAAATTAAATAACACAACACAACAAATAAATATTAATTATTGTGGAAAATGTAATAATAATGGTTACTTTAAAAAGTTCCTTATCATAAGAGACAAGACAAAGATGGCAACTTTTAAGAAATGTTTGACGTGGGAAACAAATATGGCGGCTTTAGTAGGAAATAAAATCAAAAAAATGGCAACTTAAATATTTAGTGTAGAAAACAAAATAAATATGGTGGTTTAACAAGGGTTTCAGAACAATAATGCCAATTCAAGAATTTTAAAATGTTGAAATTAATTCTAAAAAGAAATATAACATCTATCATTTTAGCTGGAAAACTAAACAATAATGATGGCTATTTCAAGAATAAAACAATTTACAACTACCTGTTCAACTATGCGGCAAGGCGTACGTGGCCCAAAGAGTCAGTGTCCGGCTAGCTAAGGGCAGAGGCTGACGCCCAGCTGCAATTCTCTGCCAGCACCCCTCGGCATCGGATGGCCTTGGGCAGTGCTGGCTGCGGACAGGTTCTTGCTGATGAAATAGACGAGGCAAGGAGTAGGACACTCACCGGGCGTTAAGTCTGTTTATTGATGTTCCTGATGAACCAACAGAGGAGCAACCAACCGGGGAGTGGCCAAGAATGGAGGGTGGAACAGGGTTATAAAGGGGGTGGGCGTACAAAGGAGGGGTTTACACTGAACCAATAAGGAAGGGTGAAGGGATGAACTTAACATAACTGACATAAAGGGGAAACCAGTAAATACAAAGTAAAGGAGGGGCCCTGGGACCACAGCCAACCACAACCCCCCAGAGAGAAGAAGATTCTGGAAAGTTGGGAGGAGTGGGGGGTGATTGACTGGGTCCACTGAGGAGAGGAAGTCTACATATAAGGGAAGGAGAGGGAGGAGAAATTATATAACCGAAAAAACTGACAACCCCAATGGCTGGAGTTGTCATGGGAATAACATAACTGGCAAGGCTAAACTGGGGGAGGGCAGAACCATTTACATTAAACAGGGGGGAAACAATACATAAAATAGGGGAGTAATGCAATAAACTTAACAACACGCTACAACACAACTAAATACAAAATAGATGCAGTAAGCCACTTACTCTGCACAAGTGGCCTCTGCGCGCCACACTCCACCATGTACAAAATGGCCGCTTCTCAGCTTGCGTCACCAAACTCAAAATGGTCGCTTCTTGGCCTGCCTCACCGAAAATTCAAAATGGCTGCTTCTCGGCCCACCACACAGAAAACTCAAAAATTCCTAAGGAGTGGTCAAAGGACTTTTGGCCTGCCCTCACCTCCTAACCTCACTCCTTAGGGGCCCTGACTCTGAACATACAAAAAAAAGAAAAAAAAAATTCTCCCTAACGTAAGCCAGCTCTAGCCTCCCTTCAGCCCTAGTGACTGAAAGGGCCCTTCCACAGCCGGTGGCCCACCTCCCCCCTGCAGGTCACCATCCCTGTGAAGTGTATTTTCAGCCACACCTATGACCCCCTTTAGCTGGGATCCTAGCTCAGGGTGAGCCTACTTCCCCTCTATGACCCCCTTCCCACTGGGGTCCTAGTTCAAGGGGTCCCTACTCTCCTTGGGTTGGGCACCCTCCCCTTCCCTGGTTTCAGAAAAGGGGCACTCCCCTACAAAGTGGCCACTTTGTTCAGTGGTCTCCGTATAGTAGTATTTTCTCCCACCCCCAAGGTCCTGGTTTCTCAGGGAGTAGACTCCTTCAGTCTATCCCTGAGGAACAGCCCTCCAGGTGGTTTGAGCTAGTAGTCGGAGCTCTACCCCTCACTAGGCAAGCCCCCCCACTAACCCCCCTTGGGTATCCCACCCCTATGACCGCTCAGTGGGTTCCTAGTTCGGGATACCGAGTGTGTCCCCCTCTATGACCCCCCAATGGGATCTTAGTTCGAGGGGTGCAACTCGGGCCAACGGCTGAAACCACCCCTAGGAGCCTCCAATCATCAGAGGAATGGGAGCCTGCATGGGTAAGGGTGGCTATAGGTGGGCACTCCCTGTCTCCTCTACTCCAGGGGGTCCATAGGGGTACACGCACTCCGCAACATTCACTTCCCTCCGTTCCCAGCCGACCTTCCCCCCAAGGGAGTCCGGAATTGCGGTACTGGGAGGACTGCACTCACCTCGGGGTCTGTACTCACAGCCCCTGTCTTATTCACTCACATGCACTCTGCACCCCCTATTACCTTCAACCCTACTCACGTTGTTCTCAGGCAGTGTGAGCTCCGCTCCCTCTGGGAGGGCTCTCACCTTTTGAGTCACTGTGTTCCTTGCAGCCTCGGGTATAGACGCAATCCCTTCCACAGTCCAACGTAGTCCAAACTCTGACAGCCAAAAAGGTGATCTTCCATCCAATCCCTCTTCGACCTCTCCTTGCCTCGCCAGACCGCCCTTCCACCAAACCCTGGATCCTTCTCCTAGAACATTCTAATAACCCCCCCTCCTTCTTAACATAATGCAATTAATGTAACCTAATTAATACAATATATTTGAACTCTATCCTAATTTAACATAACTTAACTTTTACTTACAACAACTGCCCAGGTCCCTGTTGGGCGCCAGCTGCAGGATCACAGTATTGTTCCTGGGCAGGTGCGGTTTGAGAGCTGCCTCCTCTAGGTCTGAGTGACCAACTCCCCCAGCCCACCTTGCTCTCAGGTCTAGAAGACAAGACATGCGCACGACCCAGATGATGAAGGAGGGCTCTGAACATGGCTGTGGGTCCAACATGTTTTATTGCAGGAAGGTTGGAGGGTCCAGATAAGGTGAGGGCAAGGAGAGGGGCAGGGACACAACCACTGCTCAAGGGAGGCCAGTGGCAGAGCCCAGAAAGAAGGCGGGTTTATAACTGGGGGAAAAAAGGGTTTATAACTGGGGGAAGGTAGGTGGAGTCAGAATACATGTATCCAATGGGAAGGGGAGTCAGGGGAGGAGTGGAGGTGGGGTGACAAGAGGTACATCAATAAGAGAGGGGGGAGAGGGTGGTCCTATGATGAGACCCAACTGGGAAGGAAGAGCGGAGAACCTTCTAGAATCAGGGAGTGGATCACGGTTGATTGATAGTCAGGCTGAAGTCTCCTCTCAGGATATCTCCGCCCCATCCTCCCTGTGGTCCCCTCCCACACAGTCCAAGGAAGATTTATTTCAGGGATGGGTCAGGGATGAGTGACAAACAAAAGGGGTCTGGCTAAGGTTCTTGAAGGGAGCCGCTCCAAGGGGTGGATACATCACACAACCAGTGAGGAAACACTTGGGGAGAAGCATAGAACTTAACAAAACCAAGAGTCAACACAGGGGAGGGGAGAAGCCTTGAAGACAAATCAACTGATTGAACCAGGGTGATTGGCACAGAACATTCTGAAGTACAGTGGGTGGATCTGGGCTGATAGACAGGAGAGGAGGGCAGCACCCAATGGAGGAAAACAGAGATGGCAAATCTTTTTTTGATTTAGTCCAATAGATAGATTTTGCTGTCACAGTGTTCGTCGAATTGCATTGCAATTTTAGACTTGGCCTGCTGAATCGGAATTTGGGTCATGCTAGGTGAGGCCAGGGACAGATGCCCCAGGGTGCATGGTTCTACAAGAAAATGCAAGAGGATTCCAGGGTATGCACGGTCCCCAGAAATAGGGAGCATGCCCTTGTCTAGGTTCCAAGCATACCAGTTGTCAGAAGAGGGAGCCCCCATTTTGGTTAAGTGTACTTATTATCTGCTTTGAACTCGATCTTATCTTGCTTAATGTTCTCATACAAGTCAGCATGGGTGTGAAGCTCATATTCAAAATGTACACAGAAGTCTGCTTTCGCTGAGCTCAGTAGCTCAAACTCTTGGGGCTCGGCATCTGCGTATGGAAGATCATACACCCATTTTCACCACAGGACCAGGGAATTGATTACTGGTGTTCGGGCATAGTTTACTACTCCTAGTGCCTGTAGATCTCTGCTCACTGATTAGGTGGGTTCTTCGCATTGAACTCATGTCACCGTGTCCTTTTTGTGACCATCCGGTCACTGCCCGACCAGCTCTGACATGGCAGACTGCAGGGGACATTCTCCTGTGCCCAGGGGGTACAGGAGGGCAGCTAGGGTTCTGAGCCCTAATGCAGAGGAGGCACTGGCTGACGATGGTGGAGGAGTTAGGAGCTGACTCTTCATAGGGGTTAAGTCCAAGGTTTATTGGAAGGCCAAGGGGAGCTCCATGCCTCAGAGAAACCAGCTGTGAAGAGCCCAGACTGAGCTCTTGCAACAGGTTATAACAGGGGATGGAAACAAGGGAGTGATTCATGGAACAACCAAAGGGAAGAACTGTGGGTGTGGAAACTGGGGAGATAGACATGGAGGGGCAACAAATTGGGGAATACTTTGAGGGAGCGCCCCAACCTCTGATCAACTGTCGCAGACATCTTTTCATGAAAAATCCTTTCCTTAGGATTTTTCCTCCTGAGAAGCTGAGAGGAACAAAATGTAAAAAAATTATTATTTGCTGTTGTGGAATGCAACAGGTGGATCTGTGTTTGGTCTCATGTGGTTGTTTGTAATTAATGGCAAATCACAGCCTAGCTGGCTTGGACACAGAGCCCAAGCCACAAACCTTTGTTATCATTCTTTTCTATTATTAGCTAGCCTTCTGATGAAACCTTTTCTTCTATTATTTTAGTTTAGTTATAATGCAATGCATAAAGTAATAAATCAAGCCTTCTAAAACACGGCATGAGATCCTTTGTCTCTTCCCTCATCCAAGAACCCCTGTGAACACCATCACAGACCAATCACTTGATGCCTCTGCTGGAAGATTCTAGAAAGAGTGGATGGGAGGCCGAGTGATTGACAGGGGTCCAGGGAGGAGACTGGGGAATGAATCAGCAAGATTTAGAGGATTGACATGGGAGAGGAGGGAAGCAACTTGGGGCAAACCATTTGGAGAGAATGGGGGTACATAGATCAAACCATTGCAGAAACGGAACAAAGGTAATAAAAACACAATACTATAGTCCAGATCATTGCACAATGCACGGGGCACTGGAATGGCCTGTGTG
Source organism: Melospiza georgiana (assembly GCF_028018845.1). Classification (NCBI taxonomy): domain Eukaryota; kingdom Metazoa; phylum Chordata; class Aves; order Passeriformes; family Passerellidae; genus Melospiza; species Melospiza georgiana. The sequence continues at coordinate 78,382,913 of NC_080465.1, forward strand.
ATAATCTGGCCTTCTGGCAGGAAGGGGAGGGGTGGGCACAACACGCCATGAGAGTGAAGCACTCATGGCTGAGTGTTATGACCCTGGGAGCAACTTCAGTCTCAAGGGGAGTGTGTTCAGCATCCCCAACAACAAGATACTTGTAGTCTAAAGATGGCATGTGCTGGAACGTTTCCACCTGCTGCATTTTGAGAAGAAGTCCAGACTTCATGCTGATCTCGTGCCAGTCCTGGCTAGAAAAATGAAGAGACTTGGTAAGTCGCAGTCAGTAGGTGCAGGAAACCCTGGGCTGGTGCTGTTGGGGTGACTGCCTTCCCAAGAGCAATCCCCTCCCAGTCCAGACAACCAGCTCCCCCAGCCCACTTTATGCTCAGGCCCAGATGGAATAAATACACACTCAACCAGAAAATGAAGGAGGGTTCTTGACTCGAGGAATCCAACTGGGTTTATTACAGGAACAGTGGGAGATTCAGGGAAGGTAAGGTCCAGGTGAGGTGGATGGTAGAACAGGCTGGAAGATATACAACCACAGTTGAAGGGTCTCAGAAATCAAGGAGCCAAAGAGAGGGTGCTGATCTCTCTCACAAGAGCACGAGGAACCCAGGCACAATGCCCTGAGAGCCCCGAGCAAGGGAGAGGATGAGGTATATAACTGGGGAAGAGTGGGAGGGGTTGGGACACAAATAAACCAATAAGGTTAGGGGAAAAGGGAGGAGCTGGAAAGGGGTGACACAACCACATCCAATGGGGAGCAGATAGGGGAGTGGTTCTGAACAGAGGCCAGTGGGTGAACAGAAGGTACAGAGTCTTTCAGAACAGAGGAGAGAGTAGTATTTGAGAGACAAGGCTAGATTTACATAAAGGAATGGAGAACCTTGGGAAAATGTTTCAGTTTCTCACCCTGAACTAGAAGGGAGCTTCCTCCCAGGGCATTCCCACTTCAATGCCTGGCCCACAGCTTCCCAGAGGTTGTCATACATTGTCAGTATTTACATGGCTGCTGACATTCCTGTCTGTGGTTGCTCTGTGGCCTGCCCCATTTTTGTCTCTCTGCAGGGCAAGTCTGTGCTCTGATCTTAGTTTTTTGGCTGGTGGAGAGTCTCCCCCTCCCCTGCTCTTACCCCATTTGCAGGCGATGTCCCCAGAAAGGGGCAGCGGCTGATGAAGTGTCCTTCCTGGCCACAATGGAAACATCTGTATTCTGGCTGAGGAGTCCAAGATGGAAGTTTCCTTGGGGAGATGGATGTTGTGGCTGCAGTTTTGCTTTGAGGGGAACCAAGGGGAGGGGATGAAAGGGTTTACAGTTTTGTAGGGAGCGGGTAAATATCTGCAAGAAATTAAAACTCTTGCAACAATGTTGGGGTAGACAGTCTCTCCAGGCAACAGTGTCCTCAGAAGCGTGTTACAGAGAGGGTGCAGCTCGATGGTCAACAGGCAAGTCTTTTTCTATTGTGTCATGTAAATATATTTGGGCTTGATAAACTTGGCTGGGATCCACCAAGCACCTTTGTCTGTGGAGACACACCCATACCCTCTTTCCCAGGTGATGAGAGGGTACGGACCTTTAATACATTTTGAATCAGGTTCTTTAATGAGCACAGGTGGCCTCTCTTTCGGGTGAGCATATGTATTGTTGTGAAAATAGTGGAGGATTGGTGGGATGGGCTCTCTAGTAGAGCAGTTCATAAAATTTGTAACATATAAAGTGCTTTAAATAATCTCTCTGCTGGAGACATGAGCAGTGCACCGTCATGTTGCTGCTCATACACCTTTTTGATTTCTTTGTGGACTCTTTCAACCACTGACTGGCCGGTGGGATTATGCGGATGCCAGTACAGTGGCTGATGCCCCATGTCTAAGGGAAGTCTTTGAATTTCTGGGATCTGAACCCAGGACCATTATCAGTTTTTATGTTTTTTGACACACCAAGAATGGCAAACACCATGCAGAGATGTTTAACACTGTCTTTTGACTTTTCCCCTGCATGGCAGGAGGCAAACACTGCTCCTGAAAATGTGCCTACAGACACATGTATATATTTCTTCCTCCCATAGGGAGCGTAGTGGGTGTATCTGTTTGCCAGAGTAATAAGGATCTGAGGCCGCGGGAGTTTACTCCTGACGCGACCAATGGGAGAGGGAGTGATTGGCAATTGGGGAAGGTTGTTATGATTGCTCTGGCTTGATCTTTGGATATTTTAATTTGTCGAATTAGGGCGGGGGCATTCTGGTGGAAGGATGCATGGCTGAGTTGTGCTTGTCGAAAAATGTCAGGTAGTGTCTGAGGGGTGAAGGTAGAGCTTATTGCCATGGCCAAAATGTCTGCTCTCTGGTTGCCCTCTGTGATGTAGCCTGGTAAATCAGTGTGGAATCGGACATGCAGTATATGGTAAGGTTGCTCCCTGTGGGAGATAAGCCAAATTAATTCAGAGAGCAAACTGTATAATTTTTTATTTTGCATTTCTTTGAGCAGGCATGCTCTGCTCGCTCTGCTATCCCAGCTACATACACTGAATCTGTAACTAGATTAAATAGTTGTTGAAATTTCCAGAACGCTCTCACAACTGCAGCAAGTTCTGTGATCCGGGGGGAATCTTCAACTACTTGGACATCGGACTCCCACTTCTGAGTGTCCGGGTCCCTCCAGATGAACGCTAACTTGTGGGATTTCCCTGAGCCGTCAGTGAACACTGTAAGAGCATCTTTGATAGAGTTTTACTTTTATAAGTTTTTGGGGCCAAATGCAGTGCATCTCTAAGAAGTCTATGTTTGGGATAGTGAATTGAAATCTGGCGGGGATAGCTGTCCAGGGAAATTTGGATATATTCACTTGTTTGGAGCAAACAGTCCAATTGTTCCAAATTCAATGGAATGTAAATGCACGCCGGATTGCAGGCTGTGAGGGTCTGGAGCCGGTAGTGACCTTTGATGATAAGTCTGGCAATGAATTCGGTAGGTGTGGTAGCAGTTTTGTGGGGTTGATGTGGCAGAAACAACCACTCAACAATGAGTGGGTCTCTTGAAAGATCATCCCACTGGAACAACAGGGCGTGGAAATGTGGGCACTTACCAAGGATGGCAAGGTTCAAAGGGAGGGAGCGATCTGCCTTGTGCCCTTGGTGGGACTTCTTGGTGGCAACAACCTTTTTCGGGGCTCCATGGGCTTCCAGTGTCAGAGTGCATTGAGAAGCCAAGTCGCAGTCTCCTTGCAATAGCTTGAAGAGGGACACAAGCTCCTCTCTGGTGAGACCCGGAGAGGCCGAATTCAGGTGATGATCCCGCACAATTGTTGGATGTCTCGCACAGTTTGTGGGTGTTCATTAACAGAAAGGCTTTGGGGCATAATGGTCCTCCCTATAATCAGAAACCTGAGATGTTTCCATCTCGTGAGATGCGATTTGGAATCCAGCACCTTTGATATGGTATTGTATTTTCCAGTGCAGCTTTGAGGTACATCTCCGTGGGAGTGCACACAAATATGTCATCCATATAATATAATATTGCTGCCTTGGGAAACTTTTTTCTCACAGGGGAAAGTACCTGGGCAACATATGTCCGGCAGAGCATGGGGCTGTTTTTCATGCCTTGTGGCAAAGTGACCCAATGGTAACATTTGTAGGGTTCCCTTCGGTTGATAGAAGGTACTGAGAATGCGAATCTCGGAGCATCTCTGGGGAACAGTGAAATGTTCAAAAAGCTTGATATCAAGGACCACAAGCAACCAATCCCTCAGAAGCATAGAGGGCAAAGGGGAGACCTGGTTGCAGGGGGCCCGTATCTTCAATAACATCGTTCACTTTGCGCAAGTCTTGGAGCAGGCGCCACTTATATTTGCCTGTTTTCTAATGATGAAAAGCGGGGTGTTCCAGGGACTATTCCATGGAACTATGTGCCCCAGGTGCAGCTGCTCCTCTACTAAGTCATTGAGTGCAATCAACTTGTTTTCAAGCAGGGGCCATTGGTGCACCCACACTGGATCACTGGATTTTCAGGTAAGTGGTGGGGTGGTCCACTCTGCAGTGGCCCAAGCTAAAAATCTCAGGCGGCGTTGGGGATATCTAATCGGGTCCCCCATTGAGACAGGACGTCTCTGCCAAGTAAAGCAATACTGCAGGTGGTAACAAACAGTCTTACAGATGCCTTTTGCCCCTCAGGTCCCTCTGTGCTCACCACATATTTGCTGCAGAAGGAGTTGACAGCTCCACCGATGCCAGAGACTGTGCCACAGGGGGGCACCAGCTCCCAGTCACAGGGCCACTTTGCTCTGGGGATTATGGCACTTCCCTGTGGGAACCTGAAGGGGCAGGAGATGGAGGGGCATGGCATTCCTGGGGACTGGGACCTCCTACAGAAGCCTCAGCTGGGGGAGGAGTGGAAGGGACAGAAGGGGTGGAACCCAACACATGACATGCTGGCACACGGGAGAGTGCAGGGCCAGACGCGGGGGGGGGCTCAGCATGATGAGAGATGCCGGTGGAAGGACAGGAGGACCAACAAGAGAAGAAAGAGCACCATTTTGTGGGCTGGGGTGGTCAGCTACGTAGTTAGCGGCATCTTGAATAACTATTCTCCATTTGCACAAACCGGGACTTGAACTGGGGACACGGGTCTTGGGATCAGGAGGGCGGGAAGGGTCCAGACTGGGTGGCCAGCCCCAGGCTGGGAAGTGGACTGAGTAGGACAGGAGGCAGCAGGGAGAACTGTGTGCACTTGCACAGGGTCTGTGTCCTGCCCCATTCATAGGGGAAAAGGTCTAGGATTGGGTGGGGAGGAATGAAGGGAAGGAGAACTGGGTACCCCACTTTTCCCTCTTTCTTTGGTTTAATCCTAACCAAAGAATAGGATTACACAAATGATTGTATTTCCCCACTTTATGATTCCCCTTAACTTGTTCCAGATAGATGCATTTCTCAACTTTTCCCCAAACAGAAACAGAAAAGGCGTCTCCCCGAGAGATCTTGGGGAAGTGCTTAAACAAGAACCTAACAAAAGCTCGGACCTTCCTTTCAGAAAAAGAAACGTCCCCCAACACTAGGATAGACTGAACTTGGAAATAAAACTCCTTCTGGGCAAGGGAAAATGTTCCCCCATTGCCACAACTGCTTTCCCCCAATGAGGTGGAATGAGAACTAAAACAAATGAGCCCGAGTAGGGTGCTCTACCTTAGCTCCCAGATTACTCACCAAACCGTGAAGACTAGGGCGAAAGAAAAGGCACCTCATGGGGCTGGTTGGCTCCTGCCGGTCCTCCGGGTTCGCTGAAAGCTTCCCCAGAGCTGCAAGCAGATCTTCTCAGGCGAAGTCCAGCAGACTGTCGGCAGGCCAGGCAGAGCAGACTTTATACAATGGAGGTGCATCTCTCCCTGAAGCTGAGTCTGAACGGCACCTTTTTCCTGGAGCAACAGCTCACAGAACCGCTGCACCGAGGAGCTGCTCTCAGGGAACTGGAAAACTGGACAACTGCCCAGGTCCCTGTTCAGGCACCAGCTGTGGGAATTCCTGGGCAGGTGCTGTCGGGGTGGTAATCCTTCCGACAGCGATCCCCTGCCAGTCCAGGAGACCAGCCCCCCCAGCCCACCTTGCACTCAGGCCTGGATATAGTAAAAGCACACGTGACCAGGAGCTGAAGGAGGGCTCTTGAGACAGAGTAGATCCAGCAGGGTTTATTGAGGATAGGTCTGAGCGTCCAGATTGGGGAAGGGTAAGGAGAGGAACAGGGGCAGGTAGGAACACAACTTCTGCTGAAGGAGATCAGTAGCAGAGCCAAGAATGAGGGAGGGGCCAGGGTATATAACCAAGGGAAGGTAGGAGGGGTCAGGATACAAACTACCCAATGGGGAAGGCAGTCAGGGGAGGAGTTGGGGTCGGGTGACATGGGTGACATGGTGGGGTGAATGAGGGTGGTCTTTCAAGAGGAACCAACAAGGGAACAGAAGACATAGAACCTTCTAAACAGGGGAATGAAAACCAGTCAACTGACAACAGAGCTTTTGCATTGCCGAACAAGGCATCGTGGGAAGCAGTGCCAGTTTCCTATCCTAACTCAAACGACAGCATCCTTCCATGGCATTCCTGTCCTGTCCTCCCCATGGCTACCTTCCACAGGGCACCATCTCTTCCATGGTGAGACCCAGGAGAGGAGAGGCTGTGTGGGACCGAGCCGGTCCTGACAGGGTGTCCACAAATCTGAACCAGTTTCCCTGGATGCTGTGACCAGTTCCCTCAGCCAGTCTTCTCCCTGTGCCCAGATGTAATAATGTTACAATCTCACCAATGGGAAACAGAAGTGCTCACTGTGTGATGGTTCACCAGAGTTTACTGTAGGAGAGTCCAAGGGTACAGTCCCCGTGGAGAAGGGCAGGAGGGTCCAGGTGAGCACAGAAGAAGGTGGGAAGAAGGTAGGGTAACAACTGCAGGTGAGGGAGTCAGGGACTGAGAGCTGGAAGCTGCTCACACAACAGCTGACAGGCCAGCCTGAGAGCTGTGTTAAGAGCTTGGGGGTGGACACAATGTATATAAACTGGGGAGGGGTAGGAGGGGTCAGGGCACAACTCAGCCAGTGGGAAGGTAGGACAGGGGAGGACTAGGGATGGTATGATATGTAACAAACCAATGAGAAGCAGAAGGAAAGTAACAAGAACTACGGAGGCCAGTAACAAAGCTGAGATTACAGAACTTTCCAGAATCTAGGGATGCTAGATCCTGAATTTCCCACATGCTCCTTTGCTTGTGGGAGTGAGGGATCATGGGGAAGAGAACTAGTTTCTCACCCTGACTTACACATAGGAATCTTCCCATGGCATCCCAGGAGTGCTGTTCCCAGCACCGACTCCCACAGGGCTGTCACTAACATTTACTGTCAACTTTTGAAACTTCTGTTCATCTTCCTCATTCCAATTTATAGGTTCTTCTTCTATTAATTTATCATACAGAAACTTGACTAATTTAGTATGCCCATCCATCCACAATTTACAATGTCCAATTAGCCCTAGTAATTTCCTTACATCCCTTTTTGTTTTCGGTGCAGGTAGGGAAAGAATCCCCTGAATTCACTCAGCTTCCAATTTCTTATGCCCTTTCCCGATCAGATGGTGTAAATATTTTACTGCCTGTTCTACAAATTGGAGCTTCCTTTTTGACACTTTCAAACCCTTCTTCCCCAAGAAGTTTAGTAGCTTTACTGTGGTTTCTGAAACTTGTTCTTTCTGTTCACCTGATACTAGTAAATCATCAACATGCTGAAGGATTTGGACATCCTCTTTATGTTGGAACTGTTTTAATAATTCTTCTAAAGCTAGGCCGAATAGATTTGGGCATTACATACAACCTTGGGGCAGGTGAATCCATCAGAGTTGCTAGTTTTTTCCTGTCTCCTCATCCAGCCATTCAAAGGCAAACCAGTTTCTACTTTCTTCAGCTAGGGGACAAGCCCAGAAGGCTTCTTTCAAATCTATCACACTAAACCATGCATGTTTTGATGGTACTTTACTTAAAAGTGTATATGGGTTGGAGTCCACTCATGGGTATTGTGTGGTAGTCTTTTTGTTAACTTCTCTTAGATCTTGAACTAATTGATAAGCACCATCTGGTTTCCTCACCAATAACATTGAGGTGTTATGGGGGGACATGCATGCTTCTAGTATTTTATCTTAATAAACTCCTTTGTAACTAGGACTAACCCATTTTCCCTCAGCTGATACTATTTTACTCAGATTGGTGGAACCTCCAGTTTGATCTTTACTTCTATAGGAGGTATATTAAGCCACAGCCTCCTCCTTCAGCCTGAACTCTACTGTTAATTTATCGTCTTCCAATTTGAGAACTACCATCTCTGCTACCACCTCTTGTGGGTGACCCCCCCGGGCAGGTGCTGTTGGGGTGCCCGCCTTCCCGAGAGTGTCTCTGCTTCAGTCTGCACAAGCAGTTCCCTCAGTCCACCAGATGCCTGAGCCCAGATGTTGTATTCAATGCCTCACCAGTGAACCAAGAAGACTCTTCGTAGAGAAAATCTAACCAGGTTTATTCAGGAAACAAAATGAGGGTCCAGGGAAAGTCCAGGTATGCAGGGTAAGGCAGGAGGACAACCGAAGTTGAAAAGATCCAGGGACAAAGAGCCACAAACAGGGGAAGATCCAGGGTATATAACTGGGGCAGGGCAGGAGTGTTGCCGCCGCTACAGGGGCTATGGGTGTGGTGTCCCGGGTCAAGCACGGCTCTGTGGCAGCACCCCTGCCACACAGACCAAGACACACGCTGACACCAATGTGGTGGACGGTGAAAAGGCATTTATTAACTGCCAACCGGGGTAATTTATAACAGGGGTTAACGGCAGGGCAAAGGTGAAGGGAGAGGGGTTAGGCATATTATCGCGAGATGCCCAAGATAACACAATATCTTAAGCCCATATTCCCCCGCCCCCCTTCATGACCTATTAAAAACATAGGAAACGGTAAGGTTAAAACTGCCTGGTGGGACAGTAACAAACTTGCAACTGTAACAAAACAAACAACTGTAGCAAACTTGTAACAAACCTATGACTGTAGATATTTAACAAATGAAAAGTTAAACAATGTAACACACACAAAAAACTATCTCTAACTGCTTTTCTAACAAAAAACAACACGAACTTGTTTAAAACACAGGGCGATCAGCTGTGGGGCTGATTGAACCATGACTTCGGGCATTCTTGCAGGACTTCCTCAGCTTATCTGTTGACATCACAGCACCAAACTGTCCTCCCAAAATCTGCGATCTGTTTGACTTTAAAACCAGGGCGTTTTGGAGACCCCACGTCCGGACTCATGTTCTCCCCAAAACACCCCTGGGACCCTTTGGTGCAGGAAAGGTTCTGGGTTGACTGGTATTCTGTCCAAGTAGAGTCAGAACTTGGCCAGAGTTCCAACTCCACCTGACGGATACCACTCAGGACAAGTGCTGAGCTCTTTTTCTCTTTCCCCCAGTTCTTCTTTGTGCCAGCCTCTCACTGGGTTTTTTCACGACCCTGATGTAGTCTGCCATCGGGCTGCCTGATGACCCGGCACTGCCTTCTGGGAGTGGGGTATACGGGCCATGGGGGTATCTGAGGGTCCAGTCCTGCAAAACAAACTTTTCAGATTTCGTTAGTTCTTGCCCTGAAGGTCTGGTTTGATTGATTGGAGTGGACACCATTTAATTTCACTATCTTTCTTTACGGCTGCATACCCTGGCCCCGTGAGTATCAGCCTCCAACCCGCTTCCCACTTTCCTAACTCATTTTTGATTATTACTTGCTGGCCTTCCTCTAGCGCCCGGGTGGCCCAGTACCTCTGGGCAGGACTTTTGAATTCATCTCCCCTTGGGAACTGATTTAAAGCTAGTAAGGTGGTTGCTAGAATACGTGCTTGATCTCTCGGTGGGATGGAATTGGTGAGACCTTCCACCTTTGCTAGCACCTCCAGTTTATTTTTTAGAGTTTGGTTGGCCTGTTCGACTATGGCCTGTCCAGTGCTGTTATAAGGGATACCGTGGACTAGAGTTATATCCCATTTTGATGCAAATGCTTGTACTGACTTTGAGGTGAAGCTCGGACCATTGTCTGTTTTAATTTGCTGTGGGATGCCTAGCTGCGCCATTGCTGTTAGTCAGTGGTGGACCGTTGCCCTGGAATCAGCTCTTTGGTGCTGCGTGGCGATGATTATTCCACTGTAAGTGTCTACTGTTACCGCTAACCACGCTCAGGGTCTCAGCAGCTGGCATAACGTAAAATCCGTCTGTCATATATTGGTGGCCTTGGTGCCCTTAGGGTTGACACCGCTGGACCATAATGGTGACCTCTGACAATAGGGGCATGAGGCGACAACATGCCTTGCATCTGTGATTGTGTGCATTTTCTCGTGAGCGCTCTGGCCCCGACATGCAGGGATTCATGCAGCTGGCGGGCTTCTCTCAGGGTCCACAGTCCTCTTGCAGTGGTGTCTGCTTTGTCATTACTAACTTGAAAGAATCCTTTGACCGGACTGTGGCTGTTGACATGAATGATGGACACGGTGCCCTTCTGCAAGTAAAGCGCTTCTTCCAGCATTGTCGCCACTGCGAACACTGCCACGCTGGGTCTGGCCATGGCTAGACAGAGCTGGGCCACGAATATAGAGTCTGTTACAATACTGAGGTGTTCCTCTGGGAACAGTCCACCTGCCAGTGCCACAGTGGCTGCCTCGAGTTGTTGGTCTGACAGCGCAGGATCTGTTGTTTTAATGCAATGCCACTGCTGTCCTGTCTGCCTTCCACCGCTTTAGTGGAAGTTAATGAAGATGTGTCAGTGAAAAATGTGGGTCCCTCGCGTGGCCAGTCGATTACCTTAGGTGGTAGGCTGATGTTGACGACCGCCAGTAACTGTGTCCATGGGGGTTTTGCCGTGTACCGAATCTCTCCCCCAAATCCAGCAAGGGCCATGGCCAGGTATTCTGATATCATTGGTGTAGGGAGCTGCTTACAAAGGGTAGATATATTCTAGTGGGCTCAGCGACCAGGTGTCTCAGAGCAAGCTTCCTGCCTTTCATGATGCGGTTGCCAAGGCATTCAACTCCTGGGGAGAAGGCGCGCAATGGCTTTCCCGGCACCACCCATTGTATTGGCTGGGCTTTATCAGGGACCCCCTGAGCTAGTGCTCCTACTCCCCCTCTTCTCGTGAGATGAACATACAGATCAACCAGCACGTTCGAGTCCCACCTGGCGAGTGTAGTTGCTGACATCTGATGCTCAATGAAGTCAAGTGAGCTCATTGCCTCTGGCGTCAGTACTTTATTCTCCCATGGGTTTTTCCCTTTTAAGAGATCGTTTAAGGGATCCATGATTTCAGGAGGAATCAGAATGATGTTGGGAAGCCACTGTAATGATCCCACTAGCTGCTGCATGTCATGAAGTGTTTTGACGTTCCGGTGAATTTTTATTTGGGGAGTGGTTACGTAGAAGTTCAAAATTCTCACTCCTAAAAAAGTCACGCATGGTTTGCTTTTTATCTTTGTGCTGGTGATTTCAAACCCGTTTACTTTTAGGATCTCTGAGACCACAGATACTAGCTGGTCTAGCTGGCTTGTTGATGGCACAGTGATCAAGATGTCATCCATGTATTGAATGATAGTTGTGGTGGGATCACTCTCCCGGACTGGTGGTAATGCTTGGTCCACGGTGATCTGGGGAGTTGACCATTCCCTGAGGCAGTACCCGCCACTGGAAGCGCAAGTTTGGTCACTGGCTGTTTGGGAAGGTAACCTAGAACGCGAACTGCTCTTTGTCCTCATCATGTAAAGGGATGGAGAACAAGCAGTCCTTAATATCCAGCACCGCGCAGGGCTGCACTTTTGGCACCATCGAATTCATCGGTAGTGACGTCTGCACAGGTCCCATCGGATGTTTTTTCTTGTTTGTCTCTCGCAGGTCGTGCAGGAGGCGAAAGCCTTCTCCAGATTGTTTGAGTATGACAAAAATTGGGGTATTCCACGGGCTTGTAGAGGACTCAATGGGGGTCTTCTGTAGCTCCTGGGTAATCAGTTCCAGGAGGGCAGTCATTTGAGGTTTCGAGAGGGGCGACTGCTCAACCCACACTGGGTCTAGTGATTTCCATGTCAGTTTGATGAGCAGTTGTGAGTGTGTAGCAGTGGCCCTCAGAATAAATCTGTCATTTGGACATCTAACAGGGTTAGAGCATCCCTTCCTAGCAAGGGTGGACATCCAGACATCACATACAGGGATAGGGGATGGTTCTGCCCGCTCCCCTTTCAGTGCAGAGTGTTAAGGCCATGAGCTGGGTGCTTTTTCGGGCACAGGACACCCCTCCAACCCCACCTACCATGGGGGCCTCTTCCAACTTCGACTGCGAAGGCCAGTGTACATCGGGGATCACAGTGACATCTCACCCTGTATCAACCCAGAAAGGGATACAAATAGCAGGGCCATCAGAGCTGTTATGGAGATGGCAGACAGCTCACACTATTAGTAGGTGCCTGCCCATCTTAGCTGCAAATGCCACCCACAGATCTCGCTCCCACGCCTTCATGGCCAGGGCCACCCAGGGGCCTCGTCCCCAGGGAGCTGTTCTCGGTATTCCTGAGGCGCGGACGGTTTTGGCTGGACTGTCAGCTGGGTTGCGAAGTTGACCGTGGAGGGGGCAGCGGGTGCAGGAGTTCTGTGCCCCATTGACAGCTGGCACAACCGGGGCCGCTTCATGCTCCGAGTGGGAGGGGGCTGTGTGCGGCCCGGGCGCCCCCTCCCCCTCCCGTTACCCTGGTCCATAGGCTTGCACTCCCTAGCAAAATGCCCCCTCCTAATACATGTCCAGCATGGTCCTCTGGGTCGTGTCTGGCGTGGGGGAACGGCTGTCGGTGGGTATCCCAAGCGAGGGCAGTTTGCTGCAATGTGCCCCTCCTGGCCACACCCAAAACAAGTCATCATATTGGTTATAGCAGCGTGGACAGCTGCTTGAATCAGGGCTAGGTGTTCTTCTTTGACAACATGTCTTATCACATCTGCTAAAGTAGCCCCAGGTGGTAGCGACCACAAAATGTCCTTTGTGGTGGTATTACACTGCTGGCGCAGGCACTCCACCAGCACAGGGCCCTTTGCTTCTGATGGCAAAGTAGAAGAATCAATTGCTGCCTGAAGGCGGTCCACAAACTGCGTAAAACCCTCACTTTCATGCTGTTTCATTGTGGACCATGGCGACGGCCTGAGAATGACTTGTGAGGCACAGCGAATGACCTCTCTGGCAGCTCGGGTTGTTGCCACTACTACAGAGGCCCGAAGGCCCTCAGCCTGCGCCTGGGGGATGATCATAGTCGGGTCCGTGCCCATTAAACGCTGCAGGCTGGAGCTGTGCAGCGTATGGTCTGCCCCGAACACCAAGGCCAGCTGCCTTGCGCAATTGTCCTCCCACTCTTGTTTAAAAACAATCATCCCTGCTCCATTAAAAATTAACCTGCATGTCTGCTTGATCTCCAACGGGAGCATGTCATCCCCCTCAAAAACACTGTCAATAAGACTGGAGACCATCACCAAATAAATTCCTCTGTCTGCAATTGCATTCACAATTGCCTGGACATCTTTGGGGTTCACAGGTGTTTAGGTTCTTTGATTCCCACCTGCCCCCCCACCTGGACGGGAAACACTAGCTTGGCTGGAGGGGCCCACTCAGCACACGCTGTTTTTATTTTCTCCAGTCCGTGAGAGGGGTTTGTTCCCTGACCCAAACAGGAGGACTGGGCTGGCTACCCTTATGTGTCCTCACTCCCTCTTCCTCTGTATCAAAAGAGCCAGAATAAGAATCCAGATCAGCAGCGGACCACTTAGGAAACCACTCATCCCAGTCCAAGTCTGAGTCAGTCTCAGAACTCAACTGACTGGTGACTTCCAGGTTCCCGGACCTTCCTTCTGCCTTAGCTCCAGGCCGCTCTCTCCCTCTAAGCTCACCTTGCCTCCTGCTGTAACGCATCTCCGACACACACACTCTGAGCAACGTCAGCTTTCCCTCCGTGCGCCTTTCCTCTGTAGTACCTGCGGATGCCTGCGTTAACCTGCAGCCCTCCACTATCTCCACCGATCGTGGCCGCATTCTCACCTTTCAGGGGCTCGCCGTTCTGCGGTGCGCAGGGCGGAGGCCCCACCAGACCCCCTCAGAGCCCAAATTAATGACGGCCCCGCTCCGCGGTCCTGTGTTAACGGCCCCGCTCCGCTCTCCTAACTTAACGGCTGGGCTCCATGCTCTTAGGCTAACGGCACCACACAGCACTTCTGAATCAACGGACGCCGCTCGGGTTTACCCCAGCAGCCCGTCCCAAAATGATCTTTTTTTCTCTACCCGGAGGCATTCCCATGGCTGCAAATTACCACCCTCTGTGGACTCACAATAATCCACATCCTGCCAGGGCCCCTCCCACAAGCAGTCCTGGGTGGCCCCCCACTCTCCCCACTCCTGCCCAAGAGCCCTGCCCCATAATTTAAAAATGACCTTGAAAAGGGACTCCATTCTCTCCCTCACTGGTCCCTCGGCGCGAGCCCTCCTCTTCCGCTAGCCTGGTGTGAGCCCTTCTCCTGCGCCAATCATGACGCGAGCCTTCCTCTTCCGCTGGCTGTGGTGTGAGCCCTTCTTCTTCACCAATTCCCTGGCACGAGACTTCTTCTTCCACCGCCCCGACGTGAGCCTTCCTCCTTCGTCGGTCCTCTGGTGCGAGACTTCCTCTTCCACCAGCTCCTAGTGTGAGCTTTCCTCTTTCACCCATCTTCCAATGGGAGATTTTCCCCCTTTCGTTGGTCCTCGGGAGTGTCCTCCCTGTCGGAGACAGTCCCACTGCTCCAGTTGCCGTTCCCTCACCCAGGCGATTCCCGCTCCCAGGTTCAATCCCGGGTTCTCGGCACCACTTGTGTAATATTTGTATATCAGGATACAAATGCACCAATGGGGACAGGGACAGAAGGAGGAGTCAAAGTGGGGTGATACTGCTTTAGCCAATAAAGGAGCAGGGAGGGTATGGTATTTAGGGGAAGACCAATGCGGGATCCGGGAATACAGAACATTCTGGAACAGGGCAGTGAACTCCAACTGACAGACATAACGTCATTTACACTGAGAAGCAGGCAAACCTGGGAGAATGCTCCAACTTTTACTCTAACCTAAACTCGGGAGTCCTCCCAAGGCATCCCAGCCTTGACACTACCAATACTGTCTCCTACAATCTGTCCCTCTTTAAAGATTACCCCTATCTCTAACTGGACTTGTACATCCCGACCTAATAGATTACAATTCAATCTAGGCATATACCGCAAGTCTACACATCTTTCTCTTGAATTTCCTTCTACCACTACCTATTCTAGTACTGCTATTTCAAACGGTTACTTGCTAGCTCCTCCCACTTTACACATTTCTTTACTCAATTTGCAACCTTTTGGAAACTGAGAAACACATGAACTATTGGCTCCAGTGTCAACTAAAAATTCAAATTCTTCCCGCTTTATCAAGGGCTCTATTTTGTGCTCACCTGTCTTTCCCAGGGCACAGAGCCCCTGAAACCCCTAATCTTCATTCACTCCTACTTCCATTTCTTTGTACAGCCTTCTGTCCCTTCTCCATTATCTACAATCTTTCCTAAAGTGACCTTTTCCAGCACAGTAAAAACATTTCCCTTCCCAGGGGTCTGTGCCTTGTCCTCGGGTCTCCTCCTTTTTTGATTTTTCTATCTCCCTCAGTTCTTCCCTTTCCTTATCTTGACTTTCCCTAGCTACTGCAACCGTAATTCTAGCTTTTGACTTCATCTTTTTTTCTTCCCTCCTCAAATATATCTGGGCTTCTTGCAATAATTCATTTAAGCCTTTTTCCTGCCAATCTTCCACCTTTTCTAGCTTCCTTCTGATATCTGGACACACTCTAGTTACAAACAGTACTTTTACTAATACCTGACCCTCTGAGCTCTGTGGATCTACACTGGAATACAACTGGAACTTTTGCCTCAACCTATCTAACCAGGCATTTGGGGTTTCATCTTCTTCTTGTTGGCTATCAAAGGCCAGCTTTGCATTACCAGTCCAGGGGACTGCCTCTTGGCTACCTTTGACAATTAGAGATATAACACAGTTCATATTTCTGCAGCCTTCTTCAGCATTTGGGTTCCAGCCAGGTGGGGTGAGAGGCATTTTATCTTCACCTGGTGGCCCTGCCCTATTTTCTTTCTCCCACATCCATATGCCTGTGGCTTGAATTAATTGCACTTCTTCAGGGGAGAAAAGGATGCCTAGGATAGAATTTAACTCCTCCCACGTATATGTGCTTGGACGCACAAAGCAATCAATTTCATCAGCTATCCCGAATCTTCTAATAGAGGCTTAAGTTATTCCTTAAAACTTCTTACTTCAGAGCCACTCAAAAGCACGTGTACAAAGCCAATTCCCCCTTTGGCGCCTCCCATCAGAACTTCTCTGAAACGTAACAACCTTTCTACTCATTCTTCCTTTTCAGAAAGCACCTTCCAGCTTGAGACTTACTGTTATAATGGTGACCACCTGGGACTACAACTTTTTCTTTTGGCCTTACTATCATTGTACACTTGCAGGAATGAATTACTGCTCTATTCGAGCTATTTTGGTGGTAGTCTACTTCCCATTTCCTCTCTTCGCTGTTTAATGGCACCTCTGAGAAAACCTGAGAACTTTTCAGGACAGGAAACACGGCAGAAGGTATTGAAGGCACTGTATATTCTGAAGAAGATTACATGGGGGAGGCAGAGGAAGAGTGGCAGGAGTGAGGAAGGGCATGGGAGAACTCACTGAAGTGGGGGCTGTTGGGGAAGTTAGAGGGATAGGGTGTGGTGTGGGTTGGGTAGAAAGAACCGCTGGAGGAGTAGGATGGGGTATGGGTTGGGAACACAGAAGTACTGGAGGGACAGAGAGGGGTTCATGTTGAACAGGAAAGGGTGCTCAGAGAGTAGGAGGAGAAGGAGGGGAAAGACAGTCCAATGGGTCCCATTTCAGTATAAATTCTTCTTTTTCATCATTTGTTTCTTTTTCTACTTTATACATTCCAATCCTTTTATCCCAGATCCCATTTTTCAACCAGCAGGCTGCATATTTGATTTCTTCCGCATCTATAACTTCTCTTGAATTAACATATTTATTTAAAGCTAGATATAGCCATTTTTCTTTTGACTCACACCATGGCCAGTTGACTGGTCCTTCCTGGATATTCTTTTGTGGCCAAATTTCAATGCAATATTTTATCATTTTGATCTTATCCAATTCTTTTAAATTCTTATCCTTGTCCCAGTTCTCTAACATGACCCCCAGTGGACTGTCTGGTGGCATATCTTTTTATTTCATTCTCTCAGCTTTTCCCTTATGCAAGCTCTTGCTTTTACACTGGCCCATAGTTATAAAAACTGTAACGAAATCAATTCAATTTAATTATCTGGTAAGATAAAATCTAAGTAACTACAATGAAAGTCTGAATAAGTAACTGCATTTTTAAATTAACTGTAGAATAGTAAGCAAGTACAACCTAAATTTGAGTAAGGAACTAGTAAGTAACCCTTGGGAAAAATAATTTCTTTTGGGAACTAAAATCAAAACAGACAAAATGGCCACTTGGCCAGGCGTGGGAACTAAACTTCTAAACAAACAAAAATGGCCGCTTGGTCAGATGGGTCCCAGGACCTTTCAGGTTCACTTTTTCTGGTATCAGCAGTCCCCTCCCTCCAAGAAGGGCCCTGCCCTCCTCTGAGAACAGCCAAGATAACTTCTCCTTGCTAAACCACACAGTTGTTTCCTTCAGATAACTCCAACTTTAGACACTTAATACACAATAAGTACCCAAACTAACATAGGCTCAGACACTAAGGGCAGGCTGTCCAGAATGATATACACACTGATCACTTAAAAAAATCAAGCTGAATACTATACATAATACTGAAAAATACCAAATTGGTATTTTTGTATTAAAACATATTTAATAATAACCCAATAAATAACACTATCTATTGCAATTGAAAGAATAAACAAACTTGCTAACACTGACCACAAGAATCTGACCAAAAACAATTCACACATACAATTGAGTTTTATATTAATAACTTATATAAAACGAAAAGGAGACTGTGTCCCTAACTGACAGGTTCTAAAACCTCCCTCCTACCCCTAATGGGTAGGGGCACTTCTCCTGGCCAGCGACCTTTGCCCTCCCTGGCCCATCACCATGCTACGAAAAACAACCTCCTCTTGACTAGCTCACTCCTCAATCCAGGGTCTCCCTTCAGACACCTGGGAACCTCCCTGCACTTGCCCTTAAGAGCCCTGGATGCTATTGGAAGTCCCTCAGCTGGCCTCCCCCAGACGCCCAGGAACTTCCCTGTGCTCATCCTTGCGTGGGGGCGTATTTGGCCCAAGTGTCCGGCTAGCTGATGTAGGGAAGAGGGGTGGCCGACACCCCCGGCGCATGCACTGCCAGCCCCCCTTGGCGTCTTGGCCTCAGGCTGGGCTGGATGCGCGGTGCGGACTGAAGTGCAGTGGAACGAAGCAAGAGGTGACCACAGGCTGGGGGCTAACTCCGGTTTATTGAGGGTTCGAGGACGTGAACAGGAAGGGAAAGTGCCAACCAGCAAGTGGCAAGGGAATGGGGGGAGAGGCACAGTTTTAAAAAGAAGAGGTGGAGAGAGGAGGGGAGCCCAACTAGCCAATCTGGGAAGGGTACAAACATAACTGACATAGGGGACGAACCAATAGATACAACATAAAGGAGGGGCCCCGGGACCACAGCCAACCACAGCCCCCAGAGAGGAGAAGATTCTGGAAACCTGGGAGGAGTGGGGGGTGATTGACTGGGCCCAGGGAGGAAGAAAATCTTACTTATAAGGAGAATAAGGGAGGGGTAATTACATAACAAGGGGAGATTAACTGTTGAGGGGGAAGGGGGTAACCATGGAGACCAACTGTGAAGGGAGGCAGTGGCGGGAAAATCAGGGGAGGGAGGAACCATTTTACAGAAACAGGGGGAGAATACATAAAAATAGGGGAATAACTGGGGAAACTGAACAACACAACACAACATCTCCCTGTTTCTTAACAAATAAAATAAAGGAACATAAAAGTCCATGTAAACTTAAACTTCGGGGACCCGCGGCTGGTCTGGCCAATCCTCGCCTTCTTCGAGCTGGGACTCGTCCGCCCATGGATGGTCAGCGAGCGACACTGTTGACCCCTCCTCTTCTGCAGCTTCCCCGGCCTCCGAGGAGAGGTCCCCCAGCTCGATGTGCTCCTCGACGGGCACGGTGGCATGGTTGATGTTTGGCGAAGTGGCTTTAGATATCAGTCTTTGGACCAGACCGCAGACAACCATAACGAAAACTGAAAGCATAACTAAACTCAAAACGACCTTAATAATAGTTTCAATGATGGAAGTGGCCCACCCGCTCAGGCCCCAACCCTTGAAAAGGTCCCCAGCCAGTAATTCTGGGGTTTGGGGCCAGCGGTGATGTAGCGGGGGCCATAGGGGAGATGTAACTGAAACGACAAAAAACAGTAAAAGTATATCGAAATCATAGGTATAGTTCCTCCCCGAAAAGCCAGCTTAAATAAAACATACGGGGCGACATATCAGGGAGAGGGGGAGAACAGGAGGAAACGTGAAGAAGGAGGTCCAGTGGTGGAGGAGAGGCTGGAGGGGAAGGCTCTTCCTCCACGGAGGGAAGATCTGGAGGAGCTGATGGTGGATGGTGTTGCCTCCTCCGTCGCCGCCAACACGCCTGCCGAACTTGTGGTACAGTCCCCGCTTTTGTCCCCTGCTTCGGGACGAAGGGCCTTACCCACTTGGATGGAACCCACTTGGGACCTGAGGGGGTAGACACGCAAGCGTATCCCCTCCCCCAGGTCACCAAGTCAAAGGGGCCCTCCGTCCGCCAGGTCTCCGGATCCTTGATCAGAACCGGAGGCCTGACTTTGGGCTGCAGCTGCTGGTGGCTGCCGAAGTGCCGGACCACTGGAGGATTCTGGCTGTCGAAAGAGCAATTAAGAAAGATGAGGGTGTACAAAGCTCTCGACAGCCGGACATGAGGGGTCTCCACCTTCATCGCCGGTTGTTGGCGGGACAGGGTCTTCTTGAGGCTCTGGTGGGCCCTCTCCACCATGGCTTGGCCTGTCAGGGAATAGGGGATGCCGGTCTTATGGACTATTCCCCATTGCTGCAGGAAGCTCCGCAGCTCCTTAGAAACATACGCAGGGCCATTATCAGTTTTTAGGGCCCTAGGGATGCCCAAGACAGCGAATGCCTGAAGCAGATGCCTCTGAACATCCGCTGCCTTTTCCCCTGTGTGGGCAGAAGCGTAGATGGCACCGGAGAAGGTGTCCACTGAGACGTGGACGTAACACAACCGGCCAAAAGATGGAACATGTGTTACGTCCGTCTGCCACACCTTGCAGCTCGCCAGGCCCCGGGGATTAGCTCCCGAGGCCACGGTGGGCATCTGATGTTGCTGGCATTAGGGACATGTGGCCACGATCGCCTTAGCCTGGTCCTGCGTCAGACTGAATTGCCGAACCAGGCCGGGCGCATTTTGGTGAAAGAGTTGGTGGCTGATCTTAGCCTGGCCGAACACATCCGGGAGCGGGCCCTGCGTAACGGCAGCTGCGGCCAAGGAATCGGCACGACGGTTGCCCTCCGCGATGAACCCGGGCAGGTCAGTGTGTGACCTCACATGCATCACATAAAATGGGTGGTCGCGGTGGGAGACCAACTCGACGAGCCTGTTTAACAATTCAAACAACCTTTTGTTTGTGACCTCTTGAAGAACTGCATGTTCTGCTCGAGACACTACACCTGCGACATACGCAGAATCTGTCACCAGATTAAAAGGTCCAGGGAATCTCTGAAATGCCCTGATGACTGCGTCAGCAACTTGTGGAGAGCCTTCCACAAGAACAAAATTGGTCTCCCACTGCTGAGTCTGAGGATCCCTCCAAGTCATGACAGACTTGTGGGATGCTCCAGACGCGTCAGTAAAGACAGTCACGGCATCCAGTGGTTCCCTACTTTGAACCTTAGTTAGAGACAATTTGAAATCCGAATTAAACAATTTGGGGGCCGGCCGATCAACTGCGACGTGCCCAGTGTAGCTGTCCAGTGCAAACTGTAGATATTCATTAGTTTGCAGCAGTTCTTCAAAGGTCTTTAATTTTAATTTGCCTGCTTCCAATTTAATTGGAATGTGAATGCATGCAAAGTCACACCCTGCCAACTCCCTGATCCTCGATCTTGCCTTGAGGATCAGTTTGGCTACCAACTCTTGTGGCTGTGTCATCCTTTTGGACCTATGGTGGCTGAGGAACACCCACTCTATGATCAAGAGGGGGTCACCCAGACCCTGGTCCTTCAGGTCTTGGTCCCACTGGTGGATCATGCCATGGAGGTGTGGCAGCTTTCCCAGTATTATAAATTTGAAGGCAGGCCCGGATGGTACCAATGGGCCCGCCTGGCCGAAATAGTCCTTTGAACCTTCTCCAGAGCCACCTCTGCCTCTGGAGTGAGAGCCCTAGGGGAACTAAGCCCCTCTCCCCCTTTCAACAAATTGAAAAGGGGGGCTAGGTCTTCGGTTGAAATGCCCAGCCAGGGTCTCACCCAATTTAAAGATCCACACAGTTGATGGACATCCGCTAGGGTCTGGACTTTCGTCCGAATAGCCAATTTTTGCGGAACAATGGTCCGCTTTGTAATTTCGAGGCCCAGGTACTTCCAAGGTGGCATCCGCTGAATCTTATCCTGCTGGAGCTCGAACCCTGCAGCAACCAATGCATTGGTTGTCAAGTCAAGCGCATGGGCAAGTAGACTGTGGTCGGCCGCACACACGAGGATGTCGTCCATATAATGATGAATGATGACGGCATCCCCGAGGGCTGTACGTATAGGTGACAGCAGCGAAGCGACGTACCACTGGCAGATCACAGGGCTGTTCTTCATGCCCTGTGGTAATACCCGCCAATGGTAGCGCTTGACCGCGGACTCACGGTTAATGGACGGAACCGTGAAAGCAAAGCGCGGGGCATCGTCCGGGTGAAGGGGAATCTGGAAGAAACAATCCTTTATATCAACTACTGCCAGATTCCACTTTTGGGGGAGCATTGCTGGGGATAGCATCCCTGGTTGGAGAGATCCCATATCAACAATTAGATCGTTAATTTCGCGGAGATCAGTCAGGAGCCGCCACTTATCTTTATTTGGCTTCTTGATGACAAAGACCGGGGAGTTCCATGGAGACATGGACTCCTCGATATTGCCCTTAAGTAACTGCTCCTGCACGAGCTCGTTGAGCGCCTTCAATTTCTGTTTGTTAAGTGGCCACTGTTGGACTTGTACTGGTCTATCAGAAAGCCAATCCAGCTTCCAAGTCCGGCGCTCATCAGTGGCCACTGCCTGAAAAACCTGGGGAGCCTTTGGCAGGTCAATTCTGGCCCCCCACTGGGCAAGCAGATCTCTCCCCCAGAGAGGCTCGTTGTAATCCAAAACAAACGGGCGCACTGAAGCCAATTGCCCGTCGGGCCCCTTAATTTGGACAATGCTCTTCGACTGTTTGGCCAATTGTAAACCCCCGACACCTGAAATCGTGCCCGCTGCACTTTGCAAATCCCAATGTGACGGCCACTCCCGAGAGGGAATGATCATCACATTTGCACCCGTGTCCAAGAGACCCCTGATGACCTTACAATCCCCGCCCAACGAGAGCTGACATGTCAGGCGGGGCTTCTCCCTCCCTACGAGTTGCGCCCAGGCCACCGACGGAGGCGATGTCTTCTCCGCGCCGCAGCTCCAGTGGTCTTGATCAGGAACGGGAATGGCCTGGGCGATAACCTGTCCCTTGGGAAGGAGAAGTGGGGGTCAGACACAGTACAGCCCTACCGCGAAACGATCCCGGTTGGTAGTGACCACACCGGGGATGATGTGCACGTCTTGCGGCATGTGCTTGGTGTCACCGATGACAGTCCACCTGCAACGTCCTAGTTTCCTCCAGTGACCCGGATGTTGGAGGTCAACAGACACCAGCTGGATGTTACTGTTAGGGATATAGAAATCCCTAGTTAGCTGCAGCCTGTATGGGGAAGCAGAGGACAAGGTGTTAAGCGCAGGAACTGCACCACAGGTATTGGTCAAATCCGTGAAATGTGTCAAGTCCGGCAAGACGTAATTTGGCGGTGGCACTCCCTCATCTCCTTCCTCCCCGCGTGGTGTTCTTTTGCCCGCTGCATTTTTATCAACGCGCAGGGAGGGGCTGCGCTCCTGGCCTAGTTTTTTTGGGCCTTTTTTTCTCCCTCTGCCTCCTATAATTAAGATAATCAAGCCTCATGGGGCACTGGGGCATCCAGTGCCCTGTTTCACCACATAAGTGGCAGGGGTGGGTGTCATGTGTTCTTCTGCCGGGCCCTGGTGTCGGTGGCCCAGCAGCAGGGGCAGCCTCAAGGTCGAACGGCTCGGGCTTGGGGAGGTCGGCAAAGGCTACGGAGTTTCTGCGTGGGCGCGCAGAGAGTGGAACATGAGCCACTACCGCCTCCATCATCACCTCCACCGTGGGCCGGGGAGTTCGGGGGAGAGTCCGTATTGCCTTCTGGCATTCCGCATTGGCGTTATAGTATGCCATCTTCCTTAGCATACACTCCCCCTCCCGGTCCCCGGACACCTGTGCCTCAATGAAGCGGTAGAGGCGTTCGATGAAGGCCAGGTAGGGCTCTTGCGCGCCCTGCCGCACCTCGTCTTCCTCCCATTGGGAGGTGATGACCGCTAGTTTGAAAAAGGCTCGCTCCGCAGCCTGAGCCGACTCTGTCAGATGTTGGGGAAAAAGAGCCCGAGCCTGGGCTGCCCCATTCGCCCACTGCCCCTCGCCCAACAGATGTTCTTCCTGCACTAAGAGGCCGTCCGCATCATGAGAAGTGGCAGGACTCCCCCAAAGATTTGGGAGAGCCTCCAAAATCTCTCTCTTCCACTCCGCCACCCAAATCCGAAACTCCATAGGACCTGTCAAGCTGGAGAAGAGAGCCCTCAGGTCAGCAGGCACCAGATCTCCCTGCGCAAGGGCATTACGGAGCAACCCCCGGAAGTATTCAGACTCCCAGGAGTAGTCCTTCTGCGCCTTGCACAGTTCCTTGATCCGGGCCGGTGCTAAGGGCACCCATTGCGCCAGAGAACTCCCCTCTCTGCTTAGGGTGTACGAAACTGGGGCAGCTTCCCACAAGGGCACCTGCCCCAGCCTCCGGTCATCCACTCCCCCCCCCCCGGAACACAAAGCGTGGGAACTGGAAGGGGAGGCATGGGAACCGGAAGTGGAAGAGGCTGAGGCAGGGCCTGATAGTGAGGCAGGACGAGGGGGTGGGCACGGCACACCACCCCTCTCCGCCCCCTGGGTGGAACATGGGGGCGGAGCTGAACAAGAAGGAGTGACAGGGGAGGGATCCACGGGGGGCTGGACTGGGGGAGGCTGGACTGGGGGAGGAGATACGGAAGGAGCAGAAGGAGGAGCCGACTGAGGGGGAGGAACAGGGGCGGGATCAGTGGTGGGCTGTACCGGAGGCGGTACCGGAGGCGGAGGAACAGAAGTCGAGGGAGGAGCCGAGTATGAGGGAGGAGCAGGGGCGGGATTGGCAGGAGGCTGTACTGGGGGCGGAGCAACGGGAGGGGTCGAAGGAGGAGCAGTGGGAGGGACCGTGGAGGGGTACGAGGGAGGGGCAACTGAAAAAGGGGTTGGGTCAGGAGGGAGAAAGGGGTTGGGATTTGGGAGAAAGGGATTCTGGGGAAGAGAAGGGGCCCTGGCGGGAACGGCCATGTGGCTGGCGCCATTTTGGGCACCCTGGGAGCCATCTTCAAACTCTTTGACAAACCAAACCTTAGGTTTAACAACTGGGGACTTGGGGACAGGGACAGAGGGGTCGGGTAGAAGAGAAGCCTGGCCAGGGCTCCTCGAAGGGAGGGGCCGAGCAGGTCGAGGGGGAGCAGGGGCAGTTGGAACCCCCTGCTTCTTTTCGGCCTTTAGAATCCCCCTCGAGGGCTCCTGCCTGTGGGATGAGGGAGCGGAATGAGGGACAAGGGCAAGCGAACGAGGGGAACGGGGGGACAACGCAGAACTTGCGGGTCCTTTCTTCGGCTCCCCTACTGGGCGGAGAGTGGCAAGCACAACACCAGCCCAGTATGCCACATTAGCCAGTTTTGTCTCCCCAGACTGCACTGTCTCATTTAATTTGGCCGCAACGGCTGCCCAAAAACGTGGCTGTTTCACAATTTCTGAGGAGACATTGGGGAACTTGGAAAAGACCCACTTAACTAACAACTTCAACTCTGGTTTGGGCGCCTTATGCCCACCAGTAAACAACAAACCTCTAACATAATAATAAACCTCTTTCTGTTCCTTTCCCAAGCCTGCACCCATGGCACCTTTCTAGCAGCAAAAAAATCACTACTAGAAAGGGGGAAAGGAAGCCGATGTCACTCCCCTCTCGCCCAGGGAAAATGCAAACTAAAACAACAAGCCGCTGACCACGAGCCTTCGCCCTCCCACCGCCCCGAAGTCCGGGAGAAGGTGTGAGGAACAAGGAAATAGGGTGGTGGGTCCGGCCCCCACGTCCGAGGAGAGTCCGGCTCCCACGGGAAAATTAAAACAACAAAGGTTGGGGGTTTTGGGAAGAGGGTGGGGGGCAGGTCCCCAGGGCAGGGCCCGTACCCCTAGGGGGAAGTTTAAAAAGGCGAAGGGGAAGCCCGGAAAGTCCCCAAGGAGAAAAAGGGGTCCGGACTTACCGATCTCGTTGAAGCGGCAACAAAAACTTGGGCGAGGGGGTCTTCGTCCCTGGAGTCCTCCTCTGGCGGTGCTGAGGGCTGAGACTCCAATCCTCGGGGAGTGCTACCCCTAAACAGGGTCTGCTACTACCCGAGGTAGGTCGACGGCAAAGGGAAATTGTAAATTCCACACCGCGGGGTCCGGTCAGTGGTCAGATGTCCAAGCGTCCACTCTCAGGCCCCACGTTGGGCGCCAACCTGCGCGGGGGCATATTTGGCCCAAGTGTCCGGCTAGCTGATGTAGGGAGGAGGGGTGGCTGACACCCCCGGCGCATGCACTGCCAGCCCCCCTTGGCGTCTTGGCCTCAGGCTGGGCTGGATGCGCGGTGCGGACTGAAGTGCAGTGGAACGAAGCAAGAGGTGACCACAGGCTAGGGGCTAACTCCAGTTTATTGAGGGTTCGAGGACGTGAACAGGAAGGGAGAGTGCCAACCAGCAAGCGGCAAGGGAATGGGGGGAGAGGCACAGTTTTAAAAAGAAGGGGTGGAGAGAGGAGGGGAGCCCAACTAGCCAATCTGGGAAGGGTACAAACATAACTGACATAGGGGACGAACCAATAGATACAACATAAAGGAGGGGCCCTGGGACCACAGCCAACCACAGCCCCCAGAGAGGAGAAGATTCTGGAAACCTGGGAGGAGTGGGGGGTGATTGACTGGGCCCAGGGAGGAAGAAAATCTTACTTATAAGGAGAATAAGGGAGGGGTAATTACATAACAAGGGGAGATTAACTGTTGAGGGGGAAGGGGGTAACCATGGAGACCAACTGTGAAGGGAGGCAGTGGCGGGAAAATCAGGGGAGGGAGGAACCATTTTACAGAAACGGGGGAGAATACATAAAAATAGGGGAATAACTGGGGAAACTGAACAACACAACACAACACATCCTGAGGAGCCCTGAGTGTTCTTGGGCTCCTGGCCAAGGGTCCTATTACTCTCTGGTTGAGCTCCTACTTCCTCCCCCTGCCAAAAGAGGAATAAATCCCTAATTGGAGGCCTCACTCTCAGTAGGTCTCTGGTTAAGAGTCTTTAGCCCATCACAGAAGTCCTACCTCCCCAGACGTATCTTGGGGAGCCACCCTCTGAATTGCCTTTGATCAGTGGAGTTCCCCTGTGCCCCTCTTTGCCCGGAACAAAGGGTCTAGCAACATCCACTCCCCTCCCAGTCAGCTGCCCCACAGCCTGACACTGTACTGGGAGACCTGGTCCCGAAGGTCTTTCCAACAAATCGGAAAGCTGCCCCGAGCAAACCACCACCTCTGGTCCCTTCATCTTGACCCAAAGCAACTCCTAGGAGTCGTCACCACTCAGGGAAGAACAGGACCCTCAGCAGGCAGTGACAGACAAAAAGGAAGGCACTTCCCCCTCCCTTAGGATACTATACTTGTTCAAGTTCCACGCGCTTCCCTCCTTTCCTAGCTGGCCCTCTTGCATGAGTCTGGAACTGCAGTACTCAGAGATCCACATCCACTTGAGGGGTCTGAGTTACCAGTCCCCATCTCACTCACTCTCCACATGCACATACCCCCCCTTATGTCTCGCCTCTACTTGCAACACCTACTTATGTTGCGAGCCCTGCTCTGCTCCCTCTTGGTAGGCTCCAAGGTCTGGGTTGTCATGTCCTCTCTTGTCACTTGGACACAGCCAGCAGCTCTTCTTTGGTGCTTAAGGAATCCAAAATCCATCTGGCCAAAGTTAAACACAAGACATGTCTCTGTGAATCTGCCCTTCCCTCTGGGCGTGGCTCTCCCAGATGAGCCCCCAGGGAATTGTGATGAACAGGCAAAACAAAATTAAAAGGAGGCTGATGACTTTGAAAAGAAAAAGTGCCTGCTTATTCAAACTGAGAAGAACAGAAGACGAGGCTCCAGGATAAGCCTAGGGTCTGTGCAACAAGCCAGAAGTAACTGGAACAGTATTATGTAACAAGGTTTTTCTCTGGACATAAGGTACCCTTGAAAAACCCCACGTGCTCTGCACCCAGGGTTTTAAAGTCTCTTGGGGCATTCGATTGGTGTGCTCTGGATTCTCCTGCCGACTGGTCCTTTTCTTGATTGCTGATAGGTCCATAAAATGGTGTAGTCCTAACCAAACATTTTGGAATACAGCAATCTGATTGGGTGGCTCTCTCTCCAACTGTAGTGTGAATTGCTGTCACCACCTTATGATTTAAGTCTCTAGAAGATTCTTATTATTGCACTTCATTACCACCCCCTTTCTCTGTTTAGCATCCCTATTCATATTTACACAACCGTATATTTAACTCACTAATTACATTAATTATATAACAACTTACTAAGTATCTACTATAGTTCATTATAATAATCAACTATTATAACTGTGCTTAACAAAATGAATTCATTTATAACAGCCGGAGTTACCCTAAATTGGGTTGCAACCACTGAAAGTTACTGCACCAGACGCCTCTGGCCCGCTGCCGCCCATGCAGGCCCGTGTGGTCTCTGGCTTGGAAACCCTGTGCGTTCATCAGAAGTTGCCACCAGCATCCCTCCCGCTGCCCATGGCCCTCCACTGCCTCCAGGCACCATCACCCACATGGTGTCTTGATCTCACAGCTCCACAGATGAGCTGCAGCAGACACCACACCCCAGCGTGCCATGGTGGTGTGGATGGTAGAAGTGCTGCAACCTTCCTGAAGAAACGCCTTGAGAAAGATGGCCTAGGGGCACAGGCACATTCCCAGCTGTAGCCTGTCTGTGGCCACAGGAGCTGGACAAATGCCGGCTAGCCGCTCCCGGAGTGTGGCCGGAGGAGACCACAAGATCTGCCACTCCCAGGGTCTTCTTGAGAACCGCCAGGTAGTGGTGCCGTCTGCGGCCTTTGTGGCACAGGCGAGAGTGTGGGTACGAAGTCCCAAGGTAAAGGAAGGAGAGAGTGGACACACGTGTGGAATGCCAAGGCGCTTTATTGTCCCAGGCGGGGCCAGTGACGGTGTCAGGGAAGGACTGCTCTGGTAGACACTTGATAAAGGGGATGGGCGTGACGGGCAGAGACACAAGGGGACCAATAAATGAAGCCCAGGGGAGGAGCAGGGACACAGTTGGACCAGTAAGTATTGCATAGGGGAGGGAAAAGGTTCTGGAGACAAATCATAACTCAAGTAAGGGATAACTGACACGGAAAATTCTCGAAATAAAGGGGGGTGATTACAATGATGGATAGGAGAACTGAGCAGCATCAGGAGGGAGGAGATAAACTTATAAGGGCATAAAGGGAAGGACCAGGGGATCGGTCACCTGGATGGACAAGCCACTGGAGGGAAAACAAGGAACAAACAACTCAGGGAGAAACCATTATAAGGGAGGTACATGGGCAGAACCGAGGATCAAGCCCTATTTTTAACTTATAAAAGGAATAACCAACTTTACAACAAAACTCATATTAATATATCTTAAAACCCGCAATGCCACGCCCAGCCAGATGAGTGATTTTCGGCTCAGCAGCAAGCTCAGTGACAGCTCTTTAGGTGATGCAGAGAAAGGGACTGGAAAACTGTGTAAAATCCACAGAATGAAGGCCTTCATTGAAAGCAGGGCCCTCTGTGAAGGGAGCCAGGGACAGCAGCTCACCCAACAGTGGAAAAACTGGGGTTTATATAAGGAATGAGAGGGGTGGTGAAAAACTGGTAACAAATGGGATATAGGCAACTTGGTGGGATGACAGGGAGAGAACCAAGTAACAAGGAATCAACGTACAACTCGCAAAAACCTCTGGGTGGGAGACTTTCTCATCCTAACTAGGAAATATCTGGTTCAAGGGCTAGCCCTCCAGGGGAGTGTGCCGAGCTCTTTATTGGCTGATTCTTTGGCCCCCACAGTTAACACGTGCAGTGAAGGTATTCTGTACTAAGTTGTTAGAATAAGGTGACTCTCTCCAGTAGTTTTAGCTGCTTTACATAGTTCTTTTACTTCCCCGTATATTACTGGCTCCCATTCAGGATTTGCACCTCTATACTGTGCCAGAGCAGCAGTAAATTTAGAAACTATCTCCCAGTCCTCCTCTTCTAACACTGCTGTCTGGATCCTCTCCCAGGGATTGATGGAGTCACTGGATCTGGAAGGGCTCAGATCTTCTGAGGAGGAGAAGGAGAGTGAAGAATAACCAGACACTAGCACAATCTTTTTTATTGCTGGTGGGGTGGTGGTATCAGGGCTTGACTTCCAGCATGGGGTTGGGCTAAGGCCTCATGGGCATCGCTATGTTGGAAGGTGGTACTTCTGAAACCACAGTTCCACTTCCCCCAGAATGGATGGAGCCCAAAACAGAAGGGGTGGAGCTGAGGGAAGAACCTCGGGGGAAAATGGCAGTTCAAGTAGAGAGCATGACAAAATGGCAGTTGTTAGATGGCACGGCAGGATTTATAGTGGAGGAGGAGGGAAGCTGGGATGATAGAGAAGGAGGGAGTATGGAAACGGAAGGATCCCAGATGGCAGGGCCTTCGCTGTCTTAGGTGGATGTACCCCACTGGAGCCCAGGCTAGCTCTGAGCACTCTGGCTGCCATGCCAGGAGTGGGGAACAGCTGGGGAGTGGGGTTTGCCCCCAGCTGAACCTGAAGAGCAGCAAGCTCTGCAATGCAAGCTGTTACAGCAACGGCAGGGAGCAGGTAAAGGAGGAGTGAGGAAGCTCTTTGTCTTGAGGTTCCACAGGGAAGTTTTATTCCAGGTGAAAAGAGTAATGCAAAAGAGCCTCGAGCACCTCAGTACATGGGGTTAAATACAGTTACAGAACACAAAAAGCCAAAACGGAAACTTCAAGGGTGGAGCAAGATGATTACATCAACAATGTGGGACCAATCAGGATGGGAGAAGAAGAGGGGAAGGTAACGTGCGCCAATCGGGCGTCATAGATTAGGGGATTTCCCAATGGGTGTTTCAGTCAGGGATTGGCCCAGGGAGACAGTGGCAGGGTATATTCAGGGAAAAGGGGCAGGGTTGCCTTGAGGGGCAGGGAAGAGACTAAAACAAATGGAGAGGAATAGCTTGAGGAACAGATTTAAGGGAGGATACAACTTAGGAATAAACAAACTTGGGGAAAATACGCATGTGAACGGAATGAGCCATTTAACAGCAATTTAATGAAATAAATATGAACTACAACATCCTGAGTGAAGGAAGCAGGGAGGGACACATGGCAGCAGTGTAACCAGTATAAACCACGCTTCATCTGAGCACACTATATACCCCATATCCCACTCCAGGGTGGTCCAAGGGGC
Source organism: Melospiza georgiana (assembly GCF_028018845.1). Lineage (NCBI taxonomy): Eukaryota > Metazoa > Chordata > Aves > Passeriformes > Passerellidae > Melospiza > Melospiza georgiana. The sequence continues at coordinate 78,413,463 of NC_080465.1, forward strand.
AAGAAGGAGGAGGACACAGGAGAGCAGAGTAGTCGTAACTTGTTCATACAGTAAGACAGGTTACCTCCTGTGTCCGACTCCCAGGGTCAGAGGGACAAGGAGCAGTCTTGGGTTGGGAACAGCTGATAGTGAAACAGGGATCACAAAGCTTTTCCTCAAATTTTAATACTTCTAATACAGCACAGAAAGTGGGGAGCATGGAATCCCCCTTGGTTTTTAAATTGTAAAGCTTCACCTCCACCAAGTCCCAAAAATCTGCCATGAAGATGTATTAGCAGCTGAGAAGATGTTACAGAAGACCCACTTTATGATGGCTTTCAGTCTCCTTTTCCATACTTTCTTCTCACGAGCTGCTATAAGTAACTGAAATCCTCTATGTACATTATTTTCTACATTTGACATTCCTGAGTCCATGTTGCGGAACTGGACTGGGGTTGGATATGCTCTCCTAACTATGGGTGGATGTCCCCCTTTCCAATCACTCACTTGTTTCCACTGCAGGTGTCCACAGGTTGCTGCTCCTTTGGATGCCCAAATCCACTAATTCACTTGCCAGACCTGACTTTGAAAACTTCAGCCAAAAAGGGAATGGCCTACTGGTCAGCCTCTCTCTGCTCACAGGATCCTAACAGAATCCTGAATATCAGTACCCTAGTTCAGGTGCCACTTGTTACGGTCTTGGCTTCCTCAACCTCAGAACCAGGCCAGCTGGGAACAGTGTGGCGAATAAAAAGATGGGTCAATTAGGTTACTCAAAACCAAAAGAACTTTAAGAGACAAAGTAACAACCAATAAAAAGTGCACATGGTATGGGGTTGACTCCAAACTACCCAAAAATGGGGGAAACACAACAATATGTAAGATAGATCTGAGAATAAGGTTCCAGTCATAAAAGAGAACTAAAAACAACTGTACGTATCAAATGTGTTACGAAAATTGATCCACAAACATCAGATATTTATATCCAAAACAGAGATGGTGCAATCCTTTTACTTTATTCAAATAAAGGGAGAGGGACAGGGCATTACCCTGGGATCTCTCAAATTTTTTGAGGATGCAGCCTCCCGTTTTATCCTAATTTTACGGCCACACTTCCCTTCTCTCTTTCCCCACTGGCTGAGGTACTTGAGAAGTACAGACTTCCCGATATGCCTGATACCAAACAATTCTCTCGAACGTATAACCCTCACTTTTAATTTTTAATTCTTATGGAATTTAAGAGTTTTTCTTCCCCATTGTTTATTACATCTTTCAATGTCTAGTTTTATTTATCAGCAAACCTAAAGTTCATTTGTAAAAGAAAATATCTTTTTCCATTCTTCAATCAGTGAAATCCTTCCCATTGTTTCTTTTTTCTCCCAGTGCTTGTTTTATCTACCAGCAGACCCACAGCTTGTTTGTGAAGACAAACCCGCTATTCCTCTCAAACGTGACCAACTAATCATTAATCGCAACTCACAAAACAATTTATTTATATATGGAATAACTCTAATAGCATAAGAACTCCCAGGAGGCATTTCTCCTCACCCTAACTAAAAGGTTATTCCCATGGCCTTAAGTCTATGGCTACCTCAGATTGGCTGACTCCCACAAAGAGGCACTGTTAAAATCAAAGAAGCTGCCATTATTATACGTTATATTTCTATAGTAGGAGTCCTAATAAAATATATGTATTGTATAAGTGACCTTTCCCCAATCCTAGTTGTTCTAAACGGGCTGCAGCTGTGATGTCCTTAATTGGGTGGCAGCTGCAGCTAATGCAGATAACTGGGATAAAAGGGGGTGGGTTGGTCGGTCAGGGAGAGCCTTGGAAAAGCCCTGACGAAGAAGCAGGAACAACACCGCTGTGAAGAGCTGCCTGTGAGAAAGCCACTCAGAAGGTATGGGACTCTAGAAGCAAGATAACAACAATATGAACATAACAGATTTCTCCCAGAGAAATGTACTTGACTACCAAAGCAATATATGAAGATATTTGCTTTCTTTACCTGTTGGGCCAACACTCTTTGTGTAACACCTGCGGAAGAAAAATTACTCCCTTCAATTCAGCAGAAGACTAATAATTTAAACCACAGTTAAGCCCATAACTTGATATCATTATGTATTGTATTGATACAATCTAGTGATTTACTGATTTAAATTATTATCTCAATTTGAGCATTACATTGCTCAGTCACTATTTTTTAAGTATAAAAGTAGCATATTAACTCATTAACAGCTGCTCTTAAGTAAACGGGGACTGGCAATTCTGGGACTGGCAGTGTGCAGCACCACGGCAGGGCTCAGTGTGATCATGGCAGGGACCAGCACACCAGTCACCATCGCTAGCATGTCCCCTAAATAATGTGCCAGAGGTTGTCACTGTGCACCCTTTTGTCCCCCAGTTTTTCCTGCAGGTCTGCAATATGGATTTGCAGTTATCTGCTCTAGCATTTTCAGGGACTTCACTGCCGCTGTCTCCTGGCAATGCCAAGCAGCGCTTTGTTGCACAGTGGCGAATAACAGCAGCACCCAACACCACACAAATTCAAGATTTCTCCTTTCCTGGCTTGGACTTGGCTTTTGCCCACAGGGCTGAGACCCACCCTGTGACACTTTGGACACTTTAGTCCCTTGTGGTGGCACACTGCAGCCACAGGGTAGAAAGTCGCTGGCTAGCACACTGTCACTGGCCAGAGAGCATGCAGGAGAGAAGCTACCCCCAGATCCCACCTGAGATCTCTGGGGGTGGCTACAAGGAGTTTGCAGCTCCCTGCAGTAGACTGTGGTGTGGGTAATACAGCAAGGAAACAAGGAGGCAAGACAAAGAAAACAGGGAGACACCACTCACAAGAAACCTGACAAAAACTTAGTCCCAGAAGAAGTCGGGGATGAAAACTAGCATTTTTAAAGAGACAATGGTACAAGGGGTGGGCCCAACTCTCATCCAATGAGGGGATCTTAGGGGAGGAACACAAGACTTAACATAACCAATAGGGCTAATTCAGGGGCGGAGGAAGCCTTGTGAACCAATCAGCCATTGACACAGGGCTAACTGACACAGAACATTCGAGAACACAAGGGGAGTGGCTACAGAGACTGACAAGAGCAAGGGGCAGTACAACTGGGATTGACAAGGACTTATGAGCGAATGAGGGGAGGAGCAGGGAGACTGAGACGCTGATGGGTAGGCAAGGGGCAGGAAAACATTGTGGCAAACAACTTAGGGACAAACCACGAGAGGGAATAAAATGGGGTACACAGGACAAACCATTATAACTGACTAAATAATAGGTCTAACTTTTATATTAAAATAACTATAAAACACCAACTACTGCTGCAATCCCTAGACCACTCCATTCCAGACCAAAAGGGTCTTGCTCTGAAAGCTTCTAAGAAATACAGGAAGGGGACAGATGGATCACTGTACCAAACACTGGTGCACCCATGAAAAATCATTCACTCATTCTCCTCTGCTATAGTTGAGGAGGGGGGAGGAAAACTCATGGGGTGAGATAAGGATTAGGAGAAAACGTTTTAAAGGCAAAACAGGCTAAGAACTTTGAAAGGTACAAAGAAAAAGTTATTAGCAGAATTACAAAAGAATACTGAGAACTAGAATAAACTTTTAGATACCTTTTCCCTCTACCCCAGCCTTTCTTTCCTTCCCACTGACAGTGAGGGAAACAAAACATGGGATTTTTAGTCAGTTTGTTACTTCTAAAGATCTTTCTTCATTTGGATCAGGGAGAAGAGTCTCTTTTGTTATGTCACGGGGTCTTTCCCACAAGAGACAGTTCTTTGTGAACTTTTCCAACATGGTTTAATTTTCACAAATGGCAGTCCTGCCTGACATGCTACAATGTGAAACCCTCCCATGGGCAAAAACCAGTCTTCCCACAACTGTTTTTCCATGGGCCATTAGTACAGGGGGTCCACTTTTTAAGGATGAGCTGTTCTAGTATAAAAGCAAGGGTCCACTTCCTCTATCTCTGAAACTAAGGGTTCTCTCTCTCTGTTCAAGCCTCTCACCAGATCACAGCTTCTCAGCATCCACACATTCCAGTGGGAGCACTCTTTTCTTATTGGCTGGGGGTGAATTCTGCATCCCTCCATGCATTTCATGAATTAGAGGGAAATAGTTTGTTCTGTTACAGTCCTCACCACAGCTTGCAGAAGAATCTCAGCTCTGAGGCTTGGACCACCTTCTCCCCCCTCCCTCCTTTGCACTGACCTTAGTGTCATCATGTTCTCCTCATGTGTCTTCAACTTTTCTTCCTCTCTGATTTGGGAGAGAATTGCTGTCTGTAGGTTTGTCTGCTCTCAAGTTCTACCTATGAATTGAAAAGATTTTATAGAGCTCTGCAGCACTGCAGCATCTCATCCGGGCTCCAGACTGGGAAATCGCTGTGCCTCTTGCTGCTGATTGCCTGGTCCCTGCTGGCACTGAGAAAGCTGCACCAGCTGCCGCCTTCACTCCACACCTTTTCTTCATGTGGAGTGCCAAAAAAGAGAAGCTGCTGCCACCACTTTTGTCCTTCTGTCAGCAACATAGCTGGCTAAAAACAGCCAAGCAAATAAAAGTCCATTATGAGCCATGCTGAGATAGCCGCGGCACCACCCTGGTCGCACCGATATCAGCTGCGCAGTCTTGGCCACGTGGCTGCTCCTGGCTCAGGATGGTGGTGGCCACGTGGCTGCTCCTGGCTCAGGATGGTGGTGGCCACGTGGCTGCTCCTGGATCAGGATGGTGGTGGTCACATGGCTGCTTGTGGATCAGGATGGTGGTGGTCACATGGCTGCTCCTGGATCAGGATGGTGGTGGCCACGTGGCTGCTCCTGGATCAGGATGGTGGTGGCCACATGGCTGCCTGTGGCACCAGGACAGCCCCCAGGGGCACAGCCTGGTGACTGCACCAGCACAGGGTCCAGCAACCACCTCTGAGAAGGGAGCCTGGCTGGATGCCCTGGGAATGGGCCCAACAGCCCCCACCACCACCATTACTCCAAGGGCAGGGAGTAAGAGAGGTTCCTGTGGTTTCTGTCTTTCTTATATATGCTATCATAGAGACATTAGCAGTTTTTCTAATTGTCTTAGTGGTGTGCCTATTCTCAAAGCTAGCCAGCGATTGCTTTTGCCAGCCATGGAGGAAGGTGCTAGCAGCTCCTCACAGCAAAAATTACTTCCATGGCTGACTTTTTTCCTTTTTTCCCTCCTCACCAAAAACTAAGCTATTTAAAACAACCACATATCTCCTTGAAACATGAGAATGTTGGACTTGGACTCCTTCTGCATTTAGTTTAATACTATTTGCAGCTGCTTTACATGTACCTTAGAGTGTTTCTATTGCTCTCCAGATGAGAGCTCATAAGGCAGAGTTTAATACCAGATATGCTCACATGTGAAACTGAAAGGTTTCTCTTAACGGTAGCTGTTGAAAAAGTTATTATCTCATGTTTTAGTAACTTCATTCTTCATTTTTTTAACATGACAACAGTAAAATACTCATCTTTGTTACCTGGAATAATAGTGTAATTGCCTGATTTCATCTGGAGAAGACAGAGAAGTGGTGGGATGACTTTCTGTAAAAACACAACTGCATAATGCCAGGTATATACAGATTCCTCTAGCTCGATTTCTCATATTTCCTAGATCTAGCCCATCATTTTCCAGGTGATCAGTGAGAAGTTGCTGTCATCTTTTGGCTGTGAGAGTGCACTGGCATTACTTGTCATTGCATCTGCAGTGAGGTCAATAGAGCTGCTGGTTATCTGCCTAGGCCGGAGCTGCCCTGCCTGCTGTTGCCACCAGATAAAATGTCACGTTGCACTGTGCTAATTGCGAGAAGCTATTTTAAAAATAGGTGGTCAGGGATAGCAATGGGGAACTAAGACACATGGACCTCCTTGCTTGTCCTGAAGATTGCTTATTTTAACAAACTAAACACTTTTATGTTCTAAATTTAGCCCAAAAGCACTCATTGGCCCCTGTCCCTGTTCATGTGTCCCTTTACCCAACTTTACCCAGCTCTCTGATCATGTGGTGTCCATGCACCTCCCCAGCCAATCACTGCCCCATGCCCATGCCATACAACCGGATCTCTGGTTACAGGACCTGGTTTGTACCTTGCTGTTAGCCCAACCTTTCCCAGAGTGCTTTCTGTTGAGCTAAAGTGAACAGGATTTCTTGTCTCCCACAGTCAGAAATGAAATTAAACCAAACGAGGCAAGCATTGTATCTGAGAATCCTTTATTGGTAGCGAAAAAATAAAATAAAATAATAATAATAAAAAAAATAAATAAAATAAAATAAAATAAAATAAAATAAAATAAAATAAAATAAAATAAAATAAAATAAAATAAAATAAAATAAAATAAAATAAAATTAAATTAAATTAAACTACATTAAATTAAATTAGTTACCCTACTAAAGAGGGCTAGAAAAGACCAAGAATGAGGAAGAAAAATGGGAGGGAGAGAGGGAGAGAGAGGGGAGACAGAGGGAAAAAGAGGGCTTTACCACCAGGGGTTGGGTTCTCAATGTCCACAAGGTGAGGGCTTTGCACACTGCCTGCCTGGGAATGAATCCAATGGTGAGAGGTGACTGAACATGAGACAAGGGAGAACTCAGGCAGGAGGTCCAGAGGCCTGGGCAGGGCTGCAGTGAGGATCACAGGGATGGTCAGGCTCAGAGGTGGGCAGGGTGCACAGGTGACTCAAGCAGGGATGCAGAGATGAATTAGGCAGGGTGTTGGTCAGGGACACAGGGAGGCAGGGCAGACACAAGGGCAAGCAAGAGCCAGCAAGGGCAGGAGAGCCAAAAGGCAGGCTGGGGCCAGGGCAAAAATGCAAGACTCAAAAGCCCCCAGAGCTTGTGGTGCTGTCACTTTTTATGCCCCTGGCTGCTCCCAAAGTCTACCTGCTGACAGGAGACCATTGTCCCAGTCCAATATCCCACTGCAGTCCATTGGTAGGGGCATTTTGCCAGCGAGTGCAGAGGGTCTCTGGAGGATTCAATGTTATGAATATGAACGAGGCCAAACTTTCTCTGGAGAAACAGGTTCTCGTTTATTAAAATAGCTGCAAGGACTGGAGTACCCAGGATAAGCCCAAGTACCCACACAGCGAGCCAAAAACAGAACAGTGTGCTAACCCCAAGTGCACTGGGTTCTCTCGAGAAAAAAAGTATCCAAAAAGAACACTGACCCAACCAAACTCCCCCGATTTATAGCTGCCTTCGAGTCCAGGATTGGTCCATTTTGGATCCGCATGGTTATGGGTCCATTTCCAGGCTTCTCCTTGGTCTTTAATGCTGTTCATTCTGGACCAATCACTTCTGCAGGGCTTCGGATGGTTGGTCAGATCTTGCATCCAATCCCTCTTTGACCTCACCTTGTCCCACCAGACTGCCCTTCCACCAAACCCTGGACTCTTCTCCTAGAACATTCGAATCACCCCCCTTAACATAATGCAATTAATATAACATAATTAACACAATATAATTGAACTATGTGCTAACTTAACATAACTTAACTGTAACTTATGACATTCAGTGTCTTTGGTGTTCCCCTGATGACTCCCTGTCCCATGTGTGATATGAACTGGCTGCCAGGAAAGGTCTCCCCAGAGACAAGGCTTTCCTCCATCTTCTCCTGGCTGCCCCCTTGGCATGGCACAGGTGCAACCCGTCCCCCACAGGCCTCTGACAACCAGGGTTGAGACAAATCAAAAGCAAACTGGCTCCTCGCATCATCCTTTTAAATAAATCCATTAGAAGCGTACAGAACTGTTTTATTCTGCCTGTCGGCAGTGCGGGTCGTGCGTTCTGAAGAGACAATTAACCTGAAGTGGGAAATTTGCAAGCACCAAGTTATTGCGCTGAAAAACCAAGGTCTTTTCACCTTATTATGTAAGACACTGCAAAACCTTCAGTTTCTTGCTAGAGAATTTCCAGAGCAGAGATGAAAAGATAGGATGAAATTAATAGAAATGCTGAAGCGTGGGGTTTTCTTTTTCTCCTTCCCTTTCCTGCTAGGCTATCACTGAGTGAATTCACTTCCACTGAGGGCCCATGTGGTGGCACTGTTTGCTGAAGTCTTCATTTCACAGACAGAAGGACAAATCCTTCAGGGAGGAAAAGAGAAGGAAAAGGACAAATCTCGCTAATGGAGCTTTTCATGTTGCAATGGTCAAGTGATATGGTCAAGCCTCACTTTTATGTGCCTGAGCCATCATGTTCTTTTCAGTCCCATTCCCAGGATTCCTGCACGGGGAGTATTGATCTTTTTATTTCTCTCTCTCTCCCCCCCCCCCCCCCCCCCTTTTTTTTTTCTTTCTTTTTTCAGTTATAGCAAATACCAGAGAATAGAAAACTATATCTTTTTAGCTAAATGCCCAAGGGTGGGATAATCTACAGATATATGTGTAGATGTTGCATATTTTTTTTTCCTATCAGAAACGTGGTAACACTGAGCTAGTTAAACTTATTAACATTCCTGAATAGGAGCTCAGAAATTTGAAATGCAGATGTGCTAAGCACATAGCTTGAAATCTCTTGTTTATTAGCTCCTATTTTATACCTTAAAAAGCATTCAATATGCTCCAACTTGGAACTGCTTGTGTTCACACTTCTGGTCGTTCACACTTTATGCAATAATTAAGAGTTAATATATCCCCTTTTCTTGGAGGGAATACAGCCCTTTAAAGTCACTGATATTGCTGAAATTTAGTGGCATCACTTGAGATAGCTTTGGTGGGGAGATTCAGGTGCCTTGAAATACCTGTCTAGGGCCTTTAGATGCCATGGGGCATCCAAGACACTCGTCCAGGAAAGATGCAAGAAATCTGTGTCCCACTGGGAAGCTTATGGGCAGCAAGTGGGAAACTACATGGGATTATCTCTCTCTGAGTGCTACAAGACCTTTGTAAAGTCAGGATGCATCAGCCTTTAAGGAAAAGGATTCAAAGGCTGCTCACAACTGTGTGGCACTGGAGTAGGAGCTCCTTCCAGCCTTCCCTTCCAGGGTTTATTCTCCTCTCCATTAGTTTACTGCTGCCTTTGGAGTTCTTAAGACCCCATGTCTCAGGAGAGGAAAGACTGGTAGGGGTTTTCTGCTGTTTTATTTAATAAAATTGTTACAGCCAGAGTCAGAACAGGGGAGGGTGGGAGCTCATGGCTGTGAGGAAGGGATAAGAGAGAAGGATGGAGACCTCCTTTTCTGGCAGCAATAGCCCATTATGGCATTTTGACCATTTGAGTCAGCATCTCTTTTCTTATTTTTTTCCCTCAGAGGGCTTTGGTGCTCTCTCCAGCAGGTCAGTTGGCTGTTTTCAGACCCCAAGCCAGCAGCTCTTCCCCAGATATGATGTGGGAGGATATTTCTCCTCTCCCTCATCATGGCTTGTATCCCCTGTGGATCTACTCACCAAACTTTGTGCTGCTGAATGAGTCGTGGATTTTGAAGATGGGTTTCAGCTGTTTTTATGTGAAAAGTGCCCCTCATCTAAAATTGCGATTGGATACAGTGGGATATTTATGAAAGCATCAGCAAACTTTGGGCACCCAACTCCAGATAAACACTTCTGAAAGTCTTGCTGTAGTCTTTTGCAGAAAGAGATATGATAACTCAGCCTGTCCCACCTCTTTTAATTCCATACTCTACCCCTAAAATACTCCCAGCTAAATAGGGGTAGATGTCATTTGTGGTCATTGTGAAAGTTTGATTGACTTTAGGATCCCCTTCCTAATCAAGCCATTAACTTTTAAAGATGAAGCAGAGAAGAGCACAATGTAACAGCAATAAAAATAATTAGGGTTGGAAACTAGTCTTTGTTGCTGTCTGGGAATTTGCAGAGGAAACCTGAGTTTTGACATGCACTATTATTGTCATGCTGCATTGATATTCAGGCTGATGGTTGTTCAATGAATCTCTCTCTTCTTCTTCTTCCAGTATAATGTGAGACAAATTTGCACAAGATGAGAATATTTACGTGTTCAAAATGCAGACTTCCAACCTGATACTGTAAGAAAGGAAGTTTGTAATTGAAAATTAATTCATACTGGAAAGTGTAGTCAATAGACAATTACTGAGATACAGCTTGTGTTTATTGCTTGAGGAATTTTACACAAGATTTATAAGAACTAAAACCAATTACCTTTACATGTAAAGAACAGTCTAAAAAGATGAAACTTAATTAATGTAGGAGCCTTCAAACATTCTTTATCTCCTGCAAATAATCACCAACCAAACAGTAATTAAAAAGGGCAATATGTGAAAGTCAGCATGTTATTCGTGTTGAAAAAGATTACAGAAAAATCCCCATATTGTACACAATTCTTGTCCTATTAGTTTTGCAGAAGTGTGCCACAACCATTTTACTGTGGAAGAGTAGGAGGTGAAAATTGGATATAATATTTGTGAAATTGAAGTCAAGTAGGCAAATTTTTTATAATAATATTCAGGTGCACTGCTGCCTCTTCCATCCTCTGTACCTGCTCTCTAGACCCCTCTGAAAACCCCAGAAACTTGGGAGTTGCATTCTTCATGCAGAGACTTCAGAAGGAGTTTCCCTGGATGTATTAATTCCCATTTGTAGGAAAAAGTATTTGACTCTAGGCCCAGGTCAGAATCGATATCTTGTTTAGAGCTCTGACAAAAAAATTCCTTATGGCATCAGAATGAGACTCATACCAGAGGCCACTCTTTCAACCACTTTCTCCTGACCTGTAGTCATGGTCATTAAAAAATTAAAGTATTAAAAATACTTCCTTGGGACAAGTTACAGTGGGGCCAGTCTTCTTGGTCTTGAGAGGACTATGAGGTACGTTGGAAAATGTTTATCTGGAGTCCAAATCTGGGCTCCTCAGGACAAGAGAGACAGAGAGCTCCTGCGGTGGGCCCAGAGGGCTACAGAGGTGAGGAAGGGCCTGGAGCATCTCCCTGCTGGGGAAAGGCTGAGGGAGCTGGAGAGGAGCCCCAGCTGAGAGGGAACCCATCCCTGGGTGTCCCTGTGTGCAGGGAGGGGCAGAGCAGGGCCCAGGCTCTGCTCTGGGGCCCAGCAATGGCTCCAGAGCCACGGGCAGGGCCTGAGCCCAGGAAATTCCCCCTGGACATGAGGGAGAACTTCTGTCCTGGGCAGTGACCGAGCACTGGGACAGTTTGTGCAGAGAGGGGATGGAGAATCCCTCACTGGGGATATTCCAGACCCTCTGGACACAATCCTGTGCCCTGTGCTCTGGGATGGCCCTGCTGGAGCAGGGAGGTGGCACCAGATGAGCCCACTGGGGTCCCTTCCAGCCTTAACTGATTCTGAAATTCTGTGGCACACTGAATGCATTGCATTTCAAATGCAATATGAATACTTTTTCGTCTAACAAGAGTTTTTTAAAAATCTCAGGATCTTAAAGTATCTTAAAGACATAAGGCCAAAGAACTCAGATCAACCAGAAGTCTCAACACCAATTATAGAAGATGGTTCAGAATGTGAAGACCACCTCAGCATTGCTGGAGCCCAAGGGCATTGGTCAAATTGGGATAGTATTGAAGAATAGAAAGGTGAAGCCTCTTTCTCCAGAGTTCTGGATTGTTTGTTGCCCACACATCCAGAACCAAATGGCTGCTGGGTTCAGGTCTTGGAAGACGCTTTCCCTAGACTTTGTGTCTGGAAATTGCCATTTTGGTTCAGATTTCAGGGGAACTTTGAGTCTTTAATATTTTTTTCTTTGTTTTGTGACTCCCATGCTGAACAGATCTTGCTAAGGTAACTGAGGGGCCTTTGGCATTAGTGCTATCAGGTTTTTTTCTTCTTTTCTCTCTGATAGACAATGGTTTAAACTCTCAGTGACTGCAATGCCTAGTTCTAACTGTGGCTTAGGTTCAAGATAAAATATGGAGTACATTGTGCAATGGTCTGTAGAAGTCAGATAGGAGAAAGCAATTATTCCTTTTCTTTCCCATTTTAAATCAGTGAAATTCAACCTGTTGACTTTGGTCTTTTGGTTGGTTAATGTTTTTGTAATATTTTCCTCTCTGTCCAAAAATCTGAACAGAACATCCAGAATGAAGAGGGTGAAAATTTTCTTCTCTTCCTAATTGTAATGACCACAATTAACTTTTTAGATATGCATTTTGCTTTCTTTTTCAATTTTTCTATAAAAAAAAAAAAAGAAGACCGATATTGAATAAGTGGATTTTGCCTCTTGCTTAAGAAGATGAAGATCTCCTGTCTGAAACACTGTGAGTAAAAACGTGGTCATTGCAGGGGAGTTTTGCCTCCAGGCACAGGGAAGAAAAACAATGAGAATTGCAGTAATTTTCACCCTGGAGTGCAAAGAAGCTGCGAATTAGTTACAGAGAGAGAAGTAAGTGCTTGTGAATGGAAATTTTCCACTGATCTTCCCTCTTAAAATTATTTATGAGTTTAAAGAATAATTAGAATGGGAGGGGAAAAAAAGCCACAAGATTTATGGATCTGTTAGTCTAGAGCTTGGGGTTTGTGCTGCTTTTTCCAGAGGTGCAGCAATCTTAAGGTTTATTTTAGGTGCTGGGAAGGCACCTAAATCTTTAACACCTGCACCAATACAGAATTTAGTGCTTAAGTGACCCAGGAGAGAGAAAAATATGCTGAGGGGAAGTGTGGTCTCCTGTGATTGTTTTCCATGTGAAATGTGTGAAAAGTGCAGAGGTCTCCTGGGAAAGTCACTCTTCCCCTTTCTCCTGTGCAGGCAGGGAATCAGGACCCGATGGCACAAAAGACAAAACGTGTGCGTGGGCTGTTATGCACAGACCTCCTGGGTGACTTCTCAGCACTTGATTACACTTTAATTATTTTTGTAATGCGAAAGTGAGCCTACTCTCCTGAGGAGAGAGAACTGCTTCTATTAATCTATCAGGTTATAGCAGGGGATCAGCAATTAGCTGTGTGCTTTCTGTTCTGCTGTAATTATTAATAATGAGCGGCCTACAGGAGCCGTGCTTTCCGCAGCAAATCCCATTCCATCCAGCAGTCGGATGGGTTGTTTTGGCCACGGTTTGGGAGATGGATCCAAGGGAGTGCGAGCTGAATTGAACAGAGCCTGGGCAGGCAGCTCTGCCTGGCGCATCCCCTGTAATGTGGTGGCACCACCAGCATCAGTCCCGGGAAAGGCACAAGTGGGTTCAGAGGAAGCTGCCAGCAGAACACAGCCCAAAATCTGGCATTTTGGGGTAGATTGTAAGTGCTGGTCCTTCTACTCCACAGTCATCTGCCAACACACATTGTGGGGGTGGATGATATGTTGAAGGTTAGACTCGATGATATTGGATGTTCTTTCCAACCTCAGTGATTCTGTGATAGGTACTCCTATTACAGCGCCGTATTTCACGATACCAGTGACCTGCCCAAAATTTATTCAGCCTTATTTCCAGCCCAGATATCTACAGCCATGTCTCACAACAATCTCAGAGAAAATTATTAATAAATATTTCTTTTTTTTTTTAATAGACAAAACTCATTCTTCTCACTGTTTTACTGAAAACATGCAATTACTCAGCATTTCTCCAAAAGAGGCTGAAGTGCCACTGGGCAAGTAACAGTAGTATCAGAAGTTGTATATGTTGGGTCTGAAAAATGCTACGTGGGCAAAAGAGATTTTGGAAACTTTACTTTTGACACCTCCATGTGGCTAGAATATGCCCCTTAGTAATTTTCCCTTTCTCAACTGTTGCTTGGTGTGAAAATTTAATTTGTGGGAAAGAAAAAGTATATATGACCAAGTAACATACACATACAGAACAGACTGTGAAATTAATCCTCAGTTCTAACTTATCTAAATTTTCCAGATCTTGATATTGCAGCCTGATTTTTTCTTCTAAGAAGAGTGGTTTTGGCAAGTGTTTCTGGACCAAGTAACTTCCCAGCAAACGGGAGAATTTAATAACTGTAATTTTATTAAGGAGTCCTGCTTCTATTTGATAACTTCTGCTAGGAAAAGAGCTTTACAAGATTAGTGTCCCTCTGAGCAATTAAGTAGCAGGGTCCCCTAATCTCCGAAGTCATACACAAAACAAGTAGAGTAGTAGATTTTGCTTCTCTGGGATCATAACAATTATTTATTGCTTTTAATAAGTCTGAGTTTTCTTGGATCTGTCAGAATATCCTTTTGTACTAGTGTAAACAGGAGTAATTCTAACAGTCCATGGTGCTGATAAGGTGAAATCAGAATTACGACCGATGTATTTTTAATTTCTTGCGTCGTGAAGGAAAAAGAGAGCATGGAACAACTCAATGAAAGTTCAAACCCTGAGGATTTCTAGCTCTTTCATAAAAACACGTTGCTTTAAAAGTTTCAGCTTTACAGAGCTTCGCCCAATTTTCCCCTATAGAGCAGGTTTATGGTGGACTTGCATTAGTCAAATTATTTTAGGGCAGAAGAGCACTCACATTGATCTTCTTTCATGGTTTTGTTTTGGTTTTGGTGCAGCTGTAACCTGGAGGGCGGGAAGGACCTGCCAAGGCTGTTTCCCCTCACACAAGTCAAGCAGGATGTTCCTGAGGAGATGGAATGTGTGATGTGCTGTGTCAGTAGCTTATCGCATGCTGCTGCATTTTCAGGAGGATCATGTCCCAACACGTGGCAGTCAGTCACTTCAATAATTCCTGGAAAAATAAATAGGAATAAAAGCAGTGGGAATAATGGAGCTGGTCATGAATATCCTCTCCATGCTCTCAAGCAAGCAGGGAGTCTCCAGCTCTGTGGGTTTTTGGCCCTGGGAAGTTGCACCACTGTTTGTCAAGCTTTGCTTGATCGAGGTGCTTCAGCACTTCACTTGTCTGGGCTGGAAAGGGGCTTGCAGCCCCTTTGTGTTTGCTTTGGAGCCATTCCATGTCATCCACCAGTGTAACAAAACTGTGTGTACGCAGTTATTTGTGGATTTGCTTGTGTTTATAATATACATAGGTAGGAGGAATAATTTATTAGAGTGGACAACAGCCTATCATTCTCACTGTGCTTTCTGTGCTACCTGATTTGTGATTTTCCATGGATTTTCCTAGATTTCTGGAGCCTTTTAAAAGCATTCCCCAGCTCCTGGAAAGTTTCCCCCAAAAGCCAACACTCTGGATTAAGGCAGACTGTCCTGGAAGAGTGGATATGTTTGAAAACATATTTTCACAGCCATCACAATAAGTTACTTTCTTGATGCAGCCTTCAAAACTTGTGAGTTTTTCTTGGGTAACTTACTGGTCAATACCTGAATGCAAGGTTTGTCCCTCCCATGCAAAGTGTGTTCTCCTGGAAGCTTCATGCAGAAGCACACGTTTGTAAAGGAATTCAGTAAGGGACAGAAGCACCAGGCTATCAGGGAGAGGGGATTTCTCACTGAAACACCTTTCTAGCTCTGGCCTCTCAGTCCTGAGTCTCAAGGGAAAGCTACTCTGCACCCCACTCCTACCAAACAACCCCACAGCAAGTCATTAAAAAAAACAAATGTGTGAATTGGAATTCGCAATTGCGCTGAACACTAAAAATCCTGGATTCAGGAAAAAACACTGATATGAGGTGTGCTTTGTTTTCCTCCTTCCTTTTGCCACCTCCTACCTTTCCTGAAGGTGATGAATGGTGATGATGGCTCTGCTTTTCCCTGTAGAAGATTATCCCCTTTTCCCTGTGAACACTAATTTTTGCTGTGCAGGTACCAGTGACATTTTCTCCCAGGTGATTTTACTGCTTACCATATCAAGTGTAACACAGAACAGTTGTTCTCCACCCAGATTTAACACTGACAGGTGCTGCTTCTCTTTCAGGCTAAGAGAAGAGCTTGTGTGTAAAAAAGCTTGGCTATTTCTCCAGTCATAGCAGATATTGCCATTCCCTGAACCCTCAATAGCCCTTAAAAACACAGAAGAGCCCCAGGACCATTCTTCCAAGGCCCATGTTTCATGCCTTGGGGATTATGGCGAGCATTTTAAATGCAATTATTTGATACAGTGGTTTCAAATGAATAAATTACCTTTCCCTCTTTCAGTCTGGGATGAAATCTTGATGAAGGGAACAAAGAACTTCATTTCAAGGTGGCTCTGCTGACCTCGCTGGGAGTGCTGGAGCATGGGTCTGTGAGGCTGAACAGTTAAATATTGCCTGGGGGAGCAGCAGGCAGTGGATGTGACTCATCTCATGTCAGGACTGGCCTGGCCTTCCCTGTTTGTACAGAGAATGAACTCACTGTCCACTGCAAATATTCTCTTTCCACAGATTCTCTAGGTTTTATTTGCACTAGGAAGGGAGTTTTTAGGTTGTCTTTTTATTAGGTTTTTCTTCACTAAAGGCAAATGATGTTAAGCAGAGTTCTGCAGAGGCTGAGGTGGAGAAGGACACACAATTGGTTACTCCTGAGACCATCAAAAGAAAGGGATCATCCCATTGTCCCTTCTCTGAACTTCAGCAAAGGGAGACAACCAATATATTGTCCCCAAAAAACATTTTCAAACTAAATGTTACAGGGTCCTGTGTCGCCTTATGCTGCCTGCATGAATACAGGACCTGTCTTAGGGTGTGTGGGGAAGAGAGTTGGGGAAGTGAATAGAACCTATGGGGGGCATATTTTAACTAATTGTGGGCATGATTACGTAATTGGGTGGTATAGGGAAGGACAAAAGGTGAATAAAACTGTGCCACAGTGTCCCCCTCATCCTAGAGGGGAATTTACCTCCGTGTTTAAGTTTGCCAAAAGGTTTATGTGAGGCTGTGTGCTGTGATTTACATCAAGTTTAATGGTGTTTAAAACATAACAGCTCCAACAGCAAGATGCTGCTTGCTGAATTTTATGCAGAAGGTTTCCATTAAATCCCTATAAACAGGGATACCTGCAATTGCTGTAACTCTTTATCATGCTTGTACCTTAAATACCAGCAAGATTAAAAGTCCTGTAGAACTGAAAAACTGAAAAAAATGCACGTGGGCTCATTCAGCTCTCTGGAGAGAGGGCTGGTCCAAGCTCCATGAAAGCACATGGAAAATTCAGCTTCAGCCCCTGGTGATGTAAAGGTGGGCTGGATCACAGAATCTGTCACAGAATCTGTCACAGAATCTGTCACAGAACCACAGAGTTGTTTGGGTTGGGAGGCACCTTAGAAGCCATCTCATTCCAACCCCTGCCCTGGACAGGGACTCCTTCCACTAGACCAGGTTGGTCAGAGCCCCATCCAACTTTTCAGAGGATTTCAGATATTTCTGATCTGTATTAACAAATGGAATCAGAATTGAGGCCAGTGCTAGCCAAATCAATAAATTTTGATTTTGATGGGGTTTGAGACTCCGATTGTGAGTTCTTTAGAAGGAGCTGCCCACAATCAACATTCAGGTACTGATTTGCAGATATACCACTATGATAAATTTTAAATGGGAATACAAATCATTATTTTGATATCTCCATTTACACACAAACCCAAACATTTAAAAAAATGTTGAACATGAGCCAGTTCATGTAAAAATAAGCTCTGAAAATCCATCTCTTCTTTCTGTCTCTGCACTGCCATGCTCATCTTTCAACTGCTCTACTTGTTTTTCATTGCATTTGTTAATGCAATTTACTAATGCATAAAAAAATACATTAGACCCAGACATGTGCCATCTGTTTTTTAGCTAAACTTCAGACAAACCACTTAGATTTTAGAACTCAGGACTTCTCAATTCTAAAAATGCCTTTTTTTTCTTTCTCCACAAGCATTCACAGCTTTGTATCTCCTTTATTTGCCTTTTAGTACAATCGGAGCAGACAAATAGAAGGTGTAGCCATGTTGTTTTTCTCCAAGTAAGTTAAATGTTTCCTTCACCATAATTACTTAAGTTGAGGTCTGCAGACAAGAAATTACCCAGGATGTGATCCCTAACCAACTTCCAAAGTCATAACAACTCATACTGTTCCTTTCCAAACAAAAATTCTGACACTAAGAAAGTGTGATGTTGCAGGAAATGTTTTGAATCTTAACATTCAAAATGCTCTGATAGATTTGATAAAGCTGTGAGTGCCCTGCCATTGATGTTACACAATCCTTTCTATGTTGTGTAATTCAGAAAACATTAAAGATGGAAAATAATTGTAATTTGAAATTGTTTCAAAAATATGCTTTAATGGGAAAATGATGTGTTTAATAATTTTCCTTCAGACGCACTACGTGTTTCAAGTTGGTTTTTTTTATTTTTTAGCATGTATTCAAGTCCTGTGTGTGTATTTGTGTGTGTATGTGTATTTATGCACGTGTGAAGTATTATTTTCTTTTTCTCATTACATATTTTTGGGGAGAGAAGAGGAGAAAGCATCCTACTGTAAACATCATCAATTTGAGAGAAGGTGTAAAATTAAAAAAGTAAACTGGACCTTTCCAAAATTACTTAATTAGGAAAATGATTTCTTTTCTTTTTTATTATTTTCATTTTTTAAAAAAATATAGTTTGTGATTAAGTTTATTTATCTCAAATGGCAAACATGGGGTGATGATACATACTGAAAAACACCCAAACTCTGGGGATCTAATTTGATGGCTAATGTGATTACATCAGACAAGCTTTATCTCAAATCTTTGTGCCTTCAGAACATGCAGTGATTTCACCATTACTCAGAGTCTGGATTAATTTCATCCATCTCTGTTCCTTCCTGGAATTCAGCGATGCCCTTTGTAGCAAGGCTGTTCTCATCACATCACGTGTTGCTGCATACATGCTGGCCTTTGATAATTTTCTTGTTTTTTGGATTGTGTCCATCCATTTGAAGGGGATGCTCTGATTTAATTACAGACTCTTACTGTACTGGTTAAAAACCACAGAGCTCTGAGCATCCCTTGCCCTTCCCAAACTGAAACAGAGTGTTTTTCAAGTTTCCAGGTAGAGGTGGAGCAGTCAGTTGTACAGCCTAATTTGCTATAGAAAAGAAAAATTTAGAGTTATATATAATTAATTATATATATTATATAATTATATATATTTAGAATGCTATAATTCTATATAGATAATACATCAATATATAGAACTATAGCATTGTTGATGTTGTAAAAGACCTCTCAGACCATCAAGTCCAACCATTCCTCCAGCACTGACAAGCCCAGCACTAACCCACATCCCCAGGTGCCACTTCCACATGGATTTTAAATGCCTCCAGGGATGGGGACTCCACCACAGCCACGGGCAGCGTTTGCCAGGGCTTGACCACCCTTTTCAGTGAAGAAATGTTGTCTCATATCCAGTCTAAGCTTTTTGTCAGGAATTAGCTGGTGCCCCACACTGAACCAGGGGTAAGGAGAGGCAGGACCTCTGCAGCAGTGCCCCTGAAGTTATGGAAGACTTCTGCTGATGTCTGGGAGCCACACAAAACGTGGCATTTGGGTGTGGAGGGAAAAAAGGGGAAAAAAACAGGAAAAAATCAATATATAGAAATTAATGTGCCTTTTTGAAGACTCAAAACAGATGGGGAAAAGGTCAAGGATTCTTTGTTGCTAAGTGCGTTTCTATGACAACTGCAATGTGTATGTTATGAGTGAGCAGTCATTTGTTCCAGCTGCTGGATCATTAAAGGGGCTGCATTTCCCTCAGAACTGGGAACGTTAGTCATGGATTATTTACTTTTTGCCTGCCCCTCTGCAGACAAAGTTTCTGTGAGTGAAAGCTTCAGCCAATTGCAGCTGCACAGCTGCACCACAGGCCTGGGTGGGTCTGGGTGGCAAAGTGCCTGCCTTGCAGGATGCTGGGGGAGCTTTGTAAGAAATCCTGGAAGATTAATTAAGATCCAATCCCGAAATTAAGATCCAATCCCGAAATTCAGACTGTACCCTCATGATGAGACTCCATGATGCTGTGTGGTGTTGGATGTGTTTCCGTAGGATTTAAGGCATGACTTGAGAGACACATATGACTTGTGCCACAGCATGTACTAAGGCTTACAAAGTGTTTGGTAATTGCTTTAGAAAACGTTAATTAGTTAAGAATGATGATAGAAAATGACTTATTTCTTCATACATTAAAATAAAGTAAAAAGCTGTAATCATGGCTCTGCCCATTGCTTCAACAGCATGGCAGTGTGGTCCAAAAGCACAGATTTTATTGTTCATAGTGTGTTCATATTGTTCACAGACGGCTGGGTCATCAAAGCCACCCTCTCACTCCCCTTTGCATGTGGACAGGGGAGTGAAAGTGTAACAAAAGGTTCATGAATTGAGATAAGGACCAGGAGAGATGACAAACCAATTATTGTCACAATCAAAACAGACTCAGCTTGGCGATATTGGCTGTTCTTTATCAATGAAAATCAGAAGAGGAAAATGCAAAGGAAAAAAAGCCATAAGAACATCTTCTCCCATCTTTCCCTCCTTCCTGGGCTCCAGGTGTTCCCCCTCAGCAGTGCAGGGTGGTGGGAATGAGGGTTATGGTTGGCTCATCGCACGTTCCTGCTGCTGCTCAGAGAGGGGAATCCTTTCCCTGCTCCACTGTGGGGTCCCTGCCACAGCGGGCAGGTCTCCATGAACTTCATGGGCAGCAGTTATCCCACAAGCTGCTCCAGCTTGGGTCACTTTTCCATGGGGCCTGATCCTTCATGCACAGCTTCCACCAGCAGGGATGTTATGACCTTATTTTTAGAGAGATGGCTCTGCCTGCACTGAGGTGCAAACAACACCTTATCCCAAAAACAACAGTATAGAATTTATTTAACAGTAAATATGACTTAGAGAGAGAGAAAGAAAGAGAAAGGAAGAGAGAAAGAGAGAAAGAGAGAAAGAGAGAGAGAGAAAGAGAGAAAGAGAGAGAGAAGAGAGAGAGAGAGAGAGAGAAGAGAGAGAGAGAGAGAGAGAAAGGAAAGAAAGAAAGAAAGAAAGAAAGAAAGAAAGAAAGAAAGAAAGAAAGAAAGAAAGAAAGAAAGAAAGAAAGAAAGAAAGAAAGAAAGAAAGAAAGAAAGAAAGAAAGAAAGAAAGAAAGAAAGAAAGAAAGAAAGAAAGAAAGAAAGAAAGAAAGAAAGAAAAGAAAGAGGAAAGGAAAGGAAAGGAAAGGGGAAAGGAAAGGAAAGGAAAGGAAAGGAAAGGAAAGGAAAGGAAAGGAAAGGAAAGGAAAGGAAAGGAAAGGAAAGGAAAGGAAAGGAAAGGAAAGGAAAGGAAAGGAAAGGAAAGGAAAGGAAAGGAAAGGAAAGGAAAGGAAAGGAAAGGAAAGGAAAGGAAAGAAAAGAAGGGCGGGTCAGGATGGGAGAGGAAGGTGGGGTAGGAGAGTGAGAGAGAGACAGATTAAATAGAAATAAGAGATATCACCACCCATGGATCCAGCAGTGTACTATTGGTCCTTCTTCACCCTAGGCTTCTTAGTGGTGGAGGTCCAAAGCTTGTTCAAAGCTTTTCACTATTTATACATTTTAGCAAACAAAGGAATGAATACTTATTGGCTTAACTTTCAGTCTAGGTTCCAGGAATCCATACTGCAGGCACATTGGGGGTGAGAGGCTGTGCTTCAGTGTTTGCTGGTGATTGCAGATGACATCTGTCCTATAGCTCAGGGTAAGACAACAACACTGCCTGGCCAATTTTATGTGTACAACACATTGCCTCTCCACACAGTTTGCCACCATGGGGACCCTTCTCTGGGTATATTACCCAGGATGTGGCAGCCAGGCCTCACCAGGCCTGCAGGCATCACCATTCCACTGCTCCTACCCATGCTTTTCTTGTGGAAAAATCCTTCTGTGGTCTTAATAGTGTTTGAAACAGGAAACAATGGTTTTTAAGCTTCTACAGTGGTTCCCTCACAGAGTCACAGCTCCTGCCAGGATCCTGCTCCAGCACAGCTTCCCACGGGGTCAGAGCCTCCTTTGGGCATCCCCTGCTCCAGCCTGGGCTCCTCTCTCATGGAGTCACAGCTCCTGCCAGGATCCTGCTCCAGCACAGCTTCCCAGGGGTCCCAGCCTCCTTTGGGCATCCCCTGCTCCAGGCTGGGCTCCCCCAGGGCTGAGTTGGATCTCTGCTCCCCCGTGCCCTCCCTGGGCTGCAGGGGCACAGCTGCCTCAGCCTGGGCTGCTCCAGGGGCTGCAGGGCAATCTGAGCTCCCGAGCCTGGAGCAGCTCCTGCCCCTCCTGCTGCGCTGCCCTGCCGGCCTGCAGGGATGCTCCGCTCGCACATGGTCTCACTCCACTCTTCTCTGTCTGCAATTAAATCTGTGCAATGACTTTTTTCTCTGCTCAAATACATTGTCTCAGAGGCTTTACTACAATTGGATTTTCTTGGCTTCAGAAATAGTGGAAGGTTTGGCCAGCTTCTAAAAGAAGCCACCCTTGTAGTGCCAGCCCCCCCCCCCCCCGCCCCCCAAATCAAGTCACACAGATAGAAATTAAGTATTTGAAGCTTTTCCATTCACTTAATTTTATTAATTTTTACTCCTAATTTTTGCATAAAAAAAAAAAAAAGAAACAAAAATAGCCAATCAAATCCCAACCAAATAACACAGAAACACTGGAACAGGGGTGATACTGAGTCAATATCCATTGCCAGTTACATTGAAAAACCTAATGTAATATTTCTGCTCTGTGACTAGTGAATCTGGGAAAGGTGACAGCTTCAGTGTGTCTGGCACTGAAAACTGGGAAATAAACTCTCCAACCAATTTGCTGTGTTAGAAATCCGACAGTGCTGGATGCACGGGGAATTCTTCTCAAGGCATGGACAGCACTCTAACAGACCAGGTTATACCCATGAAACTAGAACCTGCTCATCGCATTTCTATTACTTTTTCATTACCTTTCCTAGATTCATACCTACATGCTAATTATTTCCATGGACTTATTTTGATATGAGTAAGGGTCTTTTGAGGATCTTTGTTGCTCGTTTGGGAACATCCTATTCCTCAAAATTCCCTTTTATAGCCCTGGATCCTCTGATGAATCTTTTTTTCCTTGAGAGTACTTCTATTATGTGATTATGATGCACTTCTCTTACCACTCTTTACTCCAACACTTTATGTCTGTTCTCTAAGATATCAGTGATTCATGTTAATAACTGATATGAGTAAACAAGGAAAAATTAGCTGGCACAAGACTTATTAGTCACAATGTAGGGAGTTAACACAAGGCCACATTAATCTCTGGCATTTGCACTGAGAACCGCGTGGTACAAAACTAAGCATTACCCACAAATATAGGGATAATACACTAAGTGCTAAAGAATTTTACATCATCTTCCCTAACTGCTGCACAGACTTCTTCCTGAAGAGATACAACCTGCTTGGTAACATCTCTGAGCCTGTCTGACTCTGCCATCTCTGGACTGAATTGCAGTGCTCCGGCTGGCAGCCAGAAAGTGCTGCTCTCTAACTTTCAATACAGCCTCTTTGTTGGCTGCTAGCTGCTTGTACAGTTCTTTATTCTTTTTTTTTTCTTTTTTTTTTCTTTTTTTTTTTTTTTTTTTTTTTGGGTATTTTTTTGCATATATCAATGCAATAAAAAACATCGACTTCTACTCATTGATTAAAAGACAAGGGAAAAGCAAGCAGTCATAACAGTCCCCCATGGGACTGACTCTGCTTCTCTAGACTGAGAGAGAAGACTTTTCTAGACTTCTTTTTGACCTTGTCTAGAAATGGAAATGCTTTTGATAATATATGGCTTTATAAGATATCCTTTGGAAAACTGGCTGTGCAAACCTATTGCCCCTAAGAAATTCAATTAAGGGGGATGGATGTGGGGGAAATAGCTTTATGCAAGAAACATTAAGAATTTCTGAACCTGCATGATGGTAGATAGGACACTTCCGTCAACATTTAAAGGACTCATTACCACATGAGAAAGAGAAATTGTTCCATTGTCATGACTTGCTTCGACTAGGCAGTAGAGTTAGTGTTATTTTGTTGGGAAATTCAGTTTTGGGCCCCTCACTGCAGGAGAGACACCGAGGGGCTGGAGCGTGTCCAGGGCAGGGAACGGAGCTGGGAAGGGGCTGGAGCCCCAGGAGAGGCTGAGGGAGCTGGGAAGGGGCTGAGCCTGGAGCAAAGGAGGCTCAGGGGGGCCCTTGTGGCTCTGCACAGCTCCTGACAGGAGGGGACAGCCGGGGGGGTCGGGCTGCGCTCCAGGGAACAGGGACAGGAGCAGAGGGAATGGCCCCAATTTACACCAGAGAAAGTTTAGTTTGGATATTGGGAACATTTTGTCACTGAGGGAGTGGTTAACTGTTGGAACAGATTGTTCAGGGTGATGGTGGAGACCATCCCTGGAAGAATTTAAACGCCATGTAGATGGGACATTGGGGATGAGATTTAGTGATGGGCTCGGCAGTGCTGAGGGAATGGTTGCACTTGATGCTTTTAGTGGATTTTTTCAGTGTTAATGATTTTATGACCTATGCATTGGAAGCTGTACTAAAACCAGGCCTTCAATATTAGAAAGTCAGGTCATAGTACAGGCTTGACTAACAACTTCTCTTTGTCTTCTGTCAATGATTTTTTCTCTTCTGCACAGATTTTTTCTTCCTCATGCTTTCCTTGTTGCAGCTGGTGGAAGAAGAACAAAGGAAATCATCTGCTCTGTGTTTTGGATTATTTCCATCCTGTCTTGCTTTACCATATGGAGTGACAATGGACTCTGCTATTCAGATCTTGTTTTGTTCTTTGAGAAATATGGGAGGCATTTATTAAATTCAGTCGAGAGTGTCAGGAGCAAGACTAAGCATCCCTCAGTGATTTAGCATCTCTGTGGTTGACAATCTTTCTGGAAGATTGGGCTCAGCTGCACTCTGCAGATCTTTATTCCTCAGTTTAAGCTCCTCACAGCCTGCCATAATGCACATTTCTCCACGTCACTTCATGTAATTTTGCTGATGCAAAAAGAGTTTCATCCCCACTTTGCAGCCACAGCCTGGTGAAATAATTAATACAAGAGTGACCTCAGCTTGGTGCTTGTGCTTGTAGATGCAAAGATCTGAACTCATATCTGCTCCAAAATGAATACAGACAGAGGAACTTAACAGCACAACACTGGACTGAAACATCCCCAGGGTTATTCCTCTATTGGGTCACTTTTCCTTTAGAGAATTGGAATAGGACACAGGGGAGAAGATGAGAGACATCTCTGCTGATAGTGCTTTTAAGAGGAAACTGGGGCTAACTGTATAAAGATACAGAGATGGGATGAAAATTAATATATTTGTATCTCAGTGCATTTCAGATCAGCTTGTCTTAGGTCAGCTACCCAAGAGGAATGGCACAGAATGGATGCCTGGGTGGAATGAAAGTGAAACATCAGATTTGGAAATAAGAAATAAAATGTGGAGCATCCTCCAGATGATGCTGATTTCCAGAGTCTTCAGGGTGAAGTCAGGTTCTGAAGTCTTGTCATCTGTCAGGAAATCTCCTTTCCATGTGAAGATGTCCAAAAATATGAGAACACAGTTTATCTCTTCTTCCAGTTTTCCTCTAGCTAAAGTGCCTCAGGTAACACAGTCCTGAATTTGATGGCTGGGTCCTTTTACAAAGCACTAATCACGGGAAAACCTCGATTAGAGAATATAAGTCTTTTACCCTTGCTATGAAATCAGGCACCTCACAAGTACTCCTTCACCAATTTGTGCTTTATGGTGGAGAAGAGACAGGCAAAAAAAATCATATTTATGTTGATTTCAGTGTGGCTTAGGGACATTTCAGATAGCTGAATATGAGTTGCTTTGAGCCGCATGGAATCTGTGAGTCTCCTGTCACACAGTTCCCCAGGTGCTAAGGCCTAAGCTGCACACACATGTGAGACAGGACAGCAGGGATAACTTTATTTGAAACCGTATTTATTTGCAGTAAAAAGTTAAAGCTTAAGATAATTTCCACTCTGCTACTGACTCTCCAACTACAACCAGTTCTGAAATGAAGAGAGCAGAAAAATAAAACACAAGTTAAAGCAATAATCAGTGTGTCTCAGGATGGAGCTAAGTACTGAATGCATAAATGTGAATATTACCAAGCATTTGCGAGGAAACTCCAATTATTTCACAAGGCATATGCTGTAAAATGAAATTCTTTTCAGTTAAAAGAAACATGTAAAAAAAGAAAGCAAGCCTTCCAGATACAATAATCAAAACATTGCATAATTCTAAATTATTTTTTGATTTATTTATTTTGCTTTTTTTTTTACCCACTGCAAAACGCAGGAGCTCAGGTAGATGGAAAGATCTGATAACATCCAAAGCCAAAAGAGACAAACCGGACCATAAAGGAGCCACAGTCTCCTCTCCCCTCCAAGTCACCCCGTTGGCTCCAGTCAGTTCCAAAACAAAAACCTGCAAAAATTAATTAGCCCCTAGGAGTTACAAGAGCAAGCTGTAGTAGCACTAATTAATCCTCAAATCAGGGCGAAGCAGATCACAATTCTTAGGGCATTTGAGAGCAGCACTGCCATGAGGTGGAGGCTGAAGGCCCCAGATCTGCCCCAGGCATCCCCCGCTCCATCAGGGGTGGCAGCTGCATCCAACAGCACCGGGGACAGCCCTGCCCCTGGAAAAGTGCCCAGCAGTGAGGCCAGAGGCTCTGGGCACGGTGTCAAGCTGCCGCAGTGTTTGGCAGCTCCTTTGGAAACCCCCAGAACAGCCTCCTTGAGGGCTGTGCCAACAGGTTGGGAAGTTGCAAGCTGCCAGCTTGACAGGAAGGTAACCTCAGGCAGCATGCTTTCAATGTCATAAACACCCCTTGCATTATTTGCCCGTAACCAGTCTTGCTTCATTTTTTTTTTCTAAAGGAGAAATTTCAGGACTGAAAAGATTTACAGTATTTATTTTGTTAATTGCTTATTTTTTTTTTATTGATACTCGGCTCCAGGGTCTACCTTTCCTGATTTACTGCATAAAATAAATTGAGAAATATTTCTCTTTTATTAAATAACTTCAAAATACCTCTCTAATGACAGGATGTTTTCATTGCAATCAGTAATAAAATCCTCCTTAATTCAGAGGAATTGCTAAGCAAACACTCTGTGTGTTTCCACCACTTTCCTTCATGAATTTCCTAATTCCAATTCCAAACTTTTCACTTAAAAAAAAAAGGCATCTAAAAAAGCTGTAGGAAGCCCAAGTAAAGTCTCTCTCACTGAAGACTTCTAGCAGAGGATTCAAATAGACCTAAGCACAAAATAGCAGGAAGGAAAGAATCTTTGTGAAATGAGGGATGATATTTCACTCTTCAAAATTAAAACCAGAAGTTGTTTACTTTCATGTAGCTAATAATATTTTCATTAATCCAAACACATATTTTTTCAAGATATTATGAAGTAAATTATGCGCTTCTGAGCTGTAATGTGCTAGAGAAATGCAGACCGTCATTGCAGCTTGTTAACCATTTAGGCAGGATTTTTCAATTATCTGGAGAGGGTAATTACTTATGAAAGCATTGCAATCATAATCCTCACCCACCTCTGCTGACATCAGTATGAATTTCAGCTCTCCAGGAGAGTTTTTATTCTGTGTGTTATTTCCTTTGTCTCATGATTATCAGTTTCTTTTACCTTAAGTTCAATGCATCTGGAAATCACTAGAAAATAGTCATTTTTGCTGTGATGTATCTCACGGATGTTCCTCACAACAGTCAAACTTTCTGAGACAAAAATAAAATAAGCGACTGCCAAGGTGGGTCTCTCATTTGTTTTGTAGGCTGAAGCTCTCAGGGCTGTAAATATGAAAAGAAAAAAAAATTAGCTGCTAGTACTGCTGATTTCAATAATGTGCTTTCAGGAGTGTGTGTATTTGCAGAGCAGAAGTGAATACATTTGCTGCCATTTCAGGGACAAAAGAAAAAGGGAAAATGACCCATAAGAACAAAGTGTCGTTCATACTGAAGCAGTTTAGAGCTAAGTACTCTACTGTAAGAATGTGTCTGTGAAGGTCTGAGGGAAGTAAATAATGAATAGTGAAACACTGTGATTGAATTAGGATACAGCTGACATGGAAGAAAGGCAGGCAAGTCCTAAAACCTCCTGGTGTTCAGTGCTCAAGGCCAGGCTTTGCCAAGTGTTCAAGGCCAGGCTGCTCTGAGCACTAAAAGGCACCAAAGTCAGGGGGGCTGGGGCAAGATGATCTCCAAGGGCCTTTCCAACCCCAGACATTCTGTGGCTTGATGATTAAGAAATGAACCTTACAAAGCTCAACTTCTCCTTCTGTTTCCAGAAATTTTCATGATAGACCTTATCACTTCCATGGTGTGTGTTTTACAGTATTTATTTTAGAGTAGTGAAAAAAATGGCAAAAATATCCTTTCATGTAATTAAAATATTGGATAATCCAGATGCTGATTTAAAAAATTAAGATGAAGAATGTAAAGACTGATCTTAAAAAGTCTCATGAGTAAAACAGATTTTTTTCAAGATAATAAGATGTATTTGATAGCTGTTATTTTTCTGCAGGCAGTATCAGAAGATTGCAATAGATTGGACAATTTCAAAGGTTCAGTTTTGCTGTTAAGAGTCAGTATGTAAACTGGTAGTAATGGCAGTAATGATTTTCTATACTCATTAAGTCAATATAATATAGTTATTCCACTGACAATGTAAAACACATTTTGGAGAGACCATAGTGATATTAAGCCGCATCAGCTCACTATCTGACTATCAGGCTCTCCATTAACTACCTTAAACTAAGGTTTAAATATCTTCAGCATGTTTAAACAGAGAGCTGATTAACCATCCAGCACCCTCTGACTTCCTGTGTAGAACAGGAGCTAATGATTTCTCAAGTGTCAGTGGCTGAAATCTCACAAGTTTAATGGGATGCTATTGCTATTGCTATGCAGTCTTTTTGCAGCCTTGATAAATTCAGGGGAAGTGGCTTTTGGCAGAGGTTTGTGGCTACAGTCCCTGGGGGGAAGCAGGTGGTTGCCAGAAGGCAGGAGAGGGTGTTCTTCCACCCCTAGCAGGACCAGGAATTTTGACAAGACAAAGTTGGAGTTAAATTAAAGAGTGAAGGAATTTCACTGAAAAAGTTCCTTGGAATAAGAGCAGGAGTTGAAGACATACAAATGAAGATGAAACTCTAGGAGAGTGTGGGACAGGATGTTGAGGGCTTTCAGCAGATTAAGGAGCAAAAAGGTCTTTAGGAGTTTTGTACAAAAGGTATTCTTGACTTGGTGTCCCTTCAGTCCCTTGGAAAGTCCAAATCACACCTCATTGCATCTCTGTGTGTTTTCAGGCACATCTTCCACATGCTACACTCTGGCCGTGAGCTTTAGCAACCTTGTCATCTCCTGGGGCATTCTCAGCCTGCAACTGCAGCTAAATGCAGCTTTCAAATAAAGCAAGGATCCTAAGTGAGATCTCAGTACATGAAGGAGAGCAGAAATTACCTGTGAGGGTTTTCCCTGTCTCACAAATCATGATATGTTTTCCATCTCTTTTCTCTCATTCTCTCACAGTGCTCCAGGGTGAAATCCTGCCCTTTCTGGAGCCAGTTGAAGGTTTCCTTTTGAGTCCACCCAGCCATAATTTAACCTTTTTACATTGCCTTTAGTTGTCTTGGTTTCATTTCTCCTACTCCTATCACAGCAAAATAAACCCAGTTAACTTAATTGCAAAAAAAAAAAAAAAAAAAAAAAATCACCCAAAAATACAACCAAACAATCAAAACCCCGAAACATAAAAACACCAGGATAGTTTAGGATAGTTTCACATTTTTGTTTTGATGCCAGAAAGTCCCAGCTGAGGTTTGTTCTCCTTACTGCAGTATAAAATGAAAAGGTAAATGAGGTGAGCACGAGTTTGGTGGTTGAATGTCCAGAAACAGACTCTCATTCTATGCAGGTGTGTCTGCAAGGCAGCAGCTTCAGCCTGAAGCAACATGGATATTTCTCAGCACAGTTTACATCCCCATTTGGTGCAAAGTTACTTTTCATTGTAGTGGATCTATATATGCTTTAAAATATCTTGGAATTTGTTTCTATTTTACATCAACATTGGACAATGTTATGTGGAAGCCCAAGAATTTGTTGGACTTCTGTTCATTTCTCCATTAACTTCTTCCATTTCAATTGCAGCTAAAGAAAAAAAAAAAGTAGAGTAAATATTTCTGTTCTTACTCTCCAAATGAAAGACTTTTCACTTGTGGCCTGGTAACCCTTATACAAGATGACCCACTATATTGACATTGGTAAGGACACCTGCATGAGTAAAATCCCTTCTATACTAGACTGAAGCTCTGAACTGTGATATAGGTAAATAACTTTTTGCCAGCATTCACAGTTTTATCTTGGATATCAGTTCTGTGTTATTTTTAAATCCCCAAGTTTGTGGATAATGACGTGAATTGAAAATTCTATTTTATTTTGAGAATCGAGTGCAAAAAAATCAGAGAGTCAAAATGCAAAAGCAAGAGCCTGACCCTTACATAGGACCTCACAGGACACAAGCTGCAGCTGCAGATTTTACTCAAACCACTGCATGGGTGATTTAAGAAGGATTGGTGTGCCTCAGCAGATTAAAGGTGCCTGTAAGGGTTGTTTTCTGAAGGCTCAGAGTTTTACAATAGAACCAATTTCCCATGTACTTGGTGTCGTAGTAAAGTCCCATTGTACCACAAATACAAAGGACTAAGCTTGTTTTTTATGCCTTAGGCTTTTTCCACTCCTGTGGCCCGTCATGTTGTTCTTTTTGTTATGATCTTGCACTCCTTATTCTGTTCCTTGGGTTTTGATTTTTATTCCCCTGAGGTTTTAGTGGGGAATATCAAAGAGGATATCAGGCAAAAATGCCAGGAGCCCTGTGTGGATGAACAAGGAGTTCATGGGCAAACTCAGACACAAAAAAGGAAGCCTGCAGAGGGTGAAAGCAGGGACAGGTAGCCTGGGAGGAATACAGAGAGACTGTCTGAGGAGACGGGGTCCAGGCTAGGAAGGATAAAGTCCTAGAAGAATTATATCTTGTATGGGGCATCAAGGGCGACTTGAAAAGATTCTGTAAGTGTGATGGTGATTAGAGGGAGATAAGGGAAAGTGTGATTCCTCTCCAGAGGAAGCAGGAGGTCTCATTTCCAGGCCACACTGCACAAGCTGCAGAAGGCAAAGGCAAGAACTGAGAGAAGGAAGAACTTCCCACTGTCAAAGATCAGACTGAGACCATCTGATGAAACTGAAGGCCTGTAGGGTCTGATGAGACACAACGGCAGATCCTGGGGAAAGTGGTGAAATTAATGGCTAAGCCACTGTCCATCTATCTGAGAACTCTTGGCCATGTCCTGCAGTGGGTCAGGGCCATCCCAATCACAAGTAAAGGCTGGGCAGAGAATGGCTTGAGTGCAAACCTGGGGAGAGGGACTTGGGAGTGTTGGTTGTTGAGAAGCTCCACAGAACCCAGCTGTTATGAGTAGAAAAGCATTTTTTTAAAAGGTTGCAGAGTTCACAGGTTCGGCCAGTTGCTGCCAGGGTGGAGTTCTAACTGTTATTGTAATCACCTCTCATTTTTGTTAACTACCTGTTCTTTATGGTTAAGAATTTCCCCTTTTATCAGCGACACCCTGCTGCTTCCTGGAGGATGGCACTTGGACGGTGAAGAGGAGAAGACCTCGAGTTAGCATGCAAATGACTTCAGAACCAGCACGCAATGGGAGGGACCCCTCACCAAACCTAGGCAAAAACCCCTAAAAACAATGAGCCAACACAAAATTGACAAATCAAAGTGATGTCTAGATGTGAGGAACAGAATCAAGTATCTGCTAAGGCCCTTTTTACCCCTCACCCTAACCACACAGATGTCGGCTAGACAGACAAGCTCGAATGTTGAAACAAAAAGCTGGGATTCTCCTAATGTTCTGGGGAGGACAGATAGCCCCTGGGTTCAGGTGGAGAGAGCTGGGAGTGTTCGGCCTGGGGAGGAGTCCAGAGAGATCTTAGAGCCCCTTCCAATGCCTAAATGGGCCTAATAAGAAGGATGGAGAGAAACTTTTTAGCAGGGCCTGTAGCGATAGAAAAATAAGTAATGTGTTTAAAAGAGGGCAATTTAGGTTAGATATAAGAAATAAATCCTTTCTGTGTGTATGGTGAGACCTTGACACTGGTTTCCTACAGAAGCTGCAGCTGCCCCATCCCTAGAGATGTTCCAGGACAGGGCTTGGAGCAGCCTGGGATAGTGGAAGGTGTCCATGTCCATGGCAGGGAGTGGGAACTCAAAGAGCTTTAATGTCCCTTCCAACCCAAACAATTCTGTGTTAACACTTCAATACTTTTAACATTAATCTGGATGAAAAAGAGAATGGGAGCACAGCTTTGGCATTTATTTTTCCCCCCAATACTGGATACCATTACTATATATCAAGAAGCGTGCAGGCAAATTGATGTGTCCAGTTATTTCATTTATGTTGTGTACATAAGCTACTAAGAGCAGAAATGCTGTTCTGGCTCCTTTTGTTTAGGGAGGAAAGACAGTCAGCTTCCATTAGCCTATTAAATTGCTGATAGCTCTTTCTGATGTCTGCAGAACTGTTCAAAGAAGAACTTCCAGTTCATTGATGTGCTAATACTAGCTAATAGATAACACCTTCTGTGATTTTAGATACAGCTGGAAGGCACGATTAACCAGCTGTGTCCTCTTTAAGTGTCTGGTGCCCCAACACTGACTGGGAGATACATTTTAGGACCTGATAATGCACTCAATAGAATCCAGTAACTGAGGCATTTCCAGCTATCTGACATCCAGACAATACTATGCCATCATACTACTCCTTCCTAATTTTAAGAAATATGGTTTAGAACTCTTGTTGTATAACAAGACCAAAATTTAAATAACTTTTCACTTCTCTTCCCATGTCTGTATTCTGTTACTTATTTGTTGCATTACAGCAATGCAGAGGTCAGCTGCTCTTTCTCTAGACACACATGAAAATACAAAGCATTTTGATATATGCTTGTACTTCATTCTGTTGCATGTGGTAGAGACACAGACCTTTGAATAAACTGGCACACAAAGACATCTGCCCTTTGAAATGAAATGTTACAGTCAGCTCCAGGTGGTCAGCTGGCAAAAGTGAATTAGAAGATGCAGTGAGGAAAAAGATGTGTTTGAAGGGAAAGTGATATGGAAATAAGGGAGTTCCAGTTGTTTGGACACATCTGCTGCGTCTGGCTGTTTGCCCCTTGGCCTGAGAAGAGGCAGCAGTCACCATGGAAGAATCAGCTAAGACCTAAACCAGGGGGGAAAATATGGGATTTGATGATACTGCTCAAAGCACAAAGACCAGCTCACTATGGAGACAGGAGAATTTATGTGCTTGACTCATCTGTGGAATGGGGAGGAAGGTTTACAAAAGTGCTTGGGGCTCTTCTCACTTAATGTTACACAGAAACATAATGCATAACTGACACAGACTCAGAGGGATTATTGTTGAAAGTAAAAACCTCAGAATCTCTTCTTTGTGGATGAGGAACTGAAAAACAGAGGCGACACCAAACTCCTCTGTTTTCCTGGCTTGGTCCTGATTTCACCAGATAGTCTGAGCTACCTAAACTTTATTCATGCCCTGCACTTAGAGAGGGCAAGTAGAAAGGCAGAAGAAAAAAGGTGACAGTCAACTCCTGCTCTTGCTCTGCCTCTGCACACAATATAAGTGCAAGAAACTTGAACCAGCCAACTGAGATATTTGATCCAATCTCCCTGTACTTCAGCTGCGCACTCTTGCAAGAATACAGCCATAGAAACCTAAATCACTGGGAATTTTATATCTCAGAAGACATCCTCTTCTCTTGGAAACTAAAGACACTTTTACCTGTGATATCAACTATTGTCTTAACTCATAGAATCAAGAATCATAGAATGATTTGGTTTGGAAGGGACCTTTAAGTCCATTTAATTCCAATTCCCCTGCCAGGGAAAATGACACTTTGACTAGACCAGGCTGCTCAAAGCTCTATCCAACCTGGCCTGGAGATGGGGCAGACACAGTTTCTCTGGGCAGCCTGTTGCAGTGCTTCCCCACCTTCTCATCTATTCCAGATGTCTAATCTAACCCTTCCCTCTTACATTCTTACAGGCTTGAGCCAAACAGCATGAGAGTCAGCCCTAGATTAAAACAGCCAGTGCACATGGGGGTGTCCAGATGCACGTCCTGCCGTGAGCAGGGTGGTTTGGAGCTCAGCTGTTCACACACAGATACCCAGAACTATCTGAGGCATCCTCAGGTGTTGTCCAAGTGACTTTCAGAAATGGTCCCATGCAGCAGATGCCACCCTCCACAAAGGTTTTGTGTCCCCTGAGACGTGCACAGAGATAACAAAACCTGACACCATCACTAGTTTGGTGAATGGCTCAATCTGCACTGAATATACAAAGCAGATCGCCATTTATCTGTGAACATCTTCATATAGGGGGTCTTAATCTTGAAAAAAATCTCAAGCAGATTAGACTCGGTTTTAAAAAACAATAGGTAGACTGTGAACTCATTGTCTTCTGAGTGTTGAATCCAAAAGATTTTGAAATACAAAACATGTTTTTTACTGTTTCATAAAACAAGCTGTACTTAATTACTCACTTGGAGCTCAGCCTCTAAGAATCATTTCTATAGTTATTCTGACAGTAATTCTCCTCCATAGGGAACTGCTTTTGTTGTCTTAATAATTTTATAGAATAAGATTACACCCACACAGTTTCAAAAGCAGCCCTAAGGCCTAATTTGCCAGCTGTCCTCAAGGTCTACTGTCACATGGGGCCAGTAGTTAAGTTTCAGATGACCACCTGGTGCAAGAAGAGGGAAAACCTTTAATTTGCCAGCTAAGTTGAACTGCTCTCTGGTGCCACATAAATGGGCTTCAGAAACTAAGATATAGGTTGTCAAAACCTGCTACTTCTCTAAATGCCCACAGCTGAGGATTTATTCCCACACCAGCTGACTAGCTGATGGAGGGAAAGGACATAATTCCTGATCTCAGGCTGCTTCTTATTCCTTTTTAACCCTGAACAGATCTGTAAGTGAACTGTGAGGTGAAGAGCTGACCTTACTATGCACATTTTCTTTTTGTAGGCTGTTCACCATCACTGCTAGACACAAATGAGTGGTTTGTGCTTACAGGAGACGACACAAAAGTGTAAAGAATTCTCTGTTTAACAATAATTCTGATCAAAATGTCAAAAGCTTATTCACTGCTCCGTGTCAAACCTTGGAAATAATTGGCTTTTGTGAAGAGAAGGCCATGATGCATTGGTGGTTGCCTGGGCAATTTCAGTGTCAAGTATGAACACCTCTGTGCAGTTTAAATGCCTTTTCTTTAAAGGCAGGTGAATATTTGCCATTTTAGTCCACTGCTCCAATAAGCTCCATCTTTGTTCAGGCTGATTTGTTGCCAAGGCACTCCCCGATGAGCAGACACTCCTGCTTTGCAGTGCTGCAGGGCTGGCACGGTGACAGCTGTGTCCTCAGGGAGCTGTCACAGGCATCACAAAGAGAGGAGGAATGTGCAGTGCATCCCAAACTCCTGAATGCTTAGGGAGAAGAGAGAACAGTAAGGTTAACCCTAACCCTGGCCCCATCCCCATATTCTTGCAGGAATTACTTCCAGTCATGCAGTCTCCAATCTAATTGGAAAGGTGTGAGCCTGAGGTCCTCATCTCTTCTCAGGGGGCAGCTGCTGCACAGGCCAAGCTGTTAGAACACTGAGTGAAGATATAATTTCAGTTTGGAACCACGGGAAAAGAGGAAGAAAAGAAAAAAATTCCATGGTGTTTTGCTTTTTCAGGGTAATCAACTGTCTTGGCAATATTTGTTAGCGGTTTGAAAAAAGTCGAAGTTTTGGGTATCTTCAAAGAATTGTAGAATCTTCAAGGTCAGAAAGGCCTTCGAGGATCATCAAGTCTAATTATTAGCCCAGTGCAGTCTCGTCCCGCGGCCACTGGAGCTGACGGGCCGGCTAGCTGCTCCCAGAGTGACCCCTGGAGACCACGAATCCCACCACTCCCAGGTTCTCTATGAGAACTCCTGAGCAGTGGCTCCGTCTGCGGCATGGTGACACAGGTGAGAGCAGGACTGCAAAGCACTGAGACGAAGGAATGAAGGCGTGGACACACGTGTGGATGCCAAGGTGCTTTATTGGCCCAGGCAGGGCCAGTAATGATGTCAGGGAAAAGCTGTTAGGGAGCCACTGATAAAGGTGAAAGGTGTAACGGAATGAGACACGAGGGACCAATGAACAAAGCCCAGGGGAGGAGCGAGGGACACAATCGAACCAATAGGAATGGCCTAGGGGAGGGAAAAGGCTCAGGGGACAAATCATATGTTAGGTAAGGGAAGATTGACATAGAAATTTCTAGAAAGGAAAGGAGGTTGGTTACAATGATGGACGGGTAACTGGTGGAAAGAACGAACCATTATGAGGGGGAACATGGCGGGGAACTGAGGGTCAAACCAAATTCTTAACTTTTAAAAAATAACCAACTTTACAGCAAAACCTATATAAAACACACAATGCTACAGCCCAGCACTGCCATATTCACCACTAAGCTGGGTCCCCAAGTGCCACAGACGCACACATTGCACCACTTCCCTGGACAGCCTGTTCCAGTGCCTGACCACCCCTTCAGTGAAGAAATTTTGCTAATGTCCAACCTGGCCCTCCCCTGCCACAACCTGAGGCCATTTCCTCTTGTTGTGCCCGTTATTACCCAGAAGAGATGGACAAAAAGGTGTCTGCAACCTCCTCTGGTGACTCCTCATCAACAATTAATTTACAAATACTTCCACTCTTTCTGGTTCTGAGCTTGATGCAGATGGTATGGAAATATGAAGAATACTAAAATGATGGTAAGAGTTTGGGTTAACAGGAACATGGAAAGATAAAATTCAGAGTTTTGTTGGACCATCAGGAGAGAGAAAAGGATGAGAAAAAACTTTGTACAGATTGATTAAAAGAAAAACTACTATACAACTCCAAAGAGAAAGAAAGAAAAAACAAACAACCTGAAAACCAAACAACAACCCTGAATGAATAACAAGCTGCAGAGCTGCAAAAAAAGGGGTGGAAGAGGGAGAAGTGTTACTAATATTTCTTCATGCAGTGGTCATTAAAACAGCAGTATAGAAAGATTTAGTGCAGAAGAAAAAGCAGCAGCAATAGGATCCAAAGATCTCCTTGATGCAGAGAACATCAGTGTTCATAGATAGTGGTTTTTATCAGCTTAAAGGGGATAAAAGCAGGTAGATAGCTAGAAAAGGATAATGATTCATTAGTTTTCCCATGAGACTTCAAAGAATTACTAAATATACCTGTATTTTCTATGAAAAAATCTATGATGGGTTTGCCCTGACTAGATGCCAGGTTCTTATAAAACTGCTCCAACACTCCTCTCCTCAGCCGGACAGAGAGGAAGAAAATAGGATGAAAAAAAACTTCATGGTTTTAGGAATTTTAATAAAGCAAAAGCAAAAACATCACACTGAAGTGCGGGAAAGCAGAAGATTTGTCTTTACTTCCATCAGCAAGATGACATCCAGAGACAGAATCAGAGAAGCCCTGAAAAGTTTGGGTTGTGAGGGACATTTAAAGGTGGTCTTGTCCCATCCCCTGCATTGACCAGGGACCTTTTTAGCTCGATCAGCTTGCTCAGAGCCCTGTCCAACCTGTCCTGCTTGGGAAGTCAGGCTTCAATACAGACAAGGGTTGCTTCAGAAGACAAATGCTGTAATAATGTAATAATGAAAGACCTCCTCATCCTCCTTTCCTCTTGGCTTTTTGTTTTGTTTTGTTTTGGTTTTTTGGAGTATTTGGGGGGGGGTTTTTTAAGTATTTGGGGGGTTTTGTGGGTTTTTGGGATTTTTTGTTGTTGGTTTTCTTGTGAGTTTTTTGTTTTGTTTTGTTTGTGATTTTTTTGTACTTGTTTTGTTTTGTTTGTGGTTTTTTGTTTTTGTTTTTGTTTTTTGTGGGTTTTTTATTTTGTTTTGTTTTGTTTTTTTTTCCCTGAACAGATGAACAGATACCATACGGTATGGAATATCCCTTGGGACAGTTTGGGTCAGCATTCCTGGCTGTGTCCCCCCCCAATATCTTGCTCATGTCCAGGAGAGTCATTCAGGGGGATGTTGGGATGTTGGAGAGATGCCACAGGGGCTGTGCCAGCACTGCCCAAAGCACTGGTGTGCCACCAATACCTTTCTGTGCACAGCACAGCACTGGGAGTGCTGCTGTGGGGAAAATTAATTTCATCCCACCCTGACAAAAATCAACAGGTGAAACAGAAAATTGCAGAGAAAGGTTGCCCCTTAAATTCATAAAACTACAGGAACTGAGCTTGATGAAGCCAGAGAAAAGCAAGAAGCAGTGGTGATAGTAAAAAAGTAGGAATGGAAGGACTTGTGTGCTTGAAATCACAGGTACAAAGCACCTTCCTTTCCTCTTTTTTATGGTCACCATCACAGGTAAATACCTGTAATCACAGGTACATAGACAAAAAGCCTCCTAAGTGCACTTGTTAGTACCAAAAAAAACCAAAAAAACAACCCTATAGAATGTGTCAGGTTAAATTTTAGCAAAAAAAAAAAACCAAAACAAAACTAAAAGCTAACATTTCAGAACTCAAGAGATGTAAAAACTTGGGCAGACTATCCCTGAAACAATTTCTTTCACTGGATGTCTTTAAGAACAGGTTACATGAGGTGAGAATTCAGTTGTGCTCTTTCAAAGGGACCTGTGCTGTGCCCAGAGGACTGTGCATGAGCTCTCTCATGATCATCCTGAGCCTCAGGCTGCAATGGGGATGTGCCCACCTCAGTGACCGGCCAGCTTTGGCTGGCATGACTGCTGCTGCTTACATAGCATGTGCAGTGCCCAGAGCTCATTGCAAGGTCTTGAGAAAAAAAGAAAGCCTTCAAGATGACAGACATGATGCTTGGGTTTTAAATTATGTGTTGGGTGAAGATGGGAATTAATTTTTAGGAATATTTAGGAGTGCCTTATTGCAGCGCTGCGTGACATGAGCAATCACAAAGCCTTTTCTTCACAAAGAAAATTACTGCAGAAGGGATCAGCCCTAATGGAGTAATTGACACATTTGCTAAAATTGAAGAAAAACAAGCCATTGATCCTCATCCTGCTTACATCCACAAAGCAGCAAAAAAGTCAAGCTGCAGATTGCTGTATTAGCTGGAGAAGAGCTTGATTTGCCTTTGTATCCATTTTGGAATAACTGTTCTTATTGGAATTCTGTCTGACTGTGCAAGGTGAGATGGTTCAATTATTTAATCATGCCATCACTCTCAATTTGAAAGGCCAGTGCTAGAGCAAATGTGCTTTCTGTTTAATTTATG
Organism: Melospiza georgiana; assembly: GCF_028018845.1. Lineage (NCBI taxonomy): Eukaryota > Metazoa > Chordata > Aves > Passeriformes > Passerellidae > Melospiza > Melospiza georgiana. The sequence goes on from NC_080465.1 coordinate 78,452,673, forward strand.
CCAATACTTAACCTGCTTGGTCTTTTCCCTGTTTGCGTGTCTTCAGTAATGTATCAGAATATAATGGTTATTTCCTCCATTTTTATATCTGTCAAATTTTATGAGTCTCATATTCCATGGGTGACTCTGAATATGAAAGCTTTGTTCACCTCTCTGTGCTTTTCTGCAGACACAAAGATTCTGGAGGAGTGATGGGAAACACATTGCTTTAAGTCTGTCCCCTTTCATATTGAGAGGCAAAGATTTACACTTTCATTATACATCTGGAAGTAATTTATAAATGCTTATAACTGGCTGATTATTTCCATAGTAATTTGTTTCATTTTGCAAGCGTGCTACCTTTCTGTCAGTATTCTAGTGACCGAAAGCCTTTCAAATAAATGATTTCTCAGCCTGTGTTAGACAGCCTAACAAGACTTTCAGTTTCTGATATAGACCTTCTGAGAATTCTTTTCCATGGTGACTTAAAGTTTGAATCTTCTTATAGAAAGAAAAATGTTACCAGCAGAAATCAGTTAGAGTAGTTAGTTAGTTAGTTAGTTAGTTAGTTAGTTAGTTAGTTAGTTAGTTAGTTAGTTAGTTAGTTAGTTAGTTAGTTTTGATAGAGAATATCCTTTACACAAAGTCTACTTAATCAAATGTTGCATACATAAAAACTGAAAAAGGTAAAATTGAGATGTGTTTGGAGAAATCTCGCAAGTGAGATTAAGAAAGAATTTGTAGGGCTCCTCTATGTAGCTATGAGGATCCAAGAATTATTTACAGACCCACAGAATGGATCCCCACAGAAGGGAACAGAGTGGACTCACCTGGTGCCACATCCCTGCTCCAGCAGGGCCATCCCAGAGCACAGGGCTCAGGGATTGTGTCCAGAGAGGTCTGGAATATCCCCAGTGAGGGATTCTCCATCCCCTCTCTGCACAATCTGTTGAGGGCTTGGTCACTGCCCAGGGCAGAAATTCTTCTTCATGTTCGGAGAGAACTTCCTGAGATCAATCCTGCCCAAGGAAAAAAAACAAGACACGTCAATGAAATTAAAAATAAATTTAATAGGTCATAAAATATATGCGTTTACCTTATTTGGTGGTTTTATACTCTCTTGGTGTTTCACAGAATTAGCTTTGCACAGGAGCTGGAATATCTTTTATCAATCATCCTCCAAAGATTATTCATTTGACTGGAATAGTAAAACTTCAAGAAAAATTGTTCCTAGAAAATCATGAACAAAAAAATTCAGTCCCACTGTAATCAAAATATTTATTTACATTAGTACAACAGTCTTTCAGAGAAACTTCAAGGAAGGAAAAGTTGGGTGAAGGGATGAAGCTTTGACAATATTTTGGCATCCTCTTTGAACACTTTGGAGTAAAATGCTTTGTACATGTTTTTTAGGAAACTGTTCAAAAGCATGATTCTTCCCCTATATGATAATTTTTAAACAAAGGCTGAAATCCAAACATTTTAAAACATTAAAAAATTGATTTTGAGGAGATAATCCTAATGCTTCAGACTTGTTATAATTTTAAGAAAACAGACTGAAATCCTGAGAGCAGTGTGGTGCTGCTTCTCCATAGTGTCACTTCCCAGCTGATTTGTGGCTGTGATTGATCTCCAAACCCCAAAATGCTCAAACAACCACTCCCCAAATAGCAGCAATCTTTCTTCCCATCCTCTTCTTTATGGAAATGGAAATGGATGGATTTATATCTCTTCAGTTTCATTAATTTACCTACAACTGCACCTTTTCTGACTCCATGCCCATTGTGTTCCATGTCTGTTTTCTATGGCTTCATCAAGCAAAATTGAGGAAAAAAATCAGGGAATAGATTAGAGATTGTTAACTAAGGGAGGGCGAGTGAAGTGGTGATCAAAATGTCTATATAAATATATAATTTATTTCTGAAATAAATACAATTTAAAAAAAAAAAACAAAACAAAAAGCAACAACAACAACAACAACAAAAAACTGATTAAAGCTGTGATTGGAAGAAGAATTATCAACTACAGTATTCTCCAGTGGGGTGACAGCTGTCTAATTTTAGTGGTTGCTGTCTTTCAGGTTGAAATAAAACATAAACTTTAATTTCTAGCTGTTAGGAGAAGAATATTGAGGCAGCACGTTTTCCCATCTGGTGACAGCAGTCTAGCTGTCTTGCATGGTGGGCCACCAGTGCTGTGGAGAAGATGGGAGGAGAACCACTGTGTCACTCTTTGACATGGCAAGGAAGACACAGGGGAGGGCTTATTTCAGTAAAATCAGTGTGTTGACCTGTGTTTGGACCACCTGTGTGATCCCAGACCAGGGTCAAAAATGGAAAACCTTTTGAGAGTGCAGCAGTCACACTTGCACAATGAGAGTTCAAAGGAAGTTTGAAATAATATTTGCTAAGGGATGGGGAGCAGAAGCTGCAGCTGTTTGCCCAATAAAACAAATTCAATATCCGAATGAAATTGGAACATATAATCAATATTGGCCTAGCGAGAAAAGAAACAATAATCTTATAGCTCTTTGGAAAAGGCATGGCTTTGTTCACCTTCTGGTCACGCCACAAAGCCATCTGTTTTTCTTCTGTTATATTTTGTTAAAGATTTTGAGGAGGGCATAGATTGAGCTTGCTATGCTGCAGTGACAACCTATTATTGTTTGTCTCTGCACTGATGCTATTATTTCAAAGTAATGAAATTATTTCATAGGAATAAGTATGCAGGAAGGACTGCAGAGGAACAAGGAGTACAGAGCACTGGTTCTGCAGAAATAAATGAGCTGGTATAAAAGGACCATATCGTTAAAAATGCAGGCCAGTGGAAATTACAGCCTCAAGATCAAATGTTCCTGAGAGCTGCTCACAGACTTGCCATGGATTTTATGTATATGGAAACATTCATACAAAAAAAGCAGACCTAGATTCAGTATGATTTTAACTTCTTATCTTTTTATGAAATCTGACATAATTAATGATATTTATGAACTTTTATTTTTGTTTTCAGTCCTTTTGTCTACCCTTAAATGAATTTAATTTTCCTTAGATATTTTAAGACCTAAGAACCTAGTTTAACAGTACATTTCATCCTTAAATTCTGAGTCAAACAGGAATTAAAAGCTATTGTTGGAAGTTTTTCAACCCCTGGGAGCTCTTACTTTGAAGAATACAAGAGCTCTAGAAGGGCATGAATTACACAATGCAGGTAGACCAGAAAATGGAAATCTAAGAAGAAGAATGTTGTTGTCTTCTTCAACAATGATAAGTAAAACTGCTCATGGGGGGCTTGACAGGAAAGGAGGGACAGAAAGAATGGAAAAATGGAGAGCTCAGGACACAAAAGACCACTGAGAGGATGTGGGGGAAAAAAAAGGAAAAAATATCAGTCTGGAGTAGAGAAGATGAAGCAAAGGACGAATGCCAGAGAAGGGCTTAACACTCTGTTCAAGAAAGAGAATAAAATGAGGATAGATTGCAGTTTTAATTGAATATCTTGTCAGTCTCAAGCACGAGTTCCACTAAATGAACTAAGAAAGTAGAGACTTTTTTAGATATAGGAGTAAAACTTGATATCCACTGCTCTTGGAACAAAATGACAAAATGTCACATATGTAACCTTATCTCTGCAGAGCCTAGATTGCAAGCTTTTATTTGGGCATATGAGGCATTTCTCATGTTCTCTGAGTGACAAGGATATTGCCTATCTATTTATGTCTTTCTGTACAGTATCTGTCACTTACTCTACTTTTAACCACCATGGCTTTCAAAAAATGGCAAAGTCTAAATGGCAAGGTACAAAGTTTTGAGCTTTTTTCCTGGTGCATTTTGCATGCTAGTAGTGGAACATAGTAGGCATAATGCATTCCAATTCTGAATAAAGGCTGCAAAAGAGGTCAAAAGCGCAAAAAAATGCAAAATAATCAGACTGAAGTAATATTTTCTGAATTATGACTGCAAAAGGACAGGTATAAGAGCAGAAAATATTCAGTGACAAAAAATCTTTCCGGCGCCAAATGAACACAGCAAGTACAGACATTATATTCTGATTATTTTCTTGTAAATAGTTGTTTGGTTTTTTTTTTATTTTTAAACCAGGCCCATTAATTTACTTGTATACATGGAAAATAACTGTTTTTAAAAGATGATCTTAACCAGAAGGCTTGCAAATAATTTCAGATATTCTTTCCATTCTCAGCACAGATCTAGGATGCAGTAGATGCAGTAGGGAATGATGAAGCCATCGATAATCGCAGATATCCCCTCCGTGTTTTCTGCCCTGCCCGGATTCCAAGCAGTTAAAAACTCTCTGAAAGTGCACCATGCTTCCAAATGAGAGCCTCACAGAAATCCAAATGTGCCATTTAGCATAATTCCTCGCTCGCTGCTGAGCCATCGGCGGCGGGCGCGGTAACGGCCTCCCCGCCACAGAATGCTAATGCAACGTGCAGCGCTGCCATTTGGAAATTTAACTGGGACTCAACTCCCAATAAGTCATTTCTCCTTTCTGATAGGAAGGTTTTCTTTCAAAATGGACCTATTTGTGCAAATTGCAGGCAGGCCTGGCTATTTTGCACAGTTGAGGGAAAGCAGGGTTGTGCTTTTTATGGAGTGAGCTATTGGGTAGATTCACATTTGACACAGAGTGCGCTGAGTTATCAACTTTCTCCAAGGGCAATCATATATCTTGTGCATCCAGAGCCAAATTAAATCTGACATTTCATTTAAAGCCTGAGACATCCTGATGCTAAAGCAGAGCATGAGTGGTAAAGAGTAGGAGGGCATTCGGTTTTTCTGGATGGATGTTTCTGTTCCTGCCCTGCTTGTCTGAGTTGTAGATAAGGTCTAATTGCCCACCATCATCCTATATTTTAGCCAGATGGAAATCTCAGATTTAATTCTTTTCCAATGACATTCCTGCCTGTAGTAGTTGTTGCCAGGCGCTGTTAAAGAGGACTACTCTGAGCTGGCTTCAGATGGCATCGTAACCATCATTATTTATGTAGCATTTTGTGAAGATTTCTTTGGTTATCCCCACAGCCCTCACATCAAGCCTGATAGTTTGCGGACAAAAATGCAGTCCCTGAATTTCCCAATCTCATTCAGTGCAAAACCTTTATATCTCATTCTAGGTGTTCATTGCAGACAATCTTTTCCTGCTCTCAACCTCAAATTAAAAAACAGACTCTTTTGTTGAGGTGGTGGATGGGTAAAGGTCACCAGGAGGGGTAAGGCAAAGGTAGTATAAAAAGCTTTTGTCCTTCATTACAGCCATGGAAATATTCAGTTTCTGGACTGGTTTCTGATATTTATTGAAATGGACTCATAAATTCTCAAAATTTACACACTATCACCCAGGAGTCCTAGGATAGTATCTATATCTATGGAACCAGGCTGAAATTCTGTGTTCATTCCACTTTTATTATGTTATTTTCCAGTGAAAACTGGATCAACAGTGATGACCCAGTCCCAATAGAAACATCCAGCAGGATGTAATTTCCTAGGTATTTCATAGCAGAATTACTTCTGTATTTTTATACCTCCTCAGCCATGCCATCCTGGGTCTGTTGTGAATATCACTGTATGCAGCATGATTGTTATGAAGGAGCATTTCTTCTGATTAAGAATATTGTTCATGGCAGCAAATGCTATTGCTAAGGGTGAGAAGGCCCTTTTTACATGCTTCTATTGTTTCCTTCATTATGCTTTATTTCACATGTCACAGGCATGCACACCTCATACATCTTAATTATTTGATTATCGTCCAAGATAGAGATATCTTTCCTGCCTCTAGGGCGGGAGAAGATGCAAGGAGTGGGAATATAAACAGAAGTAAAGGAATTCACACCTTATAAATATTTTTTTTTTCATATTTCCTTCCCTATTGATTTTTCAAAAGATAATTTTTGTGGGTGTAGTGTGAGCTGCTCTAATTAGGAGCCCATTGATTGTGAACCATTATTATTTCTTCAAATCTTGGAAATGGGAGGGAAAATATAGATGGGAAAAAAGAGGGTCAATATCATTGCTTTAATGTTTGTTAATTGCACACTTTGGACACTCCTTTTGACATTCTTTTTCTGATAAAAACCCTGATATTTTTTTCCCCCACAATGGCCTCTTTGCTTTTATTAAGGTCAAAGAGGGAATGTTTATTCCTTCATGAAGAGCAACCTTGGATTGATTGAAAGGAATAATAGGCCATTCAGCCCTTTTATTGAAAAGTGGCTGGTGCTTCAATTGCATCATCATTAAGCCTTGTTGGAAAAAGCAGAAGCATTATTGTTCATTTTGCAACATCACCCACCTCTGTATATGCTGTTGGAGAGTGCCCATTAGTTGTATAGTTATCACTTTACATGATTTCCTGGAAGGATTTCCAGGAAAGGGGAAACCTACAAAATGCTGCCAAAATTACAAGTTCTTGCTTTTCCTATGCTGACAAAATTCTCCTGAAACTTATTTTTCTAAGGAATTCGGCATTGACTCACACAAAAGCCTTTTGGCCTATGCTGAAGGATTCCTCAGTTTTCACACCCTTGTCTGCCTTGCTGTCACTGCAAAGAACTTGTAGTTGTTAACATACTATTACTACAAACTCTGGAGGTTAAAAAAAAGAAAAAAAGATTCCCAAATCCCATGTGGAAACCAAGAGAAAACCCTGGACAAAGCCCACAAGGACCCCTAGACCTTGTGTGCCCAGCTCCATGGCAGAGTTCCCTGTTCCTGTGGAGGTGGTGGGAAGGGTTAGGTACCAACAGCTGGGTTTCCAGGCAGTCAGAGCAAATGCTAAGACAAAATAACACCTCAACCATCACAGAAATATATTTGTGATCTTCTCCCACTGCTGGGTTTGGGTGACAAAGCCTGGACAGCTGAATAACGTCAAGAGAGGCTTTCCTAACTCCATATTCCACACTGTATCCCAGCTCCAATTCCATCCCTGACTGAGAGCTCATGTTTCTTGGTTTTGTGGGTTTTTTAACAATGCATCCCTACACATATCTATTTCTTTGCTCACTGACACCTGAAATCTTGGCTCCTTTGTTTCATAGTTGTGCAGGAAGAACAGAGGCACACACATCACTTTTTTTCTTAGAATCAGAATCACAGAATGGCTTAGTTTGTAAGGGATCCTAAGGATCCATCCCCCTGCCATGGACAGGGACATCTCCCACTATCCCAGGTTGCTCCAAGCCCTGCCCAGCCTGGCCCTGAGCACTCCCAAGGATAGGGCATCCATTCTTCCTCAGCTTACCAAAGGCCAGGCATTCCCTAGGAAACAGGAGTCGGGGGTTTGGAGCTCTTTCACAAAGAGAGGTGTGGAAGGTGATTTCTGCTCTGAGCTGCAGAGCACAGAGCTGGCTGGGAGCAGGATGTGGTGCTCCCATCGGCCTCATTACTGATGGAAATTGCCGTGGTTGCTCAGCTCGGTGCCTGTTGCATGCTGGAGGTGTGTTCTGAGTACATCTGCAGGGCAAGTTTTCTCAGAAGATTTGAGCATGAAAAGATGAAGGAGTTCTATTTTGAGTCTCCTGCTGACATTTTTCCTACTTTGATTTGTCACAACAGGGAGAAATTAAATGACCTCAGTCCTTGTGTACTCAGGCAATTAAATTCTATGCAAAGCTGAACCCCAGACACCTCTGTGCTTCTGTGCATCAGGTGCTGATAAATACCTTTTCCAAGGCCATAAGCACTGTCTGCAACGGATCAAGAGATTTCATCCAGAATTACTCACTCAGCCCTTGTCCTTTGCCCGACAAAAGCCGCCACTGCCTCTCCACAGCTGCCAGTCCCACTTGCTCCTTGAAGGATGGCCTGGCTTTTAAGGGCATGTCTACATTGTCAGCTGCAGACAGACACACGCTGTGCTCTGAACTGGAGCTGCCTCACCCTGGGAGCGGTGCAGAGATGTAAATGCCAAACTGCTGCCACGCTAATGAGTCCAGCTGAGTGACATCGTGCCCTGCTGGGTTTCAGGCACATGCATTCCTTCCAGGGAGAGCACGGATGTCGTGATCAACATCCGTCTCAAAACAACATCATTTTGTTTGGTGTCAGGGAGAAAAAGTATTAGAGAGACAAATAAGATTTTAAAATAACAAACAGTGGGGATATATATTTAGTCTTATGTTTTCCAATTTGACATGTCACTCTGAGCAAGCTGGATAGGCTTTGCTCCCCCAAAAGGGACTTTTTAATGTTCTAACAATGCACCAGTTTTCTTACAGAATGGAGCTTATGTTAGTGTTATGGTTCCCTTTATTTTTTGCTGATGTGCACAAGCCAACAGTGCAATCTTTAGCTTAATACCAACAGCATAAAACCTGATCTTGTTTCAAAACCAGACTGAGCAATGCTAAATAAATATTCAGAGTGCAGGTCCTGTAAACATGATTCACCATGCTACTATAGGTACAATTTTAGTGCTTAATTTGAGAATTATATGCTTTAAATCAAGCCTGGGACACCCACAGGCCCTGCACTCAGTACCATGTGAATCTGTAGGGATTTGATGGCCTGGAGGAGAGTGGAATAAAGCTGCTGTGCCTCCTTACTTGGAGTGCTACCCCTTCAGTGACTAATAGAAAAAACAGTTTTCAATTTTCACAAGGTAATTCATCTGACTGTTGCCTAAACTGCTCCCTAGAGAGAAACAGTTTGGGTGGAAAAACTGTTTGCGAAATACACATCAATATACTGACAGCCACAAAAAAAAAAAAAAAAAAAAGGACTCAATGCATGTGACACTTGTCACATTAATGAGCACAATTCATATTAAGAGTTTGACACTTCCTAGCTAAAGTATTTGATTGGTCTTTTCTTGTTATTTTCCCCAAACAAAGCTTAGCATACCAAGTGTGCCTGTAGTGATGGGGCATCTGTTTATAAATGTCCCAGTGTGCTTCTGGGATGAGTCAGGTACAAAGCAAAGTGAAGCTCAGCTTGGCAGCAGGATTAAGCCGTTAAACAGCCTGTGAGCATAAAGTTCCCTGTACCTGCTCTCTCCTCTGCACTCCTGCTCAACCAAATACAGCAAATGTGCGCTGTAATTGCCACATCGTGTGCCTACACGCTCCTGCCCTGGGTTAGCATAATAAACACCCTAAATCACATTATGCTGTGTATCAGGGGCTCAGCATGCAAGATCTGTTCCTTGCTAACTGAAAATTATGACTTATCCCTGCCTTTGATTTTCTCTATTGACTGCTGGCTGTTTTCTGTAGGGTTACTGTGGAAACAGGAAGAGGATCCAAGGATAGCAGTTTGTCTGTGGCATGTCTGTGCATCCATATGTCACATCTATATGGCCTAGAGGTGTTGACGTGTAAGAACAAACACTACAAGAGGAGGAAGGGCTTGTGAGTTAGGAGGGTGCAGCAATCACTGCTCTGTCTGCAACAAATACAAGGGCTCTGGGTTGGCAGGAGTCTTAAATGCTAGTTTTCCTGATGGATGTTCCACAACGCCTTATTCTGGACGAGGAGACAATGTTCACATATGCAAAATTCTGCAAAATAAAGCAGACTTTTCTGATTTTTTTTTTTTTTTTTTCACAGCTGAAGGGTTAGAAATCTTGATTCCTCTCTCAGAATAATATCAGCAAATCTCAGTCTGTGTAACCCTATCCCCACCTTAAAAATCAAGCAGAAGAGGCTCTGAATGCAGTGCCCAGGTCTCCCTTGGCTACACTCAGATCCTTGCTCTGACCCCAGTGGGAAACCCTGTCCCACACACAGTCCTGGATGGATCCAGCCTTCAGCATCCATTCCTCCATTTCCCACGAGTCAGGGGAAATAAGGACACTGCCTTAGCCATCAGACTTCTTCAGACTACAATTCTCATAATTTGATTATTATGAGTTGTTTGTTTTTATTTGTTGAAATATCAGATGCTGAGGATGGGCTATTAAAAATTACTCTGAGGAATGAGGTATATGGTAGGCAGCTATTAGTTTGAGATGACTTAGCCCAATTAGTATTCCATATCCTGTGATGAGATGAATTTCCTTCTTAAGATGGATAGCTAAAATTTATCTTGTTCTCTGACGAAGCTTTCCTATGTCTATGCTCTGGGGGCAGATCTTTAGTACTCTGAGCTCCTTTCAACTGCTGATATTTCCTGTATGACTTTTCTGGGAAGGTGACTGTAAATCCTGAAGTCAGGAGCTGGAATTGAATGCACAACATTCCTGTAAGTCTGAAAACACTGGTGTCATTTCCCTGCTGATGTTGTGAAACAAACAGATTTTTCCTGCTAATGCTGTCAGAGGGAACATCTTCCTGCACAGGACAGAGACTATAAAAATACCTTAGGATAATAGAATATCCTGTGTTGGAAGAGACCAACAAGGTTAATCAGCCCAGCTTCAGGCCCTGCACACAACAGTCCCAAGAATCACCCCATGTGGCTGACACTGCTGTTCAAACATTTCTTGAGCTTAGTGCTGTTACCACTTCCCTGGGCAGCCTGTTCCGATGCCAGCCACCTTCTGGGTGAAGAATATTTCACTAACATCCATCCTGAGCCTCCCCTGACAAAACTGCATGCCATTAGCACACAGCTCCATGACAGCACGCCTTGAATTTGTCATGGTTAGAAGGAGATTAGGGCTGTCTTGGCTGCAGCTCTCTGTGGCTTGGCTCCTGCTGGTCTTCTCTGCCATTAGCTGGAGAAGAAGTTGGGTCAGGACTCCTGGCCTGCTCTGCTGCCTCTCTGCCTGCCCTGGTCAGCAAACTTGTGCAGGGACACACAGCACAGCTGACAGGGCAACTGGGAATTTGGAATGGATTTAATTTTCCTGCGCACTATGTGAAAAAACATTTTGTTTTACTTTGCCTGGAAGTGGCCATCTTGGCCACCTTGTTGCTCAATTACCTCATTATTTCAATAGCATCATGGCCCACGAGAGGAGCTGCAGGACACAGAGCTGGCTTATCTAGCAGATAAGTGTTTAGAGAGGCCAGCATGGACTGGCATTTCTTCCTGTAAAGCACTGCTGCAGAGATCCATGCTGCAGGCAGCCTAAATAATTTGTTGGAGCACACAAAGAGTTGGTGGCAGAGCCCACAAAGCAATCTCAGCTCTAAACTATCAGTTATTGTCATTATAGGACACGAAAAAAAACACACACACCACTGTTCTTAAAGTGAAGGGGAAAAAGGGAAGTTTATTTTCTGACTCCAACATTTATAGTTTTCCAAAAGTGACAGCGGACTGGAGGATGACAGTGACACCTCTCCAATGACACTGGTCAAACCAACAGTCTATCAACTCTCTCTTCCTCTATAAAGGAATGCAAAACAATAAGTTTTTTACGGAAAGTGTGTGAGAAATTTCACTACAAGAATGTCATCATCAGAAGGCTTAGAAAATCTTAAAAAACCAAGGTGACAGTTAGAAGCTGAAATCTGTCTTCTGAAAAGATGTATTCCAGTTTCTTACATGGGAAAGCAGAGTCACAGGGCTTTAGTAGCACAGACATCATCCTGCAGTGAAATCAGTGGCAGCTAGAAATCTTGTGGTTCTTGTTTCCTTTTCCACAACCACCCTATTTTTGCATTAGATTTTGGAGTGGGTGCAACTGAAACCACCTCCCATTTTCTGTGGCAGCATTTGCTGAGCAATGTGATTCAGGCTACAGAAGTAATCACCTGAGTGTTAGTGAGATCCAACCTGTGCCACAGCCTCACAGTAAAGAATTTCTTCCCAATGTTCAATCTAAACCCACCCTTTTTCATTATGAAGATGTTGTCCCTTGTTCCCTCACTGCAGGCCCTTGTTGAAAGTTCCTCCCCAGCTCTCTTGTAGCCCCTTTCCATAGTGGAAGGTGCTCTGAGGTCCTCCTGAAGAGCTTTCTATTCTCCAGGCTGAACTCTCCCAGCCCCTAGCAAAGACATTCATTCCCACATGTGCACTGAGCTGGGAAGTCTCAGACCCATTCTCACAAACTCAGGATAAAAGTTAGAGAGAAAAACCAATAAATTAATTTAAAGAATTAAATGTCTCCCTTTGGAAACTCCTTAGGTTAGTGGTAAAGCCCATTAAAAATTTTATAAAAGTCAACCCAGTTGTCATTTTCATGTACTGCTTCAGGCACTATGGTACTATAGATGATTTATAATGACAAATTCTATTAAAAAGTAATAAACCAACTCTCTTTAGAGGCAGGATTTAGAGATGAAATTTTGAATCAACCAGACTATTATAACCAGAATTTTGGTCAGTTAAAAAAACCAAAAAAACCAAAACCAAAACCAACCAACCAACCAACCAAACAAAAAAACCACCAAAACCAAAAACAAAACAAAAAAACAAACCAAACCAAACCCCCAAAAAACAAAAAAAACCCCAAAAACAAAACAAAAAAACCCCAAACATAACAAAACAACACCCAAAAACAACCCCAAAAACAAACAAAAAAACAAACTAAACCAACCAAAAAAGAAAAAAACAAAACCCAAAACTCCACTAAATTGCTTTAATTAAAAATGAATTTTGAAAAAGTTTTAAATATTCTCAGCTGGGTGAGAATACATCTATATTTTGACAAACCAGGATCCATATGTTTTCTGGGGAGTTGTCAAATATTCACTGTCTGTAGGAACTACTCCCTTTATATATTTATAACTATCGATTGCTTTCTTAGTTTCTTGACAGAAGGATGCTCTGTTTCCAAAATCTCACAATGGAAGCTCTGCCTGCATCTTTTCAAATAGCAGTGTCAGGGCTTTGCTGAAGAGTTGTATCCCAGGAAGCTGGGAATTAACTCAATGCCATATTGCTAAATAGGCAAGCACAGTATATAGTGGTGTCCTGGACAAAATATGCTGCTTTCCCAAAATTTCTGCCTCTGTCTAGAGAGGCTCTGCACATCCCTTCTGCCACCACCAGTGAGGGAGGCTGAGTGTGTGAGGCTCACTGCCTTCCTCTCAGCAGTTTCACAGTGGCACTAGAAACTGGAAACTCACATTTTACAGAGGCTGTGAGGCTGTATCACATCTCCTCTGCTGCACCAGAGTGCTGCCAGTCTGTCTGTGTGTTGTTATATGCACCCCAAATTTCCTCCCCAAGCACCCTGAGCAAAGGGGTTCTCCAAGCCTGACTGTGCTGGTCTGAATTCGTGGCACTGAGAGAAGCTTTTTGGGGCAAAACAAAAAGAAAACCCCAGCAAAACAGACCAGTGAGCCTTTCATCCAGCCTGAAATACCAGCTGATGTGAAAGGTGCACGTGGATTTAAAGTGATTGCCCTGAGTTTGACTTTGTAGGGCAAGCAGGCGGCCTGGGAAATAGAGAAGTGGCCCACTCAGAGTAGAGAAAGGTGTCTGTAAGCAGAGAGGTGGTGAGGTTGGTGACACATTGTTTGAAGAACATGTAGGGATAACTTTATGTAATTTAGAAATTTCAAAGTCTTCTCAGTTGAATGTCCAAAAAAATTTAAAAAAATCTAACAGCATCAAGAATCATTCATATTTCTTTCTTTTCTCCTTTTTTCTCTTTCTCTCTTTTCCCCCCCTTTCTTTTCCTAGCAAATTCTTGCTATAAATTCAACACTTGCTTGTCATAAGATGAGTTATTGGTCCAAAGGAAGTTCAGATCTGGGGAGCAACTGTAATGAAAATGCACAGCAGAGCCATACTAATACAACATCAGTGAAGGGAAATTTTATGCCTTACTAAAACTGATGCAGTGAATTACCCAGTTATGTAAAATCAGACAGAATGAGTGCAGAACAATGAATTGTATAACACTAACTGCAGCTCTGGGCCAGGATGCAGTGTCTGTGCACAGTAAATGCACAACACAGAAGAATGACCTCAGTCTCAATATGTTTTCACTGCATTTATAAATACTTTGGTCAAATTTTGAGTAAAAAGAAGGGCATGAATCAGAGTGGATATGCATATGAAATACAGGTATGGTGGACTTGATGGTGATTGCTGGTATGGAAAAGGGATTTCGGGAGGAAAAGAGAGAGACAGGAAGGCTGGGGGACAAGCATTTTATCATGTGAAAATCATCACACACTGTGCAATCCAAACTTGCCAGTGCCCTGCTCTCCCTGTGGTAAAGTGCAAACAGTGACACTGAGCTCTTCTGCCAAGGGTTTTGCTTTGAAGATAGTGTCCTTACTCATAAATTTCCTTGTAATGGGTGTGAGTGCATGGGTTTGGGAAAATACGGTTTAGCCTTTTTTGAACAGATGCAATTACTTTTTGGTTTGGGAGAGGAACATTTAATTGGCTCAAAAGACTTCTAAGGCTGGACTTGGGAGTCATGAACTTTCAGGCTCTGCCTTGGACAAGCAGCAAAACAGTTTCACAGTCTTAGGTGATCCTGAGAGACACAGCTTTTGTTTCCTGTCCCCAGCAGAAAGTCTTTTGTCTGAGCAGCTCCCAGGATCCCTGTGGGATCATCATCCCAGCAGGGAGATGCTCCAGGCCCTTCCTCTGTGAGAGACTGAAATGTTGATAGTTAATGGCTCAAGTAATTAGAGATTTGGAAAAGCAGCATGGGCTTTGCTGACTGTGTCAAGGTAACAGCTCAGGGCTGAGTTTGTCAGCAACAGAGGACAACCACACAAACCAAGCTCTGCTTTGGAGGAAGCTGAGTTTAGAGCCTGATGAGGGAGGAGGCCAAGAAGAAGTAGATCCTGTGAGGTGGGATAGTGATTTTTATCCTGGTAATGTCCTCCCTTAAACAGCTGGCTCAGTCTAGAGCTCCCACCCAGGGGAGGAATCAGGACATTGCCATGTAAGCCTGAAGGTCTCCATGATTCTCATGAGGCATACCTGGCCCAACTGTGCTGGTGTGAGAAAGAGAGACAGGTCATGTCTCAGAAGAGCTCACAAACAATCAAAGTGCTCCCAGACTCATCTCTGGGGCCTCCAGGACTGTGCATGATCCACGGTGATGCAGCAATCAGTGCTGCCTCTCCAAGGGATGTACCTGGGCATTCCCACATAAATCTGAGCTTATATCAATCCACTGGACTTTGTGTTCCGTGGGCTTTCCCCCACCCCTGACCCATCAAGGCAGTGACCATCACTGCAACCAAAGGGCCCTGGAACTGCAGCAATCAAATCTTGTAGCTGCATCCACTGGTGGGAAGATCATCTTACTCTTATAGTTTCACTATTTTTCTTTTTCCTTTTTCATTTTCTGTGTTGTTTTTATGCTTTTATATCATTCCATCTCTATAGATAATAATAACCAAAATGGCTACATACCTGCTTTCCATGGCAACCAAATTGTTCTGAAATAAACCCTATGTGTATATGTTTACAAACCCTTTCATTCAGTGCATTTTCACCCTAACCCACACCAAGGGATCTACTAACAAGAATCTGAGTTAGCCTTGAATTCAGGGATGGGTCATAACAATCCCAAGAGAATTTAAAGCTTTGCCTTTGTTAAATTCAGGTTATATATTTATTGTTAATTCCCCTCATATACATAGGCAGGGCACTATTAAAACTGCAGTGCAAGGTACTATTAAAACTGTAAACACTGTGTTTCCAGTTTTTTTGTGTAGTATTAACATAAATTGCACTTTATGTAATGTCTTTCCAAATCACTTTGGGGTACCAAATCTGGCAGCCTGGCTTTCTTCCAACTTTTTCTTGTGCCAGTGTGAATTCTTGCTCTCCCTCAAGTCTTTTTTTAATAAATTTGTGGGGGTGTTTTCTCCCACTTCTCTCTACTTAACTGTTCTATGATTGTTTTTTCACTCCAGAGACATTTTCTTATCTTTGAATATTAAATGATGATTTTGTAAAAGAGCCAACCTTGCAGATCCTTATTGCATCTAAGTTCACCTGTGCAGCTGTACTGAACAATAGCCTTGAATTAGCCTGAATTGGTGTTTCTGCATCTGCTTTTCCATTCTCATTAGTAGGAACAAATGCCATATAAGATACCTCTTACAAAATCCCAGGATGGGTTAAGACTGGAAGGGATCACAGTGCATGATCTGGTGCCCCCTCCCTGCTCCAGCAGGGCCATCCCAGAGCACAGGGCACAGGATTGTGTCCTGAGGGGTCTGGAATATCCCCAGTGAGGGATTCTCCATCCCCTCTCTGCACAAACTGTCCCAGTGCTCGGTCACTGCCCAGGACAGAAGTTCTCTCTCATGTCCAGGGGGAATTTCCTGGGCTCAGGCCCTGCCCGTGGCTCTGGAGCCATTGCTGGGCCCCAGAGCAGAGCCTGGGCCCTGCTCTGCCCCTCCCTGCTCACAGGGACACCCAGGGATGGGGTTCCCTCTCAGCTGGGGCTCCTCTCCAGCTCCCTCAGCCTTTCCCCAGCAGGGAGATGCTCCAGGCCCTTCCTCACCTCTGTAGCCCTCTGGGCCCACTGCAGGAGCTCCACCTCTCTCTTGTCCTCACGAGACAGGCCTGGACACAGCGCTCCAGATGTGCCTCACAGGGCAGAGCAGAGGGGCAGGATCCCTCCCTGCCCTGCTGGGAATGCTCTTTCCAATGTACCCCAGGACTCCATGGTCCTTCTTGGCCCCCAGGGCCCTGCTGGCTCATGGACCCCCTATTCTCCACCAGGACTCCCAGGGCCTTCCCCTCAGAGCTGCTCCAGCAGGGCACCCCAGCCTGTGCTGGAGCTGGGGTTGTTCCTCCCCAGGGGCAGGACCTGCCTTTGCTCAGTTGGATTCCAGCAGGCTCCTCTCTGCCCATCTTCAGGCCCTTTGGAAGGGCTGCACAGCCCTCTGAGGTATCAACCACTTGTCGCAGACATCTTTTCATTAAAAATCCTTTCTTAGGATTTTTCTTCCTGAGAAGCTGAGAGGTTTCAGGAACAAAACGTAAACAATGGTTATTCTGCTGCTGTGGAATGCATCAGGTGGATTTTTGATTGGCCCTTCTTGGATGTTTATAATTAATGGTCAATCAAGGCCGAGCTGTCTCGGACAGAGGACAGAGTCTGAGACAGCTGCCTATTGTTATCATTCTTTCTATTCTATTCTTAGCTTAGCTAGCCTTCTGAGATGAAACTTTTCCTTCTATTCTTTTTAGTGTAGTTTTAATGTAATATATATCATAAAATAATAAATCAAGTCTTCTGAACATGGAGTCAACATTCTCATCTCTTCCTTCACCTGAAGGCCCCTCTGAACACTATCACAGCCACTCCTCCCAGCTTTGTGTCATCAGTGAACTTGCTGATGAGAACTTGCTTTGTGTACTGTAACTTTACCTGCTACTTTTTCAAAAGCCCTTTCATTAGTCCCTGGGTCGTACAAGCTGTCTTTCAGTGAGGAAAATACCTGGAAGCGTTCACAGCATTTCTTGTGGAGCCCTGCCTGACATTGCCTGCACTGTGCAATGAGGTCTGCATTTTGGATCAAGGATAATGGGCTGTTTAAAGTCAGGACTGATCATCAACCGTCCCCTCTGGCTGTCTTTTGATAAACAAAAACTCCTTATCATCAATTTTTAAAACAATCTCACAAATAGCAGTCAGCCTTAATAGATAGATGAGATCTCATTTATTTCACACTCCTTACATATGCTCTATAATATTTCTTATATTTCTGTGTCAAGTAGGTCTGTTTGGGAGTTTTGTAGTAAAACATTATCACCAGAGAATTCTAGGAAGTTTAAATTGATAACATTTGTCTGGTTTGACTGATGTTATTGTTTGTTTTTTTTAATAATTGAAATACCATATTTCATATTTCTGGAAAAATTAAAGGAATAAAATGCATACATTTTAGCCTTTGTTGTCCTGACTCTACATTACAAAATCAAAGCAAAATAAACCTTCTAAAAGTCTGGGAAAAAAGGTGGTTTCAAATTAAGATGAGCAAAGTCAGTCTATGGTTTTAAGATTTTTTTACTTTCATCTTGTGACCCTGGGTAGCAAATCACTGTGAAAAATCAAAGTCAGAATTCTTCCCAGTAATTTTATCAAAAAAATTTCACTTATCCTGCATTTGAATTGTATTTTAAGTAAAACATGAAAAAGGAACAACTGCTTCACTTAACAACCTTGTTAAAAAGTTACAGCAACTAGTTAAAGCTAATGATGTATATTCCATTTATTGACAGTGCATGGAGACAGCATCCTCCGGAGGGGAACTATTTACACCTGTTTCAGAACTAAGCTAGGACAGAATTAATAATCCACAGTTCTTGTTATCTGTATCTGTTGTTGTTAATCAGGGCAAACCAGAGTGGCTGCCTAAATAAGATGCTGCACTGCTGGGTGGTCAAACCCAGGTGACACCTACCCCAGGTGTAGTGCAGTGAGGTAAATATGAGACAAAAGCCTTTTTCACAGATTTGCAGAACCATTTAGGTTGTAAAAGACCTCTAAGATCTTTGACTACAATCATTAACACAACACTGCCAAACCCACTGATAGACACATGCTCACAGTTTTTAAATTCTTCCAGGAGTGGGGACTCCACCACTGCCCTGGGCAGCTTGCACCAGGGCTGGACAACCCTTTTGCTGAAGAATTTGAGAGATTCCTTAGATTTGTTTTGACATTAGCTCTTTTTACGTCCTGTCTGAGCACTGAACATGGATAATTTAGCCAGCTGAATGACACAGTACATATGAAACTTTACAAAATCTCTTCAGATAGTGATGAATTTTGGTCTTGCAGCAACTTTTCGCTTGTGAGTTCCCAAGGGCTTCAACAGAGGGGGATTTGTACCTGAAGAGTCAGCCTCACTTGCTGTTTGCAAGGGAGCAATGTCAGCTTCACCAAAAACAGTTTGAGAAGATGGCTGACCCCAGCAATGCTTTAAAACTTGCTGTATGGGGAGCAGAAAGCGAGTGTAAATACATTTGGGACGGATTTTGTATTTGCTTTTAAATTCTGGACTCCATTTAAATAAAAATGATCTGTGGAAAGGCAAATATTCCTTCAGCCTTCTGCAGCAGATATTTCAAAAGTTTTCTGTGTGTAACCTGCCTATTTCTGACTTGCAATGAAAGTCGATACTTTCTGTTTCTACCACTGCACATAATATTGAGTAACCAGCTGTGAAGTCCAGGTGCTTTCATTTTCCCCCTGCAGAAAGGAAGACAAAAAAAATAAAAAAAAAATCTTTCCAATTCAATCCTTATAGAAACCTGAAATATTAAATCTAGTGAAGTTATCGTATTCTTTTATTAAGGAGGTCATTAGTTTCCTGAGGCTTTTTCATTCATCCTCAAAGTTGAATTTTGGCATTTACTAAGTCAAGAGCTGGTTACAAATTAGGAAAGAAAGAAGCAAAATGAGATGCAGCCTGGAGCCTCTGCTTGAGGTTTGAAAGTTTAAATACCATTTTGGGTACAAAGCCATGCTGAACTCCACATGTCATTGCCTTTGCACAGTAGCTGTGGATCCACTTTGTGAGTTTGTGTGGGTCACTGCTAACAAACCAGCACATGGCCCCTTCAGCTGGAGCCTGCCTTGGTAATGAAAATCTCCCACACCTGCTCATGTTTCACATCAGTAAATGGGCGTCCTCCAATGGGGGGGAAGCACAAAAGCTCAGAGGGGGTGGAATTAAAAAATAAAACAAAAAAAAAAAAAAGGTGGATGAGATGTGTGATGAGATCAGTGGCTTGGAAGTGGTTGAGGAGGGTGATCTCCAGTGGCTACAGCTGCAGTCCCTCAATGATGTGCCCAGAGGAATGGGATCCAGTCCTCAGGCCACCTCAGGCCACATATTGGATCATTGCTGTGCTTTTCAGGTCTGACAGCCCTTGAGTAAAACTGGCCACATCCTCAGTTTCTGTAAGATGCAGATACTGGCACAAGCATTACCACTTTTGCACCAGGGTGCCTTATGGACTGAAACACTTTCCTCACAACATAATTGAGCAGACCAAGTTTTAAAGGAGCCATGGAGAGCTGCACAGTAGAGAGAAAGAAAGAACCACAGCTGAGTTTCACCCTCAGCAGGTCCAACAGACTTTGGACCAGACCATGGAACCCAAGCTGTCATTTAGCTGGAAAACCTAAAATAATAATGCTCTTTTTGCTGATCTGGCATGCAGGATGGGATATGGGCTCTATTATTCTGCACAGAGCAAGGCTCACAGGAGGCCATAAACTTAACCCTCTTTTATCAAGGAACAGAGGCTGCACAAGACCAAAAGAAGCTTAAAGAAGTTAAAATTGCAACTGGCTTTGGGAATCTGACCCCAACCTAACCTGTCAAGCATTTTTTGAATAATATGTAACACGCCCCAAACTGTTAAAGCTATTTCTATTTCAAGAATGACAGAAGGGTTGCACTTGCCTTTAGTATATAAACATCCAGTTGGAGCAGAGCTTTCCAGGGATATGTGAAACAAGGGTTCTCCTAGGCAAGGGTTCTCCTGGAGGGAAGTAGCCCGCAGTTCCCTGTGGAATCTGGGCTCCTACCACAAGGAACATCCTTCACCTCAGCTCAGGGAAAATTTTTAACCTTACTGGGTTTGTCAAAGCTCTTACTTATTATTTCTCTCCACTGCTCTTAATTCTTCTTTCTCCTCCCCTCACAGGCAGAAGTTCCAAAAACCAATTTGAAAGTCACACACTGGCCTGTCCCTAGTTACAATTGCAGGGATGAGCAGAGGCACCAGTCTGTGATGGCTCCTGGAGAATTAAGGCCATTTCAGATACCCTTTTTCTTTGTAAACTCCTGTTTTCCAGCTGTTGATCCAGCTTCCCTTTGTAGAGCCATACAGCCATTCCACTGGTTGGTCAGACAAAGAAACTCTCTGTGTATTTTAGACAGAGAACAAATGTACCTGCACCTGTCTAAATAATAAATCCTTTCCAAATCCTTTGCTGTAATGTCTATGGTGCATGAAAATGCACTTTTCAACAAACAGAAATAAATGTAATGGGAGTTCGGTCAGGAGTTCCTGGACTCTGCCACTGCGAGAAGTTTTGCATTGAAGTCTTTGGACTAATCAAAAAGCACTAAAGAAACAAAGTGAAAAAAAAAAAAGACTTCCTAAAATATTTAACTTATGTTCTTTTGGCAAGCAAATGTATTCTTGCCTCAAGAGTGTAGTGCTAGATAAGATATTTTGCTACCCCTATAGAAAAAGCAGATAACTACCTGCTTTACAACCTCCATGTTCCCAGTGTTTGCCATTTGTGTGCAATAAAGGAAAATGCCATATTGACTGCAATTAGCCTTTCTTTTTTCTTTTTTTTTTTCCTGTTTCTGCCTTTGTCTACACACTGAAAAATAAAGAATGTTTGTTTTAGTAAGAGTCTGCAATTTTGCTGAAGATCAATGTCCTTTGTCACAGGAGTGGCAAAGGTTTTTCTCTGCACTCTCAATAACAGAAGATCCAGAGATGCCTGATAGTTATTATATAGTCTTTTACCTAAATCATAGAGGAATATTTCTATAGACATACATAGAAGTGTAGCAGTTTGAGAAGGGTTTACTGTAATATTATCATCAATCTTTTTGATACTCTACTTTTTTATTTTTGTCAAATAACAGGGAAGGGAATCTTGGGAAACTGTGGAGTAACATTTACAGTCAATTTTCAGTCAAAGCTACAAAACATGAAAAAAACCATACAGGTTGTGTATGTATTTCTGTATTTGTCTACCTAAAAATCCATCTCAAAACACTGCAGAACAGGTACATGTGGCAGATATTGCAGATACAACTGTTGTGAGACAGCTCATTGCATCAGTCTCATTTTGAGCTATTCAGTCAGCTTTACTAAGAGTATAGATGATTAAAACAGCAAAAATAGGCAGTGACCTCCATGAGAATATGAATGGCTGTCATAAATCTTGTTGAAATGCTCTAATGAAACAGCATCTAACCAGCAACTACCACTAAGCTGAGCTCTAAGAAATCTGTTAAAAACCTAGATCCTACAGGCACTAGCCCAAAACAACTTGCAGCCATGCTAGTGAATAATTTAGGTTGGAAGAGACCTCCATGATCATTTAACTCAACAATTTACCCAGCACTGCCAGTAATCACAGGTCTCCGGGTGCCAATTCTACACGTGATTTAAATCCCTCCAGGATAATGACTCCATCACCTCCCTGGGCAGCCTCTGCCAGTGCTTGACAACCCTTCAGGTGAAGAAACTTTTCCAAATATCCTATCTAAACCTTCTAAACCTCCACTTTCACACTTGAGACTGCTTACCTTTTGTTGGAACCCAGGACATTCCTCTGGCTGCCCTGGAGGACTCAAGACCCTGGCAGGGGACTCAGAGACCTTGGTATGGAGTCAAAACCACCTGTGCCTTCCATTTTAGCCCATGGAAACAATTACCAACTTTGTGCGAGGAGTTACAAGTCACAAGGGTTTGAATAGAATGATAGCTAATTTGTCACAGGGTGAAAAAGTAGAATTTTGGGGATTTAGAATGGGGCTTCAGGAGGCAAGATGGAGGGATTTGGGTGTGTCCTGTCCTTTTTCTTCTTGTCCGCCATCTTCTGCTGTGATGGTGACACTTTTGGATTGGTTTAGGGTAGAGACAGACTGTCTAACATAGGTGATAGTTATTGGAAAATTATTGTAAATAAAGTACATGTAGTTCTTAGTACAAAAAGCTAACACCGCCCCGAGGGTGGTCAGGATTCCTCAACCCGACCTGCTGGACAGACCTCCACAGGTCAGAGAAAGAATTTATTAGAAAGGAGAAAATAAACAGCCTTGAAAACCAGAGCTGAGGAATCTTGACTACTACTTAGGTCACGGGGCTGGGAAAAAAGACTCTTTAATACCTCGGGAGCCATTTCAGCAACACAACAAGCTTGAGACCCTTTATCCTGTCCCTGTTCCCTGGGAGCACAGCCCGACCCCCCCGGCTGTCCCCTCCTGTCAGGAGCTGTGCAGAGCCACAAGGGCCCCCCTGAGCCTCCTTTGCTCCAGGCTCAGCCCCTTCCCAGCTCCCTCAGCCTCTCCTGGGGCTCCAGCCCCTTCCCAGCTCCGTTCCCTGCCCTGGACACGCTCCAGCCCCTCGGTGTCTCTCTTGCTGCTCAAGATGAGGCAGCCACATCCTGACTCACTTGCCAGGAACCATCTCTAGCCACCAGGCCTCCTCCAACCATGGCCACATACTGTCATTTTAAAAGTTAAACTGGACTGTGCACATCAGGAGGAGTGAGCATGAACACAAGGATGGTGCCGGATTCTCTCTCACAGCTGCACACTCACTGGTACCCAGTAAAAAACCACCCCATCACCTCCTAGGTTGTGTTGCTTGGAGCAGGCTGACAACACAGGAGGGACCTTTAAATTTTTTGTGATTGCTCCTGGCTGATTTTCAAAGCAAGTTCCATCCCCCTGCCCATCTCTTCTTACCACCTGTGTCTCCCTTTAATCCTTGTGGTTGTATTATTGCTTTAATCCTTGTGGTTGTATTAATGCTTTCAAACTTGAGGAAAGTTTCACATCTGATCACCAAAAAAAAAAAAAAAAAAAAATGACAGCCTCCCTGACATGAAGGGCAAATGAAACATTGATCACCACGACTCTGGTGACAAGTGCTGAGTGCCAGAGGCAACTGTCACTGTGCTGTGTCCTGGGTTCATGGAGCACCTAGTGAAGCCCTGCTAAATGCCACTGCCAAAATATCAGCAGGAAAAAACCACAAAATATTCCTTCCCTCAACAGGTTCCTTTAACCTGTTGGTGGCTGTCAGACCTGCATTTTGCTATGCAGAAAGTTCATGGAAACCCGTGGGGAAAGTGCAAATATATCTAAGAAAAAGATTTTTTTTTTCATCCTGAGGCAGTCAGCAAAATGAAACTGTTCCCAGCTCAAGGATTCTGCACAAGCATTTTTTTTTTTTTGCATTTTCCATCACAGAGCTGGCACTGGTACTTGCCTGCTGTGAAACAATGGGGATGTTCCATGACCAGAACTTCCCGAAGTCCCCCTAAAAGTCATAATTTGAGGGAGGCTGGAAATTTAGGGAGGCAGATACTCATTAGTGAAGAATGAGTACTGCCTGTACTGCCTCAGTGTAAAACAGAACAAACACTAAGGGAATGAAAAGCAAGGGAATTCTGCTGATTATTGAGAAAAATTTTGATGTCAGGACTTCTCAAATGAGAGAAAGTACTTTGTAAAGAGCACCATTCTTCTCTCCTCTTCCAAAGAAGCCCATAGACATTTCCATATTTATGGTTTACAGAAAAAAACCAAATCCAGTAGAAATTCAATTGAATACTATGACTTGTAAGTATTAGCCTAGATTTTATTTTGCTTTCTTGTAATAAGTTCTGCAAAAAGCCTCTTCTATTGTAGGGCTGGAGATGAAAAAACTGCACAGCTCCAATGTTGAAGAGGACGTTTGGTGTTGCCTTTGCCTGACTGTGATAGCTAAATTCTACAAAAAGTGAGCTCTAAGTGAGTAGCCTGAGTTGTTATCTGTTTATATTATGCTGTCATCCACTTCATTTTCCCAGTTATAATTAGAGTGGTATCTCTACTACTGCTCCAGCTACTTATGGAAAGAAAACATTTGCATATGTCACATTACCCATTATGTGCAGAAATGCTGCATTCCACAGATAATTGTGGTGTCTGAATGTCAGATAAATTAGATAGGCTGAGACCTCAAACAAAAAGTAAACTGCACAAAACTGAATTTGTATGGAGGAATTCAGTAAAGTCTAGACTCAGAACAGAGTTGAAGATTCAAAACTTTGTTGTCTTATAAATCTGAATTTTAATTTAGGGTAGGAGTTTAGGCAAGAGTAGGGGTGAAACCTGTGAAGTGTGGTGAACTGAGGTTTTTAGAAGCATTGAAACAATGACAAGCCTCATCCTGAAGGGTTACAAAACCCCTTTTTACTAGATGAATGGCTCTATCTGCCTGGATAAATATGTCTCAACTGGAAGTGCAATTTTAACTCTAATATGCTTCTACTTTGTTTTTCCTCTGTCACAGTATTACAGCTATGAGGGATAAGTAACAAACCACACCCATGAGCAACTATCTGCTTAAAAATGGTTAAATTAACACTTTGTTTGGGATTTTATTTCATAAAATTTTCTTCAGGTCTGTCTAACAAGACACTGTCACTCCAAGACTCCTCTCCTCTCCTCTCCTCTCCTCTCCTCTCCTCTCCTCTCCTCTCCTCTCCTCTCCTCTCCTCTCCTCTCCTCTCCTCTCCTCTCCTCTCCTCTCCTCTCCTCTCCTCTCCTCTCCTCTCCTCTCCTCTCCTCTCCTCTCCTCTCCTCTCCTCTCCTCTCCTCTCCTCTCCTCTCCTCTCCTCTCCTCTCCTCTCCTCTCCTCTCCTCTCCTCTCCTCTCCTCTCCTCTCCTCTCCTCTCCTCTCCTCTCCTCTCCTCTCCTCTCCTCTCCTCTCCTCTCCTCTCCTCTCCTCTCCTCTCCTCTCCTCTCCTCTCCTCTCCTCTCCTCTCCTCTCTCTTTCTTCTCTATTTATTTGTCTTCCAGCAGCACATAAGGTTTATATATAATTCCATCAATACCTCGAGGCAAACTATTTGATGATTATAATAAAAAAAAAAAATCTCATTTTGCTGTAGTTTGTGGAGGGAATTTCATTATTGCGTGTCACTTGGTTACAAGATTTTATGGGACTGTAACTCCTAAAGGACATTTTAAACATACACTTTTTATGGCAACTAAACTCCACGATAAACGAAAGCATTAAAATAAGATATTGGAGTTGTTTCCTTTTGTCTTTGATGGATATGGATTGTAGACATAAAAAGTCTTGTTTTGCCCTTAAACCCCTGCAGCCTTCCCTTCCCTTTTGAGCAGGTTGTGAGTAGACAGATAAATGTGGTTTTTGTGAGTTTGGGCTGAGCAGCAGCACAGCAGTGACAAAGCCAAAATTTGGTGCTCAGCCCTAAAACAGGAGTTACTAAACCACAGGTTTTGCTTTCCTTTCCAACCCTTTTTTAAGCTTTCAAGGCAGGTGTTCATTTTCACCAAAATGAGCTATTTTTTGTTCTTTTGTAAAGAATACCTGTGCTCCAGCTATCCAGTTCATGTTACAAATTTACCTCTTCGTCTCATTCACTCAAATGCAGAAGCAACAGGAAAATTCCAGGGGTAGTTTTGAAAAAAAATATTTATACTGGTGGCATCTGAACTAGCGAAGACTTCTAGAGGGTTCCCTGTGGGCTCATCTGAATGACATTTGAAAGTGTGTTAAAAATTTAGAGTAATTAACTGAGATGCAGAAACGCACAAGCAATCAAGTAAAAAACTTTCCTTTTTATTTAGGAAATTTAAGACATGAAATTCCTTCCTCAGCTGTAAACAGTGCTTATGGTAATCTTCAATTTTTTTTCCCTTCTTAAAGGACAGAACTAAACAAAACATAGAAACTGAAAAGGCTTTTTTTTTTTTTTTTTTTCAATGAAGGTGAGTATTGTATTTGTGGGGTGCCCCGACGAAGGAAGGAATTATGAATCTGACTCCATGTTCTCATAAGGCTAATTTATTATTTTATACTATATTATATTACACTATATTATATTAAAGAATACTAACCTAGACTATATTAAAGAATGAAGAAAGGATGCTTACAGAAGACTAAAAAGATAATAATGAAAACTCGTGACTCTATCCAGAGTCCACAGCTTGGCTCTAATTGGCCAATGAATCAAAACAACTCACACCAGAATGCAATGAAACAACCACTTGTTGGTAAACAATCTCCAAACATATTCCAAAGGAGCAAAACACAGGAGAAGCAAATCAGATAATTATTGTTTTCTTTTTCTCTGAGGTTTCTCAGTTTCCCAGGAGAAAAATCCTGGGCAAAGGGATTTTTCCAGATAATGTGAATGCCACAAGTGAGTATGTGGAAGATCTCCGGATCAAAGTGCAAAGAAAATGAGAAAAAGAATAGACTAGACTGGAATGTAATCAGTTTTTCTTTTTTTTTTTTTGTTTTTTAGAAAAAAGTATAACAGCAGGTTCTAGCTCCTCATTATGCAGGACCAGAGGCTTTAGGGAATGCAGACACACTGGGGCTCTCCCATTTCAGAGGGCAAGGGTAGTTACAACATCTTGTACCTCTTTCAAGGTCCAAGATTATGCATGACTACACCTTAACTTAAAATATCTATTTTATTCCATTTCTTATTCCCTTCTTAAGGCTGCGATGATTTGAACTGTTAAATCTGCTTGTGTTTCCGTAAGAAAAATTTAACATTTGCTCCCCTTTGTATTTTGCAAGTACTTAATGAGTAATGTTCAGCTGCCTACCAAGGTTAAAACATAACAATGAGGATTAATGTTTAAATCTGAACCAGAATAATGACTCTTTTTGATTTGAAGTCCCCTGAAATCAACAGGTCTGATGCCATTACTGAGCCTCTGATCAGTGATCAAGGCTACCTTGTTGTAATAGCAGACATGAAAGAATATTTTAGTTGAGCTCACAGGAGCTTGTGGACCAGGTTGAAGCAGAAAATAAAACTGGAGTTTGATAAGTGAGTGGATTAGTCCAGAGAAAGCAAAGAGCCTTGGTAAAACAGAGGGGAGAAACAGAATCCCAGAATGGTTTGGTTTGGGGTGGACCTTCAAGACCATCTCATTCCACCCCCCACTACCATGGACACCTTCCACTATCCCAGGTTGTTCCAAGCTGGCCTGCAGCACTTCCAGGGATGAGAAGATGCTCTGGGCATCCTGTGCCAGGGTCTCACCACCCTCACAAGAAATTTTTTTTCCATTTACCTAAACCAATTTCCCCCTATTTCAGCTTGAAAGAGCCTGCAGCAGCAGACAGAGCTCTTTGTAGCTGACTCTGAGCCATAGCACCATCAAGGGAAGCTCCCTCAGTTTTGCAATAAACTTACAGAGTCTTAGATTTGGAGATTTTTTTTCTCCCTTCTTTATAAATTTTATTTCTCTCCTCATTATTCTTTGCACAACAAAATATGTTCAGTACTTAAACACAAAAGAAACACAGGCCATGGGAAAGCAAAAGCTTCAGGGGAAAGAAAACACATTTGTAATCTTTCCCACACAGAGTCAAACAATACAAAAGGAAAGAAAAAACATCAAGGAGACAAACAAGAACACGTATCAGATGAGAAGACAGAGATCTCAGGAAGAAAGTCATTCTGGCTGCTGCTGTGCTGGGATTGTTTCCATGTTGCATAGTGTTTAATCATAATAAATTAAGTTTTATTTTGCATCTTGCAGCATGCTAACTTGGCTCAGCAGGTAATGGGAGGAGTCCTGGGTTGCCAAATGGCGTTTAATGGAGAATAACAACAATTTCCCCCCTGCAGGCTGGCATAAATAATGAACTCAAAACGTGCCCCTTTTGAGCAGATCATTCCAGCTGCTCGTTGTTCTTAAAGCTCGTTGGCAGGTTTAAAACCAGAAAGTCAGCCCTGCTGAAGCCACAATTACCATACTGAAGTAGGGAATTAAGCTTGATCAAAACAGCTCCGTGTTGTCAGAGATGGAGAACCACAGAAGTTCCTACAAAGTTCAGTGAAGGTCCAGCCAAAGTGACCCACATCCTATTGGAAAATCTGCTTTGGGATCGACTCAGTTTGTCCAGCCTGGGTCTGAAATACCGCCACATCTGAGAGGTGCCACACCTTCCCACCTTTTTCTGCCAGCCTAAATACCAGCAGAGACTTCAGAGACTGAGATCCTGGGCAGGGACATGCCAGGCATATAAAACCACAGAGGAGATTTATGTCAGACAGCAGCAACGAACAAATAAAAAATCCAATTTTTCTAAGGGTATATATATGTAAACATGGTGAGAGATTGCCTGGGCAAACAGAGGAGCCTCCAGGGCTGCAGTGGGGTGTAAGGACAAGCTGGATAAGCAGCAGTCAGGGTTTGGGAATAGTTTGCATGCTTGTGAGTGGAAGGGTTGACCAGTCAGCCAGACTTTTGAGGTCCCTTGCAGCCCTGTGTTCAGTGATTGATGGAAATTGTGATATGCTTGGCGGCAGCTTGCTCCCAGGTTCAAGAGGGCTCCATGCAGTGCCTCTCCTTGTTCTCTGGAGTTGTTTTGCCATTGTCTGTGCTAGGAGCAGGGTCAGATCCTTAATTAAAGCTGTGATTGGCTGCAGATATATTTTCCTGTGACTAATGAAGGGTCTGCCACTTGTTAGTAGCAATTTCCCTGCGGGTATCTTCACATTAGAAAAAAAGAATGAGACAAAATGACTGCACAGAAGGCGCTGGTGGGTTATTAAGTAATGGAAATAAATATCTATGAGTATTTACAGTTGTCTAGGATTTTGCCTGATTTCTGGAGATGGAAAAAGGGATGTGTGTGTATGTGTGTGTGTGTGGTGGGAGTTTCCTTTTGTCCCTATGAACTGCAGCAAATTATCCCTGTCAAAACCAAGCCTTAAGAGAATAGAGAACTTAAATAAACATTGCAATCTCTCTTTGTCAGCGGAGTGACAGACAGCCTTAAGTGCAGTCTCATGCCTGTGCCATAGACCTGGGATTAGTGGTGTTGAAGCCCAGTCCAGAGCCTGAAGCAAAAGGCTGTTGCAAGCTACAGATGTTTGTTTCCTACCCTAAAAGAAGTCTCTCCATCTCACAGATGGAGATTAGCTGTGCCAGGATGGCCAGCCTTTCTTGTCACAGGGTAAAGTGCCTCTCTGTGTCAAAATGCTTGGCCAAACTCGATCGTGGCAGACTTTGTTCTTATTGGAGAACTTACTTCTGGGGTAAATATGCCTACTTTCCGTTCTCCATTGCTCTGTGTACTGCATTTATCTCCTATTATTGGCTTGACCCTCATTGCTGTGATGTCTTTGTACTCATGAGCTTGATTTTCATTCATGCTGCCTCCTGAAAGGCGGAAAATTGATGCAATCCTCAAAGAGAGAGATGAATTTCCACTCCGTAGTGGAGCTGGCACCTGGTTACTCCAGCATAAATCTTAATTGCTGTGGGTGGGTGAAACACAATCTCCTTGTCCACTAAGGGTTTGGCACTTCATTCTGAGCAGTCTGAATAAAGAGTGAGGGGTCCTGGGAGAGGGTTTGTTTTCTGCTGAGGTTTGGTGTGGCTGGGCTCAGTTTGTGGGTGGTGATTATCTGGGGGGCAAAAGCTGAACCCCAGTGCCTGATACTCTTTCTCAGTAAGATGTGCCTGTGGGGGTTCTCTGATGTCTGCTCCCTGGAAAAATTATGCTGAGACTTTTATCGTCATGGGCCCAAGAGTGGGGTTTCTCTAGGCAGATGTCTGTCTTCTTGAATCTTTTTTTGAACATGTCTATGGTTTTTTTTGCCTTTTTAATGAAACTTTCCTGTGAGTTTGGCCCTATAAATATGAATGAGCTCCCTCAGGAAACATGTTCACTGCTCTCTTTGGGAAACAAGAGTGATAACCAGCACTGATAGGAAGTGAGTGAATTTTAACTTGCAAAAACGGTGACAGGTAAGAAATAATATTCTTCTCCTTCCAGATGCCACATCGGGTTAATCTTCATTAGTGCCCAAGCAGAAAACACAAATTTCTTCTATTTAACTATGTATTTTTCATTGCCATGAGTTACTGTATTTTCTTTTTATGCTCTCTTTGCTTTAAATGTCCTGTGTGTATTAACAGCAAAAATTAAGTTAAGGCTGTTTTGGAGAGAGGATAAAAAATAGAAAAAGCATGTGAATTCATTTTATAATCTACGTAAAGATAAATGAGGCTTTGCCAGTACCATGTTTAATCCAGTTTCAACAATACCAACGTGTCTGTAGTAATTCACAGGGTATAATGTGAGGTTTTATTGAGGCACTTGGCACTACAAGCCATATATTATTTGGGGGAGGAAAAATATTTCAGTTTTACAATGGTTTAGCATAAAAATTACACCCAGTTTTCCAGGCCACACTGAATGATATGTCTCAAATTCTTTGACGTTATTTATTTTAATGGGATCTGTTTAAATTAGGCTTTGCTTGTCCTGTTTAGTAACTGTGTTCCCATGAGGTTTCCATAACAGTGTCTGGCTTTTTTATGGCAGGGAATCCAGGCCCATAGAAACATCAGCCAAGCCCCAGGTGGGAAAGAATAAAGCCAGGGATTGGTAAAACTGAGGAAGAGATGATGGAGGCTGCAGAAAGAGGGAGGTGAGTGTCTGTAAAGCTCCTTGGAATGGCCTTACAAGGCAAGGTCTCCTCCAGTTTCTTTCCCCAGCTTCAGGGGGATGCCTGTGGTTGTGTCCTGGAGAGGATGTGGACTTGTCAGTGAGACCTTCCTGACTTAAGAAAACAGTCTGGCTGCCTTACACAGACCCAAAATCTGCATAATAACCAATAAACCATGAGCTTATATCCATAAAAATTTGATTTCTATGGGTCACCATTCCCCAAGAATCCTTGAATGGTGGATTCCCTTCAGGACTGCTCTTCCCCTGGGATGTGCAGAGGTTCAGCCCATGCAAGCTGAAGACCCCTGGGGCTTGATGGGAGTTGACCCTTGTGCATGGTGGATGCTTCATCTCCACTGGGAAAGCCACTTGGCAGCTGCCTCTGGACTCCTCTCCTCTCCTCTCCTCTCCTCTCCTCTCCTCTCCTCTCCTCTCCTCTCCTCTCCTCTCCTCTCCTCTCCTCTCCTCTCCTCTCCTCTCCTCTCCTCTCCTCTCCTCTCCTCTCCTCTCCTCTCCTCTCCTCTCCTCTCCTCTCCTCTCCTCTCCTCTCCTCTCCTCTCCTCTCCTCTCCTCTCCTCTCCTCTCCTCTCCTCTCCTCTCCTCTCCTCTCCTCTCCTCTCCTCTCCTCTCCTCTCCTCTCCTCTCCTCTCCTCTCCTCTCCTCTCCTCTCCTCTCCTCTCCTCTCCTCTCCTCTCCTCTCCTCTCCTCTCCTCTCCTCTCCTCTCCTCTCCTCTCCTCTCCTCTCCTCTCCTCTCCTCTCCTCTCCTCTCCTCTCCTCTCCTCTCCTCTCCTCTCCTCTCCTCTCCTCTCCTCTCCTCTCCTCTCCTCTCCTCTCCTCTCCTCTCCTCTCCTCTCCTCCTCTCCTCTCCTCTCCTCTCCTCTCATTTTTCTCATTAGGTTTTCAGATTCTTAGAAACACATTAATCAGTTCAACCCTTCCTAATGGCAGCAGGTGGTGTACGTGGACACCTAAAATTCCGAGGTTACTGTAGAAATTTCAAAAGGTTACTTTAGAAATTTCCTCCGCAGCATATAGAGCAAACATATTGAAAAGCCTTTAGAAATGTCACTAATCTTGAGTGCATAAAAGTTCTCATTTGAAATTCTATCAAATTAGCGAATGGCATTGCATGCATGAAGATAGGGTGATTTAGGAAATATGTTTTGGAAACAGGGAAAGCAATCCTTGAAATGGGGCTACTTGGACTTATTTTAATAGGGTATGAGTGAGGCCTTCTTGCAGGAGAAAATCAGCCATGCTCTGGAAGAAAGGAGGAAATGACAGGAGAATTTTAATGGAGGTGTACAGTTAAAAAAAAAAAAAAAACCAACCAAACCCAAATGGCATTGACTGGAATTTTCTTGATTTAGGATTGTTGGAATTTAATATTGCTAGAAAAAAAAAAATCTAAAGAAAAGCCACAGTGCAAGTGAGCACAGAGCAATGAAGACATGGTTGTAATGTTGATGTGCTAATACAGGAAATTCACGCCAAGGGTTTCTGCTCCTGCCTGGTGACTCAGCTGGACACAACCAGGGAGACTAAAGGGAAAGATTATTAGGCGTCGATGTGGAGGGACCATGAAAAATGCCAGTATGGTCTGTCAGTGCAAATAGAGATAGAGAAATATTAACGATGCTGTACAAGGCACTGAGACATCTCAATGGGAGTTATGTGGAGATTGGCCATCTGTAATGGAGAAAGATGAAATAAGCCTGTAACAAATGATGGGAGAGAAAACCAGAATGTACCTGGGAACTGCAAGGGGATGAACAATCAGAGTTTCTGCTGAGAACACAGGGACCTGTGTCAGGAAAAATTCTGTCTTGGCTGGTTTAGACTACCGCAGAATGATTGTGGACCACAGATACAATAATGCAATCAAAGGGTGAATCATATTTCAGGATGCGTGACACAAAGTGTTTTTGTCAGAGGTGGAGAAGGGGCAATATAGTTACATGAAGTAAAGGCTAGACTACGTGCTTAAAACAGAAATGGGGTAAGAAATCCAACACAAGAACAACAAAAAACCCACTTATACTCTTTAACCCTGTTATACAATTGTTATTAATTGTACCCTGTGCAGCTGAACATCAAGAAAGGAAGAGTTATAATCAGACTGGAGGAATTTTTGTTTTGTCCAAGGGTAAATGGATATGAATGAGATGAATAAATGTATGTGTAACATCTGAGTACTGGAACAAGAGGATTACAGAAAGTTGCTCTGTGGGGTGGAAGAAAAGGAGAAAAATCTTGGACATAAGAACGAGTTTAGAAATTTTATGGGTTGAAATTAAAGCTGAAGAAGCTTGCCCTGCTACTGAGCTGATGGAAGTCAGGGACTGATGCTGGAGAGTTATGGAGCTCTCCCCTGGGGGAGAAACTGCAATTCCAAATAATCTTGACAATAGCCATCCAATTTTTCCATATACTAAGTGTTATGCTGTGATTTCCAATTAGTTTAGAGCTTCCTTTAACCTACTGTGGCCGTATTTTCAATCCACATCAAATAGAAGTGATATCAGCAATGTCAGAATTGGATCTATTACTAGATTTTAAATTTGTATTAAGCTATGCTATCATTTGTGTGTTTTGTTTGTTTGTTTGCTTGTTTATCTTCTTTTGCTCTGAAATGGGTTTTGGGAAAAAATACAAATTTAATTAAATACTTTCTAATTTAACTTCAGTGTAAAGGCATTTCAAGGACAGTGACAAGAGAATGAAAAAGAAAGAGAAAAAAAGGAAAAAAAAATCATTTTCCATCATCTCAAACTGTATTTTAGATCACTGTCTTCACAAAATGTTCTTGGAAGTCTGGGAAAATAAGTCATTTACCATATACCATAATGAATATTATCAGCTTATTACCTAATTAACACTAATATTTTTGTAAAGGTCTGGAAAATGGAATTTTATTATGCAATAATCACAGAACCACAGGATTGATAACTTTCTCTCTGAAGCATCACTTTATTGCATTAGTAGGGTAGCTTTAGAAGGAATAAAACAAAATCATCTCTCCTCTGACTTGATTTAAAAGATCTTTGTTGCATTTTCTATTCTAAAAAAACAGAAACAATAAATAATTGGGAATAATATACAGCATTATGTGAAAAATAGAAGGTTATTTTAGTGGAGGAAACAAAATAATACCCTTAATCTGTCACTTTAGGATTGCACAGTGAATACCATGACTTCTTGTGATTATTATGATTATCTGAAAAATTCTCCTTGTCTCTGCTTTGTTGCAGGCTTTCTCAAAGAAAAGCCACTTATCTCTCAGTGCCACCATTTCCCCTGTGTTTAAAGGAAATAATATCACTCCTTGCCTTGCCAGGGTTGCTAAAAGGGCAAGTGTTTTAAAGATTGAAGCTCTTTAGCTGAGGTGTAGGAATTGGGACATATAAATAAATAAGATGTGGTGCAGCAGACTCAGGTTCGTGGCTGTGTAAAATCAAAGCTTTCATCTGTCAAGAAAACACATGTCTGGAGGGAATGAAGTGCAGTAAGATGATGTGATGGTAGAATTAGGGTGATAGATATCCATAGCCAAGCATGCTATCTCCATCTCTGGCAAAAAGAAAAAAAAAAGTTTTAAACCCAGCCACCCGTCTAAATATAATGATGATATCATTATAGAGTCTGCACCCACTGACAAATGCAAGGCACTGTAAAAGCATGAACCACTTCAAGTAAATAGTAACACAATTTTGTCAGAGGTTGAAAAGTTAATTCAGTCCTGGCCCCGTTCATATTACTTTTTTTTTTTTTTATTATTTTATTGAAGTGGTTTATAAGGTAATAAATAATGCTCTTCAATTTATCCGGGGTGCATCAGTTGATAATGGGAACTTTGAATGATTACAGAGACTTGGAGTTTGGATTAATATAATATTATATTCATATAAAGTAAAAATTTTACCTGTAATATAGCCACCTTCAAAGCATGCAGTGGTTTCTGCTGGTTCTTGAGCCCTGGATTTGACTTTTAGGGAGTTGTCAGTGTGAAACTGCAAATGCAACTTAGAAGCCAACAGAAAATGAATTAACGGGTTTAATTATTGAAATTCTTTCATTTTTTTCCTAAATTAATAAGGTATGCATTACATATGCACGATTATATGCACAAAGAAATATTCTCCTAAATAATGTGTGTTTAGGGTCCTGTAAGTGATAAAAACACACACCCACAAATCCAACTAATCACTAAACAAATTAAAACCCAACCAAAGATACCTCAAACAAACAATAAACACATGGAAACCTTGACAAAAATATGACTTCTCTGGTGGAGTTTGCATGATTTTTTTTGTACATTCTGTGTCTCTTTAAGCTTTATACTTCTGAAAATAAAAAAATCACTGTCCCAGTGCCTTTCCATAGGTCCAACACATCTTGAGTGCTTCATGCATTTTTTGAGGGAACTTTTGGGCTGCAAATCTGGAAGGCCCAACACTGGTTGTGTTTGCATTTTGCTCTCCTTCCACATAATTTATTTTTAAGCTCATTCCGATTTTCACTGCATGGGTAGCCTCTAACAATTTTTTCAATTTCTTTTCAGATAGCAATATTCTCACCCAAAAACCAGAGGGATCCTCTGGTCCATCTCTAAAGCAAGAACCACACTGCTGAAGTATCACAGCATCTCCCTAATTTTGGGTGCCTTGTGTTGGCACATGCCCAGAAACAGGGATTGCTTAGGAATGATTGTTCTCCACAGCACAGGAGAACATGTGAAGAAGCTGTCAGATATTTTTCCCCCTTTTGATCATCTGTGGCATCTAGCAAAGACAAGATACTAGTGCTGGCAGATTATCCAGAAGCCCTGTGGTGGTGGCCTGTTTCTCTTCTCTCCATCCATTTGGAATTGTCTTATTTAATAAGTTTTAGGTCTGATAACAATCCTGCTGTCAGGTGGATGAGATCTCAGGAGTGCAATTGCCATTGTCATCTCAAGGAAAAAAAAAATGAACAAACCTGACATTCAGACTGAATTAAACAGCAATAAATGTTTCATGAGATTAGAATTAATAAATAATCTTTTATTTCATTCCATGTAGTAATTATTCCCCCTGGGTCTAATCCAAACACTAGTTTCTCCCTCCCAGGACTCCTAAGCAATGTAGGCAAATGTAGATTTTGGTGTCTTGGTGGTCAGGACAAAGGATTTCATCTGGAATGATGAGGAAAACCTGCAGAACCTTCCAGAAGCCAGAGGAGAAGAGGATGCTGAGTGGGTGAGCAGCAGCAATGACCACACACACACACATGTACAATTTCCCACTGCAGAAACAGCCAAGAGTCAGTGTCTGGCCAGGAAGGTGAAAACAATCCCTTGCCATAAACCTCCCCCTGTTAAAACAGCAGATCAGATCAGATTGGTGCTAACAAGCAGAGCTCTTTACAGTCCCACCATCTGAGCATCTCAGCTCATGCTTAAAATTGCCTCAGCTCCTCCCTTCTTAGTAACCAGATCTCAGTTCAAGGTTTGACCTTTCTCTTTATTTATTGATTTATTTTAATCTTCTCTCCCAGAGAGGTCAGTGATTGGTGACAGAAGAAAAGATTACTTATCAAGGAAAAAAAAATGAAGAAATGAAGTTCAGGAAAGAGAGCTGAATTGCCAAAGAAAGCTCCAAACCCCATAATTATGATGCATATTTTTGATGTCTTCTCTGTTATTTTGTTAGGAAAGGCCTAAAAAAATTGTTTATTTTGATTTAATAGATGAGGCATCTTAAGGAACAGGGTGTAATAACAACAATTCCAGGTAATATATGTCAATATTTATTCAAGAAAAGAGAAGTAACAGTAGCCCAGGATGGGCAATCCTATGTGGAAAGGGCACTCAGGGTGTTGGCATTTCCTACGTGACTTTCTGTGGATAGTTGGTTTTGTTTTGTTTTCTTAAAGAGAAGGAATAATTCATCTGTTGAAGACCTGGCTTTTGGCCTTTGCTCCCCTGCAGCAGAAAACAAACACCTCTTCCACCTGCTTTGGACACACAGTGAGGCACAGGTGTTTCCTTTTCTGCTTGGAGCTGGAGGGGAGGAAAAGGACCACTAAAATATACAGCCAAAACCTAAATAAACAGCAGGGAGCTGACCTAGGGGAGCAGGGCTGGAGTTTGCCATACTTTGTTTTAGCTATCTCAAATATGATTTAGTTTAAACAGGCCATGGTTGTTCATTCAGCAGTCAATGAGAGAAAAACAGAAATGTTCTGTGAGGCTGCCCCTAAAAAAGATGGACAGTTTGGTTTTGGAGTACCCTGAAGAAACTCAGGGGAAAAAAAACAAAAAAAAAACCATAGGACCTTCTGCCCTGATAAATCTCAAAGGAACTTTAAACCTTTTCAAAACCTTCATTTAAATTTCTCATTTTCTTCATTTTATTGAGAGGGAAACACAGTGACTTCTATTTTGTCTCATACTTTGCATAGCTGGTGCCAGCAGCTGTGGATTGCTGTGTTTGTGCACATGAACTGCACTTCTTGTTGTCACACTGACAGTCCTACTCCTGCTGTTGAAAGATCATGGTCTTTTCAGGGGATTCCTCTACCTCATTGCTAACTGTGTGTCGATGCATTATCCCAGGGAAAAAAAACAACAATCACTGGTATCACCATTTGTGACTTTTTTTCCTGCACATCCAAGCTCTCCACAAGCCAGTCCTTCAGAAAACAAAAGCCTCTTGGTGTTCTCTTGGTATTCTCTTTATTAGATTAGTCTTGACCTCTGACACCAAGAAGAGTATGAAACAATTTTTTAAAAAAACTTTTGGTGTATGATGCAATCTAGGTCACTGTAGCCTGCAGGATTGAAACATTGGAATCTCATTAACTCTATTTTATTTCCTTTCCTTCCTTAGTCACAGAAAATAGATTAATAGGGTAGCACTTTGCAGTAAGTGGACGTTAATTAATGCTAAATTACACCAGAATTCCACTGGAATCACATATTAACAGTCACACTAAGTCCAAAAGACCTTGCCATGATTAATGTTCTTGTAAGGGATAACAAAAAAAATTAATAACTATTTGTCACTTATAATAAAGTGTTACCAGTTAATTTTATCCCATTTTTCTCCTGATTTTGCTGTAAAAATGAGATGCTGGAAGTCTAAAACTGATGTTTGACAGAAATGTGAGATTCCACTTTCTGACCTGCTCAGGACTTTTCAGGACAGCTTGTCTTGTTGATGCTCTTGGTATCAAGAAATAGAGAAAATGTCTCTTAGTTTGGGATGCAGAACCTGGGAAAGAGGAAGAGTTATTTTAATTCCTGTGCCATAATTCACTCCTCAGTATTGGAAATTCAAATTCTCAGAGTATTCATTAACTTGACAAACACCGTAATGAGTGCAGAAAATGGCAGCACATAAATCCATTCCCTTGACAAAGAACATAATGAGAATGGGAAGTGACACAAACTAAATAGATCACTTTACAGTCTGGAGACTGTATATACTTGCTTCTTGTGTAAGCACAGCTCTCCCCCCTTGATTCCCTCTCTCCCTTTCCAGGACTCCTCTTTAGAGGCAAGCAATAGGGCACAAGGATATGGTTCCAACTTGCACCAGGACAGATTGAGATTGGGTATTAGGAAAAAAAAAAAAAAAAAAATCTTATAGATTTTTTTCTTAATGATCCTAAAGACATGCACATCTTTCAGGATGGGTGGTCCGTCCTCAAGTACACGTCATCCTGGGCTTCCCACCAAGGCTAAACTTAACAAAGACTTGTGATTAGTACTGTTGTTTAATGACACAGATGAAGTCTTAGTGTTTGCAAAATGCTTTGAGAATTTTACATAAAAAATAATAATTAAAAAAGCTAATTTTACTATTAATAAAATCAGGTCCATTGCCTTTTTACACTAAAAATTATCCCAGTAGTCAGTAAAGCAAGAATTGAATTCAAAAGCTATCTTGCTTTTCTTGGTATCAACAGCACAGATCATTTAATATATTATAAAGGCCTACTTGCTGCTGTAAAGTGAAATCTAAGCATTTATTTGAGCCTTTCTTTCTTTTTCCTTTTCATTTCTGAGGAAAGTGCTCTCAGGGAATAACACAGCTTCCTTAACTGCATAATGCTTTATGCAGTAGGTACTTCAATTTTCTGGCACTGAAAGCTGAAAAAGTGAAATGTGTGAAACAAAGTCTTTTTCTAAATATTCAGTATCAGAAGAAATTATCAAAGCCTAGGGAAACTAGGAAATAAATACACCAAGCACAAACAAGGGAACATTAAAGATGAATCCCTAATTTTGTCCCAGTGCTGTGCAAAACAGGCTTCCAACTCCTCTGCATTCAGTTCCAAGTCCTACATGACCTTGGGCTCTAAAGATGAGAGTCATATATTTAACTACAGTATTTTTTATTTACTATACAAGTTGAGATGTAAAATAGTTAATCTACATCGTAAAACGGAAAGTGGCTGAGTTTGCAGTGACCTTGAATGTTTCTACAGTAACAGCCCTTTGGCTGTGCTAGATTGGACTTCAGTTATTTTTCAAAAAAAATTTTTTTTTTTTTTTTGGTGGGGAATCACAGAATAGAATTCTAGGTGTTTTGCATGCATTTATTTTTGAGCACAGATATTCTCTGGTTAAAGAGCAGCAAGGAGGAAATAGCAGTGGGGGGTGTTCAAGGGAGTTGTTTGCTCAGTCCCTACTGACTTACTGCTGAAATTGGATACTGAGCTCACTTTTCTCAATATCAATGCACAGAAAACTGCAGCCAGAAGCATCAACACCTTCACCCACTGAACATGTTGAGGAAAGTGTTGATTAAAATCAATGATAAAACTCTTTTCACTCCTTTCCCTCTTGAACATAGAGGGGATGCAAGGAATCAGCAGTTTCCTTGGGTGAAAAACTGAATTTCTGCACAATTTGTCCCTAAGTTAAAGCAGTGGCTGATTTTTCTATCTTCTATTTCACAACATGCTGGCCCTTATATATCTTATAAAGCTCTGGCTCTGATTTATTCTATTTTTTTTTCCCTTTTTAATTTTTTTTTCCTTTTTTTGCTCCTTAAAATGAGCCAAATAAAAATCTTGCGCTACATTGCTATAATTATGTTTTTACTAGAATAATCACAGACTCCAGGCCAAAGGGGACAAATGTCAAAATCCCCCCATTTTAGGCAGGTATTATCTTTCCTGCCTAAAATCTGGGATTTTGACATTTGCCATTGACATACCCATTAGATATTCTAATATGATTATTCCCGCTCACCCTCCCTTTCTTCCTCTGTTTTAAGTTGGGGGTTTTTTTATGTGACACTGGCTCACCTCCCTTTAAAGTAGTGGAAAATATCCTAGTTCAGGTTGTCACCTCGCTCCACAAACAGAAGGCTGCTGCAGCCACCAGAAACAGAAACATAGCACAATGTGTGTGTGTTTTTTGGGGGTTGAGTTCCTTTTTTCAGAGTAGCTGTGTTTTGGATTTGTGCTGGGGAGAGTGTTGATGATACAGAGATGTTTTGGTAATTCCTGAGCAGGGCCTGCACAGAGCCAAGGCCTTTATGGATCCTCACAACAGGGCTGGGAGGAGACACAGCTGGGACACGTGACCCCAACTGGCCAAAGGGACATTCCAGACCATGTGAGATCTTAATTAGTACACAAGGCTGGGGAAAGGAGGAGGAAGCAGCAGGGGGAGCATTTGGGATGATGATATTTGTGCTGGAGAGAGTGCTGATGATGATACAGAGATGTTTTGGTAGTTCCTGGGCAGGGCTTGCACAGAACCAAGGCCTTTATGGATCCTCACCCCATCCCGCTCACAACAGGGCTGGGAGAAGACGCAGTTGGGACAGGTGACCCCAGGTGGCCAAAGGGACATTCCAACCGTGTGAGATCTTAATTAGTACACAAGGCTGGGGAAAGGAGGAGGAAGCAGCAGGGGAAGCATTTGGGATGATGATATTTGCATTCCCAAGTCGCCATTGTGCGTGGCAGGCCCTGCTTTCCTGGAGATACCCAAGTTCCGGCCTGTCCTGGAAAGGGGTGGATGAATTCCTTGTTTGGCTTTGCTTCCACATTCTGCTTCAGCCTTTTTCTGTGAAACTGTCCTTATCTCAGCCTGTGAGTTTTCCCATTTTCTCTGTTCTGGCTCTCTCCCCAGCCCATGGAGGGCGTGTGGGGTGTGTGGGGCTGAGCTGCCAGCTGGTGTTGAGCCACCCCAGAGGGACACTGGGATTCCTTCCCAGACCTCCTGGTGTCCGACACCAGTGGCAGAGCAGCTTTTGCAGACTCTGGAAGGTTTGGTCCACCATGCCATTTAGTACAGGCTGTTTGCTCAAAACATTGCATAACATTAACATTTAACATTTAAAAAATGTCTAGGTGAGAGAGAGAGCAATGGAATAGCTTTCCCATGCTCCCAAACCAGGGGATAACAGATGTGGCAAAAAGGGACATTAATATATTTAAGGCAATGATTAGAGGCTACTGATTCCAATGTGAGAAACTGAAATAGATTTATAAGGTTACTACCATTTTCAGAGACTATAGACCATTTTATAGGATGTGCTATATAACTTTTGTTCCTTCACCCAAATATATGATCTTTACCAGAGATTTAAAACAGAATACTGTAGCAATTTGGATTCTAAAGGTCAATAAAGGAAGAAGAAAAATGAAAGCAAAAACCAGTAGTGGGCAAAAGAGAAAAACAAGCTATGGTAGGGTATTTCATTCTATTTCTGGTGCTGTTGTTTTCACAATTAAACTGCTGTAAAGATAATAAAAAGAACACATCTCTGGAAAATGAAAGTTTGCCTTCATGAGGAAAGATATTGTGACTTCTAAAAGCCTTTAAAATTATATTTCCTAATAAATAAATCAACAAATGTCACAAAGTCACATAAAACACACTGCACATCTCATTAACCTTTGGGATATTTTAGGGTTTTTTTTTTAGGCGAACTAAATCTTTGCTGCAGACAGTTTGTGCGCATAATTTGCAAGCCATGCTGTGGCAGTGTGCCCTGCCTGGAGCCATAACCAGCTGTGGGAGATGCACCCAGTTAACTGTGGATTTTGGGCAATGGTGACCCAGGTGTTTTTCTGGTATGAAAACGTGACTGTAATCCATAAGGATTCACGGCAGGACATCCCACTGAGTGCGGACATCTCAGAAGGTTGCTCCTCCAGGGTCAGAGACTCCTTATTGCAGCTGAGTTTGAGGAGTGTTTGGACAACAGGCACGTGGTGTAATTGTTGGGGTTTTCATGTGGATTGGACTCGATGGTCCTTGTGGATCTCTTCCCAGTCTATTCTCTGATTCTGTGATTCCGTTCCATGAGATCCTCAGTAAGTGATAAATATCATGGCAAACTTTGAAATCATAGCTAAGACTGATTATGAACATATAAACTTTAAAGTATAAATCATTGTCCAAGCCTGGAACTAGGAGTGGATCCAGCTGCACCCAGACTCCTGCCTGGGAAGGTATTTAGAAAAGCAGGGGATCCTTTCTGAGCCTCCTGGTTCAATCAAATTGTCCCTCTGATGGTTTTGTCAGCCCTTGTTCTCCATGCAGCAAATAACCAAGTTTACCTTGCCACTGAATCCTGTTAAACCACTTCTGCATTTGCTCTCAAACTGTGCTAATTTGCTGGTTTACATCAATAAACATATTGCTACTTGTCTTGTAACAAGTGAAGTGCTCCACTCCATCCGTGACACATGCCGAGGAAAGGAAATTTGCCTTAGGGCTGGGATTCTGTCTCCTTATGCCAGAATGATGACAAGCATGGAAAAAACCAAATCAAAATAAAACTCCTCCAACCTCATAAAGAAGAGTGATTAGAAAGATTGAATTTACTTACTTAAAAGTAAGAAGAATAAAAAGAAGAGAGGTATAAAAATGCAAGCTAGAGAGAATCCCTATAAGAAGGCATAAGCACCTTTTTTTCCTCCTTCTGTGTTTATTTAGTCATCTTGTAAGATATTGTAGTCAAATGTTCTGCAATCCTGTAGCCAGAGAGGTATCACAGATTTCTTTCTGCTCCTGTGATCTGGGGGATAAAGATTTGGGGTATATGACAACTTTCCCATTTATCATAACTGTTAGTTCAGCAAAACATATTATCTTTCTTCTCTTCTTTTTAAAAGAAAGAGTCAAGAACAATCTTTACTTTTTTGATGGCAGAATCTTAGAGAATAAGAAGGTATAGGAACAAGTGCAATGGGTATTGGTGTGCTGGGCTGTGAATGTGTGTTTGAGAGACAGAAAGGGATACTCTTTTTGGTAAACAAAAGTGGTTTCCTCTGGACTTTTCTAACAGTGTTGATATCTTTGAAAGTGAGTCAGAGAAAGGGTTAAAATATTACCAAGTATTGAGAGTTTTCATAATAAAGAATGTTCTAGAGAAGTTAAAGAACTGTCTGCTGTGACATCCTAAGACTGGCGAAGTTATCACTTTGTGCAGTAGAGAGAGACCCCATATGAAAATAGAACTAAGAAAATTTATCAAATTAGGACTGCCTAATATGATGATAAAATGAGGAAATGGGCCTCTGCAGGAAACCCTTACAGTACTCAAATGGCAGGAGAACTTACTGGGAGAGAAGAACCTTGTGCTGGTCCAGTGTAACCACCACAGACCAGAACAGGCTGAAAGGCCCTGAGTGATGATGGGAGAAAAAAAATAAGCTGACTTTTTTGCAGTTAAACAACCAGTTTCTAGAGATTTCCCAAACATTAGAAATGCTGTTTCCACCAGACAACAACCAAGTGGGAATTGGGATCAAATGTAACTTTGGAAAAAAGTGATAATTCAATGGTGGGAACTGCTAGGGTGAGGCCTTTTCTCACCCTTATCTTTAACCAGAGAGGTAAAAGATTGCATTCTCAAGAAGCATTTTGAAATACAATATGTTCTTCACTGGAATGTGAACCTTTGAGATATATCTGGAAGGGGACAATAGGAGAGATTGAAGCTCTCTAGGATTAGTGACAGTCACTGCTGGGACAGTCCTTGCAAGAACCAGGAAGCCTTTCTGAGGAATCTGAGTTGGGGAGATAAATGCACCTACCTCCTCCCTGCACACAAATACCCACACCCCACAGATACACTGATTTTAATAAAACTGTTACAGCTGATGAAAAACACCCTAGCCAAAAAAAACCAAAATCTGGCCAGTTCTTGTCTCCAAGACATTTGGGAATGACATTCAGTGCAGCACAGGAAATATTTGTAAGTCCTGTGTGAAATAAAATCCCACTTCAGACCTCAGTGCACTGGTAAAGCACTCCCTACATTTCTAGCAATGTCCACACAGGTAATGCAAACCCAGAGAGAGTGTGCACGCTATTTATGTCTTTCCCAGGAAGAAATTAGCAGGCGTGACAACCTCCCCAAAGGTGGGATGTAAACAACATGAGAGACCTCAGCC
Source organism: Melospiza georgiana (assembly GCF_028018845.1). NCBI lineage: Eukaryota > Metazoa > Chordata > Aves > Passeriformes > Passerellidae > Melospiza > Melospiza georgiana. Next base: position 78,497,121 of record NC_080465.1, read on the forward strand.
AGAACAAGAAATGGAGTATCTGCCATCTTGTAATTGGAATTCAAGTTTAATTGAGATGGAGAGAGAAATACTCATCAACCTTTCAGTGAAATGCAGGAGCCCTTGGTGCTGCTATCTGAACAGGAGAAAACAGCCTTCCTACAATTATTTTTAAGCAAACAAGTCTCTGTGTAAGAAAAATAGCCTGTAATCCTAATTTTCAAGTTTAAAACACAAGGTAATATTGAAATTGATCATCTTAGTATTAAGTCCCTAATTTTACAAAATTGATCTCAGCTGGTCAGAGGCTGGCAGAAGTTGCCCAGAGAAGTTGTGGATGTCCATCCAGGGGAAAAAAAATGTTCAAGGCAAGGTTGGATGGATCTCTGGGATAGTGGAAGGTGTCCTTGCCCATGGCAAGGGTGGATGGAGATGGGCATAACTCCCTCCAACCCAAACCATTCTATGGTTCTGTTCCATGGTGTGGGCATGTTTTGTGACCTGATCAGATCAGACACAGGCAAGTATAACCCCTAGTGTTTGCTGAGCCTCTGGCTCCCACTCCCACTGCCATCCAACAGCAGGAGGTGAGAGGATAACTCTGCCTGCATAAACCACTATATTATGCTACACTACTATGTTTCTCAGCTGTCCCTTAAGTATGAGAAGTGACCAAATTTCAGGATAGATAAATATTCTGGCAACTGGTTTCTTGTCAAAATACCTCCCAAGGGATCTGTAATCTTTCCCTGTTGATCTCATGGATTGTTGCTCAGGTATGTGAGCTGTTTCTGGGTATATGATTTCCAAACATGCCTGCTCTGGTCTCACACCTGAAACTGCATCTGCTGCAGAACCTGAGCAGGGTATCTGACTGCAGTTGCTGGTGCTTACCACAGCACAGTTACAGTGCACCTAAAACTAAAGCACACCACTGTGAGGGCATTGTGTGGCTTCCCACATAGCTCACACAAAAGCAATTTCACCTTGTTATTACTTTCTGAGGTATATAACATCTGGTTAAGCTGCTAGATATCTATTTATAAAAGTATTCAGTCTTGATTTAAGACTTCAAGCAAAAGTGAATCCATCATGCTCAGTGACAAAATGTTCCAGTGGTTTATGACTTTCAGTGTTAAAGTAGTGAAGCAATTTGTAGTTTGAATTTATCTTCTACCATGAGCCTTTGAAACTCATTATGTTTCCCCTTTCTTAAAGAGCTGACCATCAGTTATCATCTCCTTTGCAGATACTTTCAGATTGATCAAACCAAACATTGTCTTGGTCAAGACTAAGGGGATTCTCCTCAGCCTCACCAAAGGCTTTTCCCCCAGCCTCCAACTTCATGACCACCTTGCACTTCTCCCTGTGTTTCCACCCTTTTTTTTGAAAAGTTCTGTGCCTGTTATGTACATGTAGGGCTGGACACAGGATCCCAGTGTTGCACTAATGATGTTTGGAAAGGTTCCAAGGTGATGGCATTGTGTTTATGGGAATGGCACTGCCTTCATGTCCTAAATTTAATGAGACCATTTGCTTCCCTTGATTTACATCCCAGCATGACCTGTAGCGTGTCAGATACAGAATCATGCTCAGAGCTGGTGTTCCAGACTTTTATATGTCCTCAAACTCATTGCAGAGTCCCTTTTATCCTATACACCACCCTAAGGCTGTTAACAGTGACCTAATGTTTGCTTTGCTTCTGCTTGTTTGACTGGAATTTAACTATAATATTTGTTAAAGTTAATACAACAGCTCATTAAAGAGGAATAAAAATCCCTATTGGGTTGCAAAGCATTGTGGTTAAAGACCTGAATTTGGCTTCAGGAAATCTGGGTGTTATTTTAGGCTTTTACTGTAAACTGCCTATGTAAATCTTAAAAATCAGGGGGACCTAATTTTCTCCTGCTCTGGTTCTGTTATATAAAATGGAGTAACAATTTTTTGACGCGAATTTTATTGTCTAGGCAACCAGCAAGCTAAAAAAAAATTTGTGAGAGTGAATAACAGGAACAAAGTAAAAGGCTAGAGAGGAAATTCAATGAAGAAAGCGCAAAACCAGAGTAAGAAACTTCACAGTGGCACAGACTGGTAAAAAGATCCTCCTGGAATATTTGTTTCAGATTCTTATATTACATACAGTATGACAGAAATTTTTAGTCAGCAAATCCATTTTACAAATAATTAGGTTTTACCACATTTAAAATCCCTCTTCTGACAATATGACCCACTGATCCAGACCTCAATGTGCTGTTTGCCCTTTTGCCATCAATGCCCTTTAGCCTGTAATGCTCTTTTGGATCTGTGGTTCTTACACCCTCTATTTGCAAATATAAATATATACTTTCATAATGCCAAATTCTTTGTCCTTGAAACACAATCCTTCAATCAAATAGAATTACATGCATATCATAAATACATATATATATATGCACATGATGTCACTGGATCTACTCAAGTGAGTGCTTGGATGGATAATAATCAGATTGGAAAGCAATATAGTAATGGTTAATCTTGCCAAAGCTCTGTTTCCACACACATATTTAAATCTGAAGCCAAACCCAGGCTCAGGAGAGCCCAGGGCTATGGACCTGAACCAGAAACGAGTGGTCAGGGCTGGCCTGTAGGCATGTGGCTCTCAGGAGGGGCTGGTGACATCAGCTGAGTGCTGTTGTGGCAAATATGCATTTCAGTCACACAGCAAAGGCTGACATCTATATTTTAAAAATATTTATCCCAGCTAGGCACAGTGCATAGTGATCAGGATACAAATGAGATTAATTCCTCCTCTCTGGAGATAAATCCAGAATTATTTGCTCTTCCAACAGTGCTGCACTTTCCCCCAGCACCCTCAACAGGCTATTTTTTAGTTATTATTTTTTCCTCTTCCCTTGCAGCCATTCAAAAAACAATTACACTGTATCTATACATTATTGTAAATTCAGTTCTGGGGCACTAGATTGTCTTGGGAGAAGTGAAGAAGTGTGGTATTAAATTTAAACATAGTGCAAATGGTTTAAGAAAGTGTCTTTAGTGTGTGTGTGGGATATGTAACAATCACAAATTAAAAAAAAAAAAATTCTTTCAGGCTTTTCTTTGAAATATTTTGGAGTCCAGATAAGATTTACTATTGAGCTTTCTCTCCCACTCTGAAGAAATGTTGTCAGTTGATTTTTATTCATTTTAAAATAAATGATGGGAAAGAGCAAAACAAGTTAGTGTGAATGTAGGGGGTGCTCAGTTCTGCTCCCCTTTGTGCCATTCCTTCCTCTCACAAGCCAGGAACACAGGATGGGAGAGCACTTCCACAGCTCTGGCATCAGCAGCTGCAAAGAAATCCACCTGGTCCCTGCACCTCTCTCCTGCCTTCTGCTGCTCTCCTTATAGGGGGTTCCTACCAGCTCGGTTTTAGCTGCAAACATAAACATTTACTGCTCTGGCTCCCAGAGTAAAAAGCACCCAGGAGAATCTGATCTGCACTTTGTCCTCGTGGATGATGTCTGATAGCCCATTTTGGTGTTTGGCCATTGCTGTTAACAATGGGAGCCACGTGTGTTTGGCTGATCACACTCACTGCCCTCTGAGGGCTGCCTGCAGGAGCAGCCATCTGTGGTATTTCCATTGTTATTCCAAGGGAGGGATCATCATTATTTTTGTGAATCAATGGTTTTTCCATGGAGTTCAGTGAAAGAAACTGGCTAGATGTCATTGCCATGGGAAGGAGGTCCCTGCCCAGGCTGTCTCTCTTGAGGTAACTTTGCTGTTTGGAAATGCAACATCCCAGGGACACATCCCATGACCTGGCTGTCCCAGAGCTGCCCTTTCATCATCTGTCCCCTTCCCTTCAGAAAGCTTTGGGTCTGCCCTCCTACCAGTGTGAACAGCAGCTAGGTCAGCAACACCATCCTGGAGTACCAAACAGCTCCTGCCTCTCATCTCTGTGGGGATTTCCTTGTTTGACTTGCTTAGTCACACCATGCTTGCCCAGGTTCAGATTTCATAGTTAAAAATACAAGTAACAATCAAAATGTGAACTCTCCCGTGCTTAAAAAAAAAAATCAAGGCAAAGACAAAATTAATTAGCATGCTGTTCATAAACGTGACATTGATGAATTGCAGCATAGCTATTGATTAATCATATATCAGTTACAGTGATCTAATCACTGTGGCTACAAATCAGCTCAGACCTATCCATGGATTGATACTCAGTGCGAGAAATTAAATCAAAGGCTCCGAATGGTACAAAATTGCAGGCTAAGGTTTAACTCCCAGCTGATGCACAACTACCATGCTTGATTAACACTAATGGAAAGCTAACTAGGTGTGCCTGCAGAGCACTGATATGAGAGCAAACTTCAGCTGATTGAAGACTCCCTCTCTATTTATCCTGTTTTGGGCCCCGTCACAGCCACCTCATTAACGAGGAAGTATGACCTCAACCTGGGTGTAATGGAGATGCCACTGGGGTAAGAAATGCCATTTATTCAGCCATACTACTAAAGGAGCTAATTTGGTATGGTTTATTTCTACAGCTCTATAGGATACCTAGTTTTTATTAAGCACAAAAAAAAAAGTGGGGACTAATTTATGGAGAAATAATTCCTGTGGTTCATTGAAGCATTTAGCAGAATATATTTTGGAAGACCTGGCCATAATTCAGGATAGTAGAAAACAGTGTCTAGTAATGTAGGCACAGACATCATGGAGAGTAATTAATTTGAAAACAGCTGTTGACCACTTTTGATAGAAAATTTAAAGGTGGTTCTGTTTCTCTCCCATATCTATGTGTCAAGGCTCTTTTATCTCCTAACATACATTAAAAAATAAACAAACCTGAAGTAATTTAGGCACAGCCTTGCAGATTTTTAAAATGTATTTTAAAGTTTTCATTTTAAAATGGAAAAAATTACTTCTCCCAAGAAATCCCCTGTGGCAATTCTTTTCATTATAAAGGAGATCTGAGCAGTTTTGTTCAAAGACATGTTTCTAATTTGAGTGTCTCTGTTATACTGAGACACACAACTTATATGTAAACTGCTGGTAAAACAATTCACTTTCAAGAAACGGTTTGTCCTTCCAAGGAAGACAAAGCTTTCAACATCTTAAAAGAAAACTACATAATCTTTATTTCAGGAGTTTAAGGATATTTTTGTGCATGCTTTTAAAAATATCTTCCTCTCTTCGCTACTAGAAGATGAATATCTTTCTCTCTTCACTCTTTTCTGTTGCAGTGAATTCAGGGAATGGAGTCAATTGGTCTCTGAGTGCTGCTCCAAGGGCTCTCTGTGTCAGAGCTGTGAGTGTTGGATCTGATGTGGAAGGGTCATGTACACCAGAGTGTCTGTACAGAGCCCTGAAACCCTTTCTGTTCTGCTCATCCCTCAAGGATGGAATGAGAATTGGAGAACCCTGCTCTAGTGGAAGGCGTCCCTGCCCATGGCAGGGCTTGGAACAAGATGAGTTTTAAGGTCCTTTCAAAAAACCAAATCCAATCCATGATTCTGTGATCCTGTGGATGCCAACTTCAGCACAGCCATGCCTCTTAGCTGGATTGTTCCCCCTTGGTTTACATTATCTAAATGGTGGTGAGATACCAGGAGGCAGAAACTCTTTTTTCCCCCATTTGCAGGCAGTCAGGCCTGCTTGAGACCTCAAAATAGTATGTATGCTATGAAGCAAACAGCATCCATGCTCCATCCTCCCATTCCTGAAAGCAACAAAAGCCTAGTGGAACATATTGACTCACTGTTGTCAACATAATGATAGTGTTTGTAAAATAAACTCCTACCAAACACTCCAATAATTAGAATGTCTCTTTTCCCCCTCCCAACCTTATGTTCCTTTCAACACAATGACATCAATGTTCATTAATTCTATATTTGAATGTTCGTCTTCTGTGGCAGCTCTACCAAACAAACAAAGCAAAACAATATTTAACAATAAGAAGATGTAAAATGTTTACATAGGAAGGGAATAAAGCCAGTGATGGCAACAAAACTCTTAATCAAACTCAATTACAGAGACCAGGCACAATGTGCCAAAGCTGACAGTTTGCTGACTTTACTTATAGTGTTGTGTGAAGAGAAATTTAGAGCCCTACTGAAAAGTGTTTGTTTTGAAACCATGGGGGAAAATCACAGAAAGGGCAAACTTTTGTCAAAGTGATTTTGATTAAGAGTTTCGTAGAAGATTTGTCTCTGACACTGTAGAAGATATAGTTTGGGTCACTGGTTCTACGTGTGCATCTGGGAAAAAAAGTCAGTCTTTATCCCTGAGGTACATTTTACCAGCAGTGAGCAACAGCTTTCAGGAAATAGAAAAAACCTCTCCTGTTGAGGAAAACCCATCTATTGGCAACTGGACAGGATGAGAGGAAATGGCCTAAAGCCGTGATAGGTGAAGTTTAGATTGGGTATTACAGAACAATTCTTCATTGAAAGGGTTCTCTAGCCCTGGCACAGCTGCCCAGGGCAGTGGTGGAGTCCCAATCCCTCCAGGGAGGGATTTAAAAGATGTGTGGCCTTTGAGGACATGGTTTAAGTGGTGTCCTTACCACCAGTGTTTAGGTAATGGTTGGACTTGATCATTTTAGACGGATTTTCCAACCTAAGTGCTTCTATTAGTCTATGAATGTAACTGGGGTTTTCTGTTACTCAAAGCCATTTAACAGGAAATTTGAGTATATTAGCTAAATAGTGGGGTAGAAAACAATGAATGATAATATTCTCCAATCTTCTGTGTTGAAGAAATATGTCCTCTAGGAAGAAAAGCAAAAAGCATATAAGGAAGGTATTTTTTTCAAAGTGTCCTCCTAAAGCTGTGGCTCATGTTGGGCAGAGGATCAGCAAAACTCCTGGGATTCACTGGGGCTTAAAGGTGAATTGTGAGTTTGACCCTCCAAAGGGTAGACTAAGCTATAGGAAAAACAAAACAAAACAACAAAAAAAAGGTCTTTCTGATCTCAGAACCCACCTGACTTACACCTGGGAGATTTTATAAAGCCTGTGCATCCAGTACCAATTTTGGGTAGTGGAAGATATTTAAATGGAATCTTACAGCATCCTGCCTACATCCTACTCTCTAGAAAGTTTCTTTGTTTTTTTCCTTAGGGGAAAAACATTGATTGTTCCCATTTATAAGGAGACAATTTAGACAAATTATTTCCTTTGCACCATAGGTTCTGTATTGTTTTATAACAAAAAGTGTATTGTAACTAAACTGTAGATTACTGTTTCAAAGTAAACAGTAATCTGCAGTTGTGCTTAGTGTAATACACATAAATAAGAGGAAGATATCAAGCTAGCTCCAATGTCACTTACATGACTTTCATATGAGACTCTTGTATGAATATAGAGGATAGACCACTAAAACTACTCAGTCAACTTCTAGTTTAGAAATAGATGCACCTCTGATCATATATAGGGGGTTTTTTTGAGTAGTCTTAAAGCTGTCTGGATTGAAAATCCTTTTAAATGTCCACCTAAATGTCCAGGCTTTGTGCCAAGAGGAAATCAATCTATGCAGGCTCTGAAATCTACCAAGTGTGATGAGCCCAATAGGAACATTAGTCCATTTTATGTTACCTCCAGGAGCTTTTACAGTGAAAGTCTTACCTCTTTTCCACTGCTTTGCATGCACTGGTGATTAATTTCAGTTGAACATACTCAAAGCAAAATTAGTGTCTTCTAGAACTAGGGTGTGAGAGTGAACCCATTTCTGGCATGTTTTGATAGAAAAATACATTATCTTGGAAAACATTTTTTAAAAAGCACCTATGAAAACATGAACATAAATAGGAGGGCAATAAAACTAAACATTGTGGGAATGTATAGTTGGTGATTGGTTAATTTTCAGTTTCCTTCAAGAAACTTGCAAAAGGTTTTGCTCCATGGCCCCTGTTCCTCAGAAGAGGGTGCTTAGAATTTTCCAGCTGCTCAATCTCACCAGAGTGAAGAGACATAGGAAAATGTTTTGAAGAAAGTTTCTTTTCTATTAGTGGAGTCTGACCGTGTGATGGACTAGCAGTGAAGTGTGTTTTATGTATTTTACATCTGTCACACTGGCATTTAGAAATTAAGCTCTGTTTTCTACATTATTGTTATCCATGTCCTTCCTTCACTCTTGTTCCATTTCTCCTCTTTAATTGTATGATTCTGTTCTGGTCTTCTTTGCATCATTTGCTTCTTTCCATCTCCTTTCATGAGGGCTCATTGCTCTGATTTGGGATCCTGTGGTGGCTTCCCTCACACACTCAGAAATGGTTAGAACTGGGGTTTGCCACCTGAGGTGAACCCTCTGTACTATGATGTGGTCATGCCTCAAAGTAGGAATTCCTACTTTGCAAAGGAGACAAAAAAAAAATCACAGTGAAATTCAAATTAAGGGCTTTGAGAACACAGGTAAATATGTGAAACTATTTCCATTGCTCCTGACATTTCACAAGTGCTTTGCAATGACACTAGTGAACAGCCAGCGTGCCTTTGCTTCTTGCTCAGGAGAAAAGTGTCTTCCAGATGGTTTCTTTTTATTAATTTAGAGAGAGTTAGGCTCCATCTCAGAGCTGCAGACAGCTGACTGATGGATGCTCCTGGAAAATCTGCTGATTGGCAAGACTGTATTTCACATTAGCTGTTTCAGAGTTACTTTGGTAATTGGTTCCAAAGGAGAAGAGGGGAAAAAAAAAATATTTGCACCAGCCTAGATGTAACTGATTTGCCTCATTATTTCTGATTTAGAATTGACAAGACATAGATCAGCCATCGACAGCTCCATGCCCCTAAGAATGGAAGTTTCAGGCACTCTTGAAGTGCCAGAGAATCGTAGATTAATATGTTTTAAGCCTCTTGCTTTTATGTTTGCAAAATGAATGCAGATTGGGCCGGTGATATATGTGTGTCATTACATTTTCCTACACCTTTCTGATGGTTTAACTGAAACAAATGGGTGCTCTCAGGGCCAGTCATCAGGAGATCAGAGTTTGCTGTGTAAGAGCAATGCCCCACATCTCACCCCGTGTTCCTCCTCCTGAGGATGGCTGTCCTCCACTCACCAGACGCTTCTTGAAGTGGTGTCTTCAGCTCAGGCTGACCTTCAAAGGTACTGTGCTTTAAAATTGCACTCATTATACTCCCCTGGGCCTTTACAGAGTTTTCCACTGGGATTCCTGAGTTTCAGGGCAAAGTGCGTGTTGCAGCTGGATTTGTATCATACCCTGATTTGGCATGCTTCCCTAAGGTCTAAATTATTGTTGTTCCTGTACCTGTTCATAATCTGGTGGAGTGTGAAGCTGGTTTTTCACACCTTGCCTTCCCTATTAAGTCCCATGACTGTGTGATTGTTTGATTATTGTGATTACTGACAACTCTGAGACAGGACTGATAAAAGATAACTTTTCCACTACTGTGGCTGGGCTTTGAGCCAATTTGCTATGGGCATTGTGGAAGTTTATGTTTTGCATGGACTCAAAAGCAACTGGGAAAATCCACTAATGGAAAGCACAGCTGTCCAGGAGTGTTAAATAAAAGACTTAGGGGGCAGCAGTGCACAAGGGGATAGGACTCCATTTGGAAGGAAAAAACCTACAATCTGATTTTGTTTTCCTATCTGCTATTAGATGATGTCAGAGACTGGGTAGCATGCTGGGCAGGCTGAGCCAACTCACCCCTTCTTCCATACCTAGATTTACAATGATAATCAAACTATCTGATCCCTATTTGAAGGGATTCCATCTTCTTTCATACCCTCATCACCTTTTTCCCCCCTCTCCCAAGAACAGGTATCTGAAAGTTAAACCCTATTTGTTGTCACTAAAGCATCAGGAAAAATGAGACCAAGATGTTTCACTGGCAAAATATTTCATGGCAGCTCTTCTGTGCAAAGTGCTGTCACCAGAAGTGGCCCTCCTGCGTGGGAACTTGTGCTCCACATTTCTTTTTCTCTTGTTCACATTCAGAGAAATCTCTGCCCTGCTGGTTTTGCTTCACTTGTTTGTGTGGCTGGCTGAACCCAGGAGACAAAAACAACACCCCTTAAAACATCACTCCCAACATGAATCATCCTCTTTTATGAAAAATTTCACTTTTGATGAGACAATGTTATATAGAAGTGAAAAGTTTAATACACCTTGGGCTCACAACGCCCAAAGACCAACTTTGCCAGCTCCTTTCCCTAGTAGATGATGCGTGTGGGTTAAATTTTACTGTTACATCTTAAAAGTGTATTAAAGTAAGTGAAAGGAAATGAGATTAAAGAAAGGCTGGAATATTATTCCAATTTACATCGTGTAATATTGAATTCAATTAGTCATTGGAATGAAGTAAAAAAATTTGCTCAGTCATAAAAGGGAGGTGAATCTGATCAGATGGATATAGCATATGGAGAATCCATAGATTTTGCAAAGACTTCACATCTAAACATCTGTTTAGACCCTTACTCTTTTGATTCTAGTATAACCTTAAAATTCATTTTTTGAAAGCCTGATCATCACAAGAATACCTCATCAAATTTTAATTAATTCCCAAGATAAAGATGCACTGGGCATCTCGGGGAATATTCCCTATTGCACTGACACACTGGCTAAAAAGTAGAGCAATAAAATTCCAATTCTTTGAAGGACTGTTTGGATTCTGAAAAACTATCATCACATTTAAATACTTAATGCAGTTTATATGGAAATTCTGAAACATAGTTTTTATTGAAATCTTGTTTCTGCTGTTATTTCATTACTCTAGCTGCTTTTGTAAGGGTATACCTTGTTCTGGTTTTGGGTTTTTTGTGGGGGGGGGAATGCAGAATGGTTGGGAAAAGGCCTTGTTTTTGACAATTTGTCCAATATTGAGTTGCAGGAAGACATGAACAATTAGTAGTGTCTTCCTTCCTTCTTGAATCTATCAGAATTTTTGGTTAAGACGTGTGTTCTTTGATGCACTCTTTGCCCTGGGAGTGCAGAGCATCACATCTGCCCAGGACAGCGGTGTTGGAATGGTTCATTTCAGCTGTGGAGGAGCCAACAAGGTTTGGAAAGTTACAGAGCCAGACTCGTGGCTGTGTGTTGCATTCTTCCAAGCAGGACTTGCAGCTAGCAGAGCAGCAACAATGAAAGCAAATTCGTTGTTATGGGTGAATAATGACAATTATAACATTGAAAGCTCCATGTGTTTTATGAACCTCTGCTCCCAGAGTCACTCTTGCATCTGTCAGAATTATAGAGTGAACATCCCTAATATTCCCTTGCCCCATTCTCAGTTGTCAGGGTCTTGCAGAAAGAGATCAGTAAATGTGATATATCAGTTAATCTTTCAAATCAGATTGGTAGGGTTTGTGTGCTGCACTGGTCTTTCTTTTTTTTCCCCATCAAAATAGAAATTCCCACATTAAAAATATTTAATTTGAGATTATCTCTTTCCATTCACAACTCTCAACTGTGAGATTATTATTTTCTTATCAAGAGCACAGATGTTTCTCTCGTGTATTTTGTGAAGCCTAAGGAGTTACAGTTACTACTTTCAGGGTATTTATGCTTCAGTTAAGGATAGGTGTATCTTTCAGAGAAAGAAATATTTTTCTTTCTTGGAGAAATCAATTAAAATGGGACTAGAAAGGACACTAAGAGGTCATGTAGTCCATCTCCTTTCATAAAGACAGGGTCAGTTACGTCACTTGTGACAAATGCTAGTTCAATTTTTCTTAGAAATTTTGAGTGATGAAAGCATTTCCTGATGCTGGATTTTAATCTTCTTTGCTTTATTACTTCTTGGCCTAACAACAGTAGACAGACAAAAGACTTTAATTCTTTCCCCAAGCTTCCTTTTACCATTGAAGGCTTCTTTCACATTTTCTCCCAGTTTTTCTGCTTACCATATTAAAATACATTAATTTTTTAAACCTTTTTCTTAAGTCATATTTTCTGCACCTGACCAAATCAGTCTAATTTTCTACTGAGTTTTTTACAAAAGTCCCCATCCTTCTAACTTGCTGTGCTCTCTATGCACCCACACAAGATTTTTGACTCCGGTTGTGACTGAGGAGGTTGTGGTTGTTCAACCTGGAGAAAAGAAGGCTTTGGAAGACCTTAGAGCACTTTCCAGCACCTCAATCAGCTCCAAGAGAGCTGGAGAGGGACTTTGGACAGTGGCATGAAGTGACAGGACAAGGGAGAATGGCTCTAAACTGCCAGAAGGAGGTTTAGATTGGATATTAGGAATAAATTCTTCACTTTGAGGATGATGAGGCCTTGCTCCTGGGAGCAATGTGGCCTCATGGAAGGCGTCCCTGTCCCTGCCCTTGAGTTTGAACAGGATGGTCCCTTTGAACCCAAAACATTCCGTGATTCTGTGATGCATTCATCTGTGATTTTTGTTTGGCTCAGTCTAATATTAGTATTAATCAGATACCATTCTGCCACACCTCTGCCAGGCCAGAATTCCCCTTTGGCGTGTGTGGTTCTGGTTTCCAAGAAATTCACTTCACATTTGACCTTCCTGAACAGCACTTTACTTTTACCTCCACTTCCCTCCAATTGTTTTGAATTCCACTCCTCCACCATTTCCTAATGTTCACCTTGGTGGTCTCCGTGACTGCAGTAAATATATTTCCTATCCTTTCATCCAAACCATTTATGGAATTATGAGTTGTGCCAGACTTAAGACAGAATCCTAAATAGCCCACAGTATTGACTGGGGGTAGCTATCTAATTCTGATGCTCTGACAGTAGCTGCATGGTCCCACACCCTGGAGGGTCACCTGGAAAATGTTTCTCAAAGTTTTTTCTAAGTCCTTCATGGGAGAGAGTGTCAAAGCTTTGCTAAAGTCAAAGTATATGACATTTCCTACTTCTCCCTCACGAACAAAGCCAGTTACCATGTCATAACAGGAATCAGATTAGTTTGATATGATTTGTTTTTGATGAATGTAAATTGAATGATGTTCTTCTCTTATTATCCTCTAGGTGTTTATAAACTTTTGAGTTGTTTATTCCATTATTTTTGTGGGAATGTAGCTTCAGCTAAATCAGTACATGTTACTGTTCCCTGACTCTGTTACAGATAAGCCTTGTGTTTTCTCTTTTCAAGAGAGAATCCCAAATTAACAAGGAAAAAAATCTGAAGTTTTCCTTTTCTAGAATTCAAACCTTTTTCTTTTTTTCCTGAGGCAAACCAAGAAAAATCCATTTTATTTATGTTAGAATTTATGTGAGCTCTTTCTCTACATTTGGATTTTGAGCAAGATGATAGATACTAATGAAGACTTGTGGTTCAGGCACTAATACACCCACAGAATTGTAATTCTGTTAAAATATCTCTGTCTGGCACAGCTCTTCAAAGCAGCACGATGGCATCTGGACTAGAATTGCAATTGTGCTTCTTCAAGCTCTGAAGACAAGGAAAGAATTCTCTCTGCTGTTAGGAGCTTTATTGAAATGACAGAGATGATCTGTCCCAACTCGGGAAGGACAAATAAATGATACATTAAAAATTGCAGTTTTTTCACTCTTTCCCACACCTTCTGCAGCATTAACAAATCTTTGAGGGCCATCAAGTGAAAAGACACAGCTCAAGTGGGATCAGACTGACCAAGTTTCAAAGTACTGTCCCCAGACCTCTTTCCAAAGTTTGTTCTGAAGAAGTTTGTATATTGTAGGAATTAAGCAAATAAGTAAACAAAAAAGGAGTTGAAATACAGGAGCAATCTAAAAACCTGCAGCTCATCTAAATTTAAGCACAGGCAATAGCTCAGAGCTCTGAAAATACATGGACTTGCAGAAAATGTGACCAAAATGCCTTGTTTATAACATACTGACTGCAGAGAAAGGCACACTAAAAATAACCAATTTTCTCTTCTTCACCTCTACCAGGAGTTAATTAATTTAAATCTCCCTAAGACACACACTGTCTATTTATTTTGCCTTTTTTTATTTGTTCATGAGGATTTCTTTACCTTTTGATTCACTTCCAGTTGTTCTCCTCTCCCTGCTCATTCTGAAGACAAGTAGGGGGAAATTTGGTCCTTCAGTACCCTGTTAAATTACAGATAGTGAGCTGTGTAGGTGTTAGCATTTCTTGGAAGCAGGATCCCACTTTATTTATAGCTCTGCTGTTTAGCCTTCTGTGTCTTCATGCTGTGGTACCCTGCCAGAATGCCTACTGAATATGCAAGTTCATAGGCAGCCTCACTAGCAACTGAAAGCTTAATTTGTGACTGAAATAGGGGACGTGCTTGGAGCAATCACACACAGATTTAGCATGGGTAACGATTCTTTGAGAATCTGATAGGATTTGGTACTGTTTTGACATCCTGCTTTGGTGTGTTGCCATCCTTGACCTAGTGCTTGACAGGAGGACCTGAGTGAGTCAGTCCTACTCACCAGGAATAAAACTGACTTTGACTGGTTAGCACATTTTCCTATGGGCAGCACTCTGTCAGCTTAACAGAATAAAAGAGAATAATTTCCAAAATCTGCTCTCATGGGCCTCCTTAATCTGGACAAGTCCACATGTAACATTCACCTTTTTTGAAATGTAACAAAATCCTGAAACCCCACTCCAAGAAGGCCTCACCCCAGCCAGTAGGATCTAGAGTTTGGTTAAAATATCCAGAATTAAGTGGCTACTTTTGTGCTGGATGGTGAAGCTGTCTTTACAGCCAATGGGGAGCTTGTCAGGGTGGTTGGTCCTGTTGAATCCTTCTCTGGCACAAATCACCATCACAAACTGGATACTCATCTAAATTCAGAGAATCATGGAATCACGGAATGGCTTGAGCTGGAATAGTCCTGAAAACTCACCTAGTTCCATCTGCCATGGACAGAGATACCTTCCCCTAGACCACATTGGGCAAAGCTCCACCCAGCCTGGTGTGCACTGAATGCAAATGGGATTGCATGATCTCATTCCACTGACTGCAAAACAGCTCAGAAATCTACCTCACACACAGACACCTGCCTCTGGAGGCCTAAACTGAGCTCAGCTAAGACCAGATCACAGACTCAGCTGCTTGAAAAACTGAACTTGACAGCATGAACAGCCTGAACTAGGAGGTGCTTAGGTACCACCTTAGGCTCTCTTTTAGAAGACTAAATTTTTTTGTTGTGGTTGATGGTTTCCTATAGGTATATTTCCTCTATGGCTTGTACCTACATCCTATGCCTGGGATTTCTTGAACTAAGTTCACCCAATTCCTGAGACTAAAATTGCTGTCTCTTTGTGTGATGTTTTCCAGTCTGAGCTAGCAGAAGCTTGTTCAGTGCTTTAGAATTTTGAGTGCTTAGACACACAGGAGATGCATTTTAATGCATTGCCATCTACCTCATGTCCATCACTTCCTCTGCTACATAATTTTACTGGGTACCACTTAATATTCCTCTCTGAAGCTGTTTGCTCTTTCCTGATGGGTACAAAGGACCCA
Organism: Melospiza georgiana; assembly: GCF_028018845.1. Taxonomy (NCBI): domain Eukaryota; kingdom Metazoa; phylum Chordata; class Aves; order Passeriformes; family Passerellidae; genus Melospiza; species Melospiza georgiana. Next base: position 78,512,502 of record NC_080465.1, read on the forward strand.
TTTGCTCATGGCAGCTACTTAAACACCACCCCACCCCCTGCATCTGGCTTAATGTGTATTTTTACTAATCAAACAAAGTCAGCAAAGGGTCGCAATGCAAAATTAGGGAGGAGTTGAAGCAGGAACGCCGAGCAGCTGTCAGCAGCATCTGTCTGCAGACCCAGGCGCTGGGTGCCCTCTGGGGACAGGGCTGTAAGTGTCCTGTAAGCACTCCAAACCTCACTGTCTGAGGAGGGCAGGATGTTTTGGGGTTTGTGATAAACTGTGCCAGTCTCTTCAGCCAAGGTGAGTGTCCCACTGCAGCAGGTGCAGCAGTAACCCATAAAAGAGATGTTTTCTCTGTATTAAAGGAACTAGGAATAGATAGAGACAAAGGACGGGGGAAGCGAAGCTCAGTTGTTCTGAGCTGACAGGTAGAAATTGATTCACAAATAAAATGTTGCAAGGCTCACTAGAAAGGGGAACAGATAGTGAATTATGGGTTTATGGTAGAATCACAAGATAAGTGGTAAAGACAGTCTTGTATAAGGATCATCTGAAATCCAATGTAAAACATTGATTTTTTTTTAATATATATTTTTTTTAATAATATATATGTCTATGTTATGGTTTCTGGTGTTATTTCTGCCCACCAGAAACAGTATTTTCTGACAGTATTTTCTTCTTCAAGACATTTCAGATATATATGACTGTTACATCCGAGTTCCTGGAAATGATTCTTTTCAGATGAAGCTGTGTTTCAAGTGGAAAAGGTTCAGAGGTGTCATAGTCATGTCTTCTTTTATATGAAGATCACAAGACCAGGAAGATAATATGATGATCAGTAACATAGGTCATTGTAGACAAGTTAGCATGATTTTCAGATTAAATCTATGCCACTTCCTTCTGTGTGAGCTGAGCCTTCAATTCTTGAAGTTTTCAAAAGACAAACTTATCCAAAGCTAGCAAATTGTGTCAGCAGTTATTTGGTTCTTTTTCAGAAAGTTCACAAAGTATGAATTTCAATGACTTCTGACAGGATTCATGATTCATTATGACAGCTTCTGCACAGCTTTAGACTTGATAATATTTTGTACCTGTAGTGAAGTTATTCTTAAAATGAATTTACTCTTTTTTTCCCTTTCTTTGCTTTTACAGCTGGAAGATCTGCCAATATTATGATCACAGACTAATCCTTTAATCTCTTAGTACCTTACATTTATTCTTCTACAAAATACAACTTGCATATTATTCTGAGTTTCTTGAGCTTCTGGGGGGAAGGAGCCTCTATGTTATCATGTTGTTGCTATTAGAAATCACATGCTAATTTTTGCCTTTTGCTCTTGCAACACTATTTCCCTCCCAATGCAGGATAACTGCACTTGGAAGCAGTGTCTACTCCTAGTCTGTGTGGGAGGGACACCAGATGGATGTGACAGAAAAATGGAGGAAGCGCAAGGTACGAGTAGCTTGATGATGATTTGTGTAGTAAGTGGCAGTCACAGAACTCCCACTGTCTAGCTATTGTCAGGCATTTTGTAGTCATTATGGAACAGCAGGTAAATATTAATGGAAAAAGATTACATACTGTGAGACAAAGCATTAGCCCGTGTAAATCACAAGAGCTGGGCTGATGTCAGTGGAGCTGTAAGACTCTGGACCAGCTAAGGGTATGAATCTTAAATTCTTCCTTCTCAAAAGAAAAGTATATATCTTGAGCCTCTTCAGTGACATGCTTCAGACTGTGCTCTGAACAGCTAGTTCTTCAAGTACACATGCTAATAGATACACTTAATGCCTGGGGCATCATTATTTTGAAGAAGGCACGGCAGTGCACACTATGTACACCTGAGGGAAAGGTCTGTATCTGTCAGAGTCAGCAGTTCCTGTAATTACACCCACTGTCAATATCAGCTCTGGGAATTCCCCTTTCAAACCATCCACTTTTGTCCTCCTTCATCAGCAAGGCTGAGTGTGACATCCTCTAACAAGGTTGGTAGGGTGGTTACACGACTCAATTATTAACTCAAATGCAACTCGCGTACTGCAGCAAATAGAATTTCTTCTGACAGGCTGCTTGTCATATTATGGCCTTATTTGATTAACTCACCCCTTTGGAGGTGTTCATGATCTCATTATATCTTTAATGATAAAATTCCCTTCTGCTATGTGCTATTTTATATTATGTTAAAAGGAATTCATTCATTTTTTGCTTGTCACTTGCATAATTGGATAAATATTTAACAGGGGGAAGTTGATTAAATTTCTGCTAAAATTGTACTTACTACCAAAATACATTCTGGACACCTTAAATGTTGGTCTGTAGGCCATTGGTGGAGCAGGTGGTAAATCCAATGAGGCTCCTCATCTTGAAGGTCACTTCTGCTTACATCTGTGAAGTCACAAAAAAAAAAAAAAGGCTAACAACAAAGAATTTAATTCCAGTAGTAAATAACAGGTTTAGTAGATTACTGTGCAAAAAAATTAAATTAGAAGGTGGGAGCCATTACTGAGGTGGAATGTGGCTGAATTCTTCAGAAACAAGAGGTTGTGCATCTTGTGGTTAAAAAATGAAATAAACAGGGTTTATTAAACAGATTAATACTGTTCTGAGTCTTTGACACTGAATCATAAAGGCCAGGAACTGATTTTTAAGCTCTCTTTGAAGCTGTTTTAATTTATGTCAGCAAATACAAACTGTATCTACTCTTCAGGTCCACTGGCCTCCTTCTCCCATGCTGATGTTTGGATGTCCAAATATTTTGATTTAGCAGTATCTATGGAACACAGGACTCATTATGTTGCCAAAATTGGCAGCAAAATTTGTGTTTCAAGTACTTTATTGACTCAGGGTACTGATGTCAAACTGGCTCTTAATGCTTAAAAACACGGGCAAAATTATGGCTTTACAGGATTCACAAGTATTTCAAAATTATTTTTTTTTGTTCTTCCTAATGCCTCTGTTTCACTGTCCATAGATTGATATGATGAAAACACCAGTGGATAAAAAAAGTTTCTTTCATTTATTTTTAGTTCTTAACATAAAAATCATTGGAGAATGACATACAATTATTAAACAACTTTATTTAAAAGTTTTATATTATGCAAAATGTTGACTAATATAACCACTGACAATTTTAATATTGGCAAAATAGAAGTAAATTTACATTCTTCAAAACTGAAATTTCTAATTTGATTACTTTTATTTTCCAGGAGGGGAACATTCTAGTCATAAGATTGTAACCACCACTACTCTATAAAACCCTGGGCTCCAAATAACAAAATAATCAGGGTCTCAGTAGGTCTCTTGGTTCATTCCTTTGCCCTAGGAAAATATCAGCAGGCACATTGTTTCATAGGCTGTTCTTAAAATACTCCCATGCAGGAGCTGCCCCAGGCAAACCACCAATGCTTCCCCATCTTTGCCATGAGATTTGGTCTTAAGTCTTCATTGTGTATAAACTCAACTAATTTCAGGTATACTTTTTGCTCTCTCCAAATACAGTTTATTTTAAAGAGTCAGGAAATTAAAAACAAATAGATTTTTGGGAAAAAAAAGGAGAAAAAATAGAGGAAAACTTGAATTAGAAATATTTTTTATGTATCAAAGGAAGAGTAGGATTTTCCAAGTCTCATGTGGATCAAGCTATTCATGACTTCCAACTACACAAAGGCAGCAAAACTCCTCACACATGATGCCATTTCTCCAGATGAGTCTCTGGAGACACATGTTTTTCTTCATTAGCTATGAACAGAGATAGCTGAAGATGGTGTCAGGTGACCAAATTATATGCCTGAATTTTCTTGGTTGCACTACACTTTTCTGATCTTAAGTAAAATGATTTATTCATCAAAAGGCACCATTTCAATCTGCTTTCTGCTCTCCTCAGAGGTTTCAGTTACCCAGGAGCATTCCCAGATTCTGGAGAATGGGCTTTCAAATTGTTTGTAGAAGTTTTACCTCATGTGGCACTGACCTGGGCTGACTCTCAGCCTTAAAAACAGGTCCCAAAATAGACTGGGAGTTTTCATGGGCAGGAAGCCAATCTCAGCTGGCACTTTGCATACAGCCACTCAGCTCTGGACAGCCAGAAATGTTATTTGTGTGAACTGGGTTGATCCTTCCCTGTTGGTCTCGCTGACAGAGAACAGCACTAGAAACATCTAATTTACCAGGACAGACACAGCCTAATTCTGAAAGCTCCAGGAAAGGCTGCAGAGAATGGTCATATTTGGACATTTAACATAAAGATATCTATGTAAATAAAATTTACCCAGAGGTCTGCACCAACCTGAAAAATTCTAGGGAGTTCATCATTTGAGAAGGAAAAAAAAAAAAAAAAAAAAAAAAAAAGGGGAACATATCTACGTATCCCAATTGGTTATATTTCTATCCTTCTCTTTCAGTAGTGGCACCAAAACCCTCGCCATATGACTCAGATGGGAAATGTCAGAGCAGCATTCCAGACAAGAAGCACTGTGTACTTTTACTGGGGGCCTGCCAAGGACTGAAAATTGTGGAACAAGAAATGAACAGTGAATATATCAATAAACAAACATGTTTGCAGAAATTGGGGTTGGTGGGTGCATGATTTGCTGTGTGAAGCACGGGGCTACATCAGCCCCGAGGTCTGGTGTGCAGTAGAATGATCTGGCTTTTACAGCACCTGATTGAACGCATGCTGAATCCAGCTGAAAGGTTCTCTGCTACTTCAGTGGACTTTGAATTAGGCCCGTGGGACATCATTCATTGTTATATCTTCCCATGCCCTTGGAAAGAAAGTTGTCATTATTTTCACTGCACAAGTGTGGAAATTGCAGTACAAACAGAGAATGGCCGTGGTTGTAGAAAAGGTCACTGGTACAGCTCGTTGACACAGAACAGATGGAAAATGAGAAGAGTCATGTCCATGAGATTTAATTGCTATATACACAGAAGTAATAATCATCCATAAGAGTCTGGGATTGATTCATTTGATATTGGCTAAGAATGGCAGAGTTTTGAGGACAGAAGGTGAAGTTTGGAGTGCCTATAATATCACATCAAAAGAATTATTTTTTAAAGAGCATTTTTTTCTTCCAATAAATAAGATTTGATCTGCAGTATGAGAAAAAAAAAATCATCTGCCACCTGAAGTCCTAACCAATCCTTTCCCAGACCCTCATTTGAAACCAGTAGGTGACAGTTGTACTATTTCACCCAAATTCATCTGTCCTTTTAACCTGCAGGGGCCAAACAGGGGAAGCAGAATAACTTTTGCTCTTAACAGATCAAACCAAAGAAAAACAGTGGTGAGGAATGGGTTTTGTGCTGCACTCTCTCACTCATTTGAGGGAGGGGGGATTAACTGACTGCAGGGGTCAATAAAATTGCGGGGAAAAGTGAGTTTTCATTCTGAGCCCTGAGTTAACTCTATGAACTTTGGCAGGAATTCGCTGCAAACAAGTTGTGACCCCAAGAATTTGTGCGTATAAGCTATGCCTAAGCCAAGGCAGACAGAAAGGGGCTAAGGGAAGGAAAACCTCACAGTCCTGTGTGAGAAAAATCTGCCTTGTCCTGGTGCTGGTGCCGAGGGCATACAGCTCGTGGCAGCTGGGACATCCTCCTGTGGGCATGAGTTAATGGTGATGGGGAAGGAGTGAGCATTCAGCACAATTCTTATTTTTCCATTTTTTGAGATTAAAGAAACCATGGCTAGCACGTGGTCCTAAAGGTGGATATTTTTTCTGTCTTTTTAAATAATTTTCCTAATAATGCTGGAATGTTAATAAAGATATAGGTCCTAAAATGACATTGAACAACATAGAGCCAATGCTTCATGAAATTTATTCCTGAATATTTGTGGATGTGATAGACACTGTCATAAACTCCCTTAAAATAACAAACTGATTAAAAAAATATTTCACAAAATCAGAGAATCACAGAAATTTTTTAGTTGGAAGGAACAAAAAAGGATCATTTAAGTCCAACTCCTGGCCATGCACAGGAAAGACTGAAGAATCACATCATGTTGAATTACATCATGTCTGCATTAATTTAGGTGTTATCATGTACAATAAAAGAAAAATTAAAAAAAAACATCATGTATAACAAAAGGAAAATAAAAAACTTGGCACCACAGATAGTGAAGGGAAAGCAAATTATCCACTACTTTTCAGGTTCACCAGTTGATCTCAATAATATGCACAACTTCTCCAAGGAATGAATACTGAAATGATGGAAATAATGAAGAAATGACATAGCTAAAATCAATATCTTTCTCAAATCAAATATTTTTTTTTGTAAAAAAATCCAAACCCGTCATCACTGCAGTAGAGCTAAATCACAATATTAAGTTTTTTTATTGCCACATAAGGTATTTTCAGTTAAGGAATAGAAAGTGGAGATTCCATTGAGATTCTTTAAATAGCTAAGAAAATGTAATACCAGAGGTAATGGGAGGCTAGAAATAGCCTACTATTATTACAAGGGCAGGGGTCATGCATTATTAGCTTTTTAAAAAATCTTGGCATAAAGATTGGTTATGAAATTTGCTAATGACATGAAGGAGGAAGGCATCATCAATGCAGAAGAAAAATTGGATAAAACATAGTAAGAAATGGTTAATGTAGTAGTCAGGTTAAAGATGGTTAAATTTGTTTCTACAATGTGGAAGCTCAAGAGCCAAGGGACTAATAGCAAGAACTTCTTGTGCAAACTGCTAGGTCTTCACTTAATAACATCTTAAGAGAGGGAAGATCAGGATATTCTTGACAGTAGTAGGAGAGTGTTCAACAGCACACAGACAGTGGGAAAAGCAGCTGTGATTGCTCAGTGAGGCATCTTCAACAGAGGCAAGCAATCACTAATTTTTGCTGCAAAAAATTTGCAATGAGAACTCACCTGAAATTGTACAGTTTTGACATGGGGGATTAGATAAGAAGGAATAAGCTGGAACAAGTTTAGTGATAAACCCTTAGAGAAAGGAGGTGGTGTAATTTGTAAATGAGGAGGCTGACACTGTGTCTGCGCTGTGTTTGCACACAGAGCCCAGCTCCAAAGCCACCAGGACGTGTGTGCTCACAGATAATGAGGCAGCAGCTCCGAGGTTACAAGTGTCAGTGTTTCAGCACAGATTTGATGCCTCAGTAATGTAATGCATGCAATAACTTGCAGCCTCAACAGAGAGACCTGGCATCTCCCTAAAGTGAGAGCAAAGGGGTGCTCGGACTACAAATTCCTTTGAAAAGTGATTGCATTATTTAGCTGAAGCCAACTGGAAGCAAAAACTAGTCAGGATATTTAGGATGTTGTGGATAAAAAGGGTAAAGCCCTCTGAGCCAAGGAAGAGCTCTGGCAATAATAATGTGTGTCCAGTGTATAAAAGGGCTGTTTGCATGTTGGGCTTTTCTGGTCCTGTACTGACTTGGGAGCTTATTTTTTCTCTATAGTCTGGGTCCTATTACAAGATATAAAAAATTCTCTTAGTAGTCATTACCTCATTAATAAGTATCACAGAATCACAGAGTGGTTTGAGATGGAAAGGAACCTTAAAGCTCATGGAGTTCCACCCCGTGACATGGGCAGGAACACCTTCCACTATCCCAGGTTGTTCCAAACCCCATCCAACCTGGCCTTAAACACTCCCAAGGGTGGGGGAGACACAGCTGCTCTGGGCAACCTGTGCCAGGGCTTCCCCACCTTCACAGGCAAGAATTTCTTCCTTATATCTAATCTTCTTAATCTCTAATTCATCCTAATATCTAACATATTCTGATAAATATGTTCCTGTGATTTTCACTCATTATGCAATGTTGGCTGCCTCTTGCTGTTTTGCAGCCCTTGTTTGCTGAGCTGTCTTCACTGACCTGGTTCCCAGCTCTGCTGACACTCCTCTTAGTGTTTCTTCCACCATCCAACATGCTTTTGGTGGCAATGCTGGGGAAGGAAAATGTGAGAAAAGTGGATTGAAGCATGAGGCTTCCCAGAGCCTTGTTCAAGGATTGAATTTGGCGCTTAATCACAGCCATTAAGCAGCTGCCTAACCAGAAGGGCACAACTGTTCTGTGTACAGGCTCCGTGTCACCTCTGTCTGTCCTGTGTGGATGTCTTGTGTGCCCAAGACCACCCCAAGCTGTGCCAAAGGCCTCTGGAGATAACAGAGGCAATCAATTCTTCAGTGTCTCAGCTCTCCAATGGAGCATCATTGTGCCTCTTCTGATATTCAACCAGGATTCTGTGTTTATTGAGGAAAAATCATCATCCCACAGGCACAAGGGTACAGAGACAGAGTGGTCTTGAAAATTTAGGGGTTGTTCTAAGATATACACCCAGATTACTGTCCTTCCTTGAGAAAGGGGTGTGGGAAAAATGTACAAATCTTTGGATTTAGTAATAGGACTCAAGAGAACAGAAGGATCTGAGTAACTGGACAGGTCAAAGGCTTCAAATTTTAAGCCTAAGGTTAAATATGACAGCAGTTTATATTCTCTGAAAATCAAACTTCCTAAATTCCTCATGTTAGGAAGCCAAATTTCTGACAGCTTGCAGGACTGGAATAGGAGTCAAACTGTGGGATCACCTCAGCATGGTGTCAACCAACACTCATCACCTGACAGCTGTGGGGACAGTCCACCTTAAATGTCTAAACCCACACTGCAATCATTCTTCCCCTCTGAAGCTTTCAGGTGATTCTTATATGAGTGTTACGTAGTGTATTTTAAACCCTCTTTAAAAACCGATGATTTAGTTTTATAGGTAAGAAACTGGTGGCAGAGAGGCCCATGTTTTTTCTCTGTATTGGTGTAGCTTTTTTTTTCAGTCAGTGCAACCATATCAGTTTAGACCTGGCCTACATTCCAAGACTGTACAATCTAATTATAAGCAAGACAAATAGAAAAAAACAAAAACCCCAATCAGTGGCCAGAACAGCTGATGAGAATAAAAATTATTCAGCAGTGCAGCTGTTTAGATTTTTTATCTTCATGTCTTAGAGATTCTATTAAGGTTTCTAATACAGACTGCCTGGCTGCTTTTTTTTTTTTTTTTTCCTTGTAGTCTACCAATGCACTAAATATCCACAGACATAAAATGTACCAAAAAAAGGCTCCTAAGCCGGAGGGAATAGAACTGTAAATGTGCAAAACTCTGCATATATATGTCACATCAGTTAAAAAGGAAAGTATAGTTTCTTGATTGCCTATACAAGCTCCATTTACTAAACAGCAAAAGTAGCAGACATACATTTTTCAGGGAGCATTATATTGGCCAAAGGTCGCAAAAACAATTTCAGAGGAAGCCTGCCCACATTAGTTTCTTGAAATCTTGATTACAAATTTATAAGAGACATACCCTAGACATTGAGAGATGGTCTCAAAGATTACTGTCCTTCCTGCCATCTGCACACTCCACTGGGAACATTAGAAACCCTGTCCATCAACCAAAATAAACAGCTTTTCTCATGAACAGGCCCAAAGAATGCCCTATAAATCATATCTGTCAAAAATTCTAGTAGCATTGCAGAAGACAGAAATCAATCCAAAACTCATTAGTTCATCTGACAAGTGCTTAATCTTATATTGTTTAATGCCAACCTGAACAACCCAGACAGAATGGAACCATGCAAAGCAGTGCCTTGATTTTCTATTACAGAAACTTTCTCAGTGATTATGGCTTAATCTTTCCTTTAGATCTTCTTCCTTTTAATGCTCCTGTTCTCTTCACCACCTGCCAGCAGATATTGACTCCAACCGAGTTTTCTTACTTCTGCAGGGATAGATACATCAGGATAGCCTCATTCAGTAGCTTGCTAGATGATACCTCTACATTTGAACATGTCCTCTGCTAATCAGGATAAGCAGCTATCTATTGGATTATAGGTGGTGGTGTTTGAAGAGGTTGCCAAGCAGAATGGATATATTACTCATTTTTTATTAGATTTGTACTAAATCTTTTAATCTGCTGGCATGGAATAAAGGGTGTGATAATTCCTAGATCACATGAGATAAAGGAAAAACACAAGTAATTCATGAAAATCAGGGTATTTTGTTCACATATTTGGGGAAAAAGGTTTATTACAGTTCCCCACAGAACTCACATCTTGCGAATCTCTTAAAATATTGGAAGAAAGTGTAATTTGGTTTCAGTGGTTTTATTCAAGTGATTTAAATGTGATGAGGGACTGGTTTTTTCCACTCAGACCTACTGGTGTGAAATGTGTGACATCCATGCTGTTGGACTCCCTGCTTCTCCAATAAAGAATGTATTCCCATTACTGATTCTGAAAGAGCTGTTTACAAGAGCCCTAAATTGCAGTGACCAAAGCAAAATGCACAGGATAAGTCCAGCAGTTTTCGCAAAATCAATGGCTGACTTCCTATGTGGAGCTAAATTTATTAGTGTATACTTATACTTGCTCTTTCTGTTTTGTTTACCAGCATACACAGATCTTTCCAAAGAAAAATGTGTCCTAATGCAAGAAAATAAATTTTAGGAAGAAAGGCATTATTCTGAGATAGCTTTTAAAGTGACAGTAAAAACATCCATGTGGCATAAAAGCAGTGGGTTTGGCCCTCATTTGCACAAAAATTAAACTGAAACTTCGGAGGAATCACCATAGAATGCAGAATGGATTATGATTTTCCATTGCTCAGGTGGTGAGTTTGACACACTGTTTGTCACACTAATGTCAGGTGTCCCTTTGGACCCGTTTACACCACAATAAACCACCAGAAGCTCAGCTCTGAATCGAGGAGCGCACACAGCAGCTCACACACAAAGCCAACAGCTCTGCACAGGAGCTTCCTGTACATTCCAGTGAAGACCCAGCCCGTATGGAACATGCCCCAGTCAGGCCCCAAGACACAAAGCTGGTGCGATCCCCCTGGATTTTGGGTGCCAGAGTCTCTGCTCTGGGAGGAGAAAGAAGCTCTGTGTTTTGCTGGTTGTTTTGTGAGTGCTGTGCATACAGTTTAATTGCCAACTGTAGTTACAGCAGGGATGTAATTAGCTTTTTATGCTTTTTATTTTTTTCCTTTCTCATTAAAGAGCCAGCTCAGTTCTTGAAGGACGAGGACCCTTTGTCAGTGATGTGCATTGCTGCATAAGTTAACTTCCCTCATCTCATGGATTTTGCTAAGTCAGGCATTAGATTCAAATCCGGGACTGTAAGTGCTAATTAATTTATTCTTTTATTTTAGTCTAACTGTTTCAAGATGAATACAAAGAAACTGCCTGTTATGAGGGCTGAATATCTAGGGTCTTGTTTTAGGATTGTGGGGAGATTGATGGGAAGAATTCTGGAAGAAAACGTGGTTTGGTAATTGAAATATTGCATTGTGCTTTGGAACTGGGAAGGGGGAAAGAAAACTAAACAAAAAAAAAAATTTAAAAAAGATCTGGGGGTCATCCAAGGGAAAACAGCTGAAAGGAGATGAAGATATAAGGGAGGAGATTTGGTGCTACTGCTGGACCAGAACAGAATGAAAAAGCATATTCAATTTTGACTTCACAGAGATTGTATAAACGGCTCAGGACATCCATCAGGATCTGATAGCTCAGGATAGATAGATGCTCAGGAATAACTTACAGGCTGTGCTACCTTAGGAACAATAAGTTCTGTAAATATATCCCGTCTGCTTTTTATAGAGCAAAATGATGAGAAAGAAGCAGAACAAAAGAATGGGATTATAAAGTGCTGCAGCAGTAGGAGTTAAGGAAATGGAAATGGTGTCTGGTTTCTGTGATAGGCCCAGGAGAGCATGAGGACGCTGCTTGATGTGGCTCCTGGATCAGTGGGTGATTTTTACTTCCCTACAGTTCCCCTTCTCACATGGCTTATTTTAAGAGGGGGAAAAAATGGTACTTTAAATGGAATAGTTTCTGTAATAATCCATAGAGATTTTACAGGCATTGTCCTCTCAATCTTTTGCTCCAATCTCTTTTTCCTAAACTAGCTTCTCATCCATATTTTTCAGTTTTTAATTAGAAACTACTTTCCCCAGGGAATCTGACCACTGGTGTCCCTGATTTCTGAGTTGCTATTTCCCTGGGCTGTGTCCAGCACCAGCTCCAAGCTCCCATCAGACAGCAAGGAAATCAGCCTCCTGACCCCTGTTTTCCTGATCAGAATCATTCCCTCCTTCCCCTTGTACTTGTGCCTCACCTGAAGCATCCTGCTGTGGGTGATTCATCCCCTTTTTTTACCCTCACCCATCAGAAAAACAGATACAATGGCAAAAAATTGGTATGAATATCTCTGTCTTCAAGCTTTTAGGTGTGTTCCTGTTTTAACTGCTATTCCAGTCAAGCATTTTTATGGATTCCCTCTCCTCCTTTATACAGATGACACAATACTTTTTTTGCTCCTGTTGTATTGACTCGAATAACAATTTTTCACTGCATCTTTGGGGAGCAGATCCCACCTAAAGGATGAATTAGAAGTACATAAGGGGGTAGTGATGACAGAACTGGCAGTGTTCAGAGTCTCAACTTCTTCTTCATTTTTTACACTATACCATTTTAATAGCAACAAAAACAACAACAGCAGAAAAAAAGAAAAAAGTAATAATAGCACCTCCATCCTTGGAGATACTCAGAACTCAAGTGGGCAAGGTCCTGTGCAACCTGATTTAATTAGGCCTGCATTTAGTACCAGGCTAGATTGGATAATATTCAGAGGTCCCTTCTGACCTTAATTATTCTATGAATCCATGATTAGTAGCTGTTAATAGCAACGGCCCTGAAAATGAAATTTGAAATATGCACAGGGAATGAGATGATTACTTATATACCTTTTTGTGGATCTTGAACTTAAATTATTTACTGATATGTAGGCATGATGTTATTTAAATCAGGGGATAATTTCCTCTCCCAAGAGGGAGAAGGAATCATAATTTTTCCTTAGACACATGCTTGAATGTTGTGGAAATCAATGGATTTTGAAAATGTGCCTAATGTCAGGCATGTGTTGAGCATTTTCTGGAGCTGTGGCCCATGGTGGGGAAGCAATATTAATAACAGAAAGTGGCAGTTCCTGGAGATTAGAAAGAGATTACATCTCTCAGTACTTCACCTTGGGAAGTCTTTAACCATTCTCAGAAAACAAGACCATTATAATGAAAAGTCTTCCCTTGTCGACCCTTGAAATCTTATTAGTAAATGGGATCTTTCCTTCCCCAGGGGCTTGATTGACTAACAGCAGAGGAGTGATTCCTGCATGGTTCATGGAGGCAGCCAAACTCTCATGTTGACACTTATTTTGCGTGCAGCCGGAAAAAAATACCTGTGGATTTACGTCCCATGTTTCACTTTATACTCCACTTCCAACCAGGTTCAAGAGATGTTCCTGTAAATATTGAAAAATATTTTGGTGTCCTGCTTAGTAATTGAAACAGAAAACTCACATCTACTATCATTAGGCAATAATTATTTTGTTTTTCTAGGGAGGATTAGTAAAATAAGCAATTCACAGATAAAGTTCTAGGGCCTCAGGCTAAGATATTTATTGACTTGGAAGGTACTTATCTCTTAGCTCACTCCCATGTAAAAAATATAATGATAGTAATTATGTTAAAAAAACAGATTACTTTTTAAATTATTTAAAACTGCTCTTCCAGAATGTAACAGGATGATAATTGCTCCAGCAGCTTTTATGACCTCTGGGGAAAAAAATTAGCCATGGGGAAAAGGGAGATACTAACCTGTTATTTATTGTTAATTCTACTTTATTTATTTAATTACTTTTAGTTCAGCATCTTCATTTCAAATACACCTGGCCATTGGGGAAATAAACTGAATTCTGAGGATGGGGAAAGATTCAAACCTCTTGAAATTGATTGTTAGGCTAAAAGTCCCAAAAGAGAGAGGTATAAAGAATTGTCAGAGTAGATAAAACACAGATGTAACTAATATTGTAGCTCAGAATATCAGCATCTCATTGAAACTCAGAACTTTTTTTTTGCATTCCAAAACAGAACAAAATGTCATAGTTTGAGGACCCTTGCAATGTTTTTATACATAATGTCCATACTCCTTATTCTGATTTTTGTTTAGGTGTTCCATATTGTTGTTATTAGTGTAAAGTAAATCTTGTAACAAAGATCATTATGTTCTTTGAGCTTGCTTTTGCAAATTTAGCTCTCAAACATCCTTGGATACAAAAAACAAAGTGTAATGCCTATTTTTTAACATATCTGTGAAAAATAAAAAAGCAATCCATATGGACACATATAGATAAGAAAAAATTGGAGGATCAAGCTGACAAAAAATTTCCTCAAAGGGACTAAAACGTCTTTAAACTTCCTTTTTCCCCAGGACACCCTTCACATCTGCCCCTGGGTTTTATAAATTCCACCTGTGCTTTTATTAAACATGTTCTTAAAGGAATTTAATCAGATTATCCCAGGTTGATGTGGATACTCAACCCAAAGCAAATTGTTTCAATTTGCTGAACACCGTAAATAAATAAATAAAAATGCTGATCCTAAGTGATGTTTGCTGTTCTGATTTGATTTCATTTCTGACCTGAAAAAATCAATTACTTCCACTGCCAAGTTTTATCCCCCTTTCTCCTCTAACTTCATACTTAAGTTAATGGACTGTAGAGTCAGAAGGGACCACTGTGTTAATGTAATCTGACGGCCTGCACAGCACAGACCATGGGAATTCCTTGCACTAATCCCTGCCTGTAGTAAAATACTTTATAAAGAAAGAAAAAAAAAAATCTTCATCATCTAGCGTTAATTCATTTTCGTCTCTCGTTGTAAGAACCTCATTACTACTCTGAGTAATTCATTCTAGATGGGTCTCCCTCTGTGTGCAAGGAGTGCGAATTTAAAATATATTACTTACTAAAGCTAAATAAATTGATTTGGGTTGTGGGTTTGATAGGGGGAAGGGGTTGTCAGGGTTTTTATGTAGTTTTGTGCCTTGTTTTTTTTTCCCTCAGTGAAGACAGGTTCATTTAGATGCTCTCAAGCAACATTATCCTACTTTGACAGATAAAAACCACAGAGAAAAAATCCCCTGCATTCTCTCCTGAGTGTGACAATTTTAAACTTTTAGCTGTTATTTTACCCATTCTGTTTAGGCAGCAAATTTAAAGAACAGATCTGCACAGGAAAATGCACTTTCAAAGACAACTGAAACTAGAAGCATTGTAGCTGTCAGTTTATACATCATTTACTGCAAATTTAGCCCAGATACAGGTCTGTAGTGATGTAACTACACTGCTTCCAGGACAGAGAGTGTCTCTGCGTGGCATTATACTATACTACACAAATGTATAATCTCATTTAGAGGCAGCTCTGGCATCTCTGCATGGGATGCTGTTGTACCAGGTAGGCAGCTCCGCGCTGAGCAATTCAGGGCAAGAACTCTCTTTTCATTATATGCATGTATGTGTAACTGCCTCTCCCTGGGGCCTCGAGGTATTGCTGTGCTAGAAATAAATTATAATAATGAATAAGTGACCTGGACACATGCACAGTCCAGGAATCTCTGATGTATGCAAATGCAGCTCAGTGTAAAGGGCTGGCACTAAATCCGGGGGGATAAAGTTAACTTACAGTTCTACCCCTGTGCATTTTAAATTTCATGTCAGCTTGTTATGCAGAGCATTTTGCCCCAACAGAAATAAAAAGTAAAATATAAATAAATAAATAAATATATAAATTACAAATGATAGCATCCACCTGTTCAGTATTAGCCAGAGCATAAGAAGATTCCTGAACGCTCCCACTAGACTGTGACACAGGAATTCTCTGGCCATAAACCCCACTGACAGGCACCAAATTATTACACAGGAGCAAATTCTTCCATGCCAAACAGTCAGCTATATATTTGCAAAGCTATCTGCTCATGAATTTTACGGCGTGCCCAGCTCAGAGACATTGGGCCACAATTATGCAAGAGCTGAACACATGTAAGGGCAGGGATAAATATCCAAATATCCAGCACAGCCCCAGAGGGGCTTTAGGGGTGTCCTTGTAGGGCAGCTGGGTCAGGGGGAATGTAGGGGTAGCAGGTATATCACCTGGCCAAGCTCCTCCAAGTGTCACCCTTCTTCTTCATCTTTTTTCCTCTTGACACGGGGTTGAGCTTAAAGCCCTTCAATGAAGAATTTACAGTTGGAGTTCTAATGATCTGATGCCTGAAGGAGATAATTGAATTTCATCCAATTACTGGAAATTAGTGGGTGTCTTTCACCTGATTTTTACAAATTGCAAGCCAGTAGTTTCCAATGTATGAATGCATGTTCAAGGTCCTGTGACACTGTTATAAGATCCCTGACCTTCCACAGTGTGTTGGACCACTCTATTGTTGTTTGTTTCTGAAGAAAAATAAACCCAAACCCAAAATGGTATTATAGAAATATCGCACGTAATTTTTCCAATGAGCTGAACAAGAACAAAAGGAGAAGCAATAATGATCTGCAGTAATCACACATTCACATGATAATGTCTATTGGAGGTTCCCCTGGCAAATAAGTTGTTGTGGGTTTTGATTTTCTCTTTTAAATTTTTACAGGCCCAGATGTATGGAAAGCCATTAAGAGCTTGTTCTCCATGTTGAGCAAACACACAGGTTATACCTTTTCCAACAGACAAAACTGAGGCTGCCTCTGTCCAAAGATTGTCTGGGATTATCTTTTTTTCCACTCCTTTTGATATGAAGCATTTTAATATTGATGTTAATAAAGCGGTCAGTCATGGACCACTGGACTTGCACTTTGCATTTTGGACCAAGCAACCTACTGTGCTGTGAGTAATTACGGTGATAAAAACCTTGGGCACACCAAAGAATTCCCCACAAGTGTTTACAGAAACTGATGTAGAGTGAAAAAGAAGCTAAAGAGATGAAGGAGACTAAAAGCCACCTCCTCTGCAACACAGGAGATGTTTGCTGGTCAGGAATCACTGGCCAGCACATATTTTCAAGTTCTTGTAGTCAGAAATAAAATCTATGTCTGTAGCAGAAGGGTAAGTAACACTATTTATACAACTTTGTGGACAATTGCCAGTCCTCTGAGTTGAAATTCACAATTTTGGCTTAGAATATCAGAGGCTTTTAAAATCCCATGCCTTGGTAACTAACTAGGCAGGGAGAGATTCCTAATTTGCCAGCATTAAGAATTTGGAGACAGAAAATCTGTTTTTCTTATAATTCATAAGATAAATTTTGGCTAATTGAACAGTTTCAAAATACTATTTTCTCTGTTCTCAGTCTATGGCTCTCAGTTCCAATGGCCTTAAATAGCATAATTGTGTCTGTTCATATGCATATATATGAATTTTACAGGAAATAAAAAGGGTTAAAAACAACTTGAAATCCTGACTGATGTTAGAAATTGCTTTTAACATAAATACCAATGAAACATTCATCTTACAGTGATGATTAAAGCTCCTCAGTAGCTGAAATAGGAATCAGACTTTTTAAAAAGAATTAATCTCTGGCTCTTTCCATTATTAGCTGAAAATATGACATTATTTTATTATTCTTCACAAAGTATCTGTTTCTGCTCTGCTGAAAAAAATCATTCTTTAGCCTGCAAACATGATATTTGTGCTCTTTCACAACTGAGGCAGCTCCAAAGGAGACCCCACAGGAATCACTGGATGGGGAGAGATAAGCCCAGTTTCCCTGCCATGCTGTGAGTGGATCTCACTGTCTTCTGGAGAGACCCAGTATGATTCAGGGTGACCTCATTTGCCATGAGAAGAAAGATGCAAGGGATTCCTGTGGTGGGAGAATGAAGAATACTTACTCACTTCCAAAGGATTAAGGGGATACTGAGCAGGAATGTGGGATTCTTGGAGGAAAGTGGCAACTTCTGCATCTCTTAAGCAAAGCATCCTCTGGCTTTATGCTAGAGCTCATCAAAGACTTCAATTCTCTCTGGTACCAAAAATCCCCTAGTCTTCTTAACAACTAGGTGTTTGAAGCCTTTCTGTAGATGTTGTGGCAAGTACAATGCAACAAGACCCTTATCAGAAACCTCTGAGATGAGGAAGAAAGCAGCTGAGCAGCTCTAGTGGACATCCCAAATTAATCAGAGTTGTGGGCAGGGTTTTGGAGTCAGCAACCAGAGCAGGGTGTTCTCAGGTGAGGAGAGGTGAGGGAGGCAGACATCCTGATATGCACATTACCTCAGTCAGCCTGGCATGAAATTTCCTTGACCCAGCCATCAGACACCAGGGATTTACTGAAGGGTAGGCAGCTCTTGAAAGCTCAGGGGGGCTGTGTTTGATGGGAGCTTCACCCACCTGCAGCCAGCCTGAGCTGGGGTGTTTTTCTCTCAGCCTTTCAACAAAAGGAGCAGCCTGCTCCTCCTCCACCTGCAGTTCTGTGAGGTTATGCCTGTGCTGCAAATTAACTGGAACAAGGAATGCCCTGCATGGGATGCTCCTCTAAATGGGGAGCTTTTGTGCTGCCTGTGGTCACTACCACAGTTTGAGGGTTTCTTATCTTCCAGAATATCCCAGTGCACAATGCCATTACAATGACAGGTTTATTCTGTGTGTGAGAGACCTGTCCAGACCTGGCTGCAGAGCTTCTTGATGCTAGGCTACAGCTGAGAAAAAATGTGAATTTCTATGTGTCAGCCTTGGGAATGTGAGCCATGAGGGATCCAGCTAAATGACTCAGGTGCTCAGTCCTGAATCATGACTGCAGCCCTAGAAAACTAGGATGACTGCATATACCTTTTTAAACTTTGAGAAATAATACATTTAATACAGGAATCATTCCTTATTACCATCCAGCCCCTTGCTGTAAAGTTATTGCAGCTGAGGATGAAACAATACCACCATTGAGCAGTGAGCACTTAGGTAACAGCAAAATAATTGTGATCAGTGTGATAAGCCCTGCTGAACTAACTCCTACTTTCTCACCCCTTTCAGAGATAAAGACTTTGTGATAAGAAGGCAGCTAGGAAAACTAAATTTATTTTGCTGCCTAGAATTACCTGTAATTTATTCCTGAAAGGTATAGAGAAAATGCTGATATTACAGCAGAGAGCGAGGAGGGGAGGAAACCTGCAAAGTTCCCTGCACATTTCCTATGGTTTTCCTGCAGGGGCTGAAATCACAACCTTGATGTACAAGGGGTATGGGAGCACTTTGGATAATGGCAGTGCTTCAGCCAGATTTGCACCTCCCATGGCAGTGAAGGGCTTCACCATTTCCAAGTACTTTTATTAATTTTACTCTCCTCTCTTAGAATATCTCTTCTGGTTCACACATGACAATAACCTTAACACCTCCTTAGTGTCCTGCACCTCCTTTCAGCCTTTATCTCCATTCTCTCTCCTGAGAAGGCCTTCCTGGCCAGATCCATGAACCCATCACCAGGAAAAGGTGCCTGTAAGAGGAGTGGATTTTATTTGAAGAGCTGCTGCTTTCAATGTAGATAAACCATGGTTGTGACTGATAATCTCTGCTTACACTGAATAATGCAGTTTTGTGTAAAGCCCTCATCACAAACCCTGGCAGATAGCCATTCCTACCTGGAGCAATGAGTCTGAGTTGGCACGGTCCTTCCTCACAGAAACAGTGCAGGGTTGAGCTGTTAATGCAGTATAATCACAGAATTATGGAATAATAGGATCACAGACTGGGTTGGACTGGGAGAGACTTTAAAAATCTCCCAGTTCCAACCCCCTGATATGGGCAGAGACACCTTCCACCAGAGGAGGATGTTCCTAGCCCTATCCAACGTGGCCTGGAAAACTCCCAGGGCAGCCACAGCTTCACAGTGCTCACAGTGTGTGGTGTTACCTATTTGGGGTAGCTTAAGTACCTGTCTGCTGCATCCTTGGTAGAGGTGAGTGGGGAAAGAGGTTTTTTACTTGTTTTTAACTTTGGAAACAAACTTGATATATGTGCCAAATATTCAAAAATATTTGAAGAAATGGCATCTTGAAAGCTGCTTTTTCAGTCCATTAGTTTGTGTCCAAGCATCCTCTCTGAAACCTAAGGCAAACAGAGCTCCTGGGAAGGGGATAATAGAAGAAAAGTGGGGCCTGAGCAACATGATCTAGTGGGTGACATCCCTGTCCACAGTACGGGGTTCAGAACTAGATGATATTTAAGTTCCCTTCCAACACAAGCCTTTCTATAAGTCTGTGATAAAAGTCCCATTTAAAGTGGCTCCCTGCTGCATATGCACAAAATCAAAGGCTTCCCATCTGCTGAAAAGGCCTTTCTGCAAACGGGAAAAGAGTGGGAGCCTCATATCTACAGGAGGCTGCAGAAAATATTAATAAACTATGGCATTTGGCAATCGAAATGGAGAAATCTCAGCAGCTGCTGCCAATAAGAGCGGGAGTGAGAATGAGCGGCCTGTGGCCGGAGCAACGGGGGCACTGCGAGCCCTCCCTGCATCCCGGCTGGAATGGGCTGCTGGAACGCTGGAATACAGTCTGGGGAGCTGAGCTACCACAGCAGCAGCTGCGATCAGCCCTGCAGCGAGCACCAGCGTGGAAATTTCCACGCGGGCCAGAGCGGGGCCAGCAGGTGGCACTGCGAAGTAGCCTAAGACGAGCATCCCAGCATCCCGGCTGCATCCCGGCAGCATCCCAGCAGCATCCCAGCATCCCGGCTGCATCCTGGCTGCATCAGCTGCCGGCGCTCCCCGTGTTGAGGCTGCTGGGAGACCACAGACTTTTTATTATTGTCATTCTCTACACCCCCGCTCTCTCCCCTACCCCACCCAGCCCGACCACCCCCCTGATGAAAAGTGCAGTAATCTCCTCTCCTCTCCTCTCCTCTCCTCTCCTCTCCTCTCCTCTCCTCTCCTCTCCTCTCCTCTCCTCTCCTCTCCTCTCCTCTCCTCTCCTCTCCTCTCCTCTCCTCTCCTCTCCTCTCCTCTCCTCTCCTCTCCTCTCCTCTCCTCTCCTCTCCTCTCCTCTCCTCTCCTCTCCTCTCCTCTCCTCTCCTCTCCTCTCCTCTCCTCTCCTCTCCTCTCCTCTCCTCTCCTCTCCTCTCCTCTCCTCTCCTCTCCTCTCCTCTCCTCTCCTCTCCTCTCCTCTCCTCTCCTCTCCTCTCCTCTCCTCTCCTCTCCTCTCCTCTCCTCTCCTCTCCTCTCCTCTCCTCTCCTCTCCTCTCCTCTCCTCTCCTCTCCTCTCCTCTCCTCTCCTCTCCTCTCCTCTCCTCTCCTCTCCTCTCCTCTCCTCTCCTCTCCTCTCCTCTCCTCTCCTCTCCTCTCCTCTCCTCTCCTCTCCTCTCCTCTCCTCTCCTCTCCTCTCCTCTCCTCTCCTCTCCTCTCCTCTCCTCTCCTCTCCTCTCCTCTCCTCTCCTCATGAACCAGGAGGATTTTCCCCCAGTCAGAGAAGGAGCATCCCCTGTTTCTCGGCTCGGTTTGGGGATGTGACACATCAGTTTTACCTCCTGTTCTGTGCACTCAGAAAGAGACACGTGTCTCCAGGAGAAAAACCCTGGCCCTGAGGCTTTATCTCTGGCACTGGCCTGTTGTGTGGCTTCCTGCTGTTCATTTTCCTATTTCCCCTTGGGAGAAGTTTCTGTGCTTCAGCTGCCCAAAATAGAGATAGTCTCTTACATGACGTGCAGCACAGCAGAGCACCGTGGAAATCTGATCTTTCCTTGCCTGGAGATATCACCCCTGATATAGTAATTAATCTCGGGGTTAATCATCAACTTTCTTTTTATATATATGAAACTCATATTTACAGAGTTGGCACAGAGGAATGAGATTGCAAAGGGGTTACTTTTTGCTTAGAAATTATGGAACATGCCTCATTTTTTTTATTTTTAATTTTCATTACCATGTAATTTGTAATTAATTCACCATCTCCCTAAGTGGGCTTTAAAATTAGTGCCCTTGCAGTGTGTCACTAGGCAAAACAAAAGCCCTGCCATCCGGTAATGAGATTTTTACTTGCAGAGCTGTTCAGAGCTGCAGCTCACCACTAACAGACACCATCAGCCCTGGTCTGGAGCAGTGCTTTGCGCACAGAGATGAGGTTTCATCTCCATTCTGGAAGTGTTCAAGGCCACCTGTGTTGGGGAGCTGGGTAACCCGATGTAGTGGAAAATGCTGCTGTCCATTACAAGGAAGCTGAAATTAGATGGTCTTTAAGGTCCTTTCCAACCCAAACTGTTTTATGTCTCCCATGTGTATAATGGCCTCCCTGAACTACACACGGGATCCCCACACTGACA
This sequence comes from Melospiza georgiana, assembly GCF_028018845.1. Classification (NCBI taxonomy): domain Eukaryota; kingdom Metazoa; phylum Chordata; class Aves; order Passeriformes; family Passerellidae; genus Melospiza; species Melospiza georgiana. The sequence continues at coordinate 78,534,639 of NC_080465.1, forward strand.
CTGCTGTGTTGCTGGATTTTGATGGGCTTTAAAGCCATCACGACTATTTGGGTCCCATAAATTGAGTGAGACAGACCACAACTTGAAGGTGCCAGAGCCCTGATACAAAGATATGACCCCAACCTGTGCTATATTGCACATAGAGAAAGGGAAGGATGAGCCTCAGATTGCCAAGATCAATGTCTACAATCAGCGCATGAAAAAAGAAGAAAAGGGGCTTCCTAGTTGTCTGTACAGCAGATGTCTGTAGTGCTGTGGGGGATCAGCATGAGCCTTGCCTGTACTGGGCTATGGTTATGGGAGTGATTCATGGATGTATTATCCTAGTTTTATGCATTTGTTAACTCAATAAAGAAGTCAGCCCAGGAGTGAATGGGAAAAGTCAAACTGGCAGAATCCCTCAGTGAGTGGTAAATCAATGCAATGAGCCACCATCTCTTTGCTCGGTAGAAGACCTTGAGGGCTGTGAAAGAAAAAAACAAAAAACCAAGAAAACAACCCTGTTTCCATAAGGAAAGAAACTCTCAGGCTGCATTTACATAGTCCGATTCTCCTTTGATATTTTGTGGCATTTCTGCAGGCCTTGCTCTGGTTAACATGTTTAAACACACACAAGGTTAGTTTGACATTAGTTTTTCAAGGTTAGTTTGACATTAGCACATTCACTGCTCAGGGCACCTGATAGTCTGAAACACTCGCTCGGCTCAGCCTGCCCAGTGTCCTGACGTGTTCCACAGCTCACTTGTGAAATCTGCTGGCAGTCTGAGCTGCGCACAGGTTATTGATAATAGAGCAGCATTTGCACCTTCCCTGGGGAACCTGAAATCCTCACACTGCCGAGTGCCAACACGTGTGGCCTCAAAACACATCAGTCGAGGTCCTTCCAACAGCTTTGGCAGAGTTATGGAGAGGTTCTCATCTCCTGGACACCTGACACACCTTCACGAGTCTCTTAGTTAATTTACTTTTTCTGCATTGTTATGAAACCCAAAGGTGGTTAAAATAGGCAAGGGTCTCCTTTACAATCCTGTCTGGTTTAAATGCCTCATATAAAGTGAAAGTATTTTTGTGAGAATTCTGTCTTTTGTCTCTGTTGATAACCAGGGATCTTATAAGAATCATTTATAGAAGTATTTATTATTTAAGCCTCACAGTTTCTGCCTGGTATAATTTTGCACTTGGGGAAACCAAGCCATAATAACATCAGAGACTTCTTTTCTTTTCTCTTTTATTTTTTTTTCCTCTTTTTTTTTTTTTTTTTCCAAGGGTAGGAACGAGTTAATAATGTTAGTAAGAATAGAATAGACAATAAAACTCTTGTCTCTATTTCCTGCTGTACTCAATTATCAATTTCCTCTTACAGTAGGAGGGGCTGTAATTAGGGAAACGGGTGGCTTTGCACAAACAAGTTATTTTCATTCAGTATTGAAAATATTGCTTAGCAGAAGTTCAGTATCTGTATGACTTCTCAGCACTGCCTCAACGTGAATAGGAAAATAATAATTTAGATATACATATGCACATGCATACACTTGCCAGCACTCTGTTTTAATGGAACATTAAGCTAATGTCACATTAAGTTACAATACACTTCTTATGGAAACAAAAGCAGCATCTATATAAATATCAGATAGATGTATTATGGTCTGAAAAATTGCAATAAATAGCAGATGGCTACGCAGTAATGGGACACTAAAAAATATTTATCACCTCTTAGGAGTGTGCTGCTGCTCCTTGTTGTTGTCAGGACGAATGGCCAAGCTTGATGCGTGGTGTTTGAGGCAGTGCTTGTCAAACCACACTGAGAGCCACCCAGGGTGGTTAAGACTGGGACACAACACAGTGGGGTCTTCTGGTGCCACCTCCCTGCTCCAGCAGGGCCATCCCAGAGCACAGGGCACAGGGCTGTGTCCTGAGGGGTCTGGAGTATCCCCAGTGAGGGATTCTCCATCCCCTCTCTGCACAAACTGTCCCAGTGCTCGGTCACTGCCCGGGACAGAAGTTCTCCCTCATGTCCAGGGGGAATTTCCTGGGCTCAGGCCCTGCCCGTGGCTCTGGAGCCATTGCTGGGCCCCAGAGCAGAGCCTGGGCCCTGCTCTGCCCCTCCCTGCAGATAACTGCAAACAGTGATGAGGTCCCCTCTCAGTCATCTCTTCTCCATGCTGAACAGACCCACCTCTCATGTGTGCTTGGAATTGTGAAGCACAATAGCATACTTCGGGTTGGAAGGAACCTTACAGATCATTCAGTTCCAACACGCTGCCATAGGCAAGGACACCTCCCATAGAGTAGATTGCTCAAAGCCCCACCCAGCCTTGTCATGAAAACCATTCAGGGTTTTGAGTGAAAATGACCTGATCCTCGTACAAATACTCAGGTTCACAAAGTTCATACTGCTCTGGGTCTAGAACAGCATGAGTGGTGAGTAGGACATGGAATTTTGTGTCTGCTTGGCAGGAAAGATGATGAATTGCTGCATAATGTCCCCAAAACTCTTTGGGCCTCTTTTTTGACTTTGTCATGCCTGGTTAAATTTTCCCAAAAGGGTCTCCTGAAGGAGGAGTTTTCAGAAGTAAAACCATCTCAGATCTGGCAACTTTTCACTCTGTGTCTGCACCTCTCTGAAATCAGAGACACATCTGTACAGGAGAGGTTTGATTTATACTTCAAACTCAGACTGCTAAAGAAGAGAATGGAGGTCAAATTTCACCCACATAAGTAAGCTGTTTATTAGAATAAGTTAGAAACATCAATATTTCTTTCTTATATTTCTGGTTTTAGTCTTCAGTGATGGTGACTTTTTTGTTTCCCATTTTGTCCCTCTGCATTAACTCTCCTTTCATTGTTTAGGCCAGTTTTTTAGCCTTACCTTCTGCCTGTCTCACTAGTTTCCCTTTCTTCTTCATCTCATGACCAAGCTGAGTTCCTTGTTGACTTCATCATCCTCACATGTGTTATCAGCAGGGTTTATGGACTTGTAACTGGGGACCTGGGTCATTTTAGTGCTGCAGTTTTTCTTTACCAGATACCCAGTGTTCATGCATTCCACTGCTCCCATTTCTTTCAGAGATGAAGCCTGATGGTTTCATTCTCAGCCTAGGAAGATTATGGGTCCTAGGTCATGATTTTAGGTTCCCAATTTGGTCTGTTATACACAAGGCAAGTTTGTGGCCTTTGCACTAAGTGAAGTTAGCCTGTAGCTTTGCTGAATCTGCCTATTTGTAACTGAATACAAAACTACGTTTCTAAGGACAGAAAAACATCATATATACTTATCCTTAATCTCTGTTACTTGTATTCTGGGTAGTAAATGACACTTGAGAAAAAATAAGACTCATTCAGGTCATGTCTGTTTCTGCCCATTCTGAAGGAAACGCCCACCCATAAATTTCTCACCTCTCAACCTACATCAGTCTCACCTAATAATGAGCCCAAGTTTCCCAAGCATATATGCAGGGAGAGGAGCCTGCTCTGAAGCTGTTGCTAAAGATTATCTGCCTTGAAGGTATTTCAGTCATGTAAAGGAAATCTCAGCTCAGCACTACATGAAGTCAGAAGGTCTTTTATGACAAGATCTGGCAAATAATTTCCCTGATTTTCATTTCAACTGAGCTGCTTTTCTGTCCTTCGTGGCTGTGCTATATATCAAAATACAGAGTTTATTGTATAAATAGAGAATGTAGGCAAAAAAAATCTTTGGGGAGGAAAGAGAAATTCAATTTTTACCATGGTTCCAGCCATTTACCTTTTGTGCTGTGTTCTTGGGTTTTGTTCTTCTCCCTTCCACAGCAGTGTTACCAACTGCAGAATCATGAAGTCATACAATAGCTTGTGTTGGAAAGGAATTTAGAGACAACTGAGTTCCATGGGTAGGTTCACCTTCCCCTGGATCAGGTTTCTCAAAGTACCATCCAACCCCAAGTTGTGATGGGACATCCACAACTTCCCTGGGTAACTCATGCCAGGCCCTCACAACCCTCACAGAAAATAATCTAATGTAATGCCATCCTCTGTTGGTTTGCAGCCCTTCCCTCTTGTCCTGTCCCTCCATGTCCTTGTCCCCAGTCCCTCTCCAGCCCTCCTGAAGCTCCTTTAGGCACTGGCAGGGGCTCTGAGGTCTTCCCAGAGCCTTCTCCAAGTGGACACTGTCAGCTCCCACACCAGTCTCCAGAGCAGAAGGACTCCAGCCCTCTGAGCAAATTTGTGGCCTCCTCTGGACCACTCCAGCAGCTCCATATCCTTCACAGAACTGCTGAGAGAAGTGTCAAAAAGAGCAGAGTAGAGAGGGAGAATCACCTTTCTTGATATGGTGGACATGCTGGCAAAAATATTTCCCCACCACAGAGACTGCTTTGAGGGTCGTGCTCAAAAGCAGGTAGGTTAACAGAGCTTTGAACACTTGCAGAGTGCAAAAAACCCCTGCGGAGAATTATTAATGACTTAAAGAAGCATGGTGGAATCTGTTTGCATGGGAAGGAGAGGGTTAAAGCCCCCTGCTTCCTTGCTGCATGATGGACAACACCCCAACCTCATTGTGCAGAGCAGCCATAGCAGCCCCGAGTCCTTCACCAATTAGTTACTGCTCACATTTCCCCTTGTTTCATACCTCACAGTTCAATAACACCTGGTCACAGAAGACCAGAAGGTGGTTCAGATATTTTATTTGAAGGGGGAAGAATGGGAGGGGGGAGAAAAAAAAAAGGAAAAAAGAAAGAGTAAATGTGCTCATAGCATTCTCCTTTTCTGATGTATACCAAAGAAGGAAGCAAGTTATTCTCAACACACAGAAATTGAATAATTACCTCTGTTCCTTAAGGCAGTGTTATCATATTCGATGTATTTTTTCATTAAGCATATCAGACAGAGATCAATGAATGTAGAAGAGTTCTCTCTTCCCCGTAGCAGTGAATGCTAATGGTGCTGAACTGCCGTGATACCACACACCTCTCAGAAAGAAACAAATGCTGTGCACTCCATTAGAAACCTGACTCTTTGCTACAACCACAAGAAAGCTCCATTTTGAGCACTGATGAATGGAAAGCTACAAATCCACTGTTAGAGTGAGAAAGGATCTTTTTTCCTTCTCTGAGCCCCCAGCTAGTGCTGTACAGGCAATGGGAGGATGGCACAATGTCAGCCTCTTCTTGTGAAGGTTGTTTAAAACACAAATGTTCACATGCACACCGCCTCCCCACTATTATAACTGCAAGTGTTGAAAAATTAGGGTTTTTTTACTTGTTTTCACACATGAGAGTCGGCAGACTCATCAGAGGCAAGCATGATTTTGTGACTATTATTCACTGAGTGTCAGCACCACACATGCTGGTTGTACCTGCCAGTTGATTGTGATGTAAACATGGAATCATTCCACCAAAGCCTCTTTCTGACACTTTTTCAATGCCTGGAACAGTCTGGAACTTCCATAAGCCACCATGGAACAAAAAGCTACAGTTCAGGGCCAAAAGAAAAAAAAAAAAAGATAGCTTTTATTTGGTATTCATATCTTCTTTCCCACTTCACCAATAATATCTCAGAATTAATTTTGAGCAAGTAAAATTTAAACAGAAAGAAAACATATCAAATTTACTTCGTGTCTGATCAATAGAATTTATTTTTGAAATACAGACTGTGCCGTGGATATGGGTGGATTTGCGTTATTCGCCCTAGTCAATATAGGAAAAATGGGTATTTTGGCAGTATTGTTTGTATGAGTTTTGTGTCTACATTTGTTCACATGAAACCCAACAGAAGGAGGCCTAATAACCTGAATCTATTTGAAAGAGCACAAACTTTTGTGTGTGTGTATGTTCTTACTGACCAGCTGAAAAATGGCCTTCTGCTTCTGGAAAAAATAACTCAAGATTCATAAAGAAAAAATAGATCTTAGGTTTAATTCATCTGTATCATTAAGCATGGTGAATAGTACTTCTTCTACAAAAAGTCCCAAGAACAGAAACAGTGAAACAACTGTCTTTTCAGTAGGATTTCTCACAGGGTTTAGTTTAAAAACTAGATTAAGAAGTTATGGATTCACTGACTTCAATAGAGCAATTATAATTTCTATAAACAGAGTATGTCCTGGAGTTTATTGAACAAATACCATATTGTAAAAAGAGTCAGGGGAAACGATATTGTTTGAAACAAAATATTCCCAAGAGACTCCCACTGAAATACTTCAGAATAAGTCAGGGAAAGAAGGAAAGATTGCACAAATCCTGCACAATATATCAGCTGTCTCCCTGCAGTGCTTTGGCACTTTTAACCATTCCTGAAGTACGAATTAATCTTGGGATTATTCAGCCATCGTGTTTAAATAGCAGAGTTATGTAGTTTACCATTATCTTGTAGTTAGATTCAGGACAAATGATGCAATTTTCTGGTTTGTCAAATTTAACTTTGCTTTTCCTTTGGCTGAGAGGTCCCTTGTGGAAACACTTTGTAGTTTATTTATGGTTCATTTGTAAAGCAGATAGGTTCTGTTAAGTAGACACGAGTTAAAAGTAAACTGATGTGCAAGCTGGTGAACATATTTTACCCTACTTAAATTACATTTACCTCTATGTAAGACCTCAGTCTGGCTTGCAGACACTCAACATTTTGTGCTCTGGATTAACCCATATATTTGTGGATCTTTATCCTAGCTGGACTATATCTAGGCATCCAGGTTTTCTCTATTGTGGCAAACTGTGCCCATCCTGCCTTTGTATTTTCTACCATTGTCATTCTGCCACCACACGCAGAGCACCTGGTTCTGCGCTGACTAAAAGGCTCAAGTTGATCCTTGCTGTCTTTGCCTTGCGTTGGCTTTCCCTGGTCATCCTGATACAGTTGTGTAAATACATTTGATATCTTGCATAGAAAACAATATTATTCATGCTAATTGAAGGCAGCTTGACTTGATGTGGCCAAGAATGTGAAAAGCAAGGAGATCAAAAGCCTCCCCAAAAAGCATGCTGAACACTGAAAAGAAGTTTAGAATTTTAGCAATATTGAAGGCACTTTATTAAATGGAAAGATTTGGGCTTCTGAAGCAATGGCCAATATGTATGTGAATTAGGCATCTGGAGCGATTATTAAAAAAGAAACTCATTTAGAGGGAATTAAAACCCTATAGAAATTGGGCTAGTCATAAGGAAAGGATGTAGCCTGTAACTCATGCTGAGGAAGGGGTACATTAATGCATTAATTTTAAGAGTCTCAATCTCGCTTTTATTTATATTTAAGCTTTTAATCCTCAAATAATTAGTCATTACTAATATTTAATGACTGGTTTGCTAATTAGGTATCCCTAGATGGAAGTAAAGGCAGTTAAAACCTAACAAACTGATCATTAGCTACAGTAATGATCAAGTTCTTTGGGATTATTACTATTATAAACTATAATTAACAGTTTATAACAGCTATATTTTATTTTGTATTTTGTTTTCTCTCAAGAAAACATCCTGGAGTGCTGCTGTGAGGCTATGTTAAAACTCTTACTGTTAGGAATGTAGTGAAAGCACCCATTTCCTCCAGTTACAAAGGGAAATATTGAAATATTTTCCTAAAATAGCTGCTACAGTGTGTGGTTTGTCATCTGATATTGGCTGAAGAATACACCAGTGATGCATTCCAGTAACTGGGGGAAGAGGAAAAAAAAAGGCAAATAAAAGAAAACAACTCATATGTGGAGTGAAACAAAGCGTAACTCATACTCTGTAAATTTGCAGTTAACCTCTCTAATGGGTCAAGTCCCAAATTCTGTTTTTGTCCCATTTCCTACCACAAAGAGCTTCTCTTGCAGTTTGCAAGAGAATTAAAGGGAGAATTAGACTTGTGTCTCATTGCTAAACAATCAGACCTTGGAAATGGAGGTGACTTGATCCGTTTTCAGTAGTTGCAGTGAACTTGCAGTGAACTTTTCTTTTACAGGGATAGGATAACAGTAAGGATAATTAGCTCAATTACCAGCTAGCTAACTCATTTTTAGGTTTGAACCAAGATGATTGCCTTTTCTCTTAAGAATTTTCCTAAGAATTTCTCTTAAGGGTGTTCATTATCAGAAACATATGGCTAAATATTGCATTCTGGGCAGAAAATCAAAGTAGGCCTAACCTAAATTTGAGCAGCTGAGTGTCTCTATTTCATTTTATGCATTGACTTGGTCTCCATTGATGATAAAGATAGCTTGGATACCTAACTCATATACAGACTGCTCTTTGTAGGTGGATGTCTACTTCAAGATGAATATATTTGAGGAATAAATCTCTTTATGGGTGAGTGATCTGCAGACCTTCCAGGAAGGACTTGATGATCAATAACAGCTCACCATTTCTTATTCACTCACTTATTAATATTCACAGCTTGGCACCATAGGTACATTTGTTAGTCTGTCTCCCTGTTGTTGCTTGAATCAGTATATTCAGATGTAAATACCTCATGTTGTTGTAATTATAATTCCTTAAATTCAAATATGCTTTGACTCAAGCATCTGGGCTCTAAAGGTCTGTCAGCTCCTTAATATATTTATTTTCAGATTTTCTCTAGCAAAAAGCAATTGCTGACAGAATGACAGACTTCTTGTGCCTTTCTCCTCATTTCCAGTCCAGGTAGTCTTCCCAGGTTTTGTAACAGAAACTAGGCCTGAAAGCAAAATCTGATTTTCTGCTTTCCTTAATTTGGTTCCTGATTTTATTGTTTAATTCAAGAGGAATTTCATCTGCTTTTCAGTTCTGAGGTGCAACCCACTTTAGTCAGCACAGACTCAACTCCTCTGTGTTATCTGAGAATGTGGATTAAGCAGTCTAGTCCAGCTCTGTGATTCACCTTTCCTATTCCTCTTCCACCCCTCACATTTTTCTGAGTGCTTCTGCTGCCTTGTAAAGGTTAACTCTAGGAGCTGTACAGATTTTTTTTTTAAGGTCCCTCGGCACTTCAGTTGTCCATTTGACCAGAGCTGTCTAGTTTACCCAGGACTTATCTCTCTGCCAACTTAGAGGTCTAACCTTAACCTGAGTCAAACTATAATTCACTTGCTTTTTCTCCGACATTCCTGTCTAAGTGCAGTGGACTCTGGACTATGACAAATGTGCTCAGGCAGTGCAGAAAACACTGAGCCACAAATTGTCTTGTCACAGAAATATAAAACCACCAGTTTTGCTCATTAACAAGAATCCTGAACAGAAAGAGAGAACACAGAGCAGAGTGAGGACTGTCTATTGTTTGCATTACAATTGTATTCATTATAATAATTTTGCTCTGTTTATTAGTTCATTTAGGTGATGAAATACCTTTATGGGGGAGAGGCTAAAAATCAGAGGGGCTGATGCAGACTTTTTGTGGTGAGTGGAGTAAAGAGGGAACAGAAACATTCAAAGGAGAATCCTAATATGGATGAACAGGATAATTTTAAGGATGTATTCTAGGAGCTCACACTACCAATGCAATCTGAATTTTGAGAGGAGAATTGAATGGGTATCTCTCCAGGAATCAGTCCTGAACAGGGAACCAAAAGTTATTCATAAGACACCTGCAGATAAGTGGATTCCTCTGATATTAAGGAATTTGCTGGAATTCTCACATTTAATCCTCATTACATGAGGGATGAATAACATAACCCAGCCTAGCTGGTACATTTTCTTAAATCAATGATATATGAGACAAGAGAGAAGGGTACAAAGTTAATACCAAGCTAAGAAATTGTCCAGGTTTTCACAGAGGGTGTTAAAAGTAGGAAGGAATATTTATGACCAGAGCCCTAATTTTGCAGAAAACACCTATAAGAACAAGATAAAAGGAGGGAGTGTGGCAACCAGTGGTGTAGCAACCAGAAAAACATGATTCAATGAGACAGTGTAGTAGTAGTCATCCTCTAAAGCATAACCATGGACTTCAGGCTGCAGTCCCATTCATTTTTAAAAAAAACACAAAAATGACACAATTCCTCATTGGAGGAATTAACTGATCCATTAAAAGGGGTTACAATCAAAATCGCTGGTTAATTTTGGAAAATATTCGTGGCTCAAGCAAAGAAGAGGAAAAACACAGCTTGGGGATTAGGCTGGGATTCCTCCCTGGCCTCAGATCATCAGTTTGTGTCATACTGCTCACCAGGTGATGGGATAGGTGTTTGTAGCAGCCTGGAGGAACCAGGAATGCGCTTCAGAGGAGTCAACCCTGTCAGAAGGTCAGGAGGGTCCAACTACAGGTTTAACCTGAAACATCAGGATCAGAGCCATGAACTCTGAGTTCCTCTTTGGATTTCATAAATAAATCAACTTGCTCAGCAGAGGCTGATGCAGTTGGTTCAATCAGGGTGACACATTGCTTGAACATCACACATCACAAATCCCAGACTAGCTGGGGAGCAGCAGCGGTGTTGGAAGAAGCTCAGGACAACTCTGCTGTCTTTCCCCTTTAGCCATAATATTGAGCAGTCACTTCTGAGGACAACACAATGGTGAGAAGCTAATTTTTACCAGATGAGAATCTGCCAGAGTACCCAAACACAAAATGCAAATACTGCTGCATTTAATTTACTATGTGTAGACCAGCGGCCCACCTGTCAGAGTGCAGCCGTCCATTTTTTGGGGCAGGTTTCTGATTCCATAGGGACCTGTTTAGAGGGCAGGAGATCAGAAACTGTGTGAGAGCACAATATTTTCCTCAAAGTCATAAGGCAGCCCAATGAATCTACTGAATCATGAGAGCTTCTTAATCTAAATTTACTCAAAATGGTAGGTACCACGCAGTGGAGATAGCTTAGCTTTACTCAGTTACCTCAGCTTTTCTTATTGGAAATGCAATGTGCAGTGGTGTCAGGCAGGGAAAGCAGCTCTAACTTCCATCATTGTGAGGCAGTTTGTCAAAGTTCCCCAGGGAATCCCTGTGCTTCCCATCGTGTTTTGTTAACAGGGAATGCCAGCTTTGTAACTCTCAGTTCACAACTGGCACATAAAGGATGTGTACTTTTAAATGCAGCTTGTATATGTGAAATGCAATTGTCTAAGTGATACAAATTGGCTGTCTCCGAGGTTTTATTAAAGAGAACTTGATGCTTGATGATAGCCTTCCATTTACATAATTAAGACAGATGTTGCCACTGCAAAAGGCTCTCCAGCATAGTACTATTTTTGTTGTTTTATCATTTTATCAGCTGGTTGGTTATATGGTGGTTGGAAAGTCTGGAGCTGATATTTTTAAAATTCTAGTACCTGGGCATAACCAGGTTTGCTGTTGTTACTTTTTATAAATTTTTCTTATTTTAAAACATGTCCTAGATCCTGCTGTGCACTATAAAGTTCATGAAGAGGAAGATAGTTTGAAAAAGAAAGAAAATAATCAATGTACAAGTTAAAAGTCCTACTTTTAAAACAGCAGTTTAAGGGAGGAAAGAACCAAAAAGAAAACCCAAACTAAAAATTCAGGTACTATCTAAAATGGAGAATCTTTTCTTCTGAAAGAATTGGTTCCTTTTCAGTCCAAGCCAAATTAGACTAAACATCATCATCAGCACCAAGATTGTTTATGAGCTTTACTAGGAAGGTCTCACTTCTCTGCTGGTTTGTACTGGCATGAAAATAATCTGACCTTCTGGTGTCTTAGGGTCATACACTTCGTGATCACTGTTTTATTTTTAGTAGACATTTATTAAATCTAAACCCACATCACATTCAGCAGTGAGAATTAAATGGGTTTCTTGAAAATAGCCTTGTTTTTGCTGATGGAAATGGTCTTTTGGTAGCTAATGAGCTGCTGGTAAAGGATGCACTTTTCTGTTCAGATTGTGTGGTTGCAAATAATAGGTTGGACCTTTTTACCTGAAATTATTTACAAAGACTTTGGTTTGCTGTGCAGCAGCAAGTGTTCATGTCTAGGGTCTCTGTGCCCAGGACTGATCATTAGAGTCTCACTGCAAAATTCAAGTTACATAGCAGCTGAAAATCATTCTGGAACACACAAACAAAAACCTCCAGCTTTGCTTCCCCTAATTTTTTTTAATTTCTCTTCCCACACTGTCCCACTGCAGGGATGGAACTACCAGTGGAACTCATCCAACACAGAGGGCTGAAATATTTGGAGTGTGAGATCTTAAAGATCACCTCATTCCAACCCTCCTGCCATGGGCAGGGACAGCTTCCACTATCCCAGGTTGCTCCAAGCCCCATCCAGCCCGCCCTTGGGCACTTCCAGGGATGGGGCAGCAGAGGTGGAATTTCTTCCTAGTATCTCATCTAAACCTACTCTCGGTTTGAAGACATTCCCTCTTGTCTGTCATTCTAGGGAAGCTCCTCTCCATCTTTTCTATTATGCTTGCATAATAAGAGAGACAATTGGGCTCCCCATAATGTTTGCAAAAACATTGAAGCCTCACCTTATTTATTTTTACCATTGGTTTGTTTTATTTTTTTATTTTACTTCTAGGTGCATTATTTCTTGCTTCCATACTACATCATATGGAATAGTTCTGTCTTGTATCCCCATTATTTAGAAAACAAGCAATTTCACTCTTAAAACCTTTAGTAAATGAGTTTTACAGGAGATGACAAAGTAGACTGGGTGAAATCTAATAAATTCTTTGGATGATGCGAACATTTCCCTGAATTCTTTATCTTTATTAACTATTAGAGGCATGTTCACAACAACCTTTTGATCTATCACTTAAGTCTAAATTACATTCTCTATGGCTTTCTCCATTTACCAAGCCTGCAAATCAAAGCAATTCTCATACTTTCCAGTGTCTGAAGTCACTTAGATTTGGCCTTATAAATCTTTATGAGGGTCATTTTTTGGTAAAATATCTAGTATATTTTAGGCTATCATCAAACATTGAACTCAGATGAAAATCAATGGATGCACTGGAAATTATCATAGCTAAGAAAGTACCATGAAAATTTACAGCATTAAATTCTGGACACCTGTTTTATGTGCTTGTGTAAGTCGTCTAGTAGCCACAGGTTTCACAGATAAATGATAGGTAGTAAAAGTCTAATTTAAGGGTCTTTGAGTTGTACTGTGAGTTCTTTCTCCTTATTGAATATATTTAAAGGCTATGGAAACCAGCCTCCAAACAAATACATCTAAGTATAATTTTCAAAGCTAAGAAGAGCTAGTAGGCTTGGTTTTTTCCTCCATCCAAGATGAATTCCAGTTACAAGTCACTTTTACAGAGAACTTTTAAATCTTTGGAAATATGCTGGTAGGTAGATATCATAATCCTGTTTATCCATCTCCAGGACAGGTGCCACCAGGAGGGTGTCCCTGATGAGGAACTGGGAGTTGGTCTCCTGGAGTGGACCTGGAACATAATCTAGTTTTCCCCTTGGTGAAACTATGTTGAGTGTAAATAAAAAATTAAAAAAAAAAAAAAAGGAAGACAAGTACAAGAAATCAAGAAAAATAAAGCAAAATAAAGCTGGAAAAGAAAGATAAAAAGAAAAAGGAAACTTTATTTATTGTCTCCTTATCCAAAGTAGTTGTGAAAATATGTTTGGAATTTTGTTTGATTTTACAACCTTGAACCTTTTACATAGGCAATTAAAAAAAAAAAAAAAAGGTAACCATGATATAGTAAAAAACTGTTGCAACTCAAACCCCTTAGTCAGCTACTCAGGAATCTCTCAGAAAAGGTTTCTTAGGTTTCTCTTTTCTTCCTCTAATAGGGTTTGGGGTTTTTTTCCTCTGTTTGTTTGTTTTTGTGGTTTTGTTTTGTTGGTGGTGTTGTTGCTGTTGTTTGTTTTGTTGTTTGGTTGTTTGTTATTTGGTTTTTTTTTTTGTTTGGGTTTTTGTCGTTTGGTTTTTGTTTGGTTTTTTTGGTTGTCCTTATTTTCATCTGTAAATAAACATGAAATTGCATCAAAGATTCTACAGCAAAAATTTACAAGTTGGGCTTATGGAACTTTATCTGGTTTTCAGAGACAAATTGTAAGCAATATATCAGCAAGTATGGAAACACAAAAAATTCAAGCATGTGCCAAGCCTGTTTAACAATCATTATGCACTTAGTATTATGGAAGAAATCGAGCAAACAAGGGACACAGAGAGAAATCAATATTGTTCACCACTGAATAACCACAAATCATTTCATAAAAAAATTGTATTCCATTTTATAAAATGGTGGCAGTTGAAGCCATTAGCTGCTCAAGAGTTTTGTTTAGCTGGAAACTGTCTGGCTTCTGGAAGAAAAGTTAGTTTAAGCAGTATATTGTAGATTTGGCAGTAGAAAACCTTAGTACTTGTTTCTTAAATGTAACAGGGACTGGAGAAGGGAACCAGGAGTGCAAAGCAAACATCAGGATAAGGATTTGCTAAAAGCTCTATGGAAACCATCCATAAGTCTGGAAGAATCTCTGCAGGTCTACAGCCTGCACCCATTAGAAGCAGGGTACTTTCTGGCACCCACCTGAATAAAATAATATTTTCCTAATTCAGATGCTCAGCCTTTTGGTAGAGAGATCTCCAAGTGGAGGTCTCTAGAAGATATTTTCTGCTTCTTTTCACTGATCAGGGAAACACAACACTGATTTACAGACTATTTTACTAAGTGCCCAAAAATTAAATACAGCTTACATACTCAAACTAATTAAATTGAGTGAGTATGGAACTAAGTAAATATATGTATAAATATGTGAATGTGTAAAAGTAATTAGAGATGGTGAATGAGAAAATGAAAATCTCCTTGTTTCAGGCAGGAGACATAACTTTCTCCACATTAAAAGCTCTCAGGTGACAATAGTTGATCAACTTAATACAAAAATGTGTCTGCATGTTCTTGAAGCAGTTCTCCTTGAGGGCAGCTGTCCAGGAAAGCTGGTCCTGGTGCCTTAGTGACACAGTGCCTGCTTTTACCCCTGAATCCAGGCAGATGAATGTTTTCCCTGCAGAGGCACCAGGCAGGACATCTCTCAGACATTTGTGGACAAAAGTCAGTCATGATCTTGGGCAAAAAAAAGTCATCTTTTAGATGTCTGCGTACACAGCTTTAGAGTGGAACTTGTTCATATCTGAATGCTTCAGAGAGTAATTAAAATATTCCATCAAAATTAGGGCTGGCTGGGGAGATCTGCCTGTTGATCCACCTACTGATAGGCCTTCCTCTGTTGAGATAACTAATGACAGTAGCTGGAATAGGATTTCAGACTCCTGCAAGTCTAATCACGGCCCAGTTATCAACAAGCTAGTTTTGTAAAAAGTCATCTGCAAACAACGAATTTGATAGAAACATTGACACAAAATTGGATATCCAACAAAATGTCTCACGGCTCTGGAGAGTAAGTTCTATGCGAAGCTGAGGCTGAGGGAGCTGGGAAGGGGCTGAGCCTGGAGCAAAGGAGGCTCAGGGGGGCCCTTGTGGCTCTGCACAGCTCCTGACAGGAGGGGACAGCCGGGGGGTCGGGCTGTGCTCCAGGGAACAGGGACAGGAGCAGAGGGAACGGCCTCAGGCTGGGCATGGGGAGGCTCAGGCTGGACATCAGGAGTAATTTCTTCATGGAAAGCATCCTTCATCCCTAAGCATTGTAAAGAACTGCTCAGGAAGGTGTTGAAGCCATCAGTCCTAGAGGTGTTGAAGCCATCACTCCTGAAAGTGTCCAAGGAACTACTGGACATGACACTCAGTGCTCTGCTCTGGTTGACAAGGTGGGGATTGATCAAGCTTGGACTCAATTACCCAAGAGGTCTTTTTGAACTTAATGATTCTGTGATTCTGTGACTGGGGAGCAGGGGAAAGATTCCATGAAGGACAATGCATATTTGGAAAAGAAAGAAGCATATTGGAAAATAAAAATCTGTACCTGGGGCAGGACATCTTTGCAAGAGATGAAATCAATACAGCAGTCAAGCTACAGCATTCACAAAATCACAACGACTTCCTCTATTATTATACACCTAAGGACCTCTTGAGGTTTTTTGGGATTTTTGTTTTTCTTTCCCACTTTAATTTTTTTTGGTTTTTTTTTTTTTGGTGTTTGTTTTTTTTTTTTTTTGTTTTTTTTTTTTTTGTTTTTGTTTTTGTTTTTGTTTTTGTTTTTTCTTTAGGAACAGGGAATCCCAGCAGCAGTGATCCTGGACCAGCCAGTGACCACTTCATATTAAAATCATGACCTACATTTCTGTGACGTCATTACACCCTTCAAGCATCTCAAAGCCCAGTCATTTAGGAAAACCTGAAGTAATTTCATTGCCTTGCATTACATTCCTTTAACTTCCTTTAATTTACTGAAGTACTCTGAAATCCAGTTATGACAGAGATCACAGCAATTCAACATTACCTACCCTCTGCAAGAGACACACTGCACAGGTCTGTTACATAAGAATAATTCAGCCAGTACATTGTTGAGGACCAGAAATCCATGGTGGAAAATACAAATTTAACTTAGGGAAAATAAATCCCAAAACCCTAGAGAGTCTACAGTGAACCAATATGAATCAATAAGAATTGAAGTTTTTGCTAGATAATCCTAGGCAATCTCCCTGCCTTTGAGCATTTTCAGTCTGACATAAAAAGATACAGATCTGTGGGAAAGTAAAGCAACACTACACAGCTCAAGCTCCCAAATAGATTTCATTGTTGCCAAGAGAATATAATGTGTGGTACATTCCAGTTACAGGGGTGGAAAAATAACAATTCTCCTTTAATGCCAGTGGCTTAGAAGTCTGCCTGGATAAAATTAACTTTGCAATTAGGGTTATGATTCAGCGCTTTAATAAATTTCCATTTATACAAACCACTGGAAGAAAAGAGATGGCTAATTATAATTGATGAGGTGGAGCACCTTAGCAGCCTGCTTTCTTAAGGAAAATGCTTGGGACGTGGCTGTAAGAGAGCTGTGGTTTTTCCAGTAATTGCTGTAATCAGCTCTGGAAAAGTAGGTGATCTGTGAGTAAGCCAACTCCTACTCTAACAGCAGGAGATTGCATCTGACCTTAATATTCATGCCATGTGATGATGATTGCACACATTCTTGCCTCAAAGAAGTAAGAGTACAATCAAAGGTTTTAAAATCACATCATGTGGAGCATCTCTGCTGCTCTCTCCCTGCGCAGCAGGGTGTGCAGGCAGCAGCCCTGCTCATCCCTGACTTGCTGCTGAGCCTGGGGTTTGCTGAAAGTCCTGCTTTGGAGATTCCAACGTCAGCTCGGTGCCAGAAGTGGGTCAGAGGGCTTTGAAAACAGCAAAATTATGTGAATGGGTTGCTTAAGGATATGCTGGTGTCTGGGCAGAAGCACAGCCCTGTGTTCTCTGCAGCCTCCACCAACTGCTGGTCTGGCACTTAGCAGATAACATCTGCTTCTGAAAACTAAACCTGTTCCAAATCTTTCCAAAAAAAGTGGATTAGTGGAATGAAGCTTAAACAAACTTGATAGATTTTCTTGTCCATGAACATGCTTGAGAAGTTTATCTACTCCCATGTCCTACTGAGACATTCGGCTTGTTTTACTCAGCTAATAAATTCATGAGTAAAGCATAGAAATGGCAATGAATAATTTAAAAAAAAAGGAGAATAATGACTTTTAGATGTACTGAAGTTCAGAATGATCTTATAATTTATGGCGGCAGCTAATTAGTCCAACTTTATGTGGTAGTTTAGGTCTTGTACGCATGGAAGGAGTCCAGAATAAAGTTACTTATTTTTTGTTCTGCCTTCCTAAAATCCTTAAAGGCAGTGAAAGTGCATTCTAACATTTGAGATTCTGGAGATCCAATTCTACTGCTGTTCCTGATTTATTCAGTCCAAGATGTGCCTTAAAACCAGCTGGAGCAAAAGCTGGAATTTTTGCCTTCCCTACCTTCAGTCTTCCTCTCTGGCAGGGAAGGTTTTCCCTTACCATTGACAAAGACATTGAGGTACATTCATCACTCTCTAAAGAAGACACATATATTCAAATGAGCAGCATTCCATATTCATTGGCTTCACAAAGATTTCTTCTAGGCTGGGAAAATTTTTAAAATTTTGACTTTCAGGTTTATCCAGGCATTTGAGTGGATGGGAAAACTGGGAAATCAGCCATGGTGAAAGGTATCTGTTTTTCCACTCCAGCAAGATCTATCTTCATTAAATAAACATCAGATACTGGATATACATTCAAAATGAAGTCACTGTTCAGCAAAAAAACATATTTGGGCAAAAATTACAATAAAATGTTGAAACTTTCCTGTTTGCTATTGGAGTTTTTGGATAATTCCTAGAAGGTTCGCTTTTGCTTCTATTCTACTGTTCTTATTATCTATGTTCTTATTATCCTTTTCTTTTTTTTTTTTTTTTTTTTTTTTTTTTTTTTTTTTCCTGCTTGATTTGGGTTTTTTCTTTTCTTTTTGTTTGCTTTCTTTGTTCTGCTTTCTCATTGAGTCATACAGGGCTGGACAAAATGCTAGAAAATGAACCTAAGGGAGCAATCCCACACTGGGAATTGTGCCAGATGATCTATCTAGTGTTTTCCATCTGTTCCATCCCTTGCAGTGCACTTTTCACTGGACTGTCAATATGAACTGGAGGAGTGGCGTGGATGTGAGTGCATTTGTAAAAATGTTCCTGTAATTCATCACAGGTTTTTTTTTTCCCACAGTGCTTTTTCTGTTTCATTCTTTGATGAAATCATGTTAATGGAAGGCATTTCAATGTAGGAACAGCAATGAGAGGGGAAAGGTGGCATCTGGGACACACTGCCAGACCCCACTACACATCCTCAGAGCTGAAGCAGAGCTGTCACCATCACCATAAAGGCCTGAGTTAGGAAGAAGTCTCTCTTTCTAACCCTGAACCAGAATGGTGGCTTCACCAACTTTTCTTTGCAGCCAGAGGTGTTGTTGAGAAAACCTCAAAAACCTCCTTCAGGCTGCCATTAGTTCATTCAAGTTGAAAACAGGTAAACTAATAAGAATTTTCTTTAAGGCAATATCTCAAAATGTTGTTATCTCTGGATCCTTCTTTCACTGGGCTAACTTAAAGCACTCTGTGCTGAAAGAGCTCCAAATTAAACCCTCTGTGATGATGTCTCAATTTAATGTGGATTTACTATAGAGTACCAGTAAAATGAGGAAAAAAAAGGTCTAAGTTTTCACTGCCTAATAAAAACACAGACCATTATTAGGTGAAGTACAGGAAAAGAAAAGATATCAAAGATTCCTGAGAATCCTCTAAATTCCAAAGACTCCACTAAAGCCTCATAGGTTGGGAACACTCTCTGTGTTCATGTCTTTAGTATTCTTCATATTCTGCAACTCTCTCTTAACCAAGAAAAGCAGCTGCTAAAGGGGCTTTGGGAATTAATTTTCCCCCACCCTGTTTCTTCCTCTCCCTCCTTCACATTACTTAAGAACTACTGCCTAGGAAGCTGCTTTGAATAGAGACAGAGAAGGTTATGAGCTAGTTATCAAATTAACATTAGATATCTTTATATCACATTGAAATCCACAGGAGGAAGATATTTCTGGCCACTGCTTGTGTTGAGCTTGTCATTTTAATTTCTCAGCATGAAGAACCAAGCGATCACATCACTGAGCAGCAGCCTCCCTTCCAAACTGCCTGCACGACCACTGCTGAGGTTCAGCTGTACTGGCAAAGACACCCTGCTCTCCGCTTCACTCTGGTTTTAGGTAGCACAGCCATGCTCTGATAAAACACAGCCATGCTCTGATAAAACACAGCCACATCAACCTGCACAGAGAACAAGTGCTCCTTTGTGCACCATGCCACAGTGCTTCAGCAGCAGCAGCAAGGAAAAATACAAACACTCCTTCCATGCCCCCGGGAGACAGTGAGTTTTCAGTGCTGCTGTCTTTTAATTCTGGTCTATTACATGCTCCCTAAATCTGAAGCTGAAGTTTGCCCAGTAGAAATGTTCAGAACATATTTATCATGATCTCAGATTGATGTATCCCTGATTTATGTGTTTGTGTTCAGGCTTCTCTCAAATCTGTTTCTGTGAGGCTCCATCTATCATAGAACAGCTCTGCTCTGGGTTCTTCAGTAAGTTAACACTGTTAGCATTTTCCATCTGAGATGAAAATTAATCCTTCTCTCCCTCTCTCTTGCTTATTTATTTATTTATTTAAATGTGAAAGGGACCTGATAGCTACCTTATGTAAGTATCCATCTGAATTACTTGGCTTCACCTTCTTATCTGATTGTGCTAGTCAGCACTTAGAGAATTCCTTCTCACTTTCCACCCAAAAATTGTCCTCTCAATTTTATGAATTTTTTATGATTATTTTTATTCCATATAGACTTGTATTTTGGCTTTGCTTTGCCTTGTAGAACTTTCCAGGGGTCTGCTCCCAGGAGTAACTTGTCATGCTTGAGCATCCCTACTGTTTCTCCCAAGGAAAAAGTGCGTGCAGCATCATGCTCAGCTTTTCCAGGGTTTGCCTGAGTTGATTTTAATGCACAGACTACTTCTTTTCACTCCTAGATTGAAAGTGCAAGAGTTTGAGATCTCTGAGTCCTATCATCTTTACATATGCATCAGATAACACCACTGTGCATTATAAGCTTTCCAAGACACTACAGATCTTTCAGTCCAGTGCCAGTCATTCCTGGTCACTCAGAATACATCACGTTTTACACAATTAAAATGCACAATCTCAGGTGAGGTGTTTTATTCTTGTATGTAAAACGATAGACTGTTTGTTTAGGTTTGTTTGTTCATCATGTTCCACCATGCAGCCTGGGTTTGGTCTTTGGTCCAGGGTATCCATCAATCTTGCACAGTGCTGTGAGTGCCCCTGTGATAGGGGCAGAGTCTTGCCTGAACTAAAGCTGGAAGTCTGCACTACAGGAGCTTATGCTGAAGAACCAAAAGTTCATAGTAATAAATTTTAATACTCTGATTAGAGTGTGTGGCAATTACATGCTCAGTGCTTGGTTCCTTACCTTCATCCTTCCTAGACATGAAGGATGAGATTGGATCCAGAGGGGAAAGAAGAAGAAAAAAAGAAAAAAATAAAGAAAGAAAAAAAACCCCAAAACAGTGTAATCCTTGAAAACCCCTACAAAGCCCAGAAATCAGGCTTTAGAAGCAAAACTTTGCCACAAGAAAATGAGATCATGAAAGCTTCCACATGTCTGAAAGCAATCAAGTCAGAAAACAATGCACACAATTGCCAAGCCCGGCCACACTCTCCTTCCATCTGTTGATGGTTATCCCTTAGGCAGGTCCATGATGCTCAGCAAACTGACAAGGAAATGGGAGAAGTGAGATAAACTTAATCCAGCAGTCAGATGACTGGTCCGGAGATTGCAGTATTTGACAACTGTTTGTCACACAAAATGTGGGTCGAAACCTGAAAGCAACCAGGTTGCTTTCAGACACTGTCTGCTGACTCCCTAGTGACATGCCCTAATGTTCCTGTGTTGGCAGGACATCTCACCCCCCCTTAGTGCAGAAAACCAAGGGGACACCCCTCTGTGCCTCGGAGAATGTCCCACTCCTCATGCCAGCTCAGTGACTGACCTGTCTGCTGCAGCTGGTGGCTGGTGCCAGCCACGAACATCAGTGGGAGGTGCACATCTGTCTGCAAGAAAGGGGCCTGGCACCACCAGCTGGCTGCACTGAGCCCTCAGAGCCGTGGCCAGATGGCAGACATGGCTCCTGTCCATCCCAGTTTAGACACACATGATGGCTGGGCTCAAAAATGCCTCAACAGAGACTGGGAGCGAAGCTTTCATTCAGATTCAGAGGTGGTGACTCCATCTCATGGCAAGGAAGAAATCCATATTTGCAAAGAAATCGCTTTCTTTTCAAGTATAAAAGAATAAATTTGTGCATGAACTTATATATACATGTACATATGCACAAAATAATATGTGTATGTAAATAATGTAAATATAAGAATACAGATGCATACAAATGTATGCTTGCTTGGCTTTTCAGGGAATAACTAGAGGCAAAAATTTAATTTAATTCATATATATTTCTTCTGTTTCACCTTCTTCAGAATTGACAGTGTTGGAGAATAGTTGGGGAAAACCATATAAAAGGAATTGAAATATTTTTTGCAGATAACATAAACTGCTCCAGTTTCTTGATTGTGATTAATGAGGCATAAACATCAGAAAAGCTTTGCTTCAGAGGGATGTCCAAACATTCAAGTGATTATCCAAAGCTTGTTCAAAAATCTGATCTGGAAGGAAGAGTTTTGTTTTTCTTTCTTTTTGGTTTTGGCATAATTTTGCAATATATATATATTAATATTCCTCAGCTAATATGGGAATGGATTGGGAGTCACTTTTAGCCCCCAGTTAAAAATCCATTTGCAAAGGATTTCCATAAAGAATATAGAGACCGTAGAATATTAGTAAATCACTGAATGGAAAATAGTCCCAAAATTAATTCTTCATATATATTACAATCTTCTCAGAAATTCCTTTATATCTGGGAAAAAAAAAAAAAAAAACACACATTTTAAAAATAGTTATTTTGTACAGTTAAGCACCAATGGAACAAATTTGCATGCAGTTATTTTATTATTTGCAATCAATTTATCTAATAAGATATAGCCTCTGCCTCAAAGAGAACACAACCAAACAGAGAAGGCAGAAAAAATAAATATAGAAAAAAAAATTATCATACCTGCTACAAAACTGAATTTCTGCACTATGAGGTATTTCATAAGCCACGATGAAGACTATAATATTAATGTTCATTGTGGAAATAAAAAAAATATGAAGAGACTAGACATGGTTATGCTGGATGTTTTGGTATGACATTTTCAATTGAAATTATGTTTCCAGTGTTACTGAAGCAAAGTTGTTTTTTTTTTTCACCACACTGCATCAAATAGAAAACCCTAAGTTCGATATAAAGCATTATTTTCTTTAGGCTGGCAAGGAGAATTTGGACTTCAATGAGGTCAAAGTGTTAATTAAAAACTTATTTGCTGTTATACCACGTAATGGTGAAGCAAATCCTAAGGTTTTGAGGTAACAAAGGTCTGTGTGCTTGTAAAAAGCCTCTGACAGCTGAGCAGGGATGGAACAAAAAGCCATGGGTCAGGTAGTATGACAGATTCAAGACAGATTTGACTGTAAGACTTCTTAAAATCTTCCTAGGATATTTCTAGCTTGTGGTTGCTTCTGATTTCTTCCCATTGCAAAAGACTTTTGACTTCCTGTTACAGAAAAGAATGGAAAAAAAAGAAAAGAACAGCTTAAAAACTCAAAAAGTTACAACACAGGAAAAGTAATTTATTTAACTGAATCTCCTTTATAAAAGTCTTTATAGAACAACTCCTGCCACTTAACTAACTTCTATATTGTTAGATCATATTTCCTCAAAGATAACTGAAAAATCTGAAGAAAACATTAGGGATGAAATAAAAAGAATCAAAATAAATTTTAAAAAGTGTGAAAAAAATGAAACCATGGCTCTGACACTGACACATTTTGTCTGTGTGTGTCCAGTTGTTCCTTGACCATCTCCAGGGAGGAGTACTCCACCCCTTCCCTGGGACTTACAGAACTGAGGCAGAAAACGTGCTCCTGGATGCAGTTTTCAGGACAAAAGAAGAAGGAAAAGAGAGGTAAATTCAGGGAGGAAAAGATAGCTCACAATAGTGAGGGTGACAATAGGTTTTCTTTCTCCTGAACAAAAGTGAGCCAAAGTAGGTGGTGGTGGCCGTGCTACTGATTATTCTTTAATCTGGTCTGATCCTAATGTCTCAGAATAGTAAAACTGCAGCTGTGATTTCTCCAGACTGAGAAAACTGGCATTTTCACACCTGCATTCAATGTCTCAGGTAAAACAGTCTAAGAGCTTCTGGTGAGTGGGGAAAGTGCCAGGACTTTAATTTATGCAGACAGAATCCTTCTCCAGAGTAATTTGCACACGCATCTAGAATAACTTAATTTCGAATAATGGCTTTATTAGATAGACACATCCCTACCACCTGTAAATTTGGACAACATGGAGCATAGCTAAACAACATGGAGAAAATAAATTAGATGTCCAACTTCTTTCATGGTACCCCTCCCAGGGTCAATGTTCATAGCTCTTGTGAATTATTTCAGACATTTTAGGGATAACAAGAATTCCTTGATGAGTCTGTGGAAGTCATGTTCCTAAACCCTAAGTCTGAGAAAGCAGGTTTAGTCAGAAAACACTCACTGTTCAAGATGGACAATTTCCAAAGGAGAAGAGAATGTGCGCATTTGTTTCCCTCAGACAAGAAGTGGTTGAGCTCTATGACACCAAGGGGCCTTTTTCCTCTATGATATCTAGAAAATAAGTCCACAAATTAATAGATATTAACAAAGCAAAGAAAATTCAATGCATCAGCAGACAGCAAATATTTGAACAATGAAGTGAATGAAATGCCAGATGGAGGATTTATGACACTATAAAAGATCCCCTGTGGGAATAAGCTATCTTTTCTCATCCAGAAAAAGTATGGTCTGTGTTTGTGTCCTCTAATAAAAGCCTAGGCTAACCTCACAGGTTATTTATATAAATAAATATAAATAGTTTTTTTTTTTTTTTCAGAACATCTGGTTACTCCTATATGAGCAATAAGCAAAATCAGACTCATAATGCTGTTAACATTGATCATGAAACCCTACTGCAAAGTTAAAGTGATCTAGAGTAAATTAATTAATATGCTGTGTTTTTTGGTGCACTGCACAGTCTGATACATGATGCAGATTGGACACAGACTCTCTTGCTGCCTCTGGTGCTTTTTTGCCTTCTGCACTAAGGACAGATTTTTTTTTGTGACATTATCTCTGGTTGAAGAGGCAAGAAAAGTTATTATGCGTTTGTGAGGCGTGTTCTTAGATGCCACTGCCAAACTCAGGGAAAAGAGAGGGAGAATAAAGCATATCTAGTAAAATACATAGTAGGACTCATATGAAATGGGTCCAGCTCTGCTCTACTCTGCTTCAGAAGCAAGCAGCAAATGCTTTCTTAGCAACTAAGTAATTGAGTAAAAAAGGGAAAAAACCCCATAAATAAAAAAAAAAAAAAAAGAAAAAAGAAAAAAACAACAAAAAACAATGAGAAAAAGGACACACTAAAGAAAGTCAAAAACTTAAACCCAAAAGAAAAATCTACCCCTTGTATTTAAAATATTTATGAATATGGGTACAAAGGATGGCACTGATCTCTCCCAGGAGCATATTCTAGTTGCATACAAACCATTCATTTGAGCAAGAAACTGCCCTTTACTGCCTTTAACACTGGGGAAGGAATAAAAAGGCTTCCAAGTTTTATTTCCCCTTCCTTTCTTACACATATTTGTCATCATTGATCCCAGTCCTGAATCCCTCCCCTAAAAAACCAATCCATGTCTCTTTGAAGAAAAGGCCACTACCTTTTGAAGAAAAGGCCACTACCTTTGCAGTCACCATTTTTAGAGAGCTCTGCCCAGTCTCCAGCTGCTGCTTCAAAAGTCAGAAGACCAGCAGGTGCTGTGTCACATCTGTTGGCCTCATGATGGCACCTTGGATGGTCTTGTGTGTCTGGAATACATCAGACACTTGAAAGTCCTGAGATCTCTTCCACTGAGTTTAACAAGAGAAAATAACCTGCTTTCCTTGCCCCCCAGAAAAGCAGTGTGCCATAGCTGCACTTCAGTTTTCAAAGTAATTCTCCCTTTGACCTTTGCAGTAGTCTTTTGTGGCCATTTGTGCTGCTTCTATTTGCCTTAGCTCCCCACTATGAAACAAAATATATCCTGCTCTCCAGATCCTATGCTTTATAACTTAAAGTTTTTAAACCATAAATATTAATTGATTGTACTCTCTTCCAAGCAAACCTTGTGAATCTTTATAATGGAAATAACTTTTGTGGGATTTTTTTCTGCTTTGCTTGTTTGCTTTCCCACTGTTTGCTGAAGGACAACATTGAACTTGGAGCTTGCTTTTATGAGAAATTGTGGTTTTTAATGCAAAGGCTAAATATCAACTACCGCTTCTGTCTGATTGCAGAGTTCTGATGGCAAGCAACACAAACAGTGGTTTCTTATAATACCTGATTCTGTCATGAGGCAGAAAATTGCAGGGGTTTAGTTATTTGCTAATGCATTGCCTGTTTCCATAATTCCAGCTGCAATGGCTAAAACAAGTGCATCAAAACTGTCACAGAGCTGTTTTGGATAACAAAGCAAAACAGTGACATTTTTGTGTGAAAATGAGGCAGCTGTACTGGGGCTTATGAGCAAAATAGGTAAAACAGAGCCCAGTCTCAGCCTTAATCACTCGCTAGAGTTACCAAAGTGACAATTATTTGCAATGGGAAGCAGAACTGCATAGCGAACGAAGTTTGTCACATTTCACTGAAAATCAAAGCAAAAGCCAATCTCTGAATGCATTGTGGAAGTGCATGAAGCCTTATTTAAGTACTTTAGGAAAATACAGGCGTGCCTGGATGTGTCATGGGCTTATAGTAAAGCACAGCCATTGGATTTTTCTATTTCATGGGTAATAGTTTTATCTTTCTATGAAGAGATATTGTTGGTTTACTGTACCCTAGTCCTAGCTCATTTTGTGTACAGAAACCCTCAGGGCATTTTGCCATGCCATGATCTGCCACGCCATGCTGACCAGCCTTTGCTCTCTGGGCCGGCCACAGCCATAAGTCTCTCTCCATTTTTTTACTGTAGAAGTCCTTACTGGATAAAAGTGCAGTCAAACCTAGTCTATGCAACATTTGGTTTTTTTTTTTTTTTTTTAATCTCAGAGTAAAATCTGTCAGGTTTTATAAATCACAAGGGCAACATTTAAAATGCTTAATCAGTAAGCCTAGAATAAAAGACCAATCTTTCTTGATCCTAAGGTGAATTTGAATATTTCTTTTTAATTTTTTTTCCCTATTTTGGATAATAATGATGTTCTTCTCTGGTGAATTATTTCAAGATTAATGCAGAGGGTTTATTCAGCCACTGTTTAGCATTATTGATTGTGTCATCATATGAGGCATTGCTGGTTGACCATTATGTCTTGTTTGCAGTTTATAAAGATGCTGAACAGGATGTGAAACTCAATAATGCATCAGCAGCAAATGCAAATTTTCTATATTTACTGAAGAGGGGGGAGGGAGCCCACTACAAACAAGCAAACAAACAAAAAAGCAGAATATTAAGCCAGGCTTAATGGGTTTATGGGTTTTGTCAGCAGCTTCCATCATTTTGCTTTTCCAAATCTGCCAAACTGACAGAAACCTCCATGGTTATGTGGTCCTTTTCCAGGTCCCTGATGCCCCAGCATTGCCAGCTGCTGCTGTTGAGTCAGTGACAGGCTCTGACTTCTCTGTGAAAGCCAAAGGGCCAACTTACGGCTCCAAACCTCCCTTTTCCAGGTCACAGCTCCTTTCAGGAATGTAAATTCTCAGCTGGGATGTGGCAGTTGATACTCCTGACAAGATCACTGCTGATGAGAAGATGGGAATAAAAGATCACACTTAAAAAAACCAAAATGTTTGATTTCTTTTTTTTTTGTTTGTTTAAAATGACATTTTGCAAGAACAGATTTTCAAAGTGGTCCAGTCTTCTGGTTAACTTTGCAGATAGCAGAAGTTCACATCTGTTTCCTCTCCTTTTTCCAGAAGTTTCAGTCCCTACAATCATGAAATGGCTGTGCTTATTCATATCACAGTATTACTTCTTTTTAAGAGAAACTCTAACTGCATTGCTTTCTGATTTTTAGCTCTAAATCCCTGTAATTCATTACATTATTTTCTTTCATAAATATGAGAATTAAAATAGATTATCAATTTTACTTATTAAGTAAGTTTTCAGAGCCTAGAACTGTGGAATACTCTGAATTCCTTAGTGTATTAGTACCCATAAGGAAGAAATTCACATACAAGTTTCAAGAAGGGGTTTATAAATTGAGAAAACTTATGGAACATTCTCATAGAATTATACCATTCTGTCCATATTTGATAATTTATACCATTATATGTATTTATATAATTTGCATTATTTTTATCAGAATCAGTTAGGTTGGAAAACACCTCTGAGATTAAGTTCATCATGTCAACCAGATCATGGCACTGAGCGCCAAATCGAGTCTCTCCTTAAACAACTCCAGGGAAAGTGGCTCCACCACCTCCCTGAGGAGCCTATTCCAATGCCCAATCACCCATTCTGTGAAGACATTCCTCCTAATGTTCTACCTGAACCTTCCCTGGCACAGCTTAAGACTATATGCTCTTGTCCTGTCCCTTGTTCACTGGGATCAGAGCCTGACCCACACCTGGCTGTCCCCTCCTGTCAGGGAGTTGTGCAGAGACAGAGGTCCCCCCTGAGCCTCCTTTTCTCCAGGTTCAGAACCCACAGCTCCCTCAGCTTTTCCTTGCAAGACTTGTGCTTCAGACCCTTCCCCAGCCCTGTTCCCCTTCTCTGGACATGCTCCAGTGTCCTTCCTAAATTGAGATACCCAGAACTGGACACAGCACTCACAGTGTGGTCTCACCAGTGTTGAGTACATGGGAAGAATCATTGCCCTTGGTCTGTGGCTGGGACAGCCCAGGGGCCATTGGCCTCCTGCCCCCCTGGGCACCCTGGGCTCGTATCCAGCCCCTGGCACCAGCACCCCCAGGGCCTTTCCCAAAGGGCCTTTCCAGCCCCTCTGCCCAGCCTGGAGCTGCAGGGAATGGTGAGACCCAAAGCAGGACCCAGCTCTTCTCCTCAGTGCCCCTCACACCATTGGCCTCAGGCCATGGATCCAGCCTGCCCAGACCCCTCTGCAGAGCCCTCCTGCCCCCAGCAGATCCACACTCCCACCCAGCCTGGTGTCCTCCATGAATTTACCATGGGTGGACTCGATCCTCTCATCCAGATCCCCAGTAAAGATTTAAACAGGGCAGACCCAGCACTGATCCCTGGGCACAGCACGGTGGGCAGCTCCCAGCTGGGTGTGGGCCCATCCCCAGCAGCCTTGGGCCAGGCCCTCAGCCAGTTCCCAGCCCAGAGAGGATGAACCTGCCCCAGTTCCCAGCCCAGAGAGGATGAACCTGCCCCCAGTTCCCAGCCCAGAGAGGCTGAACCTGCCCCAGTTCCCAGCCCAGAGAGGATGAACCCGTCCCCAGTTCCCAGCCCAGAGAGGATGAACCTGCCCCAGTTCCCAGCCCAGAGAGGCTGAACCTGCCCCCAGTGCCAGTTCCCAGAGAGGCTGAACCTGCCCCAGTTCCCAGCCCAGAGAGGATGAAGCTGCCCCCAGTTCCCAGCCCAGAGAGGATGAACCTGCCCCCAGTTCCCGGCCCAGAGAGGATGAACCTGCCCAGGCCCTGAGCTGCAGCTTTTCCAGGAGATGCCGTGGGAGATGGAGCCAAAGGCTTTGCTGGAGTGCAGGCACAGCCACAGCCTGTCCCTCACCCAGCAGGCAGGTCACTGCCCATCACAGACCAGGCTGTTCAGGCAGGACCTGCTTTTTCTAAACCCATTCATAGAATGATGCTTAACAATTCTGGCTATTTTCTTATGGTGAAGCTCTGACAGATCCCAGACTTTGGAAGCATTTAGGCTCAAGCACAATGGGACCCTTGCTTCTGGATATGCATTTGCTTTCCTGATGCTAATCCCACAGAAAATAAGCTCTTACCCTACAATATAAGCTCTCACCCTACAGGCATACTAATATACCATCATTTTCCTGTTTCAGCTGTTAATTTTCCTGGTTTTTCTACAGATGGCTATCAGTAGTCAATGTTACAATTATGGTTACTGCTGTTAGCTGTATATTGAAAAAGAGGATTTGTATTTAGACTGGTTTTCTATCACACAGTCGTACACCACTGTTAAAAAAAACTTTGACTAAAGAGCCTGAATCTGAAATAAATTTCAGTAGAATCTCAGTCTTATGGTATTTATTATTAGCTTAAGGGAATCCACTCATGGACTGGAAAACAAAGTTCAAAAATTTCAGCTGGGTAAATTATATGGAAGTTGGAATAGTTGAGTAGAAACAAACAGACGAAGATCTCTTTGTGAGATCAATTACACTGATTAGGTCTGTCCTCTGCAGATATTTTTGGGTATTTTTGCAGATCAGATGTGAAAACACAGCCATCAGGTGTAACATAGACACATAAATAAACTACCTTTTCAGGCTTTCACACGGCTTTTCAGGTTAAGAAAGTTTGTTTGGGTTTTCTTACTCTCAGGTAGTTGTAGGTGACAAAACACAGAAAGCTCATTACAGATTACACATTGCACTACTGCAGCTAAGATTGAGGAATCCTTCTGACATGACATTAAAAATTCCATCTCAGTTTTTCAAAGAAGATTCATTTCCTAGGGAGTTTTCTGTATTTCTCATTTTGTGACAGAAACAGCCGAGACTGTTCATGGTTGCTCAGATATTATTGAAAATTAATGATGAGCAGGGAAAAATATTATTTTTAATATTTTAAACATTTTAAAAATAAATATTTTTCAAGCTATAGGTTTAAATTTCAGTTGATGATGCTGACTGAATTTGAGTGTAACATGGTTTCTTTGTG
Source organism: Melospiza georgiana (assembly GCF_028018845.1). Classification (NCBI taxonomy): domain Eukaryota; kingdom Metazoa; phylum Chordata; class Aves; order Passeriformes; family Passerellidae; genus Melospiza; species Melospiza georgiana. The sequence goes on from NC_080465.1 coordinate 78,565,053, forward strand.
ACTTGTATAACAAAAATGGGCAATTTTCCAGATGGTAAAAAAAGGGAGATGAAGTTCAACTGATGTCACTGGTCACCAAATGATCCATTCCAGCAGCACTGGAAGGAAAACAGTTGAATTAAGAAGTCAGGGTGAAGGGTGGAGGTGGAGGGAGAAGCACTCAGTTGTAATGGGTGAAATCAGACAAGGTCTCTCAACAATTTCACGAGGCAGGAAATGTATTAGGATATTGATCATGTCAAAGTGTTTTCTTCCCAGAGCTAAAGTTTTACCAAGTATTGAAAGGAAAAAAAAAGGCAGCACTGTAATTACTATATTGCTTTTTATAAGTTTTTAAACTTTGTCAATAGTTTTGATGCCACTCTAAGTTTTAGAAGAAAAAAGAAACCACTCTTGAGTAGTTTCAGAGAAGACCTTATGCCTAAGGGAAGAAAGGTGTTTCAAATTATGACACTGGAAGACATTATTAAATAACAGTAAAAAAGCCCCTCTTTTATACTGTCAACCTTTTTTTCCCATAGAAATTCTCAAACTCTAAGCTAAAATGGGAGTAGCCTTGGGAGAAATAGTGTGAAGGTTGTCTCAGTTTATTCTTTTTTAGAGTAGATATCTACCTAGATTCCTTTACACATAGCTGCAAGGTTTGTGCAGAGGAAGGTGAACGAATTATTTTATTTTAGTTACATTGTGGTCCTGTACTAAGCGATTTAAAAGAGAAAATAACATTGTTAAAGATAGGTGAATAAAGCAAGAAAATATGAACTATCTGCAGCCCTTCCTTTCCTTCCCATTCTCCTGCTGAAATGAAAAGCAAGAGAATATGAAAAACAGTATGGTTTTTGGGTTTTTTATTATTATTATTTCCCAAGGGCAAAAACCTGCAAGTAGAAAATCTGTTTGTGAGGAAAATAAATGAAAAATTAGGTGGGTAATATTTATTAAGAAAGTAGTAAAATCGTAGCATCAGCTTTTTCCAACCTTGAGTATCTATAATGAGGCAATTAAGCTGCCAGGTAAATCTATCAGTAGGACACAAAGGCATTAACAAGTGCATACCCTGGGCACATCCTTATCTCTGTGCAAGGAAAATCTGGGCATGTAGGCTGGAAGCAAACAGAACCAGGGTGCCAAAAAACCCTTCCAGCAGCACTGATGGGTGCCAGGGCTGTGGGGAGCGCCATGGCACACCGCCCATGGGAACAGCAAACATAATTTGGGAATTGCAAGGGACAGGATGGTGAACAAAAAAGGACGCTCTTAGGTATTTCTCACATTAGCATATTTTGTATGTTTTTATGCAGCACAAACCATCACCCTGGGCTCTGTTTCTACAGTAGAAATGATGAATTTGATTCAGGAGCCACTTCATGAAATTCTTCAGCCAGTTTTATGCCTCAGGTCAAACTATAACAATTACGGTCTCAAAATTATGAGTTTATAGCCTCAATTATGATATTACAGCCTCATTATGTTCTCAAAATTATCCAAGCTTCTTAAGAGTCAGCACAAAGGTTAGCAAGGCTTGAAAATAAATGGTAGTTACAAAGAAAAAAACCTGTTCTCTTAAGACAGGTGGTGTTTTCTCCCTTTGGGTGAGGAGGAAAATTTGGATGCTTTTGGAAACCTGTACCAAGTATCCTTACTCATTGAATTGAGTTCATTTGGACTAAAAAATCTTTCACTAATGGAAAGAGGTGAACAACTGGCCTCTGGAAGGCTTGAATCTGTAAGAACCACTATTTAAATGGAGTGATGCTTTGCTAGGAAAACAGCAGGAGTTATTGAACATATTTCCTTATGTCTATTTTTCTGTGTATATATATATACTTGCGTATATACCACACAATTTTTCTGTATTTCATTTAATTTATCTGAGCTCCTTCACTTGTTATCTGTGCAAGTAGAAAAAATTGATCTCAGCTTCCTCTTTCTTCTAGTGCCAGCTTGCAAGAAAATAAATGTCATGGAGACACTACGGAGAGAAAGTGATAGTAGAGCAGTCTTTTCTGCTTTGCAGATGAACCATGATGATGATGGCACACAAAACCTCTTGATAAAACAAAAATGTCCATGACACTTTCTTTGTTATACTATGGTCCCTTTCTTCCAAAAAAATATCCATTGCTCAAAACCTCTCAAAGTATGAATGAGGAGGAAGAAATCATGACAAGGAACTGACACTAGTCTGAATTCTCTCATGGTTTCTTTTCATTGTCATGGTGTTAAAGCTAGGTAAAAACCACACAGTATATTGTACTAATTAAATTGGCAGTGGTTTCAAGCATCAGAGCTCAGTTATAGAGGGGGATCTGACTTTCAAAAAGTGAGTTCAGTAATATCAAAACAAATGCCATTGAAGGTGTTGCAAAGCTAGAATAACAGAATTAGGAAGGTTTTCCAAAATCACTAGTGTTTTTGATAAACATCAGCCTTGACCCATTCCCAGGGCCTCTTGAAGCATGCCAGCCTATCGCACCTTGACTTAGATGCTGCTGTCTGGAGCAAGGATCCTTAGTGACCCCGTTACTGTCTGCAAGGATCCCATCAAAAGATCAATGCCATACAAACAAATAAGGAAATAAACACACATACCTTCACCCCCTCCTATTATCTCTCTATCAAGAATAGAGATTGAGTCTCAAGATAGCTTAGTAAGTGTTACACCAAGTTTTAGATCGCTTCCCTGCCTGACATGACAGTCAATAAAATATCAAAAAATATTGTAGCTTCTGCAGTTTGTCTGGCATTGCTTTTGGCCTGATAAACTTGAGGTGTTGTTATTCATTACCCTGTCAGTCAGTCCTTGAAAGCTGAGAGATTTCTAACTTCTTCCTTGAAACGTGTCATGATGGATAGAAGATGACTGTAGGCATTCAAATGGGAAACATGGAGCTGGAATCCTTCTCTTCACCAGTGACCCAAACCAAAGAAAACTGGGCTGGAACAGAAACAGGACTTTTGGCACAAAGTCTGGTAAGGCTTCTAACCATCTCCAAAGAGCCATGGCATGGTTTGAGCTCAGAGGTGCATGGTATTGCAAAGTTTGTTTAACCATTTAACAGAATTCTGGTTTTATCACACAAATATCCCCTAGAAAATTTACTTTCTGTAAGATGATTGATACAAATGAAGCAGCTGGAAGTCACAGAGGACACATTTACATCTTTCTGTTTAAGCAAACCAGGAAATTCTGCTGCTCTGACACTCCCACTTGGAATATTTGGGACAGTCTGGGGTACTTTATTTGCCTGACACAATTGTCATTTTCCCAGATTATTTCAGGGCACAGTGCACTGGTTAGCATACACAAGGGATGATGCAAAATAGGGAATCTGAAGGCAGTTACTCTTTTGCAGAGAGTGATGAAGTTTAATACTCTCCATATTGACATTTCACAGTGGAATGGCCTAGGAATAGTGGTGAATGCATCTAATCATTTATTAATATGGTTATGGCCTTAGCTACTGACTGATCCAGTTTTAGCTGGTAGTCTCAAATGAGAAGTGCTGTAATTTTACTAAGGCCAGAAAAGTATAATTTCTGTAGGCAGGAAATCCTACTAAGAGAAAAATCTGTGTTGTTCCATTACATCTTACTCCTGTATAGACATTTGGACAGATTCTTTAGACTGATTACCCAGATTATCCCTCCAGGACCACAGATAAGGACTGACACTCATTTAAAGTTCCTTCACCCAGTTGTGAAAAGGTGTATTTTCTTTAGGATTCTGCCTATACTCTTTGGCATACCCCCAAAACAAACTATTTTCTCATCATCTTTATGTAGGTTCCATAATTGTTCTATATTTTCCATATTTTTCTAATTGTTCCAAATGTTTCCACATTTTATTTAAATAAAAAGATCCCCAAAGCCTTCAGAAAATTGTCCAGAAGAGGACACTGTTTACATGAATGCACTATAAATAGCAAAAATCAAAAGCAGTCTGCAAAAATTTTTCACAGTAAAATCATTAGGCCTTCTTTAAAACAAATAGATACTAGAAATATCCAAATATATATCAAATGCAACATGGCTTTTTTGGCCCTAATGATGTCTCTTGATTCATATTCACTACAATCATAGATTAGGACCCTTATAAATATTTTCTTTGCAAAACCTAAAAGATTTACTCATTTCATGCCACACACTCAGAATTTACTAGTTTTTATCACGTAAGTAGACTTTCCTTTGTCTTATTGGATTTTTTAGGATGAACAGAATTTCTTTATTTTAGATACTTATCAGGACCAATCCCTCAAAGTATCATGCTGCTGGATACTTGCCTTAAATTATATATGTACCTAAACATTATTTTAATCATTACATACAGCTTATTCCCTGTCCTCTTTTCTTTACCATCTTATGATCTCACATGACTTCTAGGATAAAGCCACATTTAACATCTCTTACATTAATTTTTAAGGAACTGAAATTTTAACTCAGCTGTCTGTGTTAGAAGGACTTGTATAGCACAGTTTTCACAGTAGGACTAATAGAGCAGCAGTACATGATAAATATGGTTTAGCACATTGCTTCAACATTTATGTGTTGATGTTGCTGAATACGTACATAATATACACAGAGGTTCAAAGATATATGCCACACTGCCATGAAATGAATCAGAGCACTTAATGACAGAGAAAACATAGAAAGTCATATTGTAGCTCATGGTTCATGTAATCAGGGTCATCCAGGCTCTCAAAATTGAAGATTAAGCTTTTAAAACTACCATAAATGAGTCAGAAACCTTCAATTAGACGCACTAACTTCTTCAATAACATTCAAATGAAAAGTAAGTCTCATTTAATAGTGAAATAGGAGGAAGACTGTGACTGGTGTAATATAGTATAATCGTGAAATATAGGAAAGATAATGACTAGCAGCCATTAGCTGAGCACATTGAATAGCTGAGAGAGAAGGCAGTGGCAATAAGGAACAGCATCTCACCTTCCTGCAGGGCTTTCCATCACCGGATCTCAAAGAATCCCACACAATAATAGCAGTGATTCGCACCTCTTCTGGGAGGGAGGCTGCCATCACAGCAGCACCTGATCATCCTGCTCGGCATTTAGAGCTCTCAAAGCCTGGGACACTGAACCACCCATCCCTGAATATTCCTAGCACTCTCTCTGGCTGCTGTCCCTTTAGTTCCTCTCAAGAGTATATTTTGGTGCTTTTCCCCGAGCTTATTTTAAGGAAGAGAACTGAAACTCTCCCTTCCTTCTGCACCCTTCCAAGCATGAGCTGAAACAATGAATTTCAGCTATCATAAACTTGGGGTGTAGTAAAAAGGAGAATCACTAAAGAAAAATAAAGTGGCTTTGACTTGACCATGCAACTCTGAGCACCCAAACAATGGACTGTGCTACTGTAGTAGAGTTTTTTCAAATCTATATTGTAAAATTCTGATTTATGAGTCAAACTTTAAGACAATATGGGGAATGACACTGAGTATTAAAAAACGTACTTTAGAACTTTAAAGTAACCCCAAACTCAGGGTCTTGTATGAAAATACAACCGCAGAGTAAGCTGCTCAATGCAAGATTGCATTAAAATTGTATACTGCAACACTTCATCTTCCTAATTGGTATGGATATTATCTAGCTCAAAAAGAGTAATTTAAATGATATCTCATCTTGAAGGCACCTGGAGCTGGCTGACATCCCCTCGATGGACTGCACATTTCCTCCAGCACTAAAATGCATGCTGACATGTACTTTCAGAAGCAAATGACCTGAGCTGGGAGCTACTCAAACTCAGTGATCATTCATATGCATATTTCTTTAATTTAGACATGTTCAAAGTGATAAAATACAGGCACTGTGAAGCAAAGTTGCAGCCACCGGGTCTCAAGATATACTGTCTGGACACTAATCTACTTTTTGCCCTGGAGTGACAGATGTTATCATGATTGAGAGGAAAAAAAAATCCGAAATGCCTACAGTAGATATTTGCACAACTATCCTATTCCAATGAGAAAATGTATTGGTGCATATTTAGAGTCTTAATATATTTTTCTACTTGGGACTGTGAAGTTGGATTTCACGTAGGCTGATTAGAGAACAAAACACTTCCCCTTACTGAGTTTAATATTTTTATTTTTCTGGCGCTTTTGCATCCACATGTATACTCTGTAGACACATAGAAACTTACACATGCTAGCACATCTCTGAAGATATAAATATGGCAGAGAGTGTTAACTTTTTGCTGACAATGTATACAGCTTGACAATACCCAATCAATTCATGCTCGGTGCCCTTTGGCAAATGAGATGCAATTTTTATCCCAAATCAATGATGAATTAATTGACAAGATGGTAAACAGAGGTTGCATCTAATACATCCCTGGACCTCTGTAGGGCCCCTGCAGCTTTGCCAAAGTTGCTGGTGCTGCAGTTCTCCAGGACCAAGTTGGGACCAGCGTGTGGGCAAACCTGTCTTGAGGTCCAGCTAACAGTGTGATTTAAATGTGAAAGGTAATGAGAGCCAGGATGAGGCCACATGGATTTTGAGTGAAAAACAATGTTGGAATGACTTGATGAGTGTCTACATTTTAAACACATACATCAACTTATCAGAATACTTTAATATTGTATTATGTTTCTGCCTCAGGGAGCTTATGTGAAATGATTGTGAATCTTACTTTTTTTTTCCATCTGCTTCCAAGTGAGAAGTCTTTCATATATTTTACCCAATTCCCAACCAATAAATAAGTTTTCCTTAAAGATTTTTTTTTAAATTTGGTTACATGTCAGGGTAGCTGAGAGTCATTAGCACAAGTTCTTCTCGTAGAGAAAGTTGGTAAAAATGTTCTGATATCCAAAAAACAGAAATAAGATGTTGAAATAATCAATGTCTAGTATGAAATGCAAACCCTTTAAATTAGCTACAAAAAATCATTTGGGTTAGGATGGGAGGGGAATATTTTTTCCTCCTTTGGAAACCATGCAGACCAGACATCATAATAAATCCCCCTGCCTTTCCTATCCATTCTGAGTTGTTTCTTTCTTTTTTTTTTTTTTTAAGTTTTTTGTTTGTTTTGGTTTTGGCTTTTTTTTGGTGGAGAATTATCTGGTGTGGGGTTTTTTTGTTTTGTTTTCTCTGTTTGTTTGTTTTTAAACTAAGCATCCTTAGGCAATTAAACTAATCTACATCCCAGTTTTCTCTTTTTTTCTGTAATGAAGAAAAGAAACTTCCCTTCCTCTTTTCCCAGAACTAAGATTTTGGTCTTTGTCAGTTCATCCTCTCTCCTAGGGGAAAATTGTGAGAAGAATCTATGTAATATTCACACAAACTGTAAGGTTATGTAAAGCCAAATTGACACCTAGAACATATTTTAAGATCCTTAAAAAGCCAAGCCTTTTTTAAGCCAGAAATACTTAGTTGCACTTGAATAATGACAAGGAGAGTCTGACAGGAGCAGCAAGTTACTGAGTAAATGGAGGGGCCAAATTCCCTGTCAGCATTTAAAACAACTTGAATAATCAGTTGAAGTTAAGGAAAATTCTCCAAATCATCTTGCCTATTTCTGCACTCTTGTTACCTCCTGCTTATATAGAACAAAAGAGCTGTCTTTTTATTTTTTTTTCTCCATGCTGAATTGGTGTGCAATTTAGATCATCAATACACAGGCTTTTTTTCTTTTTAATATCTGTTTACTGAAGACCTTTAAAATTGTGAAATGAAGGAAATTCAATAGATGATTCAAACTCCTCTGAAAAGGTTTTCCTCAATTTTAGAACAAGGCTGAAATGTAGGTTTTCCTTCTGTTTTCAAAACTGCCTTCTTAAGTGACTTTTGTTAGTCCTTTCTTCTGTGTTTCCTCAATTTTCCTAATTATAACATAAAAGCAATTTGGAATGAGGTAGATGGAGTTCTATAAAGACTTTTTAGTGTTTCTGTTGATCTAGATTTGGAAGTGAGATCTGCCACCCTTCATCTACTGGTCTTCTCCCTCTCCTGAGCTCCTACAAAGAGTTTGCCATGCCCTGAAAAATGGAATATTAATTTCAGTGGAAAGCAAACCACAAAACCACGCCTTTGAGAGGTGATCACTTCTCTCAGGATAAGAGAGAATTTCCAGACCTGTGTGCAATGATGAGGAAGAGGCACACAAAGACCTACACCTCTTTCTCATCAGGGTTTATAGAAAGATCTCATGCTGCTTGCCCTCTCCTCTCTCACACATAGTCGGAGAGCACTGGTTATTCCCAGCTCACTGTCAGAGCCCTCAGCAGTAGCCCAACAAAAGCATTTTGCCAAAGGCAGCTGAAGATGACTCACCGTTCCTAATTCTTCTAAATTTAGCAGATTACATTCCCCCATTCCCAGCTCAACTCTCTGCTTCTGTGACATCTACTCATGCCATGTCTCCCGAGGCACCTCATGAGAAGCAGTCCTGAGTAACTGAGGTTTCTCAAGCTTCAGATTCCATCATCCTCTCTGCACTTACTGGACACTCTCTGGGGTATAGATAAATAACTAGTCTTCCACTGACAATGGTTTGGGAATCACAATCTGGCCAACAAACTCATGGGACAAGTGTATCAGCTTTCAGTGCTTTATACAAATCTGGTGAGGAGCGTCTGAAGGAGTTGGGGGGTCTCAGTCTGGAGCAAAGGAGGCTCAGGGGGGCCCTTGTGGCTCTGCACAGCTCCTGACAGGAGGGGACAGCCAGGGGGCAGGGTCTGGGCTCTGCTTCCAGGGAACACAGACAGGATGAGGGAAATGGCCTCAAGTTGCACCATGAGAGGTTTAGATTGGATATTAGCGAAAATGTTTTCACTGAGAGGGTTGTCAACCCTTTTGAAGAGGCTACCCAGAGAAATGGTGGAAATGCCATTCCTGGAAGTGCTCAAAAAACATGTGCATGTAGTACATGAGGACCTGGTTTAGTGGTCGACATGACTGTGTTATGTTAATGGTTGGACTAAATGATCTTAGAGGTCTTTTCCAACCTAAACTGCTTTATAATTCTGTGAGTTTTTACAGAAAATGCTAGCATCGCCGTGGAGAAAAAAAAAATGTCAGGAGATGGGAACCTGGCAGCACTATGTGAACAAAGCTGCAAGGAAATGGGGTATGGTGTTACTAACATTGCTCTGGTAAAAATGCAAAAATCAAAGTTCACAGAAATAAAATATTTTGACATTGTGATCGCGCTAAAGCAATACTGTGAAGAAATAGGTGGATCAGAAGAGTTCTGCACAAACTGGAATGTCTTGAAAAACCCAAAGCTCTGTGCAGCAACAATCTCACTTCAAAGAACTAATAGACAGATATCTAAAATTTACCTTAAAATCCTGATATAGATGATATGATTATAATGCAGGCATCTCAGAGTGATCATTCTCACCTGTCCTAATGTCCTGCTTAGATAAACAATTATCTGAAGGTGCATACAATTGTTAATTGAGCCTGGGTGACAGGATAGAATCTGATTTCCAATATGAATTTTTTGTTAAGCTGTATAAAATAAATGCTGCCATAAGAGTTCATTTCAGTCAGTTATATTAAGGCATCTTCTCACTCTTTCCCCCCCCATCACATGTGAATATCTGCTGCAGACAGCGATAAAACATGACACAGGATCTGCAGAAACCCTGCTCTCCCCTGAAGCATCAGCTGGAGGCCAGGCAGGATGACAGTCATCATCCCAAATGGCACCAGACATCCTTGTGGGGCAATGGAACCGAGCTTCAAGTGTCACTGTGCTTGACAGATCCTGCATTATGGTTATTGTGTGTTCCAACACCAAGCATTGCAGTTTGCTGCTAGAAAAAATGGCAAGCTTTTGCAGATGTTTTTAAAACGTGAATTTCCAAGCTTGCAAGATGGCAGGAAGTTAAGGCCCGACTTTGAAGCCTTACTTTTCTACTTAGATAAAGAGTCACTGCCCTGAGCAATTTGACAGAAAGAGGGAGGAAGACAAGCTGGACAAGTCTTCAGAGGTTAATGCTGTGCTGTTAAATTTATCTATGGAGCTTTGGTAGTTGTTTTAGTGGACTGGATAGCCCTCTTAAGGCCAGAAACTCATAGAGCTGGTGACGTGGCATCTAAATAAAGCAGATAGAATTTCCTCTTTCAGTTCTCAGGGGTAAAAGATACTCAGCTTAGTGTCAATTCGGTATTAACCTCCCAAAGAAGAATAGAGATGACTTCAGAGGTTATATTCCTGGATCAGCTACAGTTTCAGTTTCTGATTTAGCTTCTCTCTTCTTGCAATTTCCTGTGATGTGCATGTAGATAAAAATACTTAACAATTTCCCAGGTCTGTTTTGAAGCTAAATTACTAGATATTTGTTAAGAGCTTTGAGGCATTTATGATCATAAACTGAAAATTACATTCTCCTACCTTGCTGCTATTAAGGCTTATTATTTTCTTATAGCTCTACAGCATGTTTTCTTTTCAGAATATTGAATAGAATCCTAATAAAAGCAATATAAATGAAAGTCAGACTAGTGCTGTGCTTCTTCAGTAACATTTACAAAGAAACTGTAATTCATGCTGGTTGAGAAAAAAAAATCTTGTCGTTTTTGTTCAAAGATAAAAGCTATCTTTAAATCAAGGCTCTGTTTTTATATGAAAGGCAGGTATTTCTGCAACAGGTCGCCCAGAGAAACTCTGGGTGACCCATCCCTGGACATGTTAAAGCCATATTTGCTGGAGCTCTGAGGAACCTGGTCTAGTGGAAGGTCTCCCTGCCCATGGCAAGGGGTAGGAAATTCATGATCTTTAAAGCCCCTTCCAACCTAAACCATTGTATGACCCGCTTTTGTCCTTCAAGAAGACATTTGCTTTTACATACCTTCTCTCTTTCACTCCCTCCGTTCCCCCTTGTCCCTCTCCACCTTTCCCTCCCCCTCCTCTCTCTCCCCCACACAGCCACAAAAATTCACTGTTTTGGGAAACAATAAAAACCAAAAAACCATATCAACTTTTGATATCAACATATCAAAACACAAAAAAACATATCAACTTTAAAATAAACTTCCGAGTCCACCACATAATTCTCCTATACATCTCACCAAGGGGCCTATAGGGTGGCAAGAAAAATGGAGTTTTGATTTTAGGACTTAAGAGGGCAGGATAAATGATGGATTTGACACACAGCTAACTGTAATTATGTTGGTGTGTTGCACAAAAGCACTTTGTGTTTTACCATCAGCAGGGATCTAGAACCAGAGAAACCAGCAGCAAGAAGAACAACCAACAAAATGGGTGGATTTTACAGGGTAAAAAAGCTCTTCATTTTTCACTACTCAATTTACTACACAGAAAATTTACTGGAGAATTTCAGAACTTTGTCCCCCAACAAACCAAATCCTGGTGTATTTCTACGGTTATTTGAGCCCAGAAACCCTTCCTTATTTAATAATACACTTCATTCAATTACAGAGCTGATTTACCTTATCATGGTACATAGACATTTTTGAGCTGTGGGGTTGGAACATGTACAGAAGAGAGATTGTATCTCCTAAGAGCTACATTTAGATGCATTAAAAAACTGCAACAACACAATCCAATAATTCATTGTTGAACCAGATGGCAAGTCCTTGCCATACTGGAGGTATCAAGGAGATCTGCAGCTTCATGAAGGTGAGTGCAGCTTTGTTGAGTGAGGCCGTGTGTCTTGACATGCCCTGGACTTTTGCCTCTAAGGCTGTTGTCTAGAGTAATAAATTGCACGTGTCAAAGAATGTTTCCAGGCAATTCACTTGTCTCTACTCTAAATTTTTAGGACAGACTCTAACACATTTTTAATCTGTGCCAACAGACACTTTCCCAAACTATTTCTGGGCACAGAAGAACACCGGAGCCACATCAAGCAGGCAGTCTGACTGCCATCACCTGGCTGACCCTAGAAAAAATCACTGATGTTGATGCAGGTCCTCCCATGTCAATCAGAATCATAACCAGGGTCAGATCAGGGATACATGCAATTATTCATACAGATGCAGTTTCATTATTCAATTTGGAAATGGCTTTTTTGCCCAATCCATGCTCCTGGGAATAATTATCTATTCAAGTGAAGAAATCTGATCTAGAAGGGGACTAATGAGGATCTCTGCCTTTCCTTTGTAAAGAATTGGGATGCTGTCCTTGACCATTGCAGATTAATGGGACAATGTGGTTAGGGGAAGTTGCACTAGATGAAACACCAACATTTCAAGAGCCTCTAAATATTAAGGGTGGCACATGGGTCAGGCTCCAAAAGGAAGAGAAGGCTCATCCAAACATTGGCATTACTTATGCATGCTTGCTAACAATCCCTGGTGTGTTGGTGGCTGGCAGCAATAAATGACCAGTTCCCTTTGACCAGCTGCAAGAGACACTGGACTTGAGAGAGACAGTGACATTTCTGAAGAGACACTGCCAAAATATTGCCAGTTTTACCTAAGCAAGACTGCCTGCTCTTGTGTGGTGTACGGCCTGAACCTGAACATGGTCAGAACCAACATGTTGTCCATGCCAACCTGTCCCATCCTCTTTCCTTTTTTAAACATAAGTCAATGGCATCTTTCAGTCCAGTTTCTGCAGTCTAGTGATCACTGATTCTTCAGCTTGGTCACCTGTATTTGCCACACTGCTTCTGTCTAAAGCAGTGGAGTGATGAAGAATAGCTTCATTTCTAAAGTCTGAAAAGCTCAAGCACTTGGGTGAAACCAGGATGCCTCCTACATCACGCAGCAATAATAAAACATAACTGCATTCTTTTATTATCTCTCCCAAGAGGTTGTTGTAAATAGCAGTCATGATAGCCCATAAGTAGGTCTAGAAATAAAAATCCAAAACAACCCCAAACAAACAAATAAAAGCCAAACAAAGAAGAAAAACCATCAACATCTCCCCCCACCCTAAGAAAAAAAAAAACAAAACCCAAACAATCAAAAAACAAATGAAAACCAACAGTAATTCCCTTTCTTCAAGGGCAACTGATGTACACTCAGCCCCTCACTTTCAGAGGGCAATAAACTCAAAGTTGGCAGCTACAAAAAACAAGCTTTCTTTATTTTCCAATTTTAGAGTTCTTGGGCCACAATAAACTGGCAGTTTCAAGTCTTGTGTATGCTCTTTAGTAACAATAAAACATACCTCTAGCCTCCCATAAGGACAACGCTGGGAATTCCTAAGCTCTCCAGACAGCTAAAAGATTGTTCTTCCTGTAGCAGTTTTGAAGTAATAAAACCTACCTTTATTAATACTGTCTGTGACAATAGAGGACATATATCCCAGGCTGCCTTTTATGCAGATGATGTTCACTGTTCTGCTGCACAGGTTTCATCTGACCTGGGGCCTGGAACCAGTACAGATGGACAGTGCCTGTGGAAACTGGACAGATCTCCGGGTTTCCTGGCATTGCTCTTATGATGTCAGATACTGGCACGTTTTAGTCAGTAATCAAATATTCTTTGAATACTATAGATCATGTATAGTTTCAATAATTTAAGTGTATCAGACACAGAGTATTTTTTGATTTTTATTTCTATGAAATACATTTTGCTTTGTGATCAGTTTTTCTCAGCCTGTCAGCATGTCTACAGTCCCACTTAAGTGTTTAATGTTCACACTTTATTAAGCAAAGAACATCTTGAAAATCCAATTTTCAATACTGAGGTAAATAAAACAAAAAGAAGATCAAAGAAAGCGTATCACTTGGAATCATTTGACCACAAGGTTGTACAAAGAGGGCACTGGCATAGTTTAAATTGTGGTGCTTGGGGAAACCAAAGACTCCCACCAAGAAAAATTGTGTGTTTGACTGCAGCAGTTTAGACTTGCATACAGTACACAAGAATTACTGTTTCAGGATGGCACATGTTGGTAGTTAAAGTCATGTTGCCTTCCCATATGAATTACTGTTAACAACAGCAACAAGAAAACCATATAATGCCACATCCAAAATGGGAGACTTCTAATATTATGACCTGGACATTTGCATTTTAATTGCAAAGACAAGTGAATCAGATTTAGTATATAATTGAATATATTGTCTATTAGTAACAGCATAGGTAAAACTTGGTCTTAATTTCATGCTATTATACCAGAGTAAATCTCACAGTCTTTATTTAAATTCTAATTCATTCAATAATTTCCTAAAATAAATGACCCATGAAAGCTTTTTTCTATTTTTTTCTGTTCATGTTATTTGTGGAGCTTTAAAAAAAAACAAAAAAACCCTGAAATTAATCATCTGAAATTTTATTTACTTTAGTATTGTAACTATATTTTGCATGCCTTCCAGCTATGGTAAATCAGAAAATTAGTGTTGAACTACAGAGGCTGAAGAATAAACCATGGACAAGCAGTATAAAACATCCACAAGTGCTATGTAAAATATCTTTCTACTAAGCCTCTTCCCAGAGAACTGGAGACTCTTCTTAGCAATTCCCTTATGTTTTCACTCCCATATCAATATTTACTGTCAGTAGAAAGATGCATTTTTCCCTTTTTGAAGTAACGCTTTTACAGTTTGTTGTCATTAATCTTATAAGGAAAACACTCTTACGAAGCAGTTTCTGACGTGGCAAAATCCCAGTCTTTCAGCAGCAGGACATAGCACTTCTTCTGCCTTCAAAGGATCAGATTTTTGTAGAGCCAAGGGCAATTGATTTTGGTTTCTGTACTGAGGAAAAAAAAAATCACGCAGCAAAGAGTAGCTGTGATGCTACTGGTAATGTGCAATGCCATATCCATTCAAACACTTAGAACCTCAAAAAACATTAACTTTGCATAGGACCAACCAATGCATATGAAATACTTGTTTTCTTCTGCTTCTGGGAGAAGAGTTTGGAAAGGAAAGGATGTACTTCTATAGAAAATTAATTTAATTTTTTTTTCTGAAAGATCAACACTACTCATGAAGTAAAAAATTAAAATTAAGGAATCCACTCCTCTTTCTATGATTCTTTGTTTAAATGAACTGCCAACATCATACCCTAACAATAGGCAGTAAATCTCAATCAGATTTTAATGTTATAACTTCCAAAGAAGCATTGAAAATGGATACATGTCACTATTGTCAAGAAGCCTTTGAAAAAATTAGCCATTATGCACTGCAGAACTTAGTTCAGTTTTGCCTTTCACTGTCTTCCTCTGCTGAACGATGTGCAGCTAACACAACAGAAGGAAGGGATGCTACACAGAGGGACCTGGATAAACTTGAAATATGGGTTCACAAGAACTTCATGAAGCTCAACAAGTCCAAGCAAGATGCTGCAACTGGGTTGAGGCAATCCCAGATATCAAGACTGGGAGAACTCATGGAGAGCAGCCCTGCTGAGGAGGGGAGAGCTGGATGTACCCTGGACCTGAAATCCCCCATGGGCTGGGCTGATCCCCCAGCAGAGGGGTGGTGGGGATCCTGCCCTGGTCAGGTGGTGGGGATCCTGCCCTGGTCACCTGAAGGGATGTGTCTGCTGATTATTACTGCGCCCTGAGTGGGTCGCTGCTGGTGAGAGAGAGACGAGAATCTTGTGTCTTGATCAGAAGGCTGGATTTATTGAGATATGATATATAATACATTATGACTATATTAAATAGAATTAAAGAGAGAGGTTGCAGAGCTGCTAGCTAGCTAAGAATAGAAAGAAAGAATCTCTAACAAAGTTGTGTCCAAGGACTCTGTCCCTAGCTTGCACTTTGTGATTGGCCCTTAATTATAAACATAGGAACATGAGCCAATCAAGGTGCCCCTGTTGCATTCCACAGCAGCTGATAATAATTGTTTATGTTCTCTTCTGAGGCCTCTGCCTTCCAGAAGACACAGAAATCTGAAAGAAAGGATTTCTGTGAAGAAATGTCTGCGACATGCTGATGGTCCTCAACACAAAAATAAATGGACCTCCTATAGCAGGTCAAGAAGAGGCCATGAAGATGCTCTGAGGACTGGAACACCTCTCCTGTGAAGACAGGTTCAGAGAGCTGGGTGTGTTCAGCCTGGAAAGTAGAAGGCTTGGGGTAGAATTCAGAGCCCCTTCCAGTGGCTGAAGAGGGCTTATAAAAATGATGGGCAGGAGCATTTTGTACAGCCATTTGGTGACAGGACAAGGAGTAGTAGTTTTAAACTGGAAATGGCAGGCTGAGATTGGCTGCAACAAGAGATTCTTTACTCAGAGGGTGAAAAAGCAATGGAACAGGTTTCCCAAAAAGGCTGAGGATTCCCCAGCCCTGAAAGTGTTCAAGCCCAGGCACGATGGTGCTTGAAGCAGTGTGATCTTGTGAGTGACATCCTTGTCCATGGCAAGGGAGTTGGAACTACATGATATTTAAGGTCCCTTCCAACCCAAAACAGTCTAGGATTCTCTGATTATATGATTTATAGATAGAGGAATGGTTGAAAGAAAGTAATACTGAAATACCTGATAGAGCTTTAGCAAATATCCACTCACGGTCAAATGGGAGGCATTTAAATTCTGTTAAGATCAGTAGATTCAATCATAGAACAACCAAATGATTTAGGGTGGAAGGGACCACTGAGGTTCATCTGGTCTTACCCTCTGCTCAAAGCAATTAGGCATGTTATCCATCTATCTATCCACATATACATAAGCATTTATTTCCCTCTCTGTTGGTTCATTATGTGTGCAAACAAGCACACACAAACACAGAGTTTCTAACATGAGACCAAGAAATCAGACTCTCAGAAATGAAAAAAAGAAAAAAAATTGAAATTTAATACCATGGCCTTTACCTTTATTGATTAAATATCCAGATTAGATGGCTTAATTAGATAGTGTAGGTGTTCTGTGTGCAAATTGGGAAATATAGTGTGGTCTGCAGAGATCATCATTAAACAAGTCTTTCTGTTCTATCTCTCTAAATTAATGTATGGTTTATATAAATGGTTCACAGAGAGAAATTTGTTAATTATTCGTGTGGGAGATTTTTGACAATCCCTGTGGCAATGAGGTTCAGAACAACCAATAAAATGCAAAGGCATATATTTTAAATACAGTAATGAAATAATAATATCATTCATTTGGAAAAAAACCCCATTAATTCACTACCTTAAATCTTGATATAAGAAGTTCTAGATATTTTCAGAAAGAGATTCTGTCATTCTTGCAAGTGGTCAGGATGCAACATTTACCAGATGATGCTCCCAGCCCCACGTTACTGAATCACTTTAGCTAGGTTACAGAAAGAGACCCTCCTGGCTTTGAAATCTGTTCATCCATGAATATTCTTCAACAGGGGAGGTCAGCAGCCACTCAGAACAGAGAGTTTAATTGCAAATTTTAGATAAAGGCCCTTCCCTGAATATGTCATGCTCTGGTGATCTAATGTAATAGATTCATGTTCAGTAATGAAGTTTTTTCCCCATGACAGTGAATTATGAAGTTATTCAACAAAATTTTAAAAAATAGACCACCAACCTTATAAATTAGGGTGTTAGACTTGTACCAAGCCTTATCCTCTACATGTAATGTTATCTAAGAATATCAGCAGTAAAATTTTGCTTCCAGCTCTTAAAGTAAAATTCTTCATTCTAAGAAATTAAAAAATAAAAACCAAAAACCAAAAAACAACAAAGCCCTTAGAAATAGCACAACCAAAAAAACAACCAAAAAACTCCTACAAAAAGCAAAATGAAAGGTCCCATATGCTTCTGCCCTTAGTGACACTGAATAATTGTTTATTTTGTTAATATATCCTAATGCATGTCTATGCTTGGATCTGAATTTACATCCTGTCTGTATTCTGTGTGAATTTCATAGGGGGCAGGGGGAACATCACTCGTGTCCAGCCACCACCACAATGCACTCCCTCTCTCCTCACAACAGTGTTGTGTGATCACAGTTCAGCTGGGATTTTTCTGACAGAAGTTTGATATTGCCCAGTGAAAGGGTAATTTGGATTTTAGACTCACAGAGATCATGTTGCCTTACTTCTGAGAGAGTAATTTAAGCCATGGTCATCTGTCAGTATTATATGGAAAAGCACTGCTGGATCAGGGTTAAAATCAGGTGCTTTATCTGCCTATTTCAGAGATTCACTTCAAGTACCATACAATATGCACCCAAACTGGATACACCATTGTGCAGAAAAACTGATTCTTTCTAGCTAACCTTAGACTTACTTTCTGATTCCTTCTTCCTCAGTAAATTACTGATAAGGTTTTTTGCCTGTCTTTGGACACAGATGAGATCAAATACAAAAGAGAAGCAGAGGAAAGAAAGTTCAAGATAAGGGAAATGTCTAGATCCAACCCTATGGCAAGTAATTCTCCCAAGGTACATCCACTTCAGGCGTTATCTATCTCCATTTAGCAATGGAGAAGTTGTCACTCGGAAGAGTGTTAAAAAAAGTAATGATGATTCAATAGCCAGACCAGGAAGAGACATGGAGGAATTCTCCCTTACCTGGAGAAGCCATTTATTCCAGTAGAAAATCCGGACAGATCTGATGTAGCTGTATTTTGCACAAAATATATGCTGGTACAAATAACCATGCAGCACCAAGTAGCAGTGCCTTGGAGCGGCAGGAACTCACAGGAGATTTCTGCACTGATAGGTGGAAATGCCACAGTGAAGTCATAATTAAAACAGTGGAAAGGAATATATAATTATCAAAATTATGTGTGGCCTTCAGAGCTCTGCCTGTGTTTCTGGAACTGTACATGGTTTTTAACTGACCACACAGCTCATTATCTACACACGCATGAAGAATTTTCATCCCCATTGGGTATAAACTAGTTTTCTTATGTCCACAAGGACTTTAGACTTCCTCCTTAATTTATTCACATTTTTTAGAAAAGATGTATTGAATCTCAGGGCCTGGGATTTGATTGATCCCAATGTAGAGGCAATATGTTACCACATTGCAGCAATGTCTGACAGGCATTTATTATGCACTTTAAAAGGATAAGGGCTACAGCTACAGAAGTCTGTGAAATGCCTAAAGGTCATGTCCAGAGAAGAAATGTAACATAGAAAAAGCCATTCTACTGTTAAGAAAATAGTGATCTATTCCAGAATAGAAAAGACCAGATATGGTCTGATCCAAAGCTCACTTAATAGGATGGGAGTCAGATAATTATGAATTTATATTAACAACATAAGAAGGGCAGCAGAGGGATTCAATTATTATGCTTAATTGGTTAGGGAATACCAAAAGTGCTGTATTGCATTTTATTGGGGATAGTATTAAATAAACATTAAGAAAAATTTATTCAGATGAGAATCAAGAGGGTAAGGAAAAGAGCATAGCTGGTGAATTGTAAGACAGTGATTAGTTATTCATGTAGATTCTAGGGGCCATTAGCCTGAGTAACATGTTAGCTTTCCATTTCAGATGATTACATTTTGCTTAGTGAAAGTGTTAATATTTTTATCAATTAGTTATGACATTTCTTTTAGTCCATCTCCTAATATGAGTAATTTAAATCGTTCCTGTAATAGTGAATGAAAAGTAAGTAAAGACAAGCGCATGGTGTGTAGAAATATATTAGAGAATGCTTTATCACCTCTACAGGAACTGACCATATTTGGATTACTGAAATTTAGCTGAATACTGGGCTACTTTTCTGTGTTTCTATATTCTGAAGAGAAGCTGCATTTCAGTTATAAGTGAAATTATTATTATTAGATGGGCGTATTACTTATGTCACTTGTTCACTGTAGGTTTTGAGATAATAGGCTTTCAACTGTGAGTTAAGTAATATTTTGAGTCACTGGAACATTTTAAAACAGTTTGAAAGATTCTGCAAACTATATTTAAGGATTTCAAAGCCAGTTTAAAGATGCACATGCAAGGGCACATGCAGTTTAAAGATACCCATTCATCTGTGGGGATCTGGTTTCAGATCTTCTGAGCAGCATTAAAATCTCACTGTTTATTCAAACATGCTTTTAAATAAAACCACCCTTCATAGACTGAAATGTGCATTGATTAAATCGCAGCCTTGTTTCTGCCCTATGGAACTTGTGCCGAGTTGTCTTCTCCCTTCTCATGCCTGAAATCAGTAAGGTGCAAAAAGCTTTTGAATGCTGATGCTAGGGCTGAGCAGTCTGGCTTAGGAGTGGTACAGATGTGGAGTGCTCAAATCCTCATCCTGCCAGTGAGGTGTGAGTGGTATCTCCACCTCTAGAGGCAAAACACTTCTGGGTTACAGCTGGACAAAATCTAAAATCACAGGGCAACATGGGTCTATCCTCAGTAATAGTTCCACCAGGATTTTTATCAACTAGGGACAAAAATCTGTCTGAAAGCCAACAAAATTCTTGATCCAGTGCTTAGGTTTCTGAACTAATTAGTTTTTTGAAGCGAAGGCTTCTGAAACTTTTAAAATATTTTTTTGTTGTTGCTGTTAAAGTGCTTTAACAGTGATGCTACAGAATATCTTAAAGAGGTGTGGTATCTGTTCCCTAAACTCTTCCACATGAAGAAAGAATGTTTTGAATGCAAGAATTTAAATCATCTATAGTCAGTCTTCCTTAGCTGGTGCTTAGATGTGATACAGAAATCATCCAAAGTGTCAAGGAATATCCCTATAGGCTGACCAAAACTAGCACAGAATTTTTTTGTAGAATTTTTACCTCTTCTGCTACTACATCCCTTGAAAATCAGTAGCACTATTCAATGACTGAGATGTCGTTCAAACCAAAAATCCATGAGCAAAGCATCAGAAGACAATTGCATAAACCTACACTACAGTAATCACTAGATGTCTGAAAAACTCAAAAGGGATACACAAAAAAAAGCACCGTGCCAAAGGCTTTATTCAGTATCTAATAGGAAAACCACTCTGGCCAGTTATTGAAATTTATTACTATAAAAGGGCTTATTCACTGCAATATGCTTTGATTGCTCAGAAAACGTGTTTTTGTCAGGTTACTGAGCTGGCCACCATGCTGCTAAATCATTTAATGTGCTCAGATTTACTCCTGAAGTAAGTGAGGTGAAGTTCCACAGGGCATGAAACAAACACAGCAGCAACACTTCAACTTTAATAGTGTCTGACACCCAGCCCAGCTTGCCACCCGTTCTTCACAGCTGGAACACAGCTGGTCCAGAAGGAGAGGCAGGATGGGATATTCTTAGGCTGAGGCAACAGCAGCTCTCCCAAGAACCTGTCAAAGCGAGCACTGGGATTGCTGCTGGACATGATCTCATTCAATATGACACTGGGCAAGCCTGAAAGATGAAAGCACACAGACTTAGCTGAACTCTTACATAGCTGTTGTCTAATGTTTAGGAAAAATCCAGGATCAGCTCAGTGACACTCTGGCTGTACACATTACCAGCTCCCTAGGAGCCGAGAGTTTACTTTAAGCTCTGACTTGATTCATTTAAAGTGCTTGAAGCCAATTAACACAATGTAATCACAGCAGTGGTGGTAGTACTCTACCTCCAGCAATGTGTGCTGACAGCTTGCTAAAGGGATACAGGAAGGAAGGAAACCTTGGTTTAAATTTGGGTCAACTTCTTACCATCTAGCGCTGTGGACGGTGCTCCAGCGGGGTGCAGTGCTGACATAAGCCTTCACCTACTTTGATGTCCACGTTGCAGAGATATTAACAGACAGAGGAGCTGTTAAAAAAAAAAAAAAAAAAAGAAAAAAGAGAAAATAAATAAATTGCAATTTATTGGGATCTATGCACAGGGTAAAGCTTGCATGGGCACTCAGGTTGTTTAGCTTCCATCGCAAGGGTCCCCGAAACATCTTCTGCTGGATGGGGCAAAATTCCTCAGCTCTTATACCCATTCCACAGCCCTGCATGACTCCCCCTAGACAGTGAAGATGCTTCATTATACAGTTAATATGCTTCATTATATAATCTTAAGCCAAATACAAAAAGTCTCACAATTGCCTTAGCCATGTACAGAGCACTGCTTTATGTGGCCATTCCTGCACATGCAGAAACAGCTCCTGCTGCTGACTTAAAAATGTCACATCTAAGTACATTTTTGGCATTTCTGCATGAGGAAAAGATTGCATTGGCTTGTTCCTTCTTCTTTGGAGGATTGTGAACTATTTCCTGGTTCCAGAGTCTGTAATGTAGTTTAACAACCATCACATTATGCTAATTTGAACACCTACAAAATCCAGTGACAGTGAGACAAACACACAAACAAAATGCAGTGACTTCATCCCTTTACCAGGCTGAACTGTTCTTTGCTCCATCTGTCCTTTATCTCATTTTAACTGTTCTGCTGTGTACCTCATTCCTTCTGCTACCCAAATCTTCCTCCACCTACACGTGAACCTCCAAGAAGAGGCTCTGTTTTAAATATAGCTGTTTATAATATAGCTGTTTTATATAAAATTATAATCATGTTCCAGAGAGCTTCACTTACTCTTTTAGTGATCTGTTAGTTAAATAAATGCAGTCCCTATGGTCTAGACAGACAATTAACCCTGGTAACCCCAGAATACATGGTTAGTATTCCCCTGCATAAGCCAAGAATAACTTAATTAGAAGTTCAGCCTAGAAAGTGGCTGCCTATTGGTAACAATATTAGTTCTTCTCCATGGTAGTTCATAAGAATCTTTCCCAAAACAGTTTACAGAGTAAAAATGTATCTTTATATCCCAGAGGGAAAGGGAAATTAATAGGTT
Organism: Melospiza georgiana; assembly: GCF_028018845.1. Classification (NCBI taxonomy): domain Eukaryota; kingdom Metazoa; phylum Chordata; class Aves; order Passeriformes; family Passerellidae; genus Melospiza; species Melospiza georgiana. Next base: position 78,587,617 of record NC_080465.1, read on the forward strand.
TAAGTAATGATGAAAAGACATACTGAAATGAGGTTTGAAATAGATAAGAAAAGTGATGTGGACAGAAACGTGTGAAGAATATTTTCATATGACACAGATTAGGAAAAAAGCTTATGAAAATATTGTTTTATTTCTTACTATAAGAGCCCAAACTTATGAAATTGTTCAAATATATCTGCAAAGATTTGTTTTAATTCCTAATCAATTAATTTGGTTTTATCTGTATCCTTCAGCATGAATTTTCCTTAAATATGGATACCCTCCACATAATAATAGAAATACTATTGAAAAATACATCAAATGTTATAGATTTGCCCTGAAAACCAAATATTCACATCTCACTTAAATTAAGCTTTATAAAATGAGTTTTTATTGCTCCTGTATTTGATATACTGAAACAGTAAGGTATATCTAGAGGCTTATTCAGGTCTTCATCAAGTTCATATCCCTGGTTTGTGTTTGTGTGGCCAGATTTTGGAGGCAAGAGGGGTACAGGGGTAGCTTCTGTGAGAAGGTGCCAGAAGCTTCCTCCATGTCCAGGAGATCCAATGCCAGCTGGACCCAAGACAGACTCTGTGCTGGCCAAGCCCCAAGTCCATCAGTGATGGTGGTAACACCTCTGTGGTAACAGATTTAAGAAGGAAAAGAAGTTATTGGACGTAGCTGTACTCAGAGAAAAGCAAGGTGAGCCATGTGAGAGGAGCATCCGTGCAGGCCGGCAGGGCAGCGCAGCAGGAGGGGCAGGAGCTGCTCCAGGCTCGGGAGCTCAGATTGCCCTGCAGCCCCTGGAGCAGCCCAGGCTGAGGCAGCTGTGCCCCTGCAGCCCAGGGAGGGCACGGGGGAGCAGAGATCCACCTGCAGCCCTGGGGGAGACCCACACCAGAGCAAGAGGATGCCCCAAAGAGGGCTCTGAAAAGTAAAAAAAAGGATCAGGATCCTGACAGGAACCTGCAGAGAGAGGAGCCCAGGCTGGAGCAGGTTTGCTGTCAGGACTTGTGGCCCCATAGAGGACACTGCAGCAGGCGGCTCCTGAAGAACTCACCCTGTGAAGAAGGGTCCCACATTGGAGCAGTTCAAGAAGAGCTGCAGATTTTGGGGAGAACTCTGGCTGAAGTCTGTGGGGGACTGCCACAGTGGGAGGGACCCCATACTGGAGCAGCAGGACCTCCTTCCTTGAGCAGCAGCAGGAATGTGTGATGAGCTGATCATAAACCTCATTCCCATCATCCTGCACTGCTGAGGGGGAACACCTGGAGCCCAGGGAGGAGGGAAGGGTGGGAGAAGGTGTTTTTATGATTTCTCTTCCTTCTTATTATCCTGTTCTGATTTTCATTGATAATAAATTCATTAATATTCCCAAGCTGTGTCTGGTTTACCCATCATGATGGTAATTGTTTTGTCATCTTCCCAACTCCTACCTCGACCCATGAACCTTTTTGTAACACTTTCTCTCTCCTGTTCACTTGCAGAGGGGGGTGAGAGAGTGGCTTTGGCAGGAACCTAGCATTCAGGGCAAACTCACCACAAGCCTTTAAAAGTGATAAAAATCCTTAACTATATAGGAAGGCTGAAAGTTTGTTATATAGATACTTTGAAGTTAAGAAATTAAGTAGGTGGGTCTGCCTAAAAATGCTCCAATGTCTTCCCCAACAAATAAACTCCATGCATTATATGACTTAAATAACCTCCATAGGTTAGGCATTACACATCCTGGAAACAACCACCAAAAACTGAAGCACAGCTTCAAAATACTGTGCAAATTATCTTTAGAAAACGCAGAGAACAAAAGGAACCTCCAAATCCATGGTTAGCCAAAGACTCTGGTTCTCACTGGAGATACTGGATGCTACGTGTCAGTACTTTGTGCTGAATAATACATTACCTAAACTAATTAAGATAATTCTTATTAATATACCTTGAAAAATATATTTGATGTAATAGATCTGATGTATATTTGAGTATGAATTGAACCATATATTCCATGAATATACGTAAGATGTCTAACTATCCATTTGCAGAAACCCTGACAACAGGAAAGGAGATTAAACACATGGAACACATCAAGAGAAGGATGATGAGATGTAATGCAAACCCTGAGCCTTAGAAAGCATCCTTTTCTCTCTTCATTCAAGCCTGCCCAAATTCTGCACAATGCATGAGAAGGTGAGTAGCTGCGAAGATAAGCCTAAAGAACCAAACTTAGTGTTACTTTGCCTCATGTAAGATTTGAAAATAAAGCACTCGGTCAAACTCATTCAGAAATGTGGATACCCTTTACTCTCACACAGTTCATAAACCAGGTAATTATTTAGTGAGAATCTAATCAGCAATACTTTAATAATTTCAATGAAATGTTGTCTGTTTCACTCAGTTAACACTTGTAAAAAGTATTTAAGACACCCTGATACATTATCTGTGCAAAAAGGTGCAGAATATCCTAATCCATGTTACAGTTCTGCATTTATCTAATTTTCTAGGAAGACTCTTACCAGCTAGTACCATCAAAAGGTACAAGACAAGCACTGAGTAAGATGTGACTTACAAATCTGTTTTTTAACATAAAAGGCCCTTTTTTCCTTAAGATATTTAGGTGTCAGTCTGGTAGAGGTCCAGGCTCTTCTCAGTACAAGGCTAAAAAAATTCTATCTGAGGTTGAGATTTTCTTCTCAGTATTTGATTTCAGGAATTTCATGTTATAGAGAGCGTGCTTAAGAGACTTAAATTTCATCAGCTGAAATTTGAGATGCGGTATCAAATATTACGGTAATTCACTATGACTTGGTTTTCAGGCTTAGGGTGAAAACATCCTAAGATCTTCATCCTTAGCATTAAGGATACAAATGATTTAAGACCATTGAAAGAGAGATAAATGCATGGGAATGCCTGGGACCAAGAAACTTTTCTGAAGAGAGCTTCATGTTCTGTTGGCCCTTAGGAATTTTTCCCATCACAAGATGATTTGGCCAGTGCAGCTCAGCACTTGCCTAGGAAACCTTCAAGGAAAGCTCCAAATGCCTCCCAGAAAAGGGGATTACCGATTCATGGTGAAATAGTTTTTCATTTCTGATCTTGTTTCAGACACTTAGAACCAGATCAGAAATGTTTACCCTGAAAATCTAACCTAAAAAACCTGCACTTGACAGTGGCCAGGAACAAACATTTAGAAAAAGATGGTAAAAATGCATCTCATTTGCAGCTTCCAGAAATCTGCTCTGCAGTGAATTCCTGACCCTGGGTTTTCATGTGTGGGTTTTTGCTTATTCATTTGTTTGTTTGTTTTTCCATTTGGAGGTTTTTGTTTGTTTTGTTTTTATGTGATTGGTTTTGTTTTTTTTTTTCTTAATAGAATTTTTCTCTATTAATTTCCCTAATACAGTAGAAGTTATACATTCTCCCAAATGAACAGAATAAAAATGAAATTTTCAACTTGTCTCAAAATGCTAAGCAACAGCTTCAATTCCAAAAAACCACTATAATCAAGAATAATTACAAAATAACTGGAACAAGGGATGAGTTTTTTGAAGGAAAGTCTTTTCAAGAATGGCAAAAGATGCAGATCTGTGGCTGGCACACGTGTTTTCTCCCCTTTTTATTTTGTATAGCCTCTGACAAGATGCATCACTATACCAGTTATTTAACAGACATCACTTCTTTTTACACAGTAAGGGAAATATTATGCACTGTGCAGGATAAAACTGAACATCTGATTTTGGACAACAACAAAAAGTAGGAGCAACAGAAACACAACAAGAATTCCTAGATCACACTATTATTTTTGTTGGTTTATGCTGGTAGAAATAATTTTTTAAAAAAAACCTTTATTTTAATTAATTAGTTTTTTCCTGAGGTTGAAAACATAGAAATCAGAAATATTTTTAGGTAGATTTACTTTTCACAGTAGAACTCTTTGTTATGCAGGAACTATGTTATTTTATAGCTATGATGGAACTTAAGTACAGCAGAAGAGATCAGACACTTGTACAAGCATGTGGCATAGCCTAACTGAGAAAAAAGTATTACTTTAAAGGAGAAAACCTGGCCAATATTACATCTAAAAAGTAGAAGAAAAAAAATAAATCATATTGTCTCCCTAAGTTAACAATCATAGTTTCCCAACAATCATAGGAAAAAGCCTTTCCTACTCTTTTTGGTTTGTTTGTTTCCTCCTCTTTGTTTGTTTTTAAGGCTTTTTTTTAGGGGGTGGGGGGTTTGTTTGGTTTTGCTTTTGTTGGAGGTTCACTGTTATGTCCTGAAAAATTCAGCTGTGATGGTTTAAACTCATTTTAAAAGCCCAAAACCAAAAAAACCCAACAAACATCTTTCTGTCCTTATGTACATATCTAAATTAATTTGGATGTCTGAGCTGCCACAGCAATCACCTGTTGCAATATAATTCCTGCTGACACTAGACCTATGGACAGCAATATATCCCTGCTTTGGTTTCAGCTCCCTTCCTGGGCTCTAATACATTCAGTAACTTGGTCTCCATCAACTCCAGTGGGACTCCAGAACCTAACTGAATCCAGTCACTAATTAAAGTGTCTTAATCTGCAGCTGAATCCTACTATTGGAGCTCAATTTATTTGTCAGCATCTTAGAATCATAGAATTGTTACAGTTAGTATAGGCCTCTAAGATCATTGTTTTAAACTGAAAGAGGGTAGGTTAGATTGGCTATTAGGAAGAAATTTTTGGCTGTGAGGGTGGTGAGGCCCTGGTACAGGTTGTTGTGAAAAGTTGTGGCTGCCTCATCCTTGGAAGTGTTCAAGGCCAGGATGGACAGGGCTTGGAACAACCTGGGATAGTGGAAGGTGTCCCTGCCCATGGCAGGGGGATAGAACTGGATAAGCTGTCAGGGCTCTTCCAAATACACATGATTGGATTCTATGATTCAATGATATTGGTTCTATGACCATCAAGTCCAACCATCAAGCCAGCATCCTCACCAGATATCAAGTATTTTGAGATAGCTCAGCTTTGCCTCCTGACCAGCTGAGGAGGAATAACTCCTATATCAAACCTGCCAGCTCCCTGTGGGCATCTCAAACACCCTGTGTATCTCAAAATACACTGGGTGTTCAGTGTTCAGCCAGCTGTTCTGAGCACTAAATACCCTTATACCAACATATTGGAGAAGTGCACACATTGCTCCATGCCAGGACGTCACAGAAAACCAGAGCAGTGGGAACTGCGGGGTTTATAATGCCTGAGCAGGTTCATCTCAGAAGAATTATTCATGGCATCACATTCTGAGGTCATCATGCTCCCCTCACACCTTTATCATTAAAAGAACACAAAAGAAAAAAGTGTTTGAAAAAACCTAGGAGCAGGTGATAAGGTACACGCAGCTTATTTGAAAAAGTGTCCACATAGATCTTCTGAAGTCTGAAACATGAAAAGATCCTGTGATTTACATGACAACTCCATTTGTGTTATACTTAGGGTGTCAGGCCAGGTTGTAAATAAGACAAACAATAAAACTTTCCAGGCTTTGCAAAAAAAACCCAAAACCCTCCTTCATAACTATTTTTATGGTTTCTATTTCAATTGCTTTCCTCTGCACCCCTTAACAGAGATTATTCTACCTAATAGATTTCATGTAGTCATAGTAATGTTTGCAATTTAAAAATTTAACAGATTTGAGCCAGACCAGCCTTGGGTAACAAGATTTATTTTCCTTGTGTGCTGCCAAGTCAACCTGAAGACAATGTTAATAGAAAAGGTCACAGACTGATAAGCTGACATGTCTCTAATTCTTCAGGACAAACCCGTGGATGGTGAATTGAAATGCTACTCTGCAGCTCCTCAGGGGCAGAGGCATTAAAGTTAAATGTTACAGATGTGAAGGAATGGCAGCAAGCATGTTTGGTTTGCAAAAGAGCTTATGGCTGTGGTGGTAGGAATGCAGGAGACACCACCAGAATTTATTTTCTAGGCTAAAGGATATTTTAAGGACACACTGCAACCACTTCAATGTAGTGTAGATCCATCTGTCAAGGTGCAATTCGTGGTGGTTAAGAATGGCACAGTTCACAGGTAGAATGGATACTTTAAAAGGAAGATCTATTATCTCCATTTCTGCTAACACAGGCTTTGCAATGTGCAGAGCCGAGGGGATGAAAGAAAATGGGAAGATCATTCTCTATTTCAGAATAGTGATTTAAGGCTTCAGACATTCCACCTGGAGATTGATCACTTGCCTAATGTTCCAATATTCACGAATTTGAGTGTAAGGACCACTTCTGCCCACAGTGGTGACACTTACACTATTGAACTGGGACAGGGAAGTGCCAATGTCCAGAGCAGAGACATCCCAGTTGCTAAATGGCTGGAAGAGCCCTTGGTGCAACCCACACTCTGCTACACAAATTGTGGATACAGTTTGCAATTTAGGACAAGCCAGTGTGTGTTTTTAACAAGCATCTTTGAAAGGACGAGGGGCAATGTTTTTAAGCTGAAAGAGAGCATATTTAGATTTGCCATTATGAAGAAATTCTTCCCTAGCACAGGTTAAGCTGTGGCTGCCCCATCCCTGGAAGGTTCAAGGCCAGGCTGAACAGGGCTTTCAGTAATCTGGTCTAATGGAAAATGCCCCTACCCATGGTAGGGGTTTCAAATAGAGGGTTTTTAAGAACTCTTCCAAACCAAATCATTCTGTGATTCTCTGAGTTTAGACTTGTTTGGAGAGTAATGGAGGTTTGTAGAATGGAAGCAGATGGTCCTATTCCAGCTGGTTTTAGAAACAGAACAATCCTGGATTGTTTTAACTTAATAGTCCAGATACATAATGTGGCAAAAAAAGGCTAATAATTCTTTTTCCAGCTTGTTCATCTGTAAAGAATTTTCAGATGAAGGTTCCAGAACCAGCTGAAGAAGAAACCTATATTTGGTTTTTCCCAAAGACTGATGGAGAATAAAGGAAAGTTAGGCTTTGCTTTTTTTCCCATGGAGATGAACTGGAATCTGCTATGCTTACCTGGTTTTGGTTTTTTCTTCTGCTTCAGGTGAACACTTGGTGGCTCAAATGCAGTATATCCTTAGAGAATGTAAAAGTACAGCACAAGCAAAAATAAAAATAACCCTTTTTTACCCCAGACTGAACATGATAAAGGATGTGAAATATTACCACCAGAATTCCATAATTAATTCATATTAATATGGCAGCTGCTGAAGATACTTTTTCTACTGTAACTCAGGGGAGACTACCAACACAAACTGTCTTTTATTTTTTTTTTCCTTTTCTTTTTCCCCTGCTCTCAGCCTGAAAGACTGGAAGCACTATAAGCAAAGGATAATGAAGAAGTTCTGCATTAATTATTTCTGTTGATTCATGCTAAAGCACCCCAGCAAAGACCAAGGTCCCACTGTGCTCCACGCTGTATAAACACATTGTAAAGGACAGACACAGCTATGAAAAATTTGCAATAATAGAATGCCCGTGCAAAAAAAAAAAAAAAAAAAAAAAAAAAACCCTACATGCTAATATCTTATTTCTAGTATTAGCTTTAAGGGGGATAAATGCTGGGCACCTTGGAAGAGCCATCTCCTGAGAGAACAAGCATAGGCAATGGCAAGTTGGGCAGAAGAATGACTTGGCTGAGCAGCAATCTTCTTTTAGAATTCAGGCACCAAAGAAAAATGCGTGGCCACTGGAGGCAAGAACAGGTGACACAGCAGGACTACACAGGTACTGCTCACCACAGTGGGGAGAACATCTGTGAGCCCAAAACTCTTGCAGAGTTCCAGCTGGCCAGCGCTGGGAGGGACAGCAAGACAGGCTTTTGAAACAAGTCAACAGGAAACAGAGGATCAGAGAGAACACTGGTCTGTTACTTGTTCCTTCCCACAACAGGACACAGACAAAGCACAACCATTTAATACCTCCTTTTTCCTCTTGTCTTTAACAACAATGACAGGTCCTGGGAACCCTGGATCCTTGTCTAGGAATACTGAGATTGCAGGGATGATAAATTCTGAGCCAAGCCTGAGACTTGCTGCTTCACCTCGATGCACACAAGTTTATGCGGCCAATGTTATTGTAGGACTGCTTTTTGGGACAGCGTTCACAACACCAAGCTTGTCAGAGTTGGAGGAGCATCTGGATGATGCTCTTAGGAACAGGAAACTAGTTTAGTGAAACTATCCTCTTAGAAGTAAACAGTTTAACTAGTGACCCTTCTGTGTCCCTTCCAACTTGAGATATTCTGTGATTCTATGATCCTACTGCAAGTACTCTCAAGCTGCGCCAATTTAATTGTTCTGTTTTCATATATAATCACTGCCAGTTTTGATTGGTGAGCGCAGACAAAGAAACCCAGCAGTCTGAGCCTGTTTTTTTCCTGTTTTCTGTTGTTCAGCTCAACTAAGAAGACTAAGGCAGGCCTAAAATGCACTAAGGCAGACCTCAAATACATAGCCCATTTTCTTTTTACTACCTGAGCACCACCATCTCTCAGCTTGGGGAGACCGGAGGGGACAGCAGTGCCCCTTGCTCCCTGGCCAGCACACAGAGGATGTGGGCAACACCACCACTTCCCCAGCCAGCCTGTTCCAGTGCTTGACAACTCCTTCCCTGAAGCAAAACTCGCTAATATTCAACCTATACCTCCCTTAGCGACACTTGAGGGAATTTCTGCTCATCCTGTCACTTGCTACCGGGGAGAAGGGGCTGAGCCTCTCCTCTGTATTAGCTACCCTTCGGGGAGCTGCAGAGGGCAATGAGGTCGCTCCCGAGCAGCATTTTCTTCAGGCTGAGCTGTTCCATCCCCCTCAGACCGGCGCTCCAGAGCCTTTTCCCGTTCAGGCTCCCGCGGCTGCTCCCACCCTGCCTCCAGACCTTCCCGCTGCTGCCCACGTCCTGTTCCTGCTCTTGTACGGAGCTTCGGACACGCCTGCAGCTGCGGAGGTGCTCCGGGCTCCGGGCCCCGATCCGGGCAGAGGGACAGCGGCTCCAGCGGCCCCGCCCCGCCCCAACACAAGGCGTGATGCCGTTCCTGGGTGTGAGGAAGCCGGGCGGGCGCTGAGCATGGTGCCGGCTCCGTTCTGCAGAACTTTGGCCTCGCTCCCTCCACGAGGGGCCGCGCAATGTGCTTGGAAGCCGCCCGGCAGCCCCTGAAGAAGAGGCCCTGGGGGCCGAGATCGGCCGGTGCGGACTTGGCTTCCCCGGCTGCCTTGTGCCTCACATGGGCTGTGCCAGCTGCCCCGGGACAGTGATCCCGACAGCACCAGGCTCCCCTCCTGTCAGGGCTCCACACTCAGATCACAAAATCGTGGAATGCTCAGGGTTGGAAGGGACCTCCAGGTTCTTCTGGCTCTAGCCCCACATGCCATAGGCAGGGACCCCTTCCATCAGCCCATTTTGCTGCAAGCCCCATCCTGCCTGGCCTTGAATATTCCCTGGATGGGGCAGCCACAGCTGCTCTGGGCAATCTGAGCTAGGACCTTCACATTAAAAAGCTTTTTTCCTTAGATGTAGTCTAGATGTCTTCTAATGAAAAACTGTTTCTCTTGTGCTTTCACTTTCTGCCTTTGTCAAAAGCTTCTGTTGCTGGTTGTTTCTCAGCCCCTGTTCAAGTGCTCCAAGGCTGCAGTGAGGAGCCTTCCCTTCTCCAGGCTGTCAGGCCCTGCTCCCTCAGCCCGTGTTCATAGCAGGGCTGCTCCAGCCATCTGTTCATCTGCAAGCCCTCCTCTGGGCCTGCTCCAACAGCACCTTTCTTGTGCTGAGCAGCCCAGGTCTGGACGCAGTGCTTCAGGCTATGTTGCCATCTTATTGCAAAAGTCCCATGCCTTCTTGGTGATTTCTCATGACCGACACCTTGCAGCACAGCCAACAAACTCCAACCCTCTTCACAGCGCAACTAACAAACTCCAACTCTCTTCACAGCACAACCAACAAACTCTAACTCTCTTGTCAACCAGCTAACCCACTCTTTTGTAGCACTTATCTTCTTATTGGACACAGCTGTGGCCTGTTCCTAATCTTTGGTGATTAGTACAGCTGCAACTCCTCAGGGGTGTGATTACCTTCTGAACTATTCTCTTACATTCTATCCCTCCACAAGGTTGGGCTTCCTCAGGGCAGAGTCAGAGGAACAGAATTGTTTCCCTCAACTTGCTGGTCATGTTTCTTTGGAAGCAGGCCAGGATTTGCTTGGCTTTCTGTGCTGTGAGTGCTCACTGCTGTATCATACCCAGCCTTTCATTCCCCAGAACCAATTCCTTCTTGGCACTGTGAGAGATGAAGTAATATTTTGCTGCAACCAAAAAAGTGTGAGGAACAAGTTAATGGGAATTGGCTTTCACAGGGTATATATGAATTGATATTAAATATTATAATGTTGTTACTATTAAGATAATGGTATATGTTATAAAGAGGTTGATGTTGTTATGATGACCTAGTTATGAGGCTGGTTTTCATGACAGTGGTTTTGTGTGTTTAATGTGTGTTTATGAGTTTGTGTTGGACAGACTGTTGTTAGTCAAACCTTTGAGACACAGCTGTAAGAGGAATGGTGTGGTGTTGTGTATTATTACAAGTTTTATTGTTGTTTCTATTACAAAAGATAGATATTCTCTGATAGAGAAATGGTTTGATCCTTTATACCTTCCTTTCATCCCGTCAGAATGGTCTTTCCAAAAGATGTTTACTCCCTACTTTTCCCACCACTTGGCTGTCCCTCAAGATGATAATCCCCCTGTTCCTCCCTTTATGTCCTTAAGTGGCCATGTCAATCCCAGTTGTGCTGCTCACCTTCCCTGTCAGTCACTATAACCACACTCATCTTTTTCGAGAAAGTTCTGTGTCAATCATCCCCTGTTTAGCGGATGATTTGTCTCCAGGGCTTCTTCCCTCCTCTGTGTGATCCCTACTGGTTTGGTTAATTATGGTTAAGTTCTACTCCTCCCTTTGCTCTTTCCTATTGGTTGCTTTATGCTCCCACTCCTTACACCCACTCCCTTTGTAAGAGCTAGTCTTCCGCTTTTTCTCTGGCACTTGTCCCTGGTTTCACTGAGGAATAAAGCCTCCTTGGTATGCACACGAGTGTTCTCTCTCTTGTTCCTTTACCTTGGATCGTCGTAGCATGTACTTGGCAGATCACCCATGCTGTGGCAGTCACCACAACCGGGACAGTCTCTGTGAGAGCCTAGGAGTGCCCACTCTCGTGGCATCATCCGGTCACACGAGAAGCTGCTAGCCAGCATCCCGTTGCTCCTGTGACCACAGTGCGAGCCACAGAATATCGCTGCATCCAATTATAATCCTGATTAAACTACATTGCTGCCAAAAAGAATGACATGGGGCAAGACTATGTAAAATCAAAATGAGCATGGATCAAGTTGAAGCTGATGCAACACCAGGGGTTATAAAAGGCAAAGTCACCATTTTGTGCACAAGCCTCTGGCGTTAGGCCACGCTCACAGTGCTGTACCTTTCACTTAACAAATTTTTTTTATTGTTTTCAATAAAACTTTTATAACTCATTTTCACTTTGGAGTCATTTATAACAAGGGTTATTCGGTAAAAGAATGAAGGTAATTGGTTTTGTTCTCTGTGTGTAGTTATCTGTGGTTTGGATGTGTTCTGGTTAATCTGTGGGCTGTTGTTGAGAGCTGGGTGGGGGGAGGTGCTGAAGATCTGAGTAAAAAAGAAGGAGAATGAGAGGAGAGGGGAAAGGAGAGTTAGCATTTGGGGCAGAAGGTAAGTTCCTGATTACCCATCCAATGGGAATGGGAACAGGGACTGCCCCCAGCTGTAGAAGGGTGTGGCATGCTGGGCCCAGATGGTACTGCCAGGTGTCACCTCAGAACTATTTGGAGAAAGTCCACATGGCAAATAAATAAAGAGACGGGCATAATTTAGGGACCTGAAAATAAAAAAAGTTCTAATAGTTGAAAACAAGAAACAGCACAGACGGTGAACAAGGTATGAGGTTCATTAAAAAGGCAAGGGTCAGAGGAGGATCAGTAATATATATAGGGTAGGTAAGGCGTGGATTCTGAGGGACAAGGTACTAATCAGCAACTGGGGTTAGGAATATTAAAATGAATGCCACAAATAGCAACCAATAACAATAGAAGTAAAGAACCTTCTAGTAATCATTAGCATATGAACTCCCAGGGGGCAATGGAGGTGAGTTTTTTGGTCACCATAACTAAGGGAGTTTCTCCTATGGCTTTAGAGCAAAGCCTTCATCTTGCTCAAGCCCAACAGAAGGGTATAAAAATGGGCCATTTTGCTGGTGGGAGTATGTGTTCAACTGTCAGTGGAGAGGGATGAGCATTGAGCTCAGCTGAATCATTATAAATAAGCAGTGTTCTTTTACTTGCATGACTTTGTCCCCACTTAATTGTATACAGAAGTTAGTTTATTTCTATCAGCATCACACAGGAGTAAAAAGGCCCCAGGAACACGCCACAGGCACGGGCCAGAGCTCCTGTGGGAGGGGTCCACAGGGAGAATGGGGTGGAGATGCCTTGGGAGGCACTGCAGTCTAATTGTCAATCAGCTGTGGTCCACCCCCCATTTCTAGAAGGTTCTCTGTTCCTCATTTCCCCATTAGATTGTGTTGTAAGACGACCATCCCCCCACTCCCACTGGCATTGGTGTGCCCCTTGCCACCCCTCCTCAACTCCTCCTCTGATCCCTCTTCCTATTGGTTGTCTGTATCCTGGCCCCGCCCACCTTCTTCCTGTTATAAACCCTGGCCCCACCGTTGTTCTGGGCTCTGCCACTGGGCTCTGCCCCTTCAGCTGTGGTTGTGTCCCTGCTCCTCACCTAGCCCAGACCCTTCGATTCTCCTATAATAAAACCAGCTGGACCCTCAGGAGTGTCTAGAGCCCTCCTTCTTCAACTGGTCAAGCAGAAGATTATCCACCTGGGCCTGAGTGCAAGGTGGGCTGGGGGAGCTGCTCCCTTGAACCTCAAGGAGTCTGCTCTGACCACACCTGCCCAGGAACTCTCTCGCGGGGAGGAGATATCCTGCAAGCTCCAAGGGAACTGATTCCATGTCATTGCAGGGGATCTCAAGGGGCAGTTCTGTAGTTAGTGCACTTCTTATCTGTAAATGTAGAAGTGGTTAATCTATACCTCCAGCGTTTGTCCCCGGGGATGTGACCCTACGCTTTTGCTATGTTTCAATAAATTGTAGTGCTCTAGAATCTGAATTGTGCAAGTTCTTTTTGGACTCTGTTGTGTTGTGCTTTTTTTGCTCCTCCTGTACTTGTTTTGTTCTCCTTTTGTTTAAAGTTGGATTGTTCTGTTTCCCTCTATGTTAAAATGGTTCTGCCCAGGTTCTCCCTCCCCTCCCCGTTATATGTCAATGTCGCTGGTCCCCATGGCAGCTAATGTATCCACTTATACTCCTCCCCAGTTACCCGGGCGATCTAATGTATCCTTCCCTCTACTCCTACCCAGGGCCCTGCCAGTCACTCCCTGCTCACACCCTTTTATCCAGAAACTTCTCTCCAGGGCTTGGAGTGATTGGGTTAGGGACTGGGGCCCCTCCTTTCATTTGTATCCATTGGTTTTCCCTGTGTGTCAGTTTTATGTGCCCCAATCCTCCCTGGATTCCCATTCGTTCCTGTACTGGTTCCACCCCTACCTCCCACTCCCTTTATAAACCCATGTTGCCACCCCCCCTGTTCTGTTCATTTGCTGGCTCCCCTCGATTTCATTAAACTCAGACTTGCGCCAAATGGAGAGCGCTCTTTCTTTCCTGTTCTTTGCAGCCTTTTGCGGTGTCGTCCACACCTGGCAGCACCTGCAGCCATAGTGCTGGGTGTGTGCCTGAGGCACTATCCCAAAGCCCGGCTATCAGAACAAGTGCCCCCCGTGCTGCTAGTGGTTGCTGGCTGGCCAGCCTGGGTGAACAACATCTAAGCCACCACCGCTGCTGTTCCTGGTGCCCAGTTTGGGCCCTGGGTGCGTCTCCTGGCATTTGCCCCTACTCGAGTGCTTTGCCTGAGGGAGCACTGGACCCCGTGGACGAGACTAGCCAGTCTCATTGGTCACGGAACTACCCCAGAGTGAGTAGACCCCGTTTTAGTGGGTGGCGCTCCCCAGGGACGAGAAATGGCAGCTCCTGGCACCCCAGGAGTCGTTCCTGGAACAGGACCATTTCCTTTGGTCTTCCTTTCGCCCCCGCTGGATTTTGGTATGTTTCCCTGTTACCCCTGTCTTTTTTAGTCTTCTCCCCCTCGGTGCCTTTCTAGGCCGAGGTGATTTTTCTCATTCTCTCATTTCCAGCTGCACAGCCCATTCCCCAGACAGGGGCCAGTGAGGGGCTCTTGTGGTTTTATTTGAAGTTTTAACCAAGGTGGTGGGTGGTCTGAGCTGTTCATTAACATCTCACCATGGGTGCTGGGCAATCCACAGCTCAGAAAAGAGCTAGTTCCCAGGTTGTGGGTATCCTTGCTGTTGGAGGTTTTGTTGTTCAGAAGAAAGAGTTAAGAAAGTTAATCAAATGGCTATTCTCTCCCGAGAAAGTTCCCCAAACTTTCCCCGGACTTAATCAAGGACCCTGCTTTTTGGGGAACTGTTTATATTAAGCTTCAGGATGCAGTTAGGTCCGGGGAAATGTCGTTGGCCCAAGTTATCTTTTGGGTTTCTAAAATTCGATCAATTCTTAAATCTCATTTGAAATCTGAGAGGCAGCCATCTGAATCCAGTTTGTGCCTCAGTTCATCCTCTACCCCTGCTCCTAGCCCTCTTCTCTCCCTTGCCTGTCCTCGCTCTGGGATTCTGAGAAGAGCAGCTCACTTCAGCAAAGCGCAGGGTGGCCATCATTCCCCTGGCTCCTCTCAGAAATCCCATTCCCCCCGCCCTAGGAGTCCTGGCCAAACTCTTAGAGAATCTTCTCCTTCCCCCTCTTCCCCATCCCCTACGTCCCCAGTTAGAAGATCCTCTGTCTGTTTTCGGCTCTCCCCACAAGATGGCTCCCATGGACCCCAAGATGGAGGGGACCGCATGGTTTTTCCCGCCTTTCCTCTTTCTTCTCCCCATAATCCTTTCGTGTCCCGAAGAAACTCCTTCCTGTCCTCAGAATCCTCCTCCCAACTTTCTCTCACCCCTCCTCTGTCTGCACCTCCCATTTCTCCTTCCACTTCTCCTCCCCTCCTCTATATTCGGCCACGCCTCCAAGCTCCTCCCCTGAGGCGGGACCCCAACCATCCAATTCCCCCGCCCAGCCCTCAGGAATGCCCTCTGCTGCGCCTTCCGGCCCCACCCCTTCCTCTTCTCCTTCCGGTTCCCACACTTCCGCCTCCGGGGGGGAAGGGGAGGGGGTGGAGACCCGGGAGCCAGAGCCAGCTATTATTCCATCAGCGGCTCCAGTCACTTACCATTCTGAAGGAGAGGCAGGGAATCGTGCCCAGTGGTCTCCCTTAGCCCAACAGCAGATTAAGGAGCTCTGCAAGGCCCAAAAGGACTACTCCCAGGTGAGTGAGTACTTCCAGGGGATCCTGAGGGCCACTTTAGCAAGATCGGAGATCACCCTTTGTGACCATCAAGACCTTTTCTCATGCCTCCTCAACCCCATCAAGTTTGTTGTGTGGGAGGTGGCATGGGAAAAGGAGGTTGTGGAGCTCCTTCCTACTTTGTGGGACGATCCCTGAACAGGGCAAGATTTAAATGGCAACACCATCTCCATTGAGCACCTGTGCAGGAAGGGAGACCTAGCGGACAGGCACATCCAGGCAAGGATTATCTCACCTGCGACCCTTAGAGAGAGCCGGAAGGCAGCAGAGAGGGCATTTCATAGACTTCCCGCCACCGTTCCCCAGATCTCATATTCTGAGATCTTGCAGCAACCGGAGAAGCTATTCATTCTTTTTGTCGAGCGTCTCCGGAAAGCGATCAAGGCACAGGTGCAGGGGTAAGAGGCCAGGAAGCAGCTCCTGCGGGAGGTAGCCGCCACCAATGCCAACCTAGTGCACAGGGACGCTATCCTGAGCCTGCCCATGGATCCACCTATTCCCCTGCAATGCATGATAGAGATCTGCTCACGTAAAGTCACCATAGCCTCCGGAGACGTCGACCACCGGGCCAGACCACCGCCCTGCCGTGTTGCTGCAGCCGACGTCCCAGAAGCTATCTCAGTGGACCCTGACCCTGCTTCTCCCGCAGTGGACTACCGGCCTGGGCCCAACACCCCTGGGCCGGTTCACAAGGGCACCTCTCCCTGTCATCTGTGCAGGAAAGTGGGACACTGGATGCCTGATTGTCCATTTCGAAAGGAATTTTTGGAATTTAAAAAGGGGAAAGGACTTTGTGGGAACCCCCCTCCTCAAAAAAACTAAGAGCTGAGCGCAGTACCCCCCTGGGCAAAGACACAAATAAGGCAGGTTTAGTAACATCATGCGGGGAGGGGAGAAAGGGAGAACCACCTGCTGCCTCAACCGAAAGCGACATTTTTTCACTGGATTTGTTTAGTTTGTTATGCCTTCGACCAATGCCCATTTTAACAATGTGTTCTAAATTTGAACCTTTCAGGCTGCAGCTGACGGAGCCTCTCCATCTGAGGAACTTCCACTTCCATCTTGTGACTGTGTGCCCGGAGTGCCAAGGTAACTGGGGACGGATCAGTGGGTATGTAGTTGTCGGACACACAAAGTTCACACTGTCAGAGGTGAACATTGTCCTGGGTCTCTTGACATCAGACCTGGGGCAATTCTCGATAGGGCTGTACTGTGTCCGCCCTCCCCTCTTCCTGCCCAAGGATCAGATTATCGCTCAGGCTATTCCAGTACCTGAGCTACCCTGGGACCCAGGACTGCCCTCCACGCCAACATCAGATGAACATCCCATGGTGGCCTGGGCTCAGGTCCTTGGGCGGGAGAAACCAAAGGTCACTTGTCAACTCATGAGGGGAGGAGATCAGGTACCCCTTAAGGGTCTTTTGGACACAGGGGCAGATGTGACGATCATTCCCTCTTGGGAATGGCTGTCACATTGGGAATTGCAGGATGTGGCTGGTCACATCTGTGGTGTTGGAGGTTTACAATTGGCACGACAGTCTAGGAGCACCGTACAAATTAAGGGGCTGGATGGGCAATTGGTGTCTGTATGCCCGTTCGTGTTTGACTGTACGGAACCCCTGTGGGAGAGGGACCTTCTTGCCCAGTGGGGAGCCCAAATGGACTTGCCAACGGCTCCCCAGGTTTTTCGGGCAGCGGTCACTGAAGAGCACCTACCTGGAAGCTGAATTGGAAATTGGATAAACCATTACGGGTAGTGCAGTGGCTGCTTAATAAAAATTAGGGCGCTCAATGAGCTTGTCAAGGAGCAGCTACTCAAAGGCAACCTGGTGGAGACCATGTCAGAGTGGAACTCCCCAGTGTTTGTCATTAAGAAACCGAACAAAGATAAGTGGCAGCTCCTTCACGACCTCCGCCAAATTAATAATATTGAAGATATGGGTCTCTTCCAACCAGGGATGCCGTCCCCGACGATGCTCCCCCCAGATTGGAATCTGGCAGTCATTGACATCAAGGACTGTTTCTTCCAAATTCCCCTTCACCTGGATGATTCCCCACGTTTTGCCTTCACGGTTCCTGCCATCAACCATGAAGCCCCAAGCAAGCCCTACCATTGGCATGTTCTTCCACAGGGAATGAAGAACAGCCCTATTATCTGCCAATAGTATGTCGCTTTCTTGCTGTCCCCCGTATGTGCAGCCACGGAGGATGCAATAATCTATCATTATATGGACGACATCCTCGTTTGTGCTCCAACAGATGACATACTTGCCCATATGCTTGACCTGACAATCAATGTGTTGGTTGCTGCAGGGTTCAAGCTTCAGCAGGACAAGATTCAATGGATGCCACCCTGGAAGTATCTGGGTTTGGAGATAAATAAGCGGACCATTGTGCTGCAAAAATTGGCAATTCATATGAACATCAAGACCTTGGCAGATGTCCATCAGCTGTGTGGGTGTTTAAACTGGGTGAGGCCTTGGCTAGGGATTTCGACCGATGACCTAGCCCCACTTTTCAATTTGTTGAAAGGGGGAGAGGAGCTCAGTTCTCCCAGGTCACCTACCCCAGAGGCTTAGGAAGCACTGGAGAAAATCCAGCAGTCCATTTCGGCCAGGCAGGCTCACAGATACCAACCGGGCCTACCGTTCAGATGTATTATCTTGGGAAAGTTACCACACCTCCATGGGGTGATTTTTCTGTGGGATGACTCTATCAAGGCCAAGGACCAAGGCTCGGGGGACTCCCTCTTGGTCATAGAGTGGGTTTTCCTCAGCCACCACAGGTCCAAAAGGATGACACAGCCATCAGAGCTGGTGGCAGAACTGATCAGAAAAGCGAGATCGAGGATCAGGGAGTTGGCAGGTTGTGACTTCGACTGCATCCACATTCCCATCAAATTAGAGTCGGGCCAGCTGCAGACTGGACCAGACTTAGCCCCTCTCCTGGCCTCCTGTGGAATGGGAAGGTGTCCCCCACCATTTGCTGTGTTGAAGCAAGCTGGGGTCTCTGAGTTGGACACACGGAGTCCAACACCAGGCACACGTTTGGTGCCCAGCGTGGGGCCTGAGGTCAGCACCAGACATCATGGGTGAGACTTCGGACATTTCCCTGGATTTACTCAGTGGAGTGCCCTCAAAAGTTTCTTTGATATCAAGCTACGCCCAGTGGGAGCAGACCCTGTTTTATAGGGTGGTACTCCTGGAGAAAGGGAACGGTAGCTCCTGAGAGCACCACAGGAGTTGTTCCCCGTTGGAAGCGATTGTCCCTGCACGTTTTCTCACTTGCCAGACAGTCAAGAAATCCTCTTTCTATTCCCCTTTTTGTGAGGTGGGGCTCTTTTGTTCTTTCTTTTTCTACTATTTTATAAGTCTCTTTTACTAAGGGAATCTGTCCTTGAGACCTCTCTCTCCTTTTCCCTGCCCTTGAGGCAGAAACCTTTTGCTGCACAGCTTTTCTCTTTTCTTGGCAGGGAACCGGCAGTGGGGTTTTTGCTTTCTTTCTTCTTTTTCTGGGATGATGGGCTGGTTGGACTGCTCAACTTTCCATCTCAGCCATGGGTGCCCAGCTGTCAGCAGCTCAAAAAAGGAGCTTTTAACCAAGTTGTGGGAATCCTTGTGGGGTTGGGAGGGGGGCGAACATTATTCTAAAAAGGAAATCCAACAGCTTGTCAGGTGGCTGTTTTCTGACTTCCCTGAAGTGTTGCCTGAGCAAATTTATGATCTAAAATTTTGGGATAGGGTCAGAAGGAAGTTCCCATGCTTCCCATGCTTCAGTATCCAGGGGGGATGAGCCTGGGAACCACAATCAGGGGCCCATTCACACATTTTCAGCTGCCCCGTCACTTACAACCCAGAGAGGGAAGGAAGGGTGCAGGCCCAGTGGTCCCCTTTCCCCCACCACACCACAAAAGGGCTTTGTAAGGCCCAAAAGGAGTTTTCTCGGGAAAGTGAGTATTTCCCAAGGGCTGTTGAAGGCAACTTTATCACTCTCTGATGTCACCCCAGCAGATTTGAGGCAGTTGTTTTCCTGCTTCCTTTCACCCAAAGAATTCCTTCTGTGGGAAGCAGCATGGAAAAAAGAATTACGGGGGATCCTTCCATCAATCATGGGATAATCCTCACATGGCCTCAGATGGCAATGAAAACACAATCTCCATTGATCACCTATGTGGGCAAGGAGAATCGGCAGAGGGTGCTGGACAGACCTGAGCCATCCCCTGGGAGGTACTGAGGGAAAGCGCAAAGGCAGCACAGAAGGTTTTTTTACCTTGGGGCCCAAGGCCCCGGTTCATAGCTATGTTAAAATCACTCAGTTACCATCAGAATCCTTTTTAACATATGTTGAGAAACTCCGCAGGGCAATTGAGCTGCAGGTGCGGAGTGAAGACACCCAGCCGGAAATCCTCAAGGAAGTGGCATTGGCCAATGCAAATTCTAAGTGCAGAGCCGCCATCTTGAGCCTGCTCCTTGATCCTCCTCTGACACTGCAAAATATGTTGGAAGTTTGTGCCAGGAAGGTCACTAGTGCCCTGGAGGAGCAGGACACAAAGACTTGACTGCCTCAGAGGCTTTCCCTTGCCAATGCCGCAGACAACTCAGTGCTGTCACCCAGTGATCACTCATCTTGCGCCCCAAAACCTCCCAGAAAACCCATCAACACTGATAGGTCATGCCACCTGTGTGGCAAGACTGGACACTGGATGCCTGACTGTCCTTTAAGACAGCAATTTTTAGACTTTAAAAGGGGGCAAGGACCTCCTATGAAGGCTCAGTCAAAAACTAGAAAAAGAGCGCAGTCCCACCCTGTGCCATGATATAAAAGAGGTGGGCTCTTTAACACCACAGGTGGGGAGCCAAAGGAAAAGTAGTAATAAAAGGAAGCCTACCTGAGCAAAACAGAAAATTACCAGATAAGACAAAACAAACAGGGTTTTATCCTAACACCGCACCCATTTTAACCACTTGTTTAAATTGAAAACCTTTCAGATTACAACTGATGGAGCCACTTCACCTACGGAATTCAGACTTCTGTTTCATATCAGTATGCATGGAGTCACCAGGTACTTGGAACTGGATCCATCGTGAGTATGTCATCATCGGGGACATCAAATACACATCACAAGAAGTCAGCATTTTTCCAGGCCTCTTGTCATTGAACCCAGGACAATTTTTCTCGGGCTGTACTGTGTCCCCCTACCTACTTACCTTCCAAAAGATCAAATTATAGCACAAGCCATACCCAGTGCCTGAGCTGTTTTGAGACCAGGAACAAACCGAAGTGCTTAGACAGAAGACCCATCCCACGGTCTCGTGGGCTCAGATGCTGAGAAAGGATAAGCCCCGCATAGTATGCGGGTTTCAGAAAGGGGGGGGGACACAAATTTTTGAACGGACTTCTAGACACAGGAGCAGATGTGACGATCATACCCTCTTAGGAGTGGCAATCACATTGGGAGCTGCAAAACGTGACTGGTTGCATGCAAGGGCGGCATTCAATTAGCAAAACAGTCAAAGAGCACTGTTCAGATTGATGGACTGGATGGACAATTGTGCGGCGAGGGTGTATCTGGCCTGGGATGGTCAGTGTCCAGCTAGCAGAGGGCAGGCTGACACCCTGCTGCAATTCAGTGCGAGCACCCCTTGGCATCTGAGGGCCTCGGGCTGTGCTTGCACTACGGACCGGTCTCACCGCCAATGCAACTGGAAAGAAGGAGCTGGACTCTAAATGGGGTTAAATCCGGTTTAATGAATGATCCAGGATGACATCCAAGGAGAGGCCCCAGGGAAGGATCCGAAGGAAGAACCCCAA
Source organism: Melospiza georgiana (assembly GCF_028018845.1). Lineage (NCBI taxonomy): Eukaryota > Metazoa > Chordata > Aves > Passeriformes > Passerellidae > Melospiza > Melospiza georgiana. The sequence goes on from NC_080465.1 coordinate 78,608,901, forward strand.
GGAGAGACCAAGAAATGGGGGTGAAACAAGGTTATAAAGGGGGTGGGTGTACCAAGGAGGGGTTTACATTGAACCAATCAGGAAGGGTGGAGGGATGAACTTAACGTAATTGACATAAAGGGGAAACCAATAAATACAAAGTAAAGGAGGGGCCCCGGGACCACAGCCAACCACAACCCCCAGAGAGGAGAAGATTCTGTAATGTTGGGAGGAGTGGGGGATGATTGACTGGGCTCAGGGAGGAGAGAAAGTCTACAAATAAGGGAATAAGGGGGAGGAGGAATTATATAACTTAACTGACAACTTATGCCAAAGGCGGGAAAACTGGGGAGGGCAGAACCATTTGCAAACATAGTGGGGAACAATACAAAATGGGGGAGCTATACAATAAACTTAACAAACACACTACTACACAACTGGCGTCAATACATCCATTCATTTTAGACTATGAAGAGCCCGGAGGGCAAGAGACCTTATGGCCCAGTAGGGGACCAGAATTGACCTACCCAAGACCCAGGTTTTTTGGGCAGTGGCCACTGAAAAGGACTGTGGTCCTAATAAAAGATCCAGGCACTTGGAAGACAGAGGGGCCTTATGACCTCATCACCTGGGGGAGGGGATACACTTGTGTATCCACCCCCTCAGGGTTGAGGTGGATTCCCTCCAAATGGGTCCAACCTTATGTCCCTAAGGTACAAAACAACACTAAAGTTGTGGCGCAAGTGAAAGAGGCTTGTTGGAGGAGAAGGAGGTGTAAAACTCGGTCCCTTTGAGCTGCTGCAGAGGAAGACAGACGGGCCTTACGACCTCATCACCTGGGGGAGGGGATACGTTTGTGTGTCCACCCCCTCAGGGTTCGGGTGGATTCCCTCCAAATGGGTCCAACCTTATATCCCTAAGGTACAAAGCAACAATAAAGTTGTGGCGCAAGTGAAAGAGGCTTGTTGGAGGAAGAGGCGCAAAACTCAATCCCTTTGAGTTGTTGCAGTACCCATTGCTTTGAGTTCCTCTTCTAACTGTTGTGTTTCTAGTGACCCAAGCCCAATGGCCCTGATCAAACTGTTGAGAGCCGCCCCTCTAGTCGTCCTGTGGTGCCTTCTCCACCTTGTTGACCCATGGATTATTCCCCAGCCAAAGGCCAACATTTGGAAGATCCTCACACAAGTCCTCAGCCAAGACAACATTTGCCTTTCCACTGCATCTACAGCAAACCCTATGGCAACCTGCCTTGTGGGGATCCCTCTTAGAGCCAATGGCTTTCCTTCCATTTTAGTTACCCCCTTGCTCCCTGTATTCAACCTGTTAACCCCATGGAGAGATGTAGCAAAAAAATCAGCTGTTTTGGAAAAAGAACACCAGGAATTTGATTTACTTGGTTCATCCCATGCTTTCTATTGTGTTCAATTCTTGTTTGAAACTGATTCCCAAGCTCAGTTATATACAGAGATATACCAAGCTAAGAATTGGTGTGATAAGCCACACGAGGTCACACAAGGTCACCCCTATCAAAAACCACGTGCTCTCCTTAGAGGAATTTTCTTCATTTGTGGTGACAGAGTGTGGGCAGGCATTCCCTTTTGCCTGATTAGAGGCCCATGTGTTATTGGCCAACTGAACCTGTTTACCCCTAGCAGAACCCAAATTTCTGATTGGTTAGCCAAAAACAATACCTAAGAGTTGACCTGCCAAAAGAGAGACTTGAGAATATTAGGCCCAAATTGTGACTCAGAGATAATCCATTGGTCCAAGCCCAAATGTAGTTGCAATCACCTTTTTTTTGCCATGGCTGTCTGAGGCCAAAGCTCTAGGTGAATTGGCGCACCTAGAATGCTGGGTAGCTAAACAGGCAAATCTTAGCTCTCAGACCTCCTATCAGACAAGAGGATAATAAGGCAGGAGACTCTGCAAAACAGGGCTGCTATTGACTTTCTAATCCTTCTCCACAACCACTGCTGCGAGGAGTTCGAAGATCTACGTTGTCTGAATTTAACCACCAAAGCTGAAAAGCTAAGGATGCGTGGAAAGTCATCAATAAGATTCAATTTATGGTTAAGGACAAAAAAAGGGAAACTTCAGACTGGCTGGGGGACATTTTCTCTGAGTGGGGTTTTCCAGGCTCGGCTGGGTCTGTTTTGAGAACTGGACTTTTAGTTCTCCTTCTTATTGTGTCAGTTCATGTAACCTCCAGTGTGATTTGGTGCATGATAACATGGCTGCTGAACAATGCTTTCTCACCACATGGCGTAAACCAAGCAACTATTTCGAAGACAACTGAAGAAAGTTGGTGGGCTTTCACCCCAACAGCCATGGTTCGGTGACATTTACACAAACACTGAGTTCAATAACCAGAAAGAATTTTCTTCATTTTAGAGGTTTTACTTTCCCCTCTCCCTTTTGTTTTTGTTTTAACAAAAAAAGGGGGAGGTGCTGTATAGTGTTTTTGTATGCTCGGTTGCAGTGGTTTGTTACTTTGGTCTGTTTCAGTTCTCCCCTGCAGTAGTGGTTCTGCACCTGTTGCCTCCTACCTCCTTCCCCCTCTCAATCTCCTTGGCTCCACCCCCTGCACCCTGGAAAATGCTTAGTCATTCCCTTGATCCCTCTCCAGTGTTCTGTCCATCACTCAGCTGCCCATTCCTTCTTTCTAGAGCCCCATACCAGGGGTGTTGAGTGATAGGTCCAGGCACTATGGTTCCTCCCCCAAAATGCCTCTATTGGTCCCCTAGAAATGTCTGTATCCCCAGTCCCTGCACCCCCAAGTGCTCCCACTGGTGGATGGGCGAACCCCTCCTCTGTTTCCGCCCTCATTTATATATTATTGCACAACGCAGCTCCCAGTCTTCTGACATCTGATTCCCCTGGCTTGTGAACTTCCCTGAAGCCATCTCCAGTAAACCTGGACTTTAACCCCTGATAGGAGTCAGCTCCTTTCTTCTGCCTTCGTCATCAACGTCCCGCCCGTGCAAGGCCGAAAGCCTTAGCTGCCCTCCCGGCCTCCTGTGGAATGGGAGAGTGTCCCCCGCCTTCTGCTGTGCCAGAGCGAGCTGGGGTCTCTGAGTTGGACCTGTGGAGTGGCACAGTGACAAGGCTGCCTGTGCCCTTTCCAGGGATTTGATGCCACCCAGCTGGGCACGTGGGCTGCCAGGCTGCTCTATCAGCAGTGTCATTTGCTGCTGCACCTTTTGTCCAGATGCAGATGCAACAGCACTGAGCTCATTCCTGTCTTTTCTTCTATAGTGCTGCTTCTTTTCTTCTATAGAACTCTGAGTGTCACGCCCTTTGCACAGCTCACATCATTTCCACACAGCAACAGTTGGTATTCAGTGGCTTGCGTGGTATCTGGAACTCCTTTCCAATATTTCACCCTTCTTCCAGTCCCTTGCCAACATGGTGCCCTGTTCCTTCATTTCTTAGCGCTGTAGCCACTGGACTCTGCTCTTTCTCCTCTTGAAATACATCCAGGTGTCCACAGTGCAGGTGGGCTCCCTAATTCCCAGATAGCACTTGGATCAAGCTTCTGGTGCTGCACAGACACGTTACCCAAAGAGGTGGCAGAGAAGTCTCCTTGCCTTGAACAGTGGCCTCCCTGTGACTTGTTTCAAACTTGAGGTCAAAGGCCCTGAGAGCATCCTACAAGTACAGGGAACAGCTCCAATGGAGCTGATCCCATCTCACTGCACGGGATCTCAAGGGGCAAAGCATCCCTGGGTCAAATCACCTGATTTTGTATTTGACAAGCATTTGTGGGAGCTTCCTACTCTATAAAGGGAGGCTCTGGAGTCTATTCCAGAGCAGCGGTCTGCATTGGTGGGTGTTGGGCCCCTAAGTCTCATGACCTTCACAGAGCTAATGTTACATTTCTGGTTTTGGGGGAATTTTACTGTCATCTTTATCAGTGTTAGCAGATGGTTCAAACTTTTTAGGACAACTGATATCACAGCACCTTCCTCAGCCATGTGGTCACATTGCTTTGGATGCAACAGTTGTAGTAGTGGGAGAAATAATGATAACAATAATAACAACAATACCACCCAAATCACATTGCATATAATTCTATGATTTTTAGATTAGGGAAATGGAAGTAACAGTGCACCTATCATGCCATTGCCTGTTGGGAATCACAGGACATTTGCCAAGGTCTTGAACAGACATACTGGTACAGCATCAGGATGTTCTACATTCAGTATTGTAAGACACCTTTTAGTTCAAGACATACCTATATGCACACAGTGAAAAAGTGTTCTGTCTGTTGTCTACTTTGTTTCTTAGTTTGTGTCTACAACTGTCAGGAAGGGCAAAAACCTATTGATGGCAGCAACTGAATTATTTGGAAAAAAAATTAAATTATGTGGTCGTCATCTGAATATATGACTCAGTTTTCCAGTGCTGCAGTAGTGTTCATAATTTCCTGTACTCTTTTATTAATTGCACTTGCCAGGTTTTATCAAGAGGGCATTCACTTTTACTTTATACTCTGAACAAAAGAAAGAATTTCAGTGAGTTAGGAAAGGTTTATTCAGCGTATATGTGTAGGAGAGAGACCAGAGTTTGGACTTCTCTGAAATGTTGCCATAATTGCAGTCTACCGTACTTTTAGACTGTCAAGAATAAAAATCATTTGTACTCTGTATCTCCACAGCACAGACAGTAAAACATATCTCTAAGGCAAAAACTCTGTAAATAGCTGACTTGACTGATCTATGTTCATTCTCCTGCATGCTTTACAGCTGAATTGTGTGCTAGCTTGCTAATTTACAGCCAACAGTGCTTAATTCTACGCAAGAAGTGCCGACCACCACTGTGAGAAAGAGCTAAAAAAAAAGTCTTGAACACAGTGTAAGCATTATTAACAGTTCACATTCACTTCTTAGGTTCATGTGCAAGTCAAATGGTGCACACAAGCACAAAACCCAGCTGTGGGCTACACAGAATAAAAAGGCATGCCAATTTAGTGCCAGAGTGTGCTCACAGATTGGATTTTGCAACTTTCAGCCCTTCTCTAGCTGTTTGAACCCATTTCTGTACACTCATCAACATTATTATGAGCCACACTTCGTTGCTGAACACAGGTTGGTTCTGTTTGCATTGATCAAAATCATAGTAAGTTCCTCTGGGTCTGATCATTTTCTCTGTGTACATTAACATCTTCATTAATAAGAAATATTAAAATATTTTTAGTTCAATTAATTACAAAATTAATTTTTAAATTATTAAAAAAAATTAAGTTTGCAGCCAACAGAAAAAAACCCAGCTGAATTGCAGAAAACAGAAAGAATACAGCATTTCAGCAGATAAAAAAAAAAAAAAGTTGTGATTTTGGGGTGAAATATGCAGCTATGTACTTTAAAAGAAATTTGTAAGTTATCTTTACTGGTTGGGAGACTTTTGGTGACATGATTCTAAGCAGCATTTAATGTTGTGCTGAATCATCATATGATAAGAAGCTTTAGAGTTTCCTTTAGGGTTGTGTCCTTGGAGTATTGTGAAACAAACAAGTATATGCCAGTCTGTCTATGTTTGGTGCTGGTACTTGCTTGGCAGTGGAATATTACATTTCATTATAGCAATTATTAACCAAAATCTGAGATGCCTCCATTTTAATGGCCTGTTTAGTATCAGTTAAACTCAAAGAAGGTCTGAAGTGAGTGCAAGGATCTGACTGCTTTGCTTTTGGAAAAACACCTGAAATACTTCAGCAGTCTGAGATGAAGACTGGATGCTGTGTCAGCTGGGCACAAAAGCCTAGAACAAGTTTGTACACATTGTTCTTATTTGTATGTGCTGACACAGTTTATGAGCTTGGCAAGCCGTGGCTCTGGCAGCATCCCTGGCCCACATCTTTCCCCTTTCCACGCTGTTGGCTTTCAAACAAAGGCTATTTAAGGCTTGAACACCTTCAATGCTGCATTGATAGAACTGCTTCTATCTCTGCAGGCTCCTTCTTGGGGTTACTCCAGGGACCTGCTCCCTTTGCCATTTTTTAAAACTGAGTTAAATACCTCAGAATGACATTGGTGTCTTCATGAATAGGCTGTTCCTTAAGGTGCATCACACGGTGACTGCTGGTTGGAGAAGGGAATTCCCAGTTGGAGAGACAAATGAAGGCTATGGCTATCTGAAGGAGGGGGGAAAACTCAGGGTTCTTTTTGTGGTATTTTGTTTTTTCTTCTGTTTTCTTCGTATGCTCACTCTCAATGAGAGTAATAAATGCACATAAAATGTGCATGAAAGTGGACTTGTGCAAGAATTAAATAGGAAGGGATTGTCTATTGTTTTTATTTCCACTCAGCTGCAAAGAAATTGCAGCAAAAGGAAAGATCACGTTGCAGTTCAGATAGAGCCATGCAAATATGAATTTCTTAGTCAACTAAATATCCAGAATATCTGGAAGCAGATTTTGGTGCTTAACAGAAAAAAATAAAACATTATTGTTTCCTGTCTCCATGTGTTTAGCCATTGCTATCTTGATGGAGGTGATACTGAGCCCACACTGCTGATTGTAGGATCTGTAGAGATTTAGACCTACAAATTTAGGAGATTTAGACCTACAAATCCTGCTGCTGCTGGAGTGCCCAGACTGAACACTGTGCTGCAGAAACACCTCCCAAGTATTTGGACTTCCTGCAGCATTCCTGATGGGGCTACAGTAAATAATGGCAAAAAATAATTCATCTGAACCTTCGGCTTAATTGGTACTTCTTCAACAGAAATGCACAAAACATTGTGTTCTTCATATACCTCCCATATCATACATCTGCCAGTTATTAGTTGTGTAAATGCTGGCTACAGAACACATAGCAAGTTTTCTGCTATTTGCCTTCCCAGGCTGCAGTGAGTCTCACAAGAAGGTATGGTAGGAACAGAAGGCATGAAGCTTTGCAAAGCCTGAGGCACCAGTTTCTCTGTAATCTCAGTCTTATGGTGTCATGAACCCTGGAAGTGGCCCCCAATGGCCTGGGGCTATTATCCAGACAAGTGAGGGATACCTGTACTCTGGTTCAGCCAGGCTTATTTCCTCAAGAATGATGGTGTGTCTGAAAGCTGAAAACAAATTATGCCTCATTTGTTCTGCAAGTTCATGCTGGCAACCACCTTTCCCACCCACTCTGGCTCTGTAAGCTATATATATATATGTCAACTGAGATGTATAGGCACTGGGCACAGATATACTTTTACATATTAGCATATTTTAATATATATGAATATATTAAAATATATAAATGTCTTAATATATATGTGCATATTGAACCAGAGCTAATATCTGTGCCTCATAAGACAGGCAGAGCTGCCAAAGAGCCAAGTGCCTCTCACTATTGCATGGAGAGACTAATTTAACACTAATGAGAAATGAGGATATCAGGAAACATCTTGGCACAACTGCTGCTGGAAGCAATCTCTGAGCTCTTCCAAGCTTTTCCTATTGACAGGCTGCTGAGATTTGGCTTGTGGGATTCACTGTGATTCCTGATAGAATGGGTTCGGTGGAGGATGATAAATCACACGTATCTTGAGTCTGGAAAGAAGGTGTCTGAGCAACTCTCCTCAAGCTCATGTTGGCACACAGGGGAGACATTCTGGATGTGGTTGGATGTGAGCAGATTTACACAGGAACATCCTTAATGCTAGGCAGTAATGTCCACTAATATTTTGCAGGCAACATTTTATTATAAATGGCAAATCATTATCTCCTCCTTTGGTATTCAGTGTAATAACATTTATCATATTGAGTTATTTTGGTATTCATGGGGATGTCAGATGCAATTCCATAGGAATTACTGTTAGAATGAATGCCCACTAAATTACAATGGAATTAATATGAAATTAGATATTACGGTAACATTATTATCAAAAGAGGTCATCATGATTTATGTGCTGTTCAAATGAGGATACCAAAAGGAATTACAGTCAGACCTGATTATTCCAAATCAGTTAGCAGACTCCATTTTTATGCAGATTACAATACATTTTCAAATTGATAAATCAGCTAGAACTACTGGTAAAGAGATGTAGACCACTGCCAAGTTTTCCAAAGAGCTCCACTTCTGTATACTTGAAAATGGGATATTGAAGAAGCCAAATCACACTAACATTAAATAAATTAGTGGAAAATAAGAGTGAGTTTATTCTTTATTCTTGATTTGGATTATGGAGATAATTGTGTGATTTTGATTTAATTTTAGATTCATGGTGGATGAGAAAGCATTAGTATTCTGTTGGTTATTTTGGAATAAACAAAATTTGCCTGCTTTCCTATGATCTGTGATACAGGAAGTCTCTTCCAGGCTTGAGGTACAAATTCCCTTCCCTATAAAATTATGAAATATATAAGATCTTCTGTTTTGTTCTACAAAGAGCCCATGGACAAGGACATGAGCCATCAGTCCAGTGTCAGACAACTGGGATTGGCAGGTTGGGCGTGGACCTCCAAAGATATTCACACTTTGCTGATTTCCCTTTCCTGGAGAGCTTGGAACCCCACCATTTTACACCTGTTTGCTTGGACTCGCCTCTTTTCTTCTCACATGTCACAGCTGTCAACCTGATTTTTGTTTACTGAGTGCCAATAGCACAACACCCTCTGACTGTGTCCAGCCCCTTGCTGAAAGAATCTCTTAATCTCTGAATAAAGCCGGTGTTTTTCACTAATGAAAGCAGCACATTTCTTGCCAGCTACACTTGATCCTATGGTTGCCATCAAAAGGTGTTTGTCAGCAAACAGTGAATTAGAGCCATGGAACCTGATGCAAAAATTAGAATCATTGCTCTGCAGGTTCATCTGAGCATTTTCCACAATAAAAACTATGGCTTAGTTTCTCTGAGTGGGAACCTTTTAAATATTTGGCATGCGTCATTTTCCCTGTGTCCCACTGATTTGCTTTGGGACTTTCTATTTTTTTTTTTAATCACCTGAAGACTTTCAGGTGTTTTCCTTACCTACATTTTCTTTCCATGGAAAGATACAAAATGCAATTAGATGAGAAAATCCTACTATTTCAGCATTTAAAATTATAAGTCGTATATCTATCAGAAAGTAAGTGTAAACACTTGTTCTGTGAAGATGCTGTGTACAGATACAAGCTGAGAGAGGTAGGGAAAAAAAAAAAGAAAAAAGAGATTTAACCACAGCTTTTCATGCAGACAAATTACCCCTTTGAGCAAGGATTTGTGGCACGGAGATGAAAGAAAATGCATATACTGCAAAATATATACAGGTGGTAGAGGACATTTTTAAGCTCCAATTACACCAGGTGTTTTATACTTTGATTATCTTTATCTGTCCAGCCTCTGAATTAGGGGTTAATTACTGAGAGTAAATAGGCACTTTTAGACAGAGTGCCCTATCATGGCTTTTTCAGCTGATCAGCAGTGTAGCAGAGAGAAAAATTACATGGCTCAGGTTGGAAAAGACTGCAGTATTCCCTGGGTTTTGTTAGGGATTCGGTTGCTTTATGAAACTGCGGGTCTGAAACCAAGACAAGTGAGGAAATTCAGTTTTCATTACATGTGGCTGAAGATGATTTCCAAGACAAACAATAGCACAAAGGTTTGGAATTCCTTAATAGGCAGGAGCAAACCTCAGCATCTCATAGTCTTAATGGTCACAGATAGACAGGTGTTATTTCTTCTCTCCCTTTCAATATTTGGTGTAGTCCAGGGATAATTTTCTTTCCTAAGATTTCCTCTGGTTTTTTTCTTAAGATGGGACTAAATTTTTTGTTTCTGTTTGTTTGTTTTTTCTTGTGTGGAGTTTTTGTTTGTGGTTTTTTTTTTTTTTTTTGGTTGGTTGGGTTTTTTTGTTAGTTTGTTTGGTTGGTTTTTGGCGAGATGGAGACAATTATGTGTTCATTCTTTGTGTGTTTATCTTTTGCTTGTTTGGGGAATTGGGTTTTTTTGGTTGTTTAAAAAAAAAAAATAGCTGGTTTTTTCCAACATTTTCTATCTCTGTTTTTCTGTGTTGATACCTTTTTTTCTGGGCTTTCTTACGAGAAGAAAAAATTGCACTGATAGACATGAGATAATCTATGATAATCTGTCCTTGAGGAAAACAGCAGTGCAACCTATTGTCCTTGTTAACATTGCTAACACTCTCCCTGAATGGCCATCTCTCTCTCTGAATCTGAATTATATTCCTGAGCAATGTACAGGTGTATCTCCCTGGCTGCTGGAGGGTGTGCGAATTTACATTGTTGCAGTGTTTAAATACTTAGGAAAATAAAACAATGCATCCTTCCAGGAAAACAAAGGATTTCTGTTTTCTTCAGCAATGCCAATTTTGCTAATTTCCTTTGTCATGTTTTTTAATAGATACATGCAAATACCCAAGAGACATGTCTGATGCTGACAGGCACTGCATAGGACCTAAGGGTGACTTGCACTTATAAATCGGCAACTAGAGCTCGGACATCCTTCTTTCCACCAATTGTGTTCAACATCCAACCCAGGAGGTGGTCAAGAGAATTCATTAGGGTGTGTGAAGATAATAATCTTGTACTAAGTAAAATAAATACTATTATGGGAAATTAACCATCTAGCTTACACACAGGCATCTGAACTCTGGAGATTTTTCTCATACCTTATTTTTGGGTGGTTAACCGTAAAGAGTGCTCTACAAAATCTTAATTGTGGTGGGCTGACCCAGACATCGTCCCTTTGGTGATTGAGGACTTTCTTGAGGGTTTGGTGCATCCTTTCTATTACTGCCTGGCTGATGGGGGAGGGTGGAATACCCCTTCAATATTCAAACCCCATTCTTGCAGGAAATTGCCAAATGCCTTGGGGGTATAGGCTGGGCCATTGTCAGTTTTAGTTACCCTGGGGATCCTTAGTGTGGCGAAGGCCTGCAGCAGATGTTTTTGGGAGTCAGAGGCCTTCTCTCCTGCATGGGCTGAGGCATAGACTGCTCCCAAGAAGGTATCCACTGACGCATTAACATATTTGAAACTTCCAAACCCCTTGATGTGTGTGACATCCATTTGCCGCACCTCACAGCTGTGGAGTCCTCTCGGGTTCACTCCTGAACCCAAGGATGGTGGGGAGGACTCCTGGCAATTCAGGCATGTGGCCACAATTGCCGTGGCCTGATCATGCCTCAGGTGGAATTGGTTGATCTGACCAGGAACGTTCTTGTGGAATTGCTGATGGCTTATTTTGGCCTGCTGGAAGATAGGTTGGCCAGCCAGTTGCAATGGAGCAGCTAGGGTGTCTGCTCTACTTGATAGTGGAGCCCTGGAAAAAGTTAAATATAGAATCTAAAATGTTAGGTTTTGTGCTTTCCCAGATCAACTGCACCTGCGTAAGCAGTATGATAAATTATATAATTGTTAGATGTGATGATTGTTTAGTAATTAAATGTAATTATTATAAAACCATAGGAAGAATAATGAGAAACTACGTTGGAAATTCAGAGAGGGGCTAAATTTATGTATACAATAAAACAATATAAGTTTAATAATTAACATGAAAGTTATGTAACGATAGAGTACAAAACATGATCATTTCGGATGTATGGTTGGAGTCAGATTTGGGTTGAATATACCCCGATTCCCAGAGCTCTTAATAAAAAGCACCGCATATAATCCCTCTGTGATTATGTTTTTTTAACGCTAACATACTGTTACCTTCACCAATGAAACTGGGAAGTTCAGTGTGTGACCTCACATGCATCACATAAAACGATTGCTCTTGGTGGGAAACTAGATGGATAAGTTTCAAGAGCAAGCTAAATATTGCTGGGTTAGAGACTTCCTTCAACACAGCATTTTTTGCTCTGGATACCACATCAGCTACATAGGCCAAATCAATAATGATGTTAATTGGCCCAGGGAACTTTTTGAAAGCCCTGACAACTGTGTCCAACTCAGCCACTTGAGGGGAGCTCTCAATGATCTTAACATCATCTTCCCAGTGTTGAGTCTGAGGATCTTTCCAAGTCATCACAGACTTGTGGGACTCTCCGGATGCGTTGGTGAAAATGGTCAAGGCTTTAAGGGGCCTACAACTTTGTCTTTTCAGATCAAATTGAATTCTGTGTTAAACAATTTACAGCCAGGATGGTGAATCAAAATTTTTCCTGGATAGCTATCCAGAGCGAACTGTAGGTTCTCGTTATCAGGGAGCACCTGCTCCAAAGTCTCATTAGTTGATCTCACAATGAGAATATGAATGCATGCAAAATCACACCCCACCAACAATCGCATCCGAACTCTAGATCAGCTGGGCATCAGCTCCTGTGGCTGAGCAATACTTTTGTACAGCTGATGACCAAGGAACACCCACTCTATGATCAAGAGGAGGTCATTTTGGTCTTTGGTCCCTGTCCCATTGGAAGATGAGTCTGTGGAGGTGCAGCAACTTACCTAAGATGATGAAACTGAAAGGAAGGTCAAGCTGGCAACGGTGGCTTGCCAGTCTGCCAATGCCAATTGAATCTTGTTGAGAGCAAGTTGAGCCTCCTGAGTCAGGGCCCTTGGAGAATTCAGCTCCTCTCCTCCCTTTAACAAATTGAAGAGAGGACAGATCCCTCATGGTGAGTCCCAGCCAGGGCCTGACCCAGTTGAACGATCCACACAGTTCATGGATATCCCTCAAGGTGTCAGGTTTATTATTGATCACCAACCTTTGTGGTGTGATGGTCGTGTTGGCAATCTCAAGGCCTAAACCACCTCCAAGGCGGCAGCCTCTGCGCTTTCTCTTGTTGTAACTCAAATCTGACCGCCATCAAGGCAGTAATAGTGTCCTCTAAAACAGAATTAAGCACATTGTCATCAGGGGCACGCACAAGTACATCATCTATGTAACGTAAAATGACACATTCCTCCACTCTGTAATTAATTAATAACCTATCCCGCCAAAGATGAGGTAAGTCGTAACAAGGTAAGTGTACCGGAAGGTGCACTTAGGCTACCAAGACATAGCTTAAACAAAAGCATTCAGCTTACACCTGAAAGATGTCAGCTAATACCAGATCATCTTGATGCCAAACTCTAGCCCAGTTGACATTACCTGGAATAACAAAGCTACTCCCCACACCCAACTAAAACATTTACTAGTCCCAGTATAGGCGATAGAAAAGACAACATTGGCGCAATAGAGACTATGTAGGGAAAGATGAAATAATAATGAAAACTATGGTGTGCCTCTCTGTTGATGGATGGTACAGAGAAAGCAAAATGTGGAGCATCAGCTGGGTGAAGAGGAATTTGGAAAAAGAAATCTCCAAATCATTTACGGCCAGATTCCAATTTTTGGGGAGCATTGATGGGGACGGCATCCCTGGTTGAAGAGACCCCATGTGCTTGATGACATAATTTATTTTCTGCAAATCATGGAGGAGATGCCACTTGTCCTTCACTGGATTTTGGATGACAAACACTGGGGATTTCCAAGGGCTATTTGTTTCAACGTTGTTTCCTTTATCCAATTGTTACTCCATTATTTGGGTGAGCGCACTTAATTTCTGCTTGTTCAGTAGCCACTATTCTACCCAGACACCGGTATTTGTTAGCCAATTTACTTTCTGGGCAGGGTGCTCCTCACTGATCACCATTAAAAATCTCAAGGAGCCTTTGGAAAAAGCAAAAGGGCCCAGGGAATTTCTGAGGGTGGAGTGATGACACCACACTGACGACCCCTGGAACAGAAGATCGCAGAGAAGGTCCCCAGTTCTGGACAAGGTCCTCCTGGACACCTGGAGAAATATTGTCTCTTGCCACCCTGGGAGCGCCACTGACTAAAACGCAGTGCGCTCACACAAGGGCACTGATTTTCCAAGAGGCTTTACAACCCTGAGCACTCTGGTCTGGGGGACAACCTTTCTAATGAGATCCCTCGAGTGGGAGAGGGGCCCCACGTTGGGTGCCAGATGATATGGTGGCCACTCTGAGCTGTCTGCAGCTAGCCCGATCTCCTGGCCTGTGCCAAGAGTGGCCATTCCCTATCCGCCCCTTGGGCTGGTCTGGGTGGTGGTAGGAACAGGGCTGCTTAATTCCCAGAAGCACAAGGCTGCTTTGTGTGGCTGCTGTTGGTATCCCAAGTCAAGAAATCCAGAGTAAAGGAAAGAGAGATCACTTGTGTGGGTTCCCAAGAGGTTTTATTTCCTGAGAGGGTCCAGGGACAAGTGACAGCATTACAACAAATGCAGCATTACAACAGTTTAAGTACGGGGGAGGGAACAAGGGGAGGATACAAACAGCCAATTGCAGAACACCTGGGGAACAGCGTAAGGCAGGGAATACATTGTGACAACCAATGGGGGGCAACAGGGGAGGAGAGTAGTTTAAATGTACCCATGGGGTTCTGAGAGATACAAGACAGAAATAGAAGGTTCTAGAAATAAAGGTGGGGTTGCAATGACGGACAAGAGAAGAAGGCAGGGCTTCATTTAATCACGGGGAAGGATCCAGAATAAAGGGTTGGTCTTTAGAAAGATGGACAGGGAAATGGGAGATTACGACTCTGGGGTAGACCAACGTACATGGGGGACAATCGGAGCAAACCACTTTAAACTGACAGCAGAAAAAGGCACACCACCACAGTTAACCATCAAAATGGGGGGCAAATTCTTTAATGTGTTTTCTGTACCTGCACCATAGTTACTTCTGTTTTGTGAGATGTTAGCAGCAAATATAGTGCATCCTCTCCTTCACATAAAAATATTGCGGGTAACTTTAGAAGAGTGAAATCCATAGGGTCCCATTGAAAGACATCCTGAAATATTTATCTGATTTGCATTAAGCATACTTTCATAACTTTTGCAGTACACCAAACCCCTTTGCTATAACACTATGAAATACCTGTAGGAACTTCATTATAAATGAGAATATGGAACTCAAATGGTGTATAAAATTATGAAGCCACAGAGTGTAATAAAAGTAATAAACTCCTATTGTAGATTTTTTCCCTCTTAATTCAAAAATGTTATAGTTCAGTATCTGACTGCAATACTTTTCAGACTACCTGTTTTTCTCTAAGGAAAAACACTATCTCATAGTTTTGTGTGTAGTTTAAGATGTTTTAATTATAATAAAATAATGCTTCAATAAAGTAAAGAAGAATGATATTAATTTTGTAAGTATAGGTGAAGAATGTTATAAAAGAGATGAAAAGATCTATTAAATACAGAAAGGTTTAATTTGCTACTAAATTTATAGACTTTAAATGGGTTGGCTTTTGTTTATTTTTATTATGGAAGTCTTATACTTCTACAGAAAAGTATTATTTTTGCTCTCATTAAAGTCTGTAGCAATTTTCAAAAAGGGTTTGTAGATTATGCTCAGTTATATAAAGGCTTATGCAAGAGAAAACTAAAGCATAATTGGAATGAAAACTGTATTCCTAAATTTGGTAATTTTCTATTTTGAAATTAAATTTCTATTATAAATTCAGCAAACAAAATCCCATCCTACAGAAACCCCCTTCCCCCCCACCCCCACCCCCCCAGTATAAATAAATAAATTAACAGAATTGATGCTACTACTGCCCAGGACTACATATGGCCGAGGATGCCTTAATTTTAATATCTTTTTGATCATTGATCACCTCTCTGGATTATAATAGGGTTTGGAGCTTATTTGTAGATGTTTAATTTGTAGGAATAGCAAAAAGGAAAGCATTACCCTCTGCCTTCTGATTTATGCAAATTCCTGTTTCACAGCAGATGGGATGCCCCAAAGTTTGTCAATAAAATGAAAGGAGAGATATAAAGATTGTTATAGGTCATGCTTTTGTACTTATCAGCAAAGCAGAGGTTCATTTTTATTCATAACAAATCCTCCGTATAGAAGAGATTAAAAAAAAAATCTTCTGAACTTTTCTGCCAATTCAAAAGGATCTATAATGCAAGGAGGAAACACAAACTGGATTATAATTTCCCAGGCTCTCATTGATTGGCCAAGTGAACAAGAATTGAAGGAAAATGTTCTTCTGCAGGTGAAACAGCAAGCATTTTTTCTAATTTGCTCACAGGTTAGATACGTATATTCCCAAAAGGAAATTAAAGGAAAATTTATATATCAAAGCAAATTAATCTTCTGAATTTTTTGATAGTAACTGATGTCTCATGAACTCTGTGTACAGTATCAGAAGTCATTAAAGTCCCAAAAGCAAGAACCCACACTTAATTCTTACAATATTATAAACCAACAAAGGGTCCATAAGGATAAAAAGTGTCAACAGGGGATTTTCCTACAGATGAGTGAGAACACCTGTTTCTCCTTCCTCCCAAGGAAAATTCCAAGAGGCCCTAAGCGCATGAGCTTTTATGTGGAGGAAGCACTTCTGATGCGCCAGACACCTAAGATGAGGTAGATGCTCATTTATTTTTATATTTTTCTTGGAACGTCAGGAAGATCTCTGTATTCTGAAGTTTTATGGACCGGAGCTGAAACTCTGCATTGCTGTTAGACACGACTGGATGGAGATGAGTTGAAGAATACAGGTAGCTCCAAGTCAACACAGACTGTAATCAGGATTTTTTACCTTTCTTTCACTTCTAGTCTGTGATGAACTCCTATGGCATGCCAGGTGTCTGAATTATGTTTAATGGACCAAGAAAGAAGATAGTCCATACATTTTAATGTGTTCTCTGCTTTCCCCAGTGCACTTTGCTGTTTTTCTGGCAAATACGAAAACGTACTTTAACCTGGAGATGGCAGAGTTGGGGTTTTGGTGTTTGTTTGTTGTTTTATTTTCTTTTGTGTTTTTTTGTTAGTTTGCATCTTTTTAATGATATTTCGATTAAGTCGTAAGTCTTTCATCTTTAATGAAAAAGGTGACTTGCCCACCTTATTTTTCTCAAAAAAAAGCCAAAACCAAACAATCACCACCACCACCACCAAAACCCTTTTGCAGCCCTTTGGAAATGTTTAATCTAAATCTCTCATCCACAAGAACTGCATTTTATTACATTTCCACATAAAGATACTTAAAGAATATATAATTTTATATTGCTTTTCATTTATTAGACAGTTGAAGATCGCTCAAGTACTTGGATATTTATGTTTTGAGCAAAGTGTAGTAAATTGAAATGGAAGGGCTTCAAAATTTTCCATTTAAAAATATTACTTTTTCTTTTGCTCATTCCACCTCTAATTGTCAGACTGTTGCCATGTGCACGATGGGGAGCAAAACTGCAAGGCCTCTATGGGTTACTTAGAAAAGTGAGAAATATGACTGTCACAATAAACATATTCTCTTGTACATCAAAAGCTTAGAGCAAACCAAATTATTTTCTATGCCATTTCACTGCATAATAGACTTATCCCAAAAAGCCTGCATGAAATTGGTTTTGCTCCTACTTAACTGGAACCAGTTATTTGAACAAAAACTATGAGTTTTAACAGTTAAGTATTCCTGTAGCATGATGGCATAGAGAAGGGAACCCAGCTTTCACTGGCTGCAATATAGCTGCTTTTAAAAATTAAACATAACTTCCTTAAATGAGTTGGGTCTGCCTCTAACACCCATCTGATTCCTTTCTCTGTTTCAGAAAAGTTATAGAAAAGAAACAGGCTCTCTATTCCAGTGGTCTCTAAAAAAGAGCAAGACAAACCATTTGTGCCCAGGAAGAGAAATTGAGAACTTCAGCAGAAAAAAATCCATAATTAATAAATAATGGATTATTAATAAATAAAAAAACCTTTGGTATATATACTGGAGATATATGCTCAGAAGTTTTTACTGAAAAAGTCTGCGGTTAAAAACTTTGTAGACCACAACCAGTTGAAACAGTTCTATAATTTTATATGTCTATTCTGTTCTAGAGAGGTTTTAATGTAAATTTTAGAGAATGCATACATTTCTGTGCCTGATGAAGGGTAAAATTCCTACCTTGCTGTGTAATGTAGCTTTGCATTATGTCCAGGTGTACATATGGATGGATGGATATTCGTGTGCACATTATTGGCCAAAACTCATTGTGATAAATAATATGTGCAAAGTGCACAAAGTGCAGTGTGTGCAAAGAGCAGGTGCTTAGCACACCTGCATGGTCGTGAATAGTTAGATATATGTAAAGAAGTCAAATATTTTTGTGGGAAGCTATAATGAGAAAAGTGTCTCTGTTTTGATGTTTAAAACCTAGTTTCACTTAGAAACTAGGGGCAGGTAGAAAAAGTTGAGTCTTTTGTGACTGAAGCATTTCAACTTGTCATCCCTCACAGTGTTTCAAACTGGAACATGGCTTTGAAAGGTGCGCTTAAAATTTTAACAGAATATTCTGCTAACCCTGTAATGGATTTTTCTCATAAGAATATTCATTTCAATAGTGAAGTTTTTTTTCCTTTATAATTTTTCCCCAGCTAAAACATCAGTGAATTTAGATGTGAAATTCTCAACATCTCCCCTGTGTGGTATTCACATGCCCTCTGAACAGAAACTGTGAGAGAAGCAGGGAAAAGAATGATCAAAACAATTCTTATCTCATTTGCTGCTCCTGTGTTTTTGAACATCTGGAATGCACTGGAAGATTATTTACCTGAAGGGATTGCTTGATTGGATTCTGGTGATGGTGTTTTGATAAATTGACCAATTGGATCCATGTGTGGGTGTCAGGGCTGTTGGCACAGTCACAAGTTTTCAGTACTTAGTTAGAAGTAAGTGTGATGTAGTACAGTATTTATCTCTTTAATATGGTTGTAATGTAATATAATGTAGTTTTAATAAAGAGAGAGCATTCCAAAGCCATGGAGTCAGATGGCAATCATTCCCAGAGCTGAGGTTGCCTGATTTTACAATACCCCTGTACAGTGACAAAATGGCAGAAGTATTATACAGGATTCTTAAATGTCATGGGCTTTGATCAGGGCCATTTTATCAAGCACAGGGACTAGAAAATGCAGCTCCTACAAATATCTATCTCCATCAGTGCCTGTGGCAAATGAGGATAAACAAGGGCATAGGTAAACCTGAATCTTTTCTAGGGGAACTGAAAGCCAGCAAGAAGAAAAGATGGGGTTACCATAAGCACTGCATGACTTTGAAAAAACTTATGCTCAAAAGTCAAAGGGAAGGTGCTTTCAAACCCAGATACACAAACTTGAATATTGATTCAGCTCAAATAAGACCAACAGCTGATTAAATTAATTTAGGTTTTTGCATTTTTTTGGCTTTCATATTTAAGAAACGAGAAAGAAGTGGTGATGAAACGGTCTGCTCTGTGCTATTTATATTGTTACTAAAGATTTTTGCAGTAAATTTTCTGGACGTGTCCAGCTAACTTTGCAGATTCAAATGTTTCAAGATGAGTTTTGAAGGGCTGCACATAATTTTGGCCCAATATCCAATGAGGCTGAGATACTAAATATGCTGAGTGTTTACCCATTATGGCCTAAAGTTGCCCTGAAGGCATATTTCAAATTGATATATAGAACAGAAGGCGAGATTAAAAACCAGAAACAATCTGCTTTAAAATTATAATTAATGTAGAAAGACTAAAGAGCCTACATGAATTCTGTTGCTGTGAACAGCTTTCCAGAATACAAGGTTTCTGTAAGGAAAATGAATTAAGTGAAAAAAAGGAAAAACAAGGTTTGGGTTTTTTTGGTTTCCCAAGGCTTTCTTCATTACAGGTGTTAAAGTATATGTGAATCATTCTAGAATTTATTTACTGTGATTCAAAGTAGTCATAAAATTCACTTCTCAGAGAAAATTCTAATTTTTATTGGAAAAAAGGAATTAATATATTCACCTAACAAGAAAATACTTTGTTTTTATAATATGGCCATGGTACAAGTGTACCGGGGACTCCATGCTTTTTCTCATCCGCCATTAAGACTTGACATAAAACCTTTCCCTTCTCAAAGTAATGAGGATGGTGTGTTTGATAGAACTCCTCAGAGCCCTTTTATCATTTGGCTGAAGGATGCACCAAATGCAGAGTCTTAGGATCATGAACCTCCCAAACTTTATCAGCATGTATCACTTCTAAATCAAGTACTTCTTAGGGGCAAGAGAGTATATTAAACCTCGCCATAGTGAAAATTGTTCTGAATATCGCCAAATCTTCTCCTGGTCTACTTGTATATGATGCAATTTCTCTGGATTTTTTTTTTTCAGCAAAATCCCTAAGTATTTATTTAAAAAACCCGAAAATAAAAACCTGCTATGCTCTTTGAGGGAAAGAAAAAACAACAAACAAACAAACCAAACCTAGAAGGAATAAAAGGGAGGGCTAGGCTTCTTGTACTAAAGAACCCGAAACCAACTCAACCAACCAAATGACAAAAAAAACCCTACAGAATAAAATGCAAACCAAAACAAACAGGAAAAAAAAAAAGAGCGAAACAAAAGAAAACAACAACAAAAGAATTCAACAAATACCAAACCAAACCAAACAAAACAACAACAAAAAGCCTACCCAAAACCCAAAAATGACAAAACTTTGTTTTCCAATGATGAATTATTTTATTAAAAAATTAAGTCATTGGTCTAGGACAGCACTCTTTCCCATTGCCAGGAGTCTTTGGTAGAACCTAGAGACCAGATGACACAGCAGACTTTAAGAGGAAATAAAAATTAGTAGATGGCAGCAAAATGATCACATAGGAAATTTCTGATGTCACAGCTGAATTAAGTCAGCCTTTCTTAAAGACAGTAGTGCAGTTTCTTTAGCTCAGGTTTTATGTTTTGTATTATTTTCTGCCAATCCATAAATAATACACCAATGATAATTTAATAATGTTTAAAGTTCATTTATGTATGCGTGCAATGACACAAGTACACACACATTTTGTGTATATTTAAAGAATATATAGATATAATTATGTGTGTGTGTGTAGATTTACATATAGGGTTGCAGAATGGTAGAGTTGGAAGGAACCTTAAAGCTGATCTAGTTCCGACTCCCTGCACTGGGCAGGGACACCTTCCATTATCCCAGGTGGCTCCAAGCCCCATCCAGCCTGACCTTGGACACTCCCAGGAATGGAGCAGCTGCAGCTGCTCTGGGCAACCTGTGCCCGGGCCCCACCACCCTCACACCCAAGAATTTCTTCCTAAAATCTCATCTAAACTTATCCTCTTTTAGTTCAAGCCTTGTCCTGTCACTCCATCATTTGACATTGTCAATTATCCCTCTCCAGCTCTCTTGGAGCCCATTTAGGCATTGAAAGGGGCTCTGTGGTCTTCACAGAGCTGAAAACCCCCAATTCTGCCTGTCTCCAGAGCAGAAGTGCTCCTGGCTTCTGAGCATCTTATGATTCATTTACATCCAAACATCTGTCTATCTATCTATCTATCTATCTATCTATCTATCTATCTATCTATCTATCTATCTATCTGTCTTATGTAGTGTTCAGGAAGACAGAAGCTTTTTCTTCATAAGGGGTAGCTGGCTCATCTTCCATTTGAATGTGCCAAATCTACTCTGCTTTATGGGTATTGCTTCTAATCCTTGTCTTGCCCATTACTGTTATTCACCCTATTTCCCCAGACACATTTAATTAAATAGCTATCAACAACAGACGATTAACGTGAGGGGACAAGGGGATGAGCCAAAACATAAATCAGACAGTAATGCTGTCTTCAGCAGGGAAGAGAGTATTGACCAGGATGACACCTTCTGTGAACTAATTATCAAAGCAACATTCCAAAGTAATTGTGAAACAAGCAATATCTTCTTTTTCCCCCTTTGCTACTTTAGTTAATGACAATATATTAAAAAGAACACAGAAAGGACAAAAACAATAATAACAATAATAATCTCGATCATAAAAGCAACACAAACAATAAATCTATTTTGCTGCCAATGGCTCTCCTTTTTTATAGACTCCATCTGCCATGAGCAAGTAGTGCAAGAATCTACAATTTCTTTCAAAGCCTTTTAATTCCCCTACGTCTTTCTTCTGTCCACATTCTGTTCATTTTCTTTTGTGTGCTTTCTGAGAAACTGTGGTTTATGTGACCACAATACATTTCTGATTGCCTACTCCTGCTTCAGATAAGAAATTTTTATGTGCAGCCTAATTAGAATAAAGTAGGAAGAGAGGCAGAAGGGGATGAAATAAATATATTTGTATGTTTTTCAAGAGGTGAAATGGCAAGAGAAGAGAGGGCATGCTAGTGCTCTCTCATACAGGAAAAACAGCAAGTTCAGACTCTGATAGATGACTGAAAATAAATGAGACAGGATAATAAGGTCTGGCTTCATTAGTGCCTCCTTACTAGTTCTGCTCGAGACTAATAATAATCCCTCTGTTCAGAGATAAATGGATCAATGTCTGTCTCTCCTTGTTAGCCTGCTGTATAGATGAGAACAAAATGACATATAATATGACTGCAGATGTGGGTATCCAATGCAGATGAGGTTGTTCCAGAACAGGATTTAAGTTCAGCAAGAGACACAGAGGATCTTGGGTCACGGTCCCCAGCACTAACATACAGGAGCTTTTGTCACATCAGAAACAACAACATGAAAGCTGTGAGGAGAACTGTTATCATGAATGTACTCACTGTACATCACAACACTCTCTCTTGACATCCACATTGCATATTAGAGCCTCATAAAACCCCGACTTTTTTCATTTTCTGCTTCAAATACATAATTAAAATTGCTTGGACTTTAAGCTTGGTTCAATGCAGGAATGTAAAACGTTAAAATCCAAAATCATGTTCAGCATTTCAGTGTGTGTGTTTTAAAGACTGATGAGCACAGAGGCTAAATTTGAAATGTAGATTTGAGTTCAGGAGAGAATTACACATTCTCTGCTGATATCCACACTGCCATGAGCCACGCCTACAAGCACTTCAGTTAGCAAGCAGCAGAAGTATGGGCATTTTAGCTGAGTGCTGGGTTTCAGTTTAGACATGGGATTTCCTTGGGATCTATAATATTGAATGGGATTATCTGCAAAGAATACCAAAGATATATCATATTTAATGGCATTGGGCCCCTGAGGATCTTGAAATTCAAAACTACCTAAACCTGAAATCATTATTCGTGTGAGTAGCTATTACTCTGAATAATATTAAATGGGAATACTCATCTTCAGAGTGAATATTTCCACCTTCTAAGCAAAACATGTGATAATTAGAATTGGTTCTGGTAAATATAGTTACTGTAGCAGGAATTCTGGTAGCTTAAATTAGACAACTTCAATCCTCATGTGAGTATATAGCAGAAGTTTTATCAAAGTGCTATCCCTGAATCTGCCTTAAAGCAGACATTTACTTTTTACAAAATGAAATGTTCCAAGTAGCAAGCTTATACCAGTTGAAAATCACTTCCTAAAATTAAATATATTCAATTATCCTGCATAATGAAGAAAATAACTTTATGTCTTTTAAAATATATTTACTAATGTTTACTAATTCCACAGCAGATATAAAGTGAGAGTTACAGCTGAATATAGCACCCAGTTCAAAATGACAAACTAGAAACCTACATTAACATTTTTTTAAAATTCAAAGATTTTAAAATTGCATTATTTCAAGATGGAAAAAAAACAAAACAAAAAACCCCAACAAACTTATTAACTTCCTCCTAAATTAGTTAAGTGAATTTTCCAGTCAATTCACCTCAGTAATGAGGTAAAGATGTCTTTGTATCCGTTTGCATCAAGTCACTGGATTAACACTCTCATCACCTCTCCCAAGAAATGTTTCTCTCGCAGCTCAGCTGTTCACAGGCCTGGAATACATAATCTCATATAATTTATTAACAAGCAAAACTATGTAATCATCCTCCTTTCTCTCCACCATGATTCCTTTTGTTATTCCACTCTTCAAGTTCTGTGGAATTTTCCTGATCCCTATTTTGCTAGACTTTGAATTTCTGCTGTAAAAGGCACCTGGCCCTCAGCAAAAATAAAATGTTGTGGCATACTGGTTCACTGAACAGATGGAGCACAGCCAGCAAAAATGAAAATATTTATATACCTTTGCGCTGCTCTAATTTTATCACAAAACACCAGAGCCTGGGAGGAGACTCTTCCCCACATGCAGGATTGGTTCTTCCTTTTGTTGAGCTTGAGGAGATTCCCATAGGCCCAGTTCTCCAACTGATCAAATGCACTTTGGATGACAGCACAGCTCAGGTATATCAGCTACTCCTGCCAGTTTTGCATTGTCTGTACACTGCTGAGGGTGCAGTTTGTCCCATCACCCAGGACATTATTGAAGGTGTTAAATATTCTCAAGACCAGGCCCAGGAGACCAGTGAGTGGCCTGCAGATGATCAGGCCACTGATCGCAGCCTTGCAATCCCAGCACACAGTTCCCAATCCACACCAGCATCCATTCCAGCAGCCCACTGGTTTGTTTATGAGGATGTTGTGGAACATGGTATCAGAGTCTTGTGGAAGGCTGCAAAGAGAATGTCTGTGGTTTTCACCCAGTCTGCTGAGATACACATTTTATCACAGGAGACTGTCTGGTTGGTCAGGAGTGATTTCCTTTTTGCAAATCCACTCCCAGTCACCTTGTTCTTCATATGCCTGAAAATGGTTACCAGGAGTATTTGCTTCATCACCTTCCCACAGACCCAAGGGAGCCTAGTCTGCATCTAATTCTCTGCACTGTCATTCTTAAAGCCTGCAATGACCTTTTCTTACTTCCAGTCATCAGGAGCATTTCTACTTTCCATGAGCTGCCAAAGGTAATTCAGAGTGGTCTCACAAGGATTGGGCGGCCTGGAGCAGACACCTTCAATGATCATAGTCCTGCATCTGCACAGGAATCTCTTTGTCCTCTTTATTCCCAAAGCCCATGGAGCAGTGTAGAGATCCTGCAGGGATGCACTCGGTCCTGCTGATTTCCCAGGGGAGGTAGGAGTAACTTCCCCATAATGTTGTCCCACAGGCATTTCCTTAAGTGCAAATGATCAGGGTGGAACCTTTTCAGGCTTAGTTTGTTCATTTAGACATCCCTTGTCCACATCACCCTGCACAATTTACTTGGCAAGCCAGTCCACCCCTTCATCATTTGACTGTGGGTTATCCACTGTCTTGTTGTGTCTAAGTTGAAAGTTCCCTTTACCAGGTCACCCAGCCTGCTGATGGATTTTTCCCACCTAATTGTCTCTTCACGGTGTTCCTCAATCCTGCACGAATCCTGTGGTCATAAAACACAATCCCTGTTGCCAACACCAGTCACACCAACCAACTGATGAAAATCAAGATCCTTCTGCTCCCACTCAGGTTCTTCCTCTTCACCAACAGAGTCAGGGAAAGCCACTCAGACCCTCAAGGCCTTGATCATTGGCCTCAGAGTCCTCTGCCAGCTCAGAGACCTCAAACTGGAGAAACCAGCCTACAGAGGCAGTGCTTCACCCTAAACACTGTCTCTGTTTTGAAGTTACAGTATGGTTTTGGAAAGGGCTGAGGAAATATCCAGTGGGAACAAAATTTTCTTAGAATTGCCTTTCAAAATTCAAATGTATTTACTCTGTTTCACGTTAAATGGCAGAAACTGCATGTGTCTTGCTTGCAAAATTCAAGATATTATAAGATAAAAGACGGCTCTCAAAGCTCATAAGTCATACATCTGCAAGTCTTCACATAGAGCAGCTCTTCTACAGGAAACTTAAGGAAAAGCAACATTCCCTAGTTCTCTGATCTCCTTTGGAAATTTTGCCCAGAAAATTTTCTGTGATTTCTTAGGAATTAAGATAAAATGGGAGACAATTTGGAAATTTTCTGCTTAATCTGAGCTATTTCAAATGGAGAAGGCAAATTAATTTTAAAGTTGTATGGAGGATGCTTGATTTAAAATCAGATATTTTTTAACTAAAAGGAAACAGATATGAGGACTTAATTATTTGATAACTATTAGGTCTAAATTAAGACTGAACAGAAGGAGAAACCACACACACATGAGTAGTCCACACATGGGAATGAGGGTGACATATGTTTCTGGTGAAAAGCTCTGAGGTGGCTGTGTCGTTCACAGATAAATTGGTGGTAGAAGATATGGTGCTTTCCATAGATATTAAAAACTAATCACACCCATAATTTTCATGGTTGGAGGAAAAAACCCCCATGCAATTACATACATGTAATTGTGTGCTGGTGTGTGTTTATACAAAAAAATTTATGAGGTGAATCCATCAAAGAGTCTCTGCAGACTCACCAGCACCAGCCTTCTCCATACTTTCAGCCATGTGTCATTCATTCCTCCCCAGACTTACTGAAATGCTGGCTGTTCTCTGCAAACCTGCTGAAAAAAAAAGTGAATTTTAAGATTGTCAGTACAATGAAAAAAAAAAAGATCTTACTTTTTTTTTTTCTTCCTGTTCCCATGGTGCTGCAATTGATGATAAAGGGAGATAGACTTGGTTCTCAATCCCACTTCCCAGCCCTACTTATTAAGGCAACACCAGAGGAATGATATCTAATCTTCCTAATGGGAGAAGTTAGGCAAGAAAGAATGATTTTGATGACTGTAATGACAATTAAAAAAAAAAAATCAAAGTAACATAACGAGTTGGGTTTTTCTTCCTTGCTTCTTAGCTGTCATCTCTCCTCATGCAGAAACTCTGTAAACCCCGAGATCTTGCTTACTTGAGTAAATTAATTATTTAGTGAGTGATGCATTACAAGACACAGAAGTAGATAAAATGCCCCAAGGAGATGATGAAAGAGTAAAAACTCTTGAACCATCTTTGGATAAAGACAGCAGCAAATAGGTAGTTGTGTTATTTTTTTTGTGGTTTTTTTTTAAGCTCAGTCCCAAGTGAAAATTGGAAAAGAAACATTCCTTCTTAGGGCAGTCCTCCCTGTCAGTAGTCACTATGCTTTGGGCTTTTGCATTCAGATTGGATTTTTCCTCTGTAGTGTGCTCACAGAGGAATGTTATTTTTATATTGAATAGTTTCTCTGTGGACATAATGTCCAGAGTGTGTTGGTGATTCAGATTTCTCAGGTAGTGCTCCAATTTCTATTCAATTTAAATCATTTAGGTTATGAAAAAGGTCTCTCAGTTATGAGTATTTCAGTACGACTGAGTTACCCCTCACACCCAAAAATGATCTTGCAAATTACAGTGGTATTAGTTTTTCTTCTTGCTTTTGTGTGAGGGAAAAGGAATTATCTCCCTAAAGTAGCTGTCTTTTTCTGCAATAAATAAATCCAGCAAATTACACTGAAAATGTGTTCATTTGACCACGATAAACTCTCTCAAATCACTTGGATGTTTCAAAGCTGTGAAAAAAAAATTTAGATCCATCACACCAAAAAAAGCAATCCTTCTGGTCAAAGTGATGCATTTATTTTTTGTATCTTTTCCCACAGTGTCCTGAAGAGGAGGTTCTGAAAACACAGAGGGATGGTGTTAAAGCCAACAAAGAAGGATAGGAGACATGGAACTCTTCCTTAGGCATAGCAGAGCTCAGGACTTGTGTGTGTCCCTGCACAGCCTGCTTGTAAGGAGTGAGTAAGTGCTGCTTAATAACTACAGGTATTTACTCTGAAATCTCCTTGTGGATAAAGTCACTGGGTGGGTAAAACACATCAGAAAAGTAACTGCAGTCCTCCTGTCCCTGAAAAGATCTGCCTTAGTTACACCTGATGTGCAGGGAGATGGAGGAGAACTCTTGGAAAGCTGTAGGGATGGATAGCAGCCACATGGTTAAAAATTCTGCAAGTTACAGGCCCAAAAAAGAAAAAATCAGGAAGCTAGTGGCCCATGTGGCTAAATTAAAGGGGATCTTAATGGTGGGCATATGAGAGAATTATCTTATTAAAATAGATGAAAGGAAATGAGGGTTGATTGTGACAGTGGTCACGGGGGTCTTAGGATGAGGGAAGAGACGTAAATCTGACTCCATGTTACAGAAGGCTTGATTTATTATTTTATGATATATATTACATTAAAACTACACTAAAAGAATAGAAGGAAAAGTTTCATCTCCAAAGGCTAGCTAAGCTAAGAATAGAATCAAAAAGAATAATAACAAAGGCAGCTGCCTCAGACTCTCTGTCCGAGTCAGCTCTGCTGTGGTTGGTCATTAATTACAAACAAGCACATGAGACCAATCACAGATTCACCTGTTGCATTCCACAGCTGCAGATAATCGTTGTTTACATTTTGTTCCTGAAGCCTCTCAGCTTCTCAGGAGGAAAATATCCTAAGGAAAGGATTTTCATAAAAAGATGTCTGCGACAGGCAACAGCTGATGGCTGCTGTAAACGGCCCCTGCCCCAGACAATCCTTACGTGCCCTTAAATATGTCCATAACTCAACCCCTTGAGGCACCACAAAGCCCCTTGGAGCCCCAATGGGACCAGAAATTCAAAGAAAAGGATCCACAATACAGAAACAGATATATCCAACATTTGACTCCTGCTTCAGGGGTACCAACACTCCCTGTGACATTAATAACCCAGAATACTGTGAACTAAAGGGACAATGGAACTAGTAAAGGATTTCCTAACAGAAAAAGGAGTTTAATGCACTTCATAAGGGGAGGAAGGTGATTTAGTAAGAAATCTTCAGGTTTTGCAGGTTTTGTCTAAGGCTACAGTTCCATACCAGCATCTCCAATTAAGTTCATTCTCTCAGGTCCCTTTACCCGGAATTAAGAGTGAATGAATATCATCCCAATTTAAATTAATTAATCAATTAATTGTTTGATGCTAACAGAAAAAAAAAAAAGGGATCTTGACCATGGCTGGGCACTCTAAAGTGCATTGTTATCTGTATGTATGTGTAGGCTGTTTCATTGATTCTTTCTGTAGCAATTAGCTGTGTGATGATTTTGGATAGTCCATGAACTCTTCATCACAATCAATGAACAATTTAGAAGGCCAAATCAGGAAGCTGTAACAGATGGTAGGACACACAGAATTACAGAATCATAGAATGTTCTGAGTTGGAAGGGACCCATCAGAATCAGCCAGTCCAACTCCTCGGCCAGCACAGGACCATACCCAAGAGTCACTCCATGGTTCTGAGAGCATTGTCCAAACACTTCTTGATTTCAGACAGGCTTGGTGCTGTGACCACCACCCTGGGAAGCCTTTTCAGTGCCCAAACACCCTCTGGGTGAAAAACCTTTACCTGAAATCCAACCTGAACCTCCCCTGACTCAGCCTCAGGCCATTCTCTTGGGTCCTGTCGCTGGTCACCAGAGTGAAGAGATCAGAGCCTGCCCCTCCTCTTCCCCTTATGAGGATGCTGAAGACATCTGAGGTCTCCCCTCATCTCCTCTTCTCCAGGCTGACCTCAACCACTCCTCACACAGCTTCCCTTCCAGATTCTTCACCATCCTCGTGGCCTCCTTTGGACCCTCTTAACAGCTTTGTGTCAGTTTTTATATTGTGGTGTCCAAAACTGCTCACAGGACTTGAGGTGAGACTGCTCCAGTGCAGAATAGACCAGAATTGTATTGTGTTTTTATTTCTTGACAGCAAAGAAATACAACTTTTATTAAAAGAAAAAAAAAAAGAAACACTAACCTTTATTTTCAAATAAAGGCTGGAATCTCAGTAGTATGGCAGGCTTTA
Organism: Melospiza georgiana; assembly: GCF_028018845.1. Taxonomy (NCBI): domain Eukaryota; kingdom Metazoa; phylum Chordata; class Aves; order Passeriformes; family Passerellidae; genus Melospiza; species Melospiza georgiana. Next base: position 78,638,333 of record NC_080465.1, read on the forward strand.
CTCTCTCTATTTAAAATTTACACAGAAGGACATTTCTGGTGAGTAGATCATGGTAAATGAGAAGTCTGAATTTCAGCTGTCAGGACCTTTTGTAAGCAGTTTGCTCTTTCATTTTAAATTACAAATTGTTCTTGGACCTTAATATATGCACATATATTTTTTCTCTAAAAATTAGCCATTATTCCCAATCCCTTCTCTAATTTCATGTATAAGACATGAATGAAGTAAAATAAAAGTCAGGAATAACCCTTCTTGCCTTGGTGAAATACTGCAACACGATGATATCACCAGGTTAAACCCTTTTACCTTGAAGTGGACATGAATAATTCAGGCCTTCAAATTATTGTTCAGCCACACAACCTTGTCTGTCAGTCAACAAAGGCCACTCTTTCTGTCCCCATCCAAATTTAATAGGTGTTGATTCCCTTCCTCCCCACTGTCTTTTCTGCCTGAGACTCAAATGTGCACGGACGTGCTGCTTAGCTGGAGTGGCTTGTGCCTGTACAAGTTTCCACCTGAAAAACTTTGTCTCTTCCTATTTCATCAGTGGCTATCAACAATCAAGATACATGAAAGCTTTGCTGACTGTGCATTATTGAAGTCATAATGAAATGCCTCATTGAGCTTTCTTTTTTCACAAAGCTAAAAAAAAATATCCAGCAAGGAATTACTTGCAAACTGTAGCACTTCCAAATGCTACAGACCATGCTTACAAAATTGGCAAAGGAAATACATCCTGGCTAATAAAGGCTTGCAAATGATTATTGTATGAGCTCATTTTATAATCACTGCTGGAGTCCAAAGAATTATGGTGATAATCTTTCAGTTTACGATTCCTCCAGGTCTAGATTCTTTACAAACTGAAACCAAAGAAAATATATTAAATAAATGGGCTAAAAGTAATTCACATGCTCAGCATTTGTATTGCTTAACTCTGAAGTCAAAAATCTGGTGTCATTCATGTGTTTCTGAACATGAACTGGTAAAAAAGATCCTTAATATTTGGCTCAGATACCACTCACCAATGAGTTATCTTCTTTGATTTGAATAATATTCGCCATAAATATTTTTATCATTATGTTTGCACAGAAGTTCTCATAACAGGGTCCCGGTCCACAGCTGGGATTCCAGGCTGCTGTTGGTACAAACACAGGACAGACCCCGCCCCAAGTGACCTCTTGCCTGTTAAATCAAATCCATGAGAAATCAAAGGCAATGAATCACATCCGAACCAGGATGAGCATCCAGGCAAGACAGATTACCTGCCCCATCTCTGGATGTTACAATGCTTACGAGCCGTGTTGACATTTCTCCTTTTCAGCTCCAAAATTTCTTTGCACATTTATCCTTTCATGCTCTACTCCTCTCGCATTTATTTTGGCACAAAGAAATATGAGCACATATGATTTCTGTGGCTTACTCCTTTCTCTGCTTCGAGAACCAGGAAATCTCAATGGTCATCAGATTACTCTCATACATGACTATAATAATAATATAATGAAAGTGTATCAGCAAGACTGATGGATGTGTTGAGGGCAGTTTAATTCTGGTTATCCCCAAGATCAGAAGAGAAGAGGTTAAAGGTTAAACTTAAAGGTTGTTTCCCCTGACTTAGACAAGGGCAAATTTGCCTAAAAATCCTGAATTACTGTTCAGTTGCCTTTTTCTGGCCCACTCAGACCAGTTGGACATTTCCTTTGCTAATTCTGGCACCTGCAGCTCCTTGGAGTTTGTAATAATGTAATAGTCCTGGCTCTCCAGGCTCAGTGCAGCACAGCAGCAGGACTGTCCTCTGTGACAAGGGAGCACAGAGTTTTTGTAGCTTCCCTTCACCGCTTTTACAGGCAAATAAAAAAACCAGACAATCTGCATTACAAAATACTTCATAGCTCGTTTAAAGACACAGGGAAATTATTGGGCTGTAAACACAGGTTTAACCTGTATTACATGCCCTGTAGTAGCAGCTGTAAATTTCCCAGCCTATTTGGAAGCAATTCAAGTCAGCAATGTGGAGTTGAGCAAGCAATGTGGGGAGGAGAGAGGACAAAGGTTCAATGCTTGGCTTGAAGGCTGAATTCCTCCAAATTTTGCTAAATAGAGTAGAAATTAATTATTTTTTTTCCTTTTATTTCAATTTTTTCTCACATATCATTTGGGGAAGATAAGGTAGACATTCTGTAACCTTAGTTTTTCACTATGGTACCACCATAAATTTTTGATGCCCTCTATTTTCAAGCTGTGTAATTTTAATTCAAATTTTTTTTGTATTATTATTATTTAAATTTTATAAAGCTAAACTTCAATCAAATGCAAGGTTCACAAACGAAAAGGACAAGGTTATTTTATACGTCCCACTCAGGAGTCAAATTTCTAGAGTCCTGATTTTACAGATATCTTGCAGGTTTTATGTCATTCTGCTAAGCCAAAATAAAGTGAGTTCTCAAAATATTCTCAAAATATCTTCAAGGGATATTTTGTCCAGTAAATATTCTGGCTGTGAAATTAATATTAAAAAGGTCCATCTGATCTCAGTTGGCCCACCTTATTCTTGAAATATCTTCTGGCACATGTGTTAGAGCCCAGTGTTTGGGAGGAATTAAATTATTTACATCATTGAGAACAACCTCAGAAATTTAGTAGAGACATTTAAATTTATAGACATTTCTCAAAGGGAAAAAAATCCCCACACAGTGACATTGGAACTGGCATCATGCTTCTGAAGGTAAACAAAGTCCTCAGTGTGTGACTTTGTAGATAAAACAGTGAAGATGATTGCCATGCTTAAATAATAATGAGAAAGCTTCAGATTTGGTTTTCTGCATATCATATTAGACCTGCAGATTTAACATGAGATGCAAGAGTGAATTTTCTCTAGAGAAACCAAGCTTCCTTTGTGGTTTATCATAATGGTTAAAGTATGACTAGAGGTAGACAGTGTTGTCAAACAGCTGTCAAGGTCCTGGAAACAGTAGCAATTAGAAATCTGAAAAGTGAATTAAAAATATGGGAAGCAAAAGATCACCTTCTTGCTAAAAAGTAATTCTTTTTTCGTTGTAAGAATAGAGAATAATTCAAGGGAAATAATGCTGATTTGCATGTAAAACAGAAAAAGTGGTTAAAGGCATAGAGTGGGGAAAAAAGAGACAAAAGAAAAAATATTTTAAAAATTAATATAAATACACAAAGGAGAAATATAAAGGCATGTGAAAGCAGAAATAAGGAGTGAATAAAAAAAGGATAAAATAAATGTCTTTTATTCCCTCTATGACCCAAGCAAACAACCCCAATAAATGCTACAGAGGCTGCGGAAGTGGCAGAATTGCCAAAACACTTTAAAAGTACTGGAAGCTAAATTATATTGCCATGAAAAGACACAAAAAGTCTAGGATAGAAGTACACCAGGAAGCCAGTAAAATCCTACACAGGAGCTCAGCTTTTTTAAGATAAAACAAAGAAGAGGCAGCACACTGACATGGGGGAAAAGCTGCCAAAATCCCATCTCCTGAGGAACCATCACCTTTCAATAAAAAATTCAGTTCCAGCCTTCAGATTTATGCCTTGAACTGGGAAAATAAACACCATGAAATCATTAAATGTTGCAAAGTTTCTGTTCTAATTTCATTAGAAACTTCATTCTGCTCTAATTCCATTCTCTTCTGATTTTTCTTTTCTTTTTTTTTTTTTTTTTCCTGATGTTGCACGATCAGATAGTCTCTATTATTCTAGTCTTGAAGAGGTTTTTGGTCCACAGGCATTGATCAGTTTCACAAACTGGGGGAGTAGGACATTTGTTATACCTCCATACCACACTTTCCCTCCACACTTTCCCTCATGCAACATGCAGGCCTAGGGTTTATTTACCTCACACTATCCAAACCCTCCACGACTTTTCAGCTCTTTATGGCTGACTCTATCATAATGACCATCACTGCAGCATCCAGATGTGCAGCAGACAGGCACTAACCTCTGCAACCCTTCTGTGAGACAGCATCTCCCATTCTCTTTGAAAATTATATTGAGATGAGCCACTGGGTGTTATTATTATGTACAGTGAAAATTCAAGAGCTTGTTTCTGACAGAAGGAAATCAAAAGAGCTTCTCTGTTAACTTAATTGGGCTTTGAGTCACTCTTTGTATCGATAAATTCTCATTGTTTGTTTTACATCAGCTCAGAGTACATCTGGGCTGGCCACTGGAATACCAATTCCATCACTTCATGCTGTACAATACTTACACTAATACTGTCTGTAATAATAAAGCCTGACTGCTCTAAAATCCCCCTTGAGCTTGAGATGTGCTTTGGCACAGACAGGCCATTGAGGGGCTGTGTCCCAGCCTGCATGCAGTCACCATGTTCTGGAGCCTAAGAGGAATTCCTGTCCTTGCTGTGTGCTCCAGACCTGTAAGGACACCACCTAAAAAGAAAAAAAAAACCAAAAAAAGCCACAAAAAAACCCAAAACCAAAACAAACCCCTCCCCCCCCAAAAAAAACCCACCCACAAAAAACAAAGAGCAAAACCCCACAAAAACAAAACCCAAAAAAACCAATTCACAAAAAACAAACAAATACCCTCAGAACCCCCCCCCCCCAAAAAACCAAACCCCAAAACCACCCAAAAAACAAATAAACAAAAAAAAAAAGAAAAAAAACCCCAAAAACTAAAACCAACAACAAAACAGAAAAACAAACAAAAAACAAACACAAAAAAACCCCAAAACCCAAAAAACAAAAAGCATCCAAACCAAACAAAAAAACCAACAACAAAACAACAACAAATAAGCAAAAACCCAACCAAAACTCAGGACAGCTGCATCAAACCCCCTAAGTCTGCATTTCCGTGCAGGAGTGGTGGCTCACAGTGATGCACCTGGCTGCGCGTGGCTGGGCTGGCTCTCTGTGTGTCACACAACAAGTGGAAATGGTTTCAGCGAGCAGGCAGGGCTGGAAGCTCTGTCTGAGCCAGGCCAGCTGTCTGGGCTCTCTCAGCCGTCACACAGAACCCTGGCACCAGCACAGAGATCCACCTTCCCGGCTGAGAGGGTCACAGAGCACTGGCACGGGCTGTGCAGGGAGGGTGCAGAGCATCCTGCTCGAGAGATAGCCAAGGAACACCTGAATTTCTGCATCATGTGCAACCTGCTTTACTGGGCAGTTGGATAAGATAATCTCCAGAGATCCCTTTTTACCTGAGCTGCTCCCTGGACTCATCTGAAGTGAGCTTCCTCTCATTCTCCATCACCATTTCCCTTAGAATGAATTATGGGACGCCATTCTATTATATAGAATACTGATATATATGGAGTTATATAGATATATATATCTATATAGATATATATAGTTATATAGAATACCAATACATTGCTGCAGAGCACAGTTTTGACCATTCCCATTAAAAGCTCTTTGCCTTTTAAATGACATTTTCTTTGCTGCTGATATAAATAGCAAAACAAACAAATTAGCAAAAGCTGCATGCTATTGCATGAAACATCATTCCTTGTTTTGATTAGGGACTGTTTTAAAACCCTAATGTCCCCACAGCTGTTGATAAACATTCTGTGGATTCTTCTGTCTTTAAGGAACCTGGAATTGAGCATGGGCATGGCTCACACTTCTGGTTAGGGGAGTGATCAGAGTTTAATTCACATGTCCTAAAACAGTTAATATACAGTGCCATTCAAGCTGAGGGTGATCATCCACAGTCTGCCCATCCAAACAATACAAGTGAAAAATGTGTCACTTAATGAGCCTGAATCAAACACCAGTTAAATCAATGTACAACATATGCAAACAACTGTCCTCGACATTAATAGGGTTACCTTGGATTTACCACTGCCACAACTGATTGGGATCTGTCCCATTACCTTGCATTAATTATGCATTGCTGTTACAATCTAATTATCCCCCTGATTGTCTTCTGACCATTACAGATGTGTGTGTACACCCAATACCAATCCTCCTTGTCATCCACACTCATTAATATCAGATAGCAGGGCAACACCAGGGTGAGCTTACAGCAGCAACTCATCAAACCAAACTTCTCTCTACAGTCATGAGCAAGTGTCTGGGAAGAAATTGAACAGGTTAAACATGCTTGATACAGAAAGGCATCAACAGAGAAGGAAATTCAGGCAATTCCATCTAAAATAATCACGTTCTGATGTTTGTGAGACTCTAGGATTTGGTTAGCACAGAAAAAAGGGTTTCAGGCATAAATAACAGAAATATTTGTTTTTAAAATATTTTCAGCTTATTTTCTGGCAGCTTGAAGATCATCAGTCTAATTTTTCAAAGATTATGAACAGGAAAATGAACAAAATAGGACAGCAAAAATTTTCTTGAGGATGCCACTTCTATATTTCAAAATGCAGTTATTTATTTAGAAAACTGTCAGAAATAGGCAGTTTAGAAGATAAATTGCACATAATTAATATTTGCAATTTATTGATTGTAAGTATTAATTATATAAAATCAATAATAATAATTTTTATTAATTATCACATCTATTCTTATATACATGAATATATATGTATATGTATATGTATATGTATATGTATATGTATATGTATATGTATATGTATATGTATATGTATCATCTTACATTGTACAGAACAAGACTTCTCCTTAAGTATGGAAGTTTTTTTTTTCATTCTTCCCAATTACAAAAGAGAGACAATGTGGGAAATATTTCAAAAATGTTTGGGTTGTTTTTATTATTGTTATTAATTCCAAGCTTTTGTGCCTACGTGATGAACCAAATGATTAGTCATTCCCACAACTTTCCAAACACCTGGACCATGCAAAGCCTTTGTGCCTCATACTGGCAGGTGAGAGACAGCTTGAGGGCAGATAAGCTCATCCTGTAACATCTGTGAAGCTGAGAAAGACTGATAGAATCCACAATTCCAGTGTTTTCTGAGTTTCCAGTGTTTTCAGTGTTTTCTGAGCTCTTCTCTGTCAGCATCCACATCTGGGGCTGCCTTTCTCCTCAGCTGCTCCATCACTGGAGAATGATCACAGGGGACTTCCCAAGGCTTTGGAGAAAAGGATCTGGGGGAAAACAGAACTAAGAAATGAGGAGGAGAAAGAAAAAAATGAACAAAATGTGCTGCAAGGGTTTGCAATAACACAACAGCACACTCAGTGAGGGCCTCCCCTAGCAAGTATGTTGGCAAACCCAGCAGCACAATGCTTGTCATGGGCAGTTATCAAGTCTGAATCCAGGTTCAAAGTTATTTTCCCCAAGGTCTCTCTCCTGAAAAAGAAAAATCAGGGCTTCTATATCCATTTATGTTGAAGTTATATCATACAATAAAAATATTATTAAGAACATGAAGCTTCTGATGTGAGTGTTGAATTCTGCAGAGCTCTTTTGGTACAAAGCTGCACTATCAGAGTGAGGAATAGAATAAACCTAAAGGTTTATGCAGTGATGGGCTTTTAAGCTCACAGAGGCAGGCAAATCAAGCTGAGCAAGTTTAATGAAGTCTTTTTTTGGTGAATGCATTTTAAAAGTCAAGAGCTGTTCTTATAACTAAGGGAGCTGCCTTGTGAATGAATACAGGGAAGGGAAGACCAGAGAAAGATTTATTTCCTATATACTTACTGTATTTTTCAGTTATATATATTTAATTTCATAACCTCAAGAGTAATAACAGGAGCAAATATTTTGCTAGGCTAATGCATTATTAATCGTAGAATAAAGTGGGGAACCAGACAACTTCGGCACCTTATTCTAAGACCACATGAAAAACACTGCACATAAATGACACTCAAAATAAGCAGCCTGGCATCTTATTGAACACAGAACATGATGAGTTGCAAAACCAAGAAGTGGCCCTGATTTATCCAGTGGAACTTGACATTTCCTACAAGCCAGCATTGGCTTAACATTAATTAAAGCTTCACATGAATGTTATCTTTTTTCCTCCCCCCTATTGTTCTCATGGTGTGCAACCTATTTATTTTTTTTTTCCTGAAACGCTGCAGTCTGTGGATATGTGTAAACCTGAATGACAGAGCTGGGTAGCTGACTTCAAATGTCAGGATGCCTGTAGGCAATCAAAACAGAGACTTCTCCTTTGTTAATAACATTACATGAAAAGTGCATGTGAAACCCATGGCCTTCACAAAGTTTGAGAGAAAGGTAGATTTTAAAGAATGAGGTAAGTAAGGATGAGAGACAAATTCTTAGCATTTCACCCCCTGCCGACATTTACTTCCTTTTGTGTCCATGAAGAATATGAAAAGGAAGAAGCTTCTTCCTATTAAACTTCAGTTGACACTATTATGGCATTTTTTTTCCTACGTCTTTAAAATTCAGAATACAAAATTCATTGATTCCTGAATGACACATGTACTGCATCACCAATGCTTCCTGTGAAAATAATTCATGCTTTTTGTGATATTTGTTTTGTAACAAATGTTAAATTATAGCTTTGTTTTTAACTAAGCTCATATAGTTCTTCGCACAATGATGAAAAAAAATTTTAAAAAAGAAAATTGACCAGCATTTATCTTGTCCAACTCTATCCTGTTAAAACTATGTGTTTCCGGTCATAACCCATTATTTAAACTGTTTCCACAGTCAAGGGAGAGAGCATGGTATCACCAGAGAGGAATTAATCCTGCCCTAAAATAGATGTTTAACATGTGCATGATGAATCATTCTCTGCAGAGACCTTTTTCCTCTCCTTTCATTAGAGAGGAAATTTAGGTGGCTACCTTAATGAAATAACTAATTTTTATACGGCTGAGTTAGGAAAGGTGAAACTCAGCTGAAAGAAAGAACATGGCAAACCTAATTATATATGTATATATACATTTTTTTTCTTTGTAAACATGAAAGGAACCATTCCCTGTTAGGATCCACCTGCTGTCTGTGAAACAGGACACAAGACAGGCACAGCACTGTGAGAGTCACATGGAAAGATTAATCAGGAAACAGAAATGGAGAATTGTCAAATTTCTATCTACCTAGTAATAACCTAGGGAAAGTATAAAAATAAGCTTAAACTATAAAATTATTGCAATACATGCAATATTCAGGAATTGTTTTAGGTTTCTAAATGGAAAACACTTTTCTAGAATTCCCATTGGTTAAAAACCTACATATTGGCAAACTGTACCTTGGATTCCCCTCAGGATTTTGAGGAAGTGGTTTGGGATATGTGCAGACCATCCAAATTTCACTCAGGTCCCATGCCAGAAACCCTAGAGCTTCAAATACCTCCTTCAGAGAGTTTGTCCAGGGTTTGTCCACAGAGCAATTTATGTGCCCACAATATAGCCCATATATCCTTCATAACCTAATTTCCCCATCTGTGGGATCAGTGCTGTGATACTTATTTCTCTTGCAAGGGTTATAGCATAACTCCTAGAATTTGCCTTTAATATGCCTTGTAAGGGAGACAAAAATAAAATATATTGTAAATTATTAATGCAGTCATATTTTTGGGGCTTCCTTTTATGGAATAGCATGAACTAGTAAAGAATAAATAGCAATTCATATATTGAAAAAAACCACAATACATTAAACAACCCCCCACCATTTTAGGTATAATTTTAATTATTTATATATTATATTCTGAAACTACTCTCCAGCTCTGAGAAGAAGGATATCGATTTCTTTGTAATTGGACAGAAATGGACAAAATAGAAGGATTTCAGCTGTCAGCATCTTGTTCATCCTGTAGTTCTATTCATATGATATTTATACCAAACTGCTGAAAATTAACCAGCACTACTCTGTGGCAGTAGAAAGATTTCATGATCAGTGACGAGCTGGAAGGAAAAATGAAATTACTATTTTCTCACATATTTATTCCGAGAAAATAGAATTGGTGTGAAGACTCGCAGGTAAGGCATTTTACTCCAAGACGTTGAAAAATTGTTTTCTTGCGGTGACTGAGTGAATACTGGAGTCAACCTCATCTCTAGGTGCCACCTATATATATTTGAATAAATGCAGTCTGGCCCCAAGAATCACTTTCTGTGCAGAGATGGAGACCCACAGATGAGAAATGAACTGAGTTTTAGCATCCATATTCAGGTAAAAGAAAGAGTGGAATTTTTTAAGGGATACTTTTGCTACTGTTTTGTCTTACAGGGTAGGATATGGAAGGTGTTAATGTGCAGATTTTCTGAGAGAAAAGTACCTGCAAGGCTGACAGAAGAACATGACAAAAAGAATGTAATAATGTGTGTACTAGGAATTGCTCACATTGAGAAATGATCCCTATTGCTAACTCTTCTATGAGCAAACTGGGAGGTACAGCCCCATCCTCCAAGCATTTATGATCTTCTAATCTATCTCACTGAGTTATGAGGACCCTTCAAAGTAAAAGATATATATCTGCGAATGTTTTGGGAAACAATAATTTAAGTGAATCTGGAAGTATAAGCCTGACATTTGACATTAGACTGATTTCCTTTCTTTCTAGAACTTGTGCTCAGCTACAAGTTCCATGTGCCCTCATTTACATTTCCCCTCTCAATTCTTTTGCACCTTTCCCAGGCTTTTAATGTGTTTTTAATCTTATTTTTTTCTGTTGTTAATTTTCCTCATGCAATTCCTCTTCCCTGTCATGACACCTGAAGCAATCTCAGGGGCATCTCCACTCTCTACATGCCTCCAGTCCTTACTTAGGGAAAGGAGAGAGACTTTTTGAAAGAGCACGTTTGAGGATCTCTGAGAACATAAAAAGGTGAGACCAGCTGAGTGAGTCCATGAGCTCCTTCTAATATCTCCAACACCAGTCAGATCTGGATGCAAATGAAGAAGTGAAGTGTCAGAGCATGTGTGTGTGTTATTCCAGCCCAGATCTCTCTTCCAGATATTTATTAACAGGATACTGAACCTTTCTAAGACAGGAATTCTTTCCTTACATTTACTGTTTGGCTCATATCTTCTTCTTGCAAACTTGTCCAGTCTCCTCCTGATTCCTTGCCAGCTTTTTACATCTACAGCATCCCAGGGAAGGGAATTCCACTGCTGAATCTTTCTGCTTATACCTGGAAAACCCCAGGAAAAATGTGCATTAGGAGCACACTGGAGCAGCAAATACATGACTAATAATTGCCTTTGTATTTGGGACAAATCTGGAACAAATGTGTGGTATCCTGCACCGCCAGGGGGAAAATCTGGTTGGTAAATCTTGTTTTGATCCCTAGGTGAGAGCTCCATTTTATTGCACATAACTGAACAGGAGTGAAACTCTGTATGAGGGGTTTGTTTGACCAACAGGCTCTCTTCTAAAACTTGAAGCCTCTTGGGGAGCTTTTCCTCTCCTGATCTCATGGAAACGAGCATTCTTTTGTTTTTATAATGTCTTGTCTGTTTCGTATCAATGTGAGGAAAATAAATGACCCTGTAGTGCTCTCTTAAATTGGCACCTTCTTACTAAAAGCTGGCAATACTCATCCTCTAAGCATGGTTTAAGCTCCCCATGTGTTTGCTCTTGCTTTTGCATGTGCAAGGTCTCAAAGTGACTTTTTTTCCTCTGGAGAAAGGCAGTGATCCCTAAATTGCAGACGGAGCACGATTATCCTCAAAATGGAAGAAATAACAAAACAACCTGTCTAGTGTGGGTGCTGTGTTAGTGCTAGCATATGTAAAATAAAAAGTCTGCAAAATAACCTTATGATTGTTTAGTCAAAGGATCAGAATCCCTTGGAATTATTCCATTAATGCATATTTACAGAGCAAGGAACTTGCAAATATAGGTGCCAAGGGAAAATTAAAGCAGTGAAAATATCTAACACACAGTGAAGAATTAGGAGGGAAAATCTGATAATGGAGCTAGAGCAGAAAAAAAAACAGAAAAAGAATTCTGTCTTGGCTTTGAGGCGACATTTCCTGTCACCCTTTTCCCTCCCTCCCTCAGCTGAATGTAACCATTAATTGTAGGAATCGAAGAGTTGCAATAGCTAAATTGGACAGGAACCTCAGGAGGTCAAAGCATTCCTGCTTGTTAAAGCTACTGACACATTTTACAGTTTTGCAAAATGTCAGAGTCCATCATGCTGTAACTTTGCTGCTGAGGATCCTGTCTCTCTTAAAACACTCATACTTACCTTATGAAACTTTCAGGTAAAACCTCAAATCTGCAACTGAATCAGCTCCTTTTCTCCCTTCCCTTTATATTCTTGTTTACGAGCTTGTCACAAGCCTGTGGATTTCTGTTTGTTTATTTGGGTTTTTTTCTTGGTTCTTTTTTTTTGCATCCTTTTTTACTACATTCATTTTTTATTCTTTTCCTCTCGGAACTGTAGGTTCAGAGAACTTGAGTGACAGCAACCTCTGTGGCTTTCCTACCATTGCAAAATCTCAAACTGGTGGAGAGGGGCAATTAAAGTAACCACTAGGGTTTAGCAATTGGCATTTGGCATCTGCTGTGCCTCTATGGCAATGCGCAGCTGTCTGCCTTCCAAGAGAAACACACAAGTGTGTCACGTCTGTAATCCCAGTGAACCGAGCTCTCTCAAGCATGCTGTGATGGCAACTTCATTTCATTTCATTCTGCCTTTTTCATCTCGAGGATAGCACCTCTCCAGAGGGGACTCGTACCACGGAAAGGCTAGAGAGGTGTTTTAAGCTCTGCCCTAAACACAGAGCTCCCTGAGCCACGGCAGAGCACAACCGATTCTCAGCGTTTCTGTGATCCAGTTGTAATATTTGATAGTGTAAAACTTTGTGTTTGTCTGGGAAAATGCATTTATATTATGGTGTGTCATGCTAGGGTTTACAGAATCACAGAATTCCCAGTTTGAGCTGGGTGGGATCACCTTGTTCCACCCCTGCCATGGGCAGGGACACCTTCCACTATCCCAGGTTGCTACTGGCCCTGAACACTTACAGGGATGGAGAATCCACAACTTCTCTGGGCAGCCGTGCCAGAGCCTCATCACTCTCACTGTCAAGAATTTTTTACTTATATCCAGTATGTATCCAATATATATCCAAAATAAATCCACTATATATGGCACTTGCTGCCATGATCTAGTTGAACAGTTAGAACATCGGCTGGACTTGACGATCTTATAGGTCTCTTCCAGTCTTGAACTTCTGTGATTCTGTGATATATCCAATACACATGCAATATATACATCCCTTCTTTTAGTTCAGAACCACTTCCCCTTGTTTCATTACTTTAGGCCTTGCTAAAATGTCTCTGCCCAGCCTTCTTATAATGCTCCTTTAATTATTAAAAGACCACTACAAGGTCTTCCCAGAGCTTTGTCTTCCTCAGGCTGAACAACTCCAACTCTCTCAGCCTTTATTCGCAGGGAACACATTGCAGATCTCTGATCCTAATACAATTTTTTGTGTTATATATCCTTGAATTTTTGTCACTTGATTTTTTTGTTAGCAATTTTTTCCTTTTCTTAGTGAGCCTGGAAGTTGATAACCTTCACTTTTCTTTGCATTTCTTCTTGATGATAATTTTAGGAGGAAATTCTTTTTTCTGGAGTGTGACCTAGGATCTATTTAAGACATGTCATTAAAATGTGCCAAAAAACCCTCTTCCCTATCACTCAAAACATCTAGCAAAGGAGATAAAATTCATCTATAGGTAACATATTTATACAATGACTCTGAGGAAGGTACCATTATGCCAATGCTAATAATTGAAAATAAGTAAGGAAAAACCCTTTGCTGCCCTCCTGCACCAAACCTGGTGCACAGGATGGAAAATAAGAAATAAGACTTCTCTTTTCCTGTCCTACATGTGATTTCATCTCTTTCATGTCTAACATTGAGATCAGTGCATGAGATTATTGTTATGGATGACCATAACATCATCTCCAACATCTTTTGAGTTGAGGCTGACATTCTATGAAAACAAATCATGAATCCTCTGCAATGAAATATATTCTTTGTAAAATTTCTCTTGTGGTCTTATTTGCACCTCAAATTGGGCAGTGGTCAATCTCATTATTATAATAATAGGATTTTTACACCTGCCAAAAAGGGCAAGACCATAGAACCACCTTTTTTCCATCATCTTAACAAGATGCTCTGTCCCAGGAGCTGCACAAACCCTAGAAAATCTAAACAGGATCACAATATAGTCCTGAGTACTGTGGTGCATTCAATTGTGTTTAAATCATAGTAGTCAATTTCTGGCATGCTTCCTGCATGTCTTTAATCCAGGACAGTTTATCTCAGGAATTCACGTGCAGCACGACAAAACACTGTTCCCAGTGGGCAGCAATGCCAGGCCAGGTGGGTCTCAGGGGAGGAAGCAGATTTAGTTTCACAGGTGCAAACTGCTGCAGAGTTATGGAGCCTTGAGAACGGGACCCATCATTGGGCACTGTAGGTGTTGGTAGGGTCCCACTACCCAAGCAAGCTCCAAATCTGCTCCAAGTTCATAAAAGATGTGTTTTCACCAGTCATGTCTCATCTAGGGATAATTGGTAGTGAAAGGATCAATGTTTCACCAGAAAAAATCAACTTAAAATGGTGACCTTTGAGAAGCTCCAGTGAGCAGTAACTGAGGAAGAAATATGGAACAAATCTCCTGCCACATAATCCTGCAAACAGAGCATTTATTTTTCCCTGTGTTTTGAGTCACACTGAGACCTCAAAAAAATGAAGATGATGATGATGATTACTGTTGTTGTTTTGTTGTCGTTGCTAATATTATTACTACTGCTGTAATTATTATAAAAGTAATCACCATAATATTCAGTTTGAGCATATGTGAGTGCATGTGTACGTGGCAGGTTTATTTTTGGGAATAACGTCACACTAAAGACACGTGCAAAAATGTAACTGTGGAAGAGCGAGTCCTTGTGTGCGTGTGTGGTAATCATAATCAGTCACGCTGTATTTCTGCCTTGGGCTAGAGAAGCTGAAAGAAAGGTTGAGAACACTGTTATAGATAATCCTCTGTAATGATTTTCCTTTCTTCAGGACAATCTTGACAACAGCACCTTGCCCTAGGAAAGTCTCCTTTGATCCATTTTGTGACTGAAATACAAATTCCCTATTTTTCGTTCGCCTCTCTTCAAATTAATGATCCTTGCAATAAGGATGCCCTGCCCAGGAGTGGTTTCTTCAAACAGATTAGAAGAAATAACAAAGCTAAACCCCAGGATCAGAAATTGGGACTGAAAGGTGGGAGAATGCTTGGTCTTTATTTGCTTTCCTTTCTGCCTTTTCGAGGCTGCTGTCGTGTCCTGTTACACAGATCATCTATTTGATATTACTGCACTTATCAAAGATATAGGCAGGCAGCATTGTTAGCAGCTAAGGAGAGCTGAGGATTTTTAAGGCATTAGAGACAAAATTTTCATGAAATAATTATGCAAAGCAGTGTGTGAACTTGCATACAGAAAGCAAGCCGTAGTGGATCTCATTGGCTTGGTGAAGTTATTTACAGTTTGGTTGAAATATGTCTTTCCATGGCTGTGTAAAAGAATGTGATAAATCTGTCCACTGCTGATACAGCTATACAAAAGTAAAAAGGTCTCTGAGTGCTAGACAACTGAATCCCAGCCAGGTATATGCACACCTTGTATCAATAGGGATGCCAGATAACATTGAAGATTTTTGCATATGTGTAATTTATTTAACAGAATCAGAGGAAACCCAGGCTCTCTAGAGCTGCAGCAAGTGATGATTGAAGTATTTCCCCTGTGTGAAACAGCAGCACACACCCATACTTAGGCAACTGAAACCCTCCCTTTCTGGCCTGAGTGTACTTTTCCAAGACTCCACCCTTCTGAATTCAGCTTAAGAAATTGTAGGACTTAAAAACAAACAAACAAATAACAACAACAAAACAAGAAAAAAACCACCACCCAAAGGACTTTCTGGATGTCAAGCTGTTTTCCTGATATTTTTTTTTCCCCCATTCCTTAAAAAGTGGCAGCTGATCAAGATGGCATGACTGTCAGTGTGAGGACTCCAGGACTTCTTGGCTGACTACTTGCCATCCCTCAAGTCCCCCCAAAATCCATGCAGTAAGGAGAAGAAATATTACTTAAACAGGTACTTTCCAGGTTCATGCCCCTTCATCTACAACTTGCTGTCATCAAAAGCAGTAGGATTTCCAGGACAGAGCATCTTGAAATATAAATCTGAGTTCTGACAATGTCTGTGGCGAGACAGCGCTCTCTGGTACACGGCAGATTGTTGGGGCTGTCCTGTGCAAAAAACTGAGAGTTGAACCTGGATGATCCTTGTGGGCACTTTCCAACTCAGAATATTCTATAATTCTATGACTCTGCAATAGAAAGGTCACTGAAGTCCATCTAGGTCCAAAACTTTGCTCAACAGCACATTGCTCAGGGGCTCAACAGCACATTGCTCAGGGCTGCATTCATTTGGGCTTTGAATGACTCTAAGGATGGAGACTCTACAACCTCCTTGTCAGTGTTTGGCAATCCTTACAGTGAGGAAAGAAAGAAAGAAAGAAAGAGAGAAAGAGAGAAAGAGAGAAAGAAAGAGAGAAAGAAAGAAAGAAAGAGAGAAAGAAAGAAAGAAAGAAAGAAAGAAAGAAAGAAAGAAAGAAAGAAAGAAAGAAAGAAAGAAAGAAAGAAAGAAAGAAAGAAAGAAAGAAAGAAAGAAAGAAAGAAAGAAAGAAAGAAAGAAAGAAAGAAAGAAAGAAAGAAAGAAAGAAAGAAAGAAAGAAAGAAAGAAAGAAAGAAAGAAAGAAGGAAGGAAGGAAGGAAGGAAGGAAGGAAGGAAGAAAGAAAGAAAGAAAGAAAGAAAGAAAGAAAGAAAGAAAGAAAGAAAGAAAGAAAGAAAGAAAGAAAGAAAGAAAGAAAGAAAGAAAGAAAGAAAGAAATTATTATTATTAACAATTTAAAAATCTGTGAATAAACAATATTCAAAAAAAGAAAGAGGAGTGTCTCCAAGCCTTTCCAAAAAATGGCTGGTTTTCCATTACTACAGTAATTTTCCACTAACCATTGGCCATCCCTTCCTTGTCCACAAGAAAATCTGTTTCTTAAATAATCATAGTGATTTCCTGATTGTAAATTAGGAAAAACATATATATACATGTAGATTTGTATCATTATTCCTTTGGTATTTTCTGGGGATAAATTATACTTAGGGATTTATTTCCTTGTTTGGACTCCATTGTTAAAGCAAGCACAGTTGAAAATGACTATGCAGTGCAAGCAAATATATATCCAAACCCATCATTTACAGGTGAATACCTGTCAGATTTTTTTTTTCCTGAGTAAACAGAATTAATACCAGAATTATATTATTGATAATTAATAGTAATTGCTAGCAGTATATTTTTAAGGTTTACATCACTGTCTCCTACTAGGATAAGGTGCATTTATATGTAGTTGATACTGGTTTTGGCTTTATCAGGACATGTCAGACTTTGACAGAAGAGCACTGTTTTGAGAAGCTTGTACCCTTTCCATGCTCAATTAATCTCAAGTATCTCTTTGAAGCACATGCTGTCAAATGTGTAAACACACAATGGTTTTCTGATGTGGATTCCAGATTAATCAACATTTATCTGAGTTCAAACTTTACTTTGTCTATATTTTTATGAGTTATCACTCTTATAAATATTTTCATTAATTATCTTTCTTATATTTTTCAATTTGTTGAGGGCAATTTCAGACTTTTCCCTCCAAGGGAGAAAATGCATGACTAATCTAGCAAATATGATATTGCTCTTTTACTACCTAGCTAGAGTAAATGTTAACTTTCATGAAGGTTTAGAGTTTATTGCTACAGCAGGAAAGGGAGCAATGGAATTAACTGGCTTTTAATTTTTTTAAAGCCTTTTCTTCCAGAGCCTAGATTTGCAAATTGAAGTAAGCTTGTTTCTATACTGAATTTTGGTATGTTTACTGCCTTAAATTAGGAAAAAGGTAGAGAAAACAAAGCAATTTAATCTGGTAAACCAGTTACATGACTATTGCCCAGGGCTACCAAGTGTTATGCCAAGCCATAATGCATTTGTAATACTTTGTTTAGAAAAAAAGAAAATTTGTTGGTATATAAGTAATCCAGAATTAAATCATCATAGGAGTTGTGGCACTGGTTTCATGTTTTATTATCCTTCTAAAATAATAGACAGAATCTGTTTTTAGGGAAGATGGATTTTTGGGGAGTAAAGCTGACAATGTTAGAGAACAACGAACCAGGGTCCCCAACAAAGGATGAACCAAATTTTTATTCCAGGGGCATATGTGCTCAAATTGCTGCTGATAGCATCGTTATAAAATACTTATTCCTGTGATGGCAGCAAATTAAAAGCAGGGTTCATGTTACCAGGTGCTATCCACAGTTAAATCACATAACTACATGCAGATCTTTGCTCCAAACCTTTGACTTCATGGAAACAAACCCTGAGTCAGCTCACTCTTTCTTCCAGCAGAGCTCTGGGGGCAGACAAACTGCAGCCACACAGAGCTCTTGGTCAACAGTCTTTATATTTAGCTAGAGAAGTAAACAGAATAAAATAGAATAATGGAATTGTTAAGGTTAGAAGAGACCTCCAAGATCATCAAGTCCTACCTTTAAAAAAACACTGCCGTGGCCACTAAACCATATTGTCAAGTATGGTTTTGGGTATCAAGGGCAGAGGGGCTGCCAAATTATAAACCAGATATTGGAGTTATATTGCCAAATGATAAACCAGATATAGAGTTATGTTGGCAAAATCAAGACTTCATGATCCTTGTCAATGACTATAGGTGTGGTCTGGGACCTGTCCCTAAACAGATTGGATGGTTTGCCTTTCATCCTCCAAGGCATTAGAAACCATCAGAAAACAGAAACAAAGCATTATACAAATTTTAAAGTATTCTAGTGCATAATTGGAAACTATTAGTCATTCAGGTCTGTTACATACATGAGGCGTTGCAGAATTGTGTTTATAAATTTTCTGTCCTTTTAGCATGAAGGGCTCTAGTTCTGTTACTAAGCTGAAAACATTTCAAGAAGGATTTGTACAGCTGAAATGGTAAACTATGTCACAAATGGGAGCCAGTCTGAGACCCAAGAGCCTGAGAAAAGAGTTGAAGGAGTGATGTGCATGCACATGTTAAATGAGAAATTTCTTAGGTGAAGTCAAGCAGCCCAGGGGATTTGGGGCTAACAGCTCTAGAACCAAAACGCTTCTGAGCTTTTTGTTGTCATGGTAAGCCTTGACAGACAGTCAAGGGCTGAACTCTTTGTGAATTAGGCAAATCCCCTTTTTAATAATCCTATGGTTTGCACAGGTGGTTTGACTTGGAAGAGATTTGCAGCTCTGGGGATACCCTGGAAGTATCTGGGCTGAAAGCTGAGACTTTTCATACAGAAAGCAGAAAAACCTTTGCCTTTGCCTAAGCCCTTATGAGATCTTGGGAATAACTGAATGCTTTAACAAAGGAGAGAAGGAAGGGAAGAATAGAATATTTCAGTTGGAAGGTGCCTACAATGATCATGTAATCCAAATACTTGACCAATTCAGAGCTGACCAGGTTCAGGCATGTTCCTAAAGGTGTTGTCCAGGTGCCTCTTAAGCACCGACAGGTTTAGGTCACTGACCACCTCTCTAGGAAATCTGTTGCAGTCTTTGACCACCCTTTTTTTTGTAGAGAAGTGCTTCTTAATGTCCATTCTGAACCTCTCCTGCCAGGTCTTCAAAAGGTTTCCTAACCAGGAAAATATTGAAATAGGTTTTTATGGTTTGGACAGAGAAGCAGGGACTAGGCCCCAGTTCCTGGTCCTTACCACAGCTCTGCCTACGTGGCCAGGTTGTTTTCTAATACTCCAAACCCCAACATGGCAACCAGAAGTATGTCTGTGGTATAGCCAGCTTTGCCCAATTTCTTCCTACTAAAAGCTAGAAAGGGATAAAGGAGTTGCCACCACAAGATGCAGTGCAGGCCTTGTGCCTCATTATGAGACCCAGTGTGAGGAGATGACCACATTTAGGGTAAAAGAATCCTGCCTGCTTGCCTTTATTTGCTGACAGACAGAGCACACCTTTCCCATGTCCTTACAACAAACAAAATTCATAATTTTTTAAGTCTTTTATGCACTATGGCCATCACGAGGCAAAAGACAGTCCTTGTTTTACAGAATGTGCCACTCATTAGACACAGGGCAAACAGGGACTCAGAGATGGGGCAAGGGACTTGAACCCAATTTCTAAAACCTCACTGTGTTGGCTGGGTGAGCAAATCTTTATTTTCAGGAAACATCACTGTTCCTGATGTAGCAGTACAGCTGCCTACAGGAGACTGTTCACCTTCAGGGTTTTGGTGATTCACCTTAAGGGTTTTGGTGATTCATTAACCACTCAGAACCTCCAGAGCACAGGGAGGTCACAGTCTTAACAGTGCATTAGTTTACAAAAAAAAACCCCAAAAAGTTTACATCAGTTTACAAAAAACCAAAAACCAAAACAACCAGGACAACAACAATAACAAAAAAATAGGACTTGGAAGGGCTGAGTTAGG
Organism: Melospiza georgiana; assembly: GCF_028018845.1. Lineage (NCBI taxonomy): Eukaryota > Metazoa > Chordata > Aves > Passeriformes > Passerellidae > Melospiza > Melospiza georgiana. The sequence continues at coordinate 78,658,768 of NC_080465.1, forward strand.
TAAAGCTACAGCACCACAGGGCTCAATTGTTAGATTGTGGCTCAGACATCCTACCCTGGGAATTGAATTAATTCCATTTACCCACAGGAAACAACTCCAGGCTCTTTTGCAGAGCCCTCAGAGTTAAGAGGGAGGAGGAAGAATCCTGAGCACTAACACAAAGCTCTTGGTCATTCTGTACTTGGTGTGGGAAGGAGGAAATAATGATTCACTGTGAAGCTCTGGGATGGTTTCATGTGTGGAAGTGGCACTACAAAAGGGGATTTTGATAACCTGGTTCTGCACAACTGATCTCTGGACTTTGGAAGGGACTTTTACCTCCTTATTAAGAAAGAGAGATGCTTAATGAGGAAAAAAACATTTATTAAATGCTTGGGGTTTTTTTAATTAGAAAAAAATGTGAAAATGCGTTAAATTTTGAAAAGGTGGAGGGAATCCCAAATTCACTGCAGGAAAAATCAGCATGATTTTTTTTCTCAATTACAGTTGAACATCCCACATGTGCATTCCTGCCTCGCTGTAGCTGGTGCGGGGTTTACCCCTCCGAAAGTTCCTCCGAAATTAAATTTACGAGGAGCGGAATAGATCGAAAGGCAGACAGGGATGCTTTGATTTCCTTGTGCTGGCTCCCCATGAATATTAATGCCCTTCCTAGGTGCTGGCACCGTGACACGCCGTGCACGGGGGCAGGATGTGAGCCGGGCGGGCTCCCAGCCTGGCTGCATACAGATGAGCCCCTCGGAGGGGCTGCAGGTGAAACACACTCAGGGTGGAATTACAGCTGCCCCTGGGCAGCAGCAAGGACCACTAATGGCAGCTTCTTCCATCAATGGATAATGCAGCCTTTGTGTCAGGGACCTGCTCAGTGGTGGTGCAGCATTAAGGGGGAGAAAAGCTAATGCAGTTTGCCAGAGAAAGGAGGAATTGCTTCCTCCCCACCCAGGCCGCAGGAGTGTTTCCCTTTTATCACACCAGCTCCTTTACAACTCTCTATTCACAGCCTTTGTCATTGTCATCATAAAAAAAATAAAGGAAAAGGAAGGAGTGCCGGCTATGTAGTATTGAAAGTGCATGAGATATAAATAAATTACCATGTGTAAAAGTATAGATTTAGCTTTAGTTGCAAGAAAGAAAGAAAGGGAAACCGAAACCAGAAAAATTTTCAGGGATTATGACTTCTTGAGGTGTCATTATTTGGACAATGACACCAGGGGAAGTTTTAAATCACAAGGGTATTGTGGTAAGACAAATGGCAATCTTGCCCTTGAGATTCTGAAGTGTAAGACATAAGAGGAAGTGACAGGAGACAGATAAATGGGTTTTCATGAGGAAGTTCTGATACAATGTGGGTTTATGTGAAAATGCAAATCAGTTTCTTAGCGTCACAAGTAACTCCATATCACAACTGTTTAGTCTCAATTCTTTAAAAAATACTTTTAACAGCTCTTAATAAGTCATTATATAAGCTTGAAGGGAATTTATTTGCCTTATGAATTTTAGAGAATCAGTTTAGTTTTGTCATGTAAATAAACCATGAAATAGGTTTTCAGAGATAGGTAACATGAGTGAACAAATCATCTCAAGCTTGATGAATTGTATCCCAGAAATGCTTAGAAAGACCCTCGAAATCCTCTTATCCTAGCAAGAGGGAAACTAGTGTCTTGGTTTGAGCTGAGATAGTTAATTTTCTTCCCAGCAGCTGGCACAGTGCTGTGGTTTGGATTTAGGATGAAGATAATGTTGATAACACATTGGTTTTAAGTTTTGTTAAGCAGTAGTCAAGAATTTGTCAGTTTCTCATCCTGCCCCTCCTGTAAGGAGGCTGAGGGGGCACAAAGAGTTGGAAAGGGACACAGATGGGACAGCTGTCCCAAGCTGGGCAGAGACATGCTCCATACCCTGTGGCATCATGCTCAGGGTATAAACTGGGGGGGAAGCTGATCAGGGGATGATGGCTGGACATTGATCTGCAGTTGGTAAGGAAGTGCATTGTGCATAATTTGTTTTGTGTGGGTGTTATTATTTTATTTTATTTTATTTTATTTTATTTTATTTTATTTTATTTTATTTTATTTTATTTTATTTTATTTTATTTTATTTTATTTTATTTTATTTTATTTTATTTTATTTTATTTTATTTTATTTTATTTTATTTTATTTTTAATTTATTATTTTATTTTATTTTATTTTGGTTTTTAATTTTTTTTTTATTTTTTTTATTATTATCATTACATTATCCCTTCCTTTATTGTTATCATTATCCCTTCCTTTTCTGTCCTGTTAAACTGCCTTTATTTCAACCCACAAATTTTACTCTTTTTTTTTTTTTTTTTTTTTTTCTGATTTTTCACCCCTTTCCCATTTGAAGGAGGAGAGGAGCAAAAGCCGTGTGGTGTTGAGTTACTGGCTGTGGTTAAACCATGACAGCTCTTTTTGGTGCCCCTAAGTGTTTGAGTTGATGACAGGTGTGCTTGGGAAGTGCTGGATATAATTTATATCTGTTAGTGATGCTTAGGGATCAGTTGGTGGGCTCCTGTGCTTGCCATGCAGCTTCCCCCCTGTTTGCCAGGGTCTCGTGCTTGTCTGGCTGATTTCTGCTCTCTCTGTAGAGCTGTGCTGCTCGCCCCCTTTCTCTGCTGTGCCTGAGAATGCTCTGGTAGCAGCAGTGGGGATGTGCCCGGGCTGGACCA